>NC_041013.1:17656324-18390554 GCF_004193775.1 Glycine soja | reverse complement strand
TTACCAACGCTGAGTCGCCGTACACCTTGAGTAGTTTGACATTGGAGTCAATTGCTTGCCTGGACGGCTAGGGCACATGCTTCATATTCGGCCATGTTGTTGGTGCAATCGAATCCTAGCCTGGCTGTGAAAGGTACACATTGATTGTCCGGAGAGATCAACACTGCCCCAACGCCATGACCTAGAATGTTTGACGCTCCGTCAAACCATACAGTCCATTGTCCCGATCTTCGTCCAACTTTTCCTCGAACAAGGCCATGATGTCCTCATCCGGGAATTCCGGATGCATGGCTGGTAGTCGTTAAGAGGCTGTTGAGCCAAATATCTGCCAAAGCGCTTCCTTTTATCGCCTTTTGGGTGACGTAGACTATATCAAACTCAGATAGCAAGACTTGCCACCGGGGCGATTCGTCCTGTGAGAGCTGGCTTTTCAAAGATGTTACTTGACCGGGTCCATTTTGGATATCAACCAGGTAGTATGGCTCAGCATGTACTGCTTAAGCGATGGGACGCCCATACTAAAGCACAACACGTTCTTTCGAGCAAGGAGTAATTCATCTCACAGGTCGTGAACTTCTTACTTAGGTAGTAAACAGCGCGCTCTTTCTTCCCAGATTCGTCATGTTGCCCCAGCATACACCCATTGATTCGTCCAAGATTGTCATGTACAAATGAGAGGCCTTCTGGTACTGGTGGCATAGCACGGGAGGACTCATTAGCACTTTTTGATCCTTCCAAAAGCCTCTTGGCAATCCTCATTCCAACCGATCAGTTTGGTTTTTGCGCAAGAGTTTAAACAACGGCTCACAAATGGCGGTGAGCTGCGATATGAATCTGGCAATATAATTCAGGCGCCCCAGGAACCCTCGGACTTGCCTCTCTGTACGGGGTTCCGGCATCTCAAGGATAGCCTTCACTTTTCAGGGTCTACCTCTATCCCTTTCTGGCTTACAATGAAACCAAGCAATTTCCCTGATTTGACCCCAAAGGTACACTTAGCGGGGTTCAACCTTAATTGATATTTCTTAAGCCTTTCGAACAATTTCCGCAGGTTTGACAAGGTGTTCTTCCTCGGATTTAGATTTAGCAATTATGTCGTCCACGTAGACCTCGATCTCTTGATGCATCATATCATGGAACAAAGCTACCATGGCCCGTTGATAAGTTGCCCCGGCATTCTTGAGTCCAAAGGACATCACCTTGTAACAGAACGTTCCCCACAGGGTGACGAAAGTAGTCTTTTCCATATCCTCGGGCGCCATCTTTATCTGATTGTAACCAGAGAAACCGTCCATGAAGGAAAATAAAGCGAAATTGGCCGTGTTATCTACGAGGATATCGATGTGTGGTAAAGGAAAATTGTCCTTGGGACTGGCCCGATTCAGGTCCCGATAATCTACACACATTCGTACTTTCCCATCTTTTTTAGGAACTGGTACGATGTTGGCCACCCATTCTGGATACCGAGCGACGGCCAGAAATCCAGCGTCAAATTGCTTCTTCACTTCTTCTTTTATCTTCAAGGATGTTTCGGGCTTCATCCTCCTTAGTTTCTGTTTTACCGGGGAACACCCGGGATTTAGAGGTAATCGGTGTTGCACAATGTCAGAACTCAAATCGGGCATATCTTGGTATGACCAAGCAAAGATGTCTTGGTAGTCTTTTAGCAGGATTATTAATTCTTCACGGATAGGTGCGGTAATGCCTGTACCTATCTTTACTTCCCTCTTTCCACTGCCAATTCCTAAGTCTACTAGCTCTGTTTCTTCTTGATGAGGCCCCATTTCTTGGTCCTCATGGACGACCATTCTTTCTAGTTCCGAAGGAAGTCCCACATCCTCATCTCCTTCATCTTCCGTTTGATTCATCTCTTGTTCGAAGTCGATAGACGGGTCCCAGGTATTAGTACCTTCGGGGGACTCGTCATCGGATCTGCCGTTTCAGAAAAAGAAGTAAACATGCAAATGAATGAGAATGGGTAGAGACCAGGAACAGATGAAGCAAGATCCTTGTATTATAAATTCAAAAACAAAAGACACAAAGCCTTAACAAAAGGAAAAAAAACTCTAAAGCCTAGGCCCAACTATAGAGCTTTTAAAACCGTAAAGGTTTACATTATGCTTGTTGCGTAAATGCCGGGGCGTTCCTCCACTCGCCAATTTCCCAGCTGGAAATCAGGAGGGCATGGTCGTACCAAATCCAAAGTACTCGGAATATCATCTTTGCATATCGCGAACGCTTGACCTTTGTCTCCCGAACCCGCGCTTATAAAGCTTCTACTTATGTGGCAGGGCGGGCTTCCTTCACCTTCTTGTCTCCAACGCGAACTTTGACCATTGTTCTTCCTTCCCGCGATGCTTCTTTTCATGTCTGCCTGAGTGGGCTAATAGCCTAAACCATACTTCCCACGATTACCTTGGGTATTTATCAGTCTAGTTATGCCGCCGTTGTTTTTTCCTAAACCCATCCCGGGCTCATAACCGTTCCCCAACATAACTCGGGCCATCATTACCGCTGCATCGGACAGACTAGGCTGCCCAAAGAGGGAGTCCACGGAGGAAATGCTGACCACCTCAAAAGACTGGAAAGCAGTTTCTAACGATTCTTCTGCGGCTTCCACATAAGGCATGGAGGATGGGCAGCTTACCAAGATATCTTCCTCGCCTGACACGATGACCAAGTGCCCCTCTACTACGAATTTCAGCTTTTGGTGGAGCGTAGAAGGCACGACTCCCACTGAGTGGATCCACGGACGCCCCAACAGGCAGCTGTAGGGGGGATTAATATCCATTATTTGGAAGGTGACTTGACAGGTGTGAGGGCCTATTTGTACTGGGAGATCGATCTCTCCCCTAACCTCTCGGCGAGTGCCGTCGAAGGCCCGAACCACCATTGAACTTGGTTTTAAGTGGGAAACATTGAATGGTAACTTCTCCAAAGTGCTCTTAGGCATCACGTTTAAACTGGAACCATTATCGATGAGCACCTTGGCTACGATATGGTCCATACACTTGACTGATACGTGTAAAGCCTTATTATGCCCTCTCCCCTCGGCGGGGATTTCTTCTTCGGCGAAGGCAAGATAGTTGTTGGCAGTGATATTGTTGACCAGCCCTCCGAAACCTTCTACCGAGATATCTTGGGCCACATGAGCCTCGTTCAGCACTTTTACTAGCAGAGCCCGATGAGGCTCGGAGCTCATAAGTAACTCCAGCAGCGAGACCCTAGCCGGGGTTTTGTTGAGCTGTTCGATAACCTTGAATTCGCTCTGCTGAATTATGCGAAGGAACTCGCTGGCTTCCTCTAGCGACACCTCCTTTCTACCATCCTTTTTCTCTGGGGGCCCCTTTGCTGGAATATCTTTATTCGAAGCGTGGGGTGCTTCGCCATCTTGTTCCTCCACCACTTTTCCTTTTCCTTTGACGTCGGCGGGTTGGACTGGTAGGTCCGGAGGTGCGAACACACGACCACTACGGGTCACACCACTCAGCCCCGTGATATTTGTTACTTTAGCTGACAGCGAGCTGACGTCAGTGACTCCTTCTTCCTTCTTCCCCGGAGGTGTATATCCCCACGGGACCGCGTGACTATTTTGGTACGGGAAAGGAACAGGTTTGGCCATTAAGGGGTGCCCGGGCTTTTGCGAGGCTGCACTTTTAGTGAAGTATATCACCAAGGGTTTGGGCTTCGCAACACCGCTCCCCTCCGTAGATTGCATGCATATATGCTGCTCTTCTTTTCCTTCAATGCCGACTTCTAGTCGACCTTGGTCTATCATCCGCTGTAACAATTCCTCTACTTCCAAACACGTCTCCATGTCATGCATCTCGCCGGAATGTAGCAGACAGGAATCCTCCTTACACCCACTATGGGGAATTACACCTCCCTTTTGTAGGGCCTCAAAGATAAACCTCCTAGGGGTTGCCACATCCCTTAAAGGTTTAGACCTGTGCGGCCTATCGGATTCAACTGCATTAACTGCTCCCCCTCCATGATTGGCGAGCGGGTTGGTCCTCACATTGGGCCGATCCTCTTGGAAAGTCAGCCATCCGGCATCCATTAAATGTTGGACCTTGTATTTAAGGGCCAAGCATTTTTCGACGGAATGCCCCGGGACACCCCCATGGTACTTGCAAGTTGCATTAGGGTCATACCACTTCGGGAAAGGGGGTTCGAGGACCCTTCCGGGAGTTACCACGGCCAAATGATTGGCGATGAGGGATGGTAGAAGATCTTCGTACGTCATTGGGAGCGGGGTGAATTCCGGCAATGGCCTCGGAGGGAAGTTCCTTGTCGTGTTGGAATTACCGGCCGGTCGAGTCGTGTTCGGAGTTGGAACTTGGGGAGCTTCCCTCTGGGTGGGTGCCTTAGGCTGCACGGGTGTTGAACTAGAGGCGTTCCCAGCATGAGCCGAGAAGCTTGGGTGATGTTGCGCGTACTGATGGGTACCATGAGGTGTTTGCTGGGGTTTGACCCACGCGGGTGTTGAAGAGACGGCATGGGCATCTCCTTCCTTCCTTTTTGCCCCTGTTGCCCCGATTCTTTTGGCGTTCACGTTTGTGGAGGAAACGTAATCAAACTTTCCTCTCTTCAATCCAACCTCGATTCTTTCCCCGGCAAACACCAGATCCGCAAAGCTGGACGGCATGTAACCCACTAGCTTCTCATAGTAGAACACTGGCAGAGTGTCTACCATCATGGTGATCATCTCTCTCTCAACCATGGGAGGAGCTACTTGTGCCGCCAAATCCCTCCATCGCTGCGCATATTCTTTAAAGGTTTCACCCTCTTTCTTAAACATATTCTGCAGTTGAGTACGGTCAGGAGCCATATCAGAATTGTACTGATACTGCCTTAGGAAGGCGGTAATCAGATCCTTCCAAGTACGGATACGGGAAGCTTCCAAATTAGTGTACCACACTACCGCAGCTCCGGCCAAGCTATCCTGAAAGAAGTGTATCAACAGCTTTTCATCTTTAGAATGAGCGCCCATCTTACGGCAGTACATTTTGAGATGGTTTTTGGGACAAGTCGTCCCTTTATACTTGTCGAAGTCCGGCACTTTGAACTTCGGGGGAATAACAACATCGGGTACTAAGCAAAGATCCGTCATGTCTGCAAACGGATAGTCCCCAAATCCTTCCACAGCCCTCAATCTTTCCTCAAGGAGATCGAGCTTCCTCCTTTCTTCAGTTGCCGGGGGCGGCCCTTCCATGGACAAAACTATTGGCGATGCTGCGATGTTGGGTTGAGGCAACGTGCCTGGTGCCGGCCCTTCGGGGATCGGGGGATAAAACTCGACATCCCTCCGAGCATAATCTTGAGGGTCTTTATGGACTTCGTCGGGCTGCTGAGGAGGCTCTTTTTCATGGACGGGAGAAGCAATGTGGCCCGCATCTTCTTGCAAGATGGGTGGTGAAAAGTTGGGCGGCAATCCATAAGGGTAAGCCGCTCGGTTGTATCCCAGGTGAGGGCTGCCATCGTGCCCCAGTGTGTCCCTTCCCCGTCCTACTATGTTTGAGGGAGGATGGTGCGTAGTTGCCAAGAGAGTCGGGTCTGCTTCGGCAGCCGAACTGACAGCGGCGGCAGTGGCCGCGTTCTTCTCCGTGAGCTGCTTCATACCTAACATGGCCTCCATCATGGAGGCCATTTGTTCTTTCAGAGCCGACATGTCGGCTTTCATCTGTTCCTGCGTCTCCTCTTGATCACCCATCGTTCTAGATTTGGATCTGGTGCGATAGGGATCCCTTGCGGCGCGTTTAGTTATGGTGTTTTTCCCTAAAAAACCAAACGTGAGGAGTGGGTAAAGAAAGAAAATGCATGCTAGAGATGAGATGTAGGAGTGATTTGATTTGCACAAGCTTTTTGGAGTAGAAACATGGGACCAACTCATTTTATTTCAAAAAGGAAGTCATATCTAGTCAAGGTCTGAGAGACCATACAAGTTTCCTAACGATTTCTAATTATGTGGGCCATTAAGTCTATCATATGCTGACAATAGCCGAGAAGCCCATGAATCTCTTCGGGGGCGGAGTAGGTGTCTGCCATCGCCTTGGCCTTGGCTAACAATCGGGGAAGTTCTTGACTCCCGTTCAAGGTAAGAGCAAACCGATCCATCCACATGGTTGCCTCTTGGTGTAAAGAGTCGATCACCCTTCCTCTAGCCTCTTTTTCCGCATATACTTGGGCATACTCATCCGCGATTCTATGCTCGTGGGCCGTGGCTAGACCCAACTCTTCTTGGTACTTGGCGATGATAGCTAACATGTTGGTCTCTGTCTCGCATAAACGCTGAGACAAGCTTCTTTTGGACCTTGAACAAGCAATCAACTCCTCTTTCAGAACCATGCTATGTGCTCGCGACTGGTCCCTTTCTTCCCTTCGCAACTTGAGTTCATTATTGCTACCCCATAGAGCTCCGTGAAATTTGTTCCGGCCATACTCTTCCTTGCGAGCCCTCTTGGTCTCTTGTTCAAGGGCTCTTGCGGTAATTGCATTCTCTTCCCGTAACCCGGCACACTCCTTCCGAACGTGTGTAGCAGCCAACTTGAACTTCTCCTTGGCGAGTTTTGCCTTTCCTAACTCGCTTTTGAGAGCTTGGACTTCTTCGTCCTCTTCCGGTGCTTCAAAATTCTCTTCGCTGACGACTTTTAACTTGGCGAGCCAATCTAAACCTCGTATGCGAACTTTCAGCCATTCGTGGTACCCACCAATGATGCCATTACGAATGCCTCTAAGCTCTTGATCTTTCCTTAACGGGGTTTCCCATGCCTTATGGATTCTTTGTATAGTCTTGGAATTTTGTGCGCCGAGATCCCTCACAAGGAAAGGAGACATGCTTTCTTCCGTCGGTGCTCCCCTCATGGGGTACCCTAGTTGTCTTATAGCGAGCGTGGGATTGTAATTAATACAACCCCTCGTTCCTACCAGCGGAATGTTTGGGTACCTTCCACATGAGAAAAGGACTCCTTCTTTTCCTTCCTTCCATCGGGGGAACCAACTGATTGTTCTACCTCCTATCCCGGCCAAGAGCTGGTCCCAATCCATTCTCCTCTTTTCAGTACACGAGCGATGGCTCAGGAGCGGACATGGATGTCTTGTGTCTTGTTGGAACAAGTGTGAAACCAACCAAACACAGAGGGCGGGTAAGCAACAGATGATCCGTGCGCTACTCTTCTTGCACCTTCGGTCAAATGTGTCAAATAGATCTGCCAAGACAGCTACCACCGGACTTTCCTTGCTATGGTGGTAGGCAAGGAAAGCGTCGATTGCTGCTAGGTCTATCAAACCATCCACGTTTGGAAAGAGGACGACCCCAAAAATTAGCAAAGCTAACACATCCATAAACGGGACCCAGTTTCCTTGATTGGCCATACCCCTCGCCTTGTCTTCTAGGTACTTCTGTGGTAGGCCCGCTATGCCGTTCCGAGTCTGTTTTATGCGGTCCAAACCTCTTGCTGAATCCTTGACCACAGTTGCAATTCTGCTCAAAGAGGGGAGACATCCGGAGGAAAGATATGGTTTTCTTCCCCCGAGAGGACATCCTAGAATTTCTTCAAATTCTTCAATGGTTGGTACTAATTGGAAGTCTCCGAATGTGAAGCATCTCAAAGGCTGGTCGTAGTATTGGGTGAGTGATGCAATGGCTTCTATGGACACCTCTGCTATGGCCAACTCTAAGATCTTTCCGTAAGTCTTGCGGAAGGCTTGCATTTGGAGGGGTTCCATCAACCGCCCTAATTCCTTGATGCTGGTGGTATCTGGGCTTTTGACCTTGACTTGGTAGAACCTCTTGCCGGTTTGATTTGTTCCCATGCTTACTAAAGTGAGACAAAAGCTGGTGCAAATCAAAACTCCGATATCTCATGGGTGGGATGGATGAATGCATGAAGAAATGCATATGACACAGATGCAATTTACGAATACGGGGGTCCGGGGAATTTGTCACCTTCTTAGATACGACATCTAGGGGTAGCGAAATGCCCCAACGCACGTTTTTAAGAAGGCGACACGGACCCTCCGTTGGTTTGTTTACAGTAGGGATCAAGACAGAACCCATATGCAATGCCTATGCAAAAGACACAATGCGGGAATGTGCACAGTATGACAATATTTACCGAACATAAGCAAAAGGGTATATGATACTCATGCATGGCAGTGTGAAAAATGGCATGCAGCGTGTTTGCTTCGTGCCCCTATTGAAGGGACCTATAAGGGAGAGAACTAACTAGGCTTTTAGCAATAATCCCCAAGGTAGTTATATCTCTCTTGATGGTTTCTAGAGGTATCATCCCCTTTGACGAACATATTGTAGCAGTAAGGACTACTAGCAACAATAGGTTTTCAAAGAGAAAAGCTCTAGATGAGGGTTCACTGTAATCAAGCAAGTCGGAGACCTAGCATGATTACAGATTCACCTCCACTCCTTATGCTCCCATGAACCCGGGTATAGGGCCCTTTTTCACTCACAGTGTGTGCAAATAGTGTTGGTGTTTGTGTGCATCAAATGAATAAATATTTACTTCATGCATACATTTAAAACGCACTAAAAGCAACAAAGAGTTTATATACACAAGAACATAATGAAAGGAAACCAACAAAGGGGTAAGTCACGGTAAAACATTGCACAAAATTAAATGGCCTAACTCTCTAAAAACAATCCCCAGTGGAGTCGCCAACTGTCGCAACCTACCCTTCGGCGGGAGGGCGACGCGTGACTCGCGGGATGCGTGTTCCACGAAAGGAATATGCGCGGAGTCGCCACCAACGTTTATTTGAGGAAAACGTCGGAAAAACCGGAAAAGACGCGATCTACGAACTTTTAAGTGAAAGGTTCGGGAGTTGTATTTACGCACGGGGAAGGTATTAGCACCCCACACGTCCGCCCCAAGGGACGGCAGCCTTTAATCGAATGTGCAAACATGACTTTGATTTTTTTATGTTCCCTTTTTATGTCTCTATATCCTTTATACCCTTTTTATATTTTCTCTTTTTGTGGTCGACAAGGGTGTTTCCCTTTGCTCCTACGTATTCCTCAATTTTGGGATGAGAAAATCAGACCTACGTAGTTCTTTTTTATCAAGTGATTCTTTTTTACTTAAGTGGTGATCATTTTAAGGCGTTGGACCTTAAAAATGATCCATTTCACTTAGTGAGAAATTGAGATGACAAACTTCAAAAGCCTATTTTTGTGGACGAGCTTGACTAGGCGAATTGATTTTAGCCTTTAGTTTCACTTTAGTTATTAATCAATTCGATTAAGAATGAGAAATCCCAAAGAGAAAACGTCCGATTGATTTTCCGCTTTATTTTACTAAAAGATGTCTTTTTGATTATTATATTATTTTTTACCTCTTTTTGATTTCCAACGTGGTTACGGCACGACCGAACGGTCAAAATTTATTTTAACCGAAGTTAATGGATAATACAATTCAAACGTTCGGTGGAAATTTATTTTATTTTTAAGTTAAGCGAGAAATGACTTAAGTAAAATGGCTTAAGCACGTCAACAGGGGGTATAAAAAGTAAACAAAACGAGAATAAAAATGCACGAAACACAATGCGGACCACTACGGGTACATAGAATGAATCGAAAAAGCTTGGTTCGAGGTACTTACCCGTTGAAGATCGAAGAACGATGAAGAACGAATGAAGAACGTCGAAGAACGGTTGAAACCTTTGCGAGATTCCTCACGGAAAACGTTACGGAAACGTTTCGGAAGCGCCTCGGCTTAGATTTTCTTCACGGAAACAATTTTTCCAAGCAAATTCGAAAGAGAGAGAAGTGCCTAAGGGGCTGAACCCTTTTCTTCTTCACTTCCTCCCCTATTTATAGCAAAATAGGGGAGGTGGTTGCCGCCCAGCTCGCCCAGGCGAGCAGGGTTGCTTCCTCCAGAAGCAACCGCCTTCTGGAGGAATATTCCGGAGGGCCCAAGTGGGCCTGGGTGCTATTTGCACCCCCATTTTTACTAAGTACACCCCCCTCTGCTGTTTTTTGGTGATTCTTTTTCCGTAAAGTTACGGAAACTTACGAATTTCGTAACGATACTTGTTTTCTTTCCGTAATGTTACGGAACCTTGCGGATTACATAATCATCCCCTTTTTGACTTACGGAATGTTACGGAACCTCACTTAATTATGCAACGATGCTTCCATTTGATTTCCGGTGTGTCACGGAAACTTACGGATTGTGCATCAATATTTTTTTGGTTTTTCGGCATGTCCTGGAATTTCACAAATTGCCTAATGATGGGTGCCAAGCACCTCACGAGGACCAAAGAATGGTCGCACGTCATCGAGCAAAGGTTCCCGGACGAAATTAGGGTATGACAGGTGGGTTTTTCGGCTTTTGACCTCTTCTTCTCTTCTTTTTTTTGGCCCTTTTTTGGCTTTTTCCTTTTCTGTTCTTGTTTGACGCGAGGTGAACAAGTCACCGACGCACAGGATTTTGATTGGTAATCAAAGGGAGAAGACCACTTTAGGTCATGGTTTCCTTTCCTTCCTTTTCTTCATTTGGTGACAATTTTGTATTGTTCAGATATTGTCTGGTCAAAAAGACCTTTCTGCACATTTCTTCTAGTTTCTTTGATCAGGAACTTTCTTTCCTTCTTCTTCTTCTTCTTCTTTTTTTTTTACTTTCTCCCATTCTTTGATTGGGAATTTTCTTTCTTTTCTTTTTGCTTTCTCCCACTCTTTGATTGGGAATTTCCTTTCTTTTCTTTTTTTTTTTTGCTTTCTCTTTGATTGGAAATTTTCCTTCTTTTCTTTTTTGCTTCCGAGGGTAAGGATTGACATTCTCACCCTGGGTCAAGGTTTATGGTGAGTCAGGATTTTGGCTCAAGGTTTGTAGAATGGCTAGACATGATACATGTCGGGGTTTGGTTTGGCTCAAGGATAAAAGGGATGCCCCATATTATTTCCATGACACAAATGCAAAAATGATGATTTGGAAATTTTATTCAAAACTGGTCATGCATGCACCTATGCGGACACTCAAGTGTCAAATTTTTATGGTCATGTGATGCTAGGGCTCAGGATTCATTTCCTCTATTTTAGATCAACCCAATGTTTCCAAAATATGTTCTTTTATCAATTTGTGCATTCATCCTAGTCCATTTCGGGCGTCCGGGAAAATTTTCACAGCATTCACCCTTCGGGTGTACACACATTTTTTTTCAAAAACTAGTTATGATCAGTGAATTTTTTCAAAGAAAAGTTGGAAGTCATCTCTTTTCAAAAGCATGTTGGTTTTTCAGTTAGACAACTTATTTTTCTTTTCCTTACTTGCTCTTTTTTTTCCTTACTTGCTCTCTTCTTTCCTTACTTGCTCTCTTCTTTTTAGTTCATTTTTTTCTTTTCTATTTTTATTTTTATCATGATTTTTGTTTGTTTTACATATATATTTTTTGACAATGTTCCTAAACGAAGAATTCTACACGGTTCCAGAATTTCAAACATCATTGATAGTAATGATATAAACACTAACGCAACAATCCAAACAAAAATGTATGCGCTGTACAAATGACAATCGAAGCAACAAAAACAAACATTAGTCTCTCAAATCAAAACATAACATAAAAAATGATAAAAGAAATGTGAAAGAAAACATGAATCTGGGGATCTCCCAGTCATGAAGCTCCACTCCCTCCCAAGAAGTCAAGCAAATCGGCCATCTCCTCGTCCTCGTGGGCCTCCTCGCCATCGCCGGGAGCTTCTGGTGGCGCCTCTCCTGCTTGGGCCTCGGGCCAATCTCCGGGCCATGCGACCTCTGCCCTGAACTGGTCTGGAGTAGGGCATGAAAAAGAAGCGAAGCCCTGGCTATGCATGCTGAGGCTCATCAGGTACAGACAATCATGGGTCTGTACATGTGCCCGGTGGTTGGCCGCCTGCTGGCGAACCAAATGCCGTAAATACTGCTCCATGTCAAATGCCCCAGCCTGGCCAGCCTGATGAGGTGGTGGTGGCGCGCCTGCGGCCTGTGGAGCATCACCTTGAGCCTGTCTCTGGGTACAGTACTTCTCAATAAAAGCCCGGGTGATGGGCGGCCGAATTACCTTGGTAGGTGCAACGGGGACTCCAAATGACTGGCAGAGTCCTGTGATCAGCGAGGGAAATCCCAGGGCCCTATTGGACTTATCTGGATCCAAAGGGTGCCTGGTAGGCGCCATACCTGCAAAAATATAAATGGCATCAGCGATTAACTGAGCCACATGGATGCTCATCCGCATCAGGATGGCGTACACCAGCTGACACTTCGGCAGAGGGAGGTCGGAATTATGATCGCTGGGCAGGATGTTGCTGAGGAGCAACGTCATCCATATCTGGGTCAGGGTGGTCATATTGGTGCGCATGATCCGCACCCGCCTTCCGGCAGCAGTCCGGGCAAAATCTTGCCCTAGTATACATAGCATCTGGGCGATGGCCTCCTCATCGAACCCATCAGACCGGTTCCTCCTCTGGCCATACTCGCACTCCTGGCCCTCTTCCAGCACTAACGGATATCCCAGGAGTTGGCCGATAGCATCTGCATCGAACGGGATCCACTGACCCCTTACCCAGGACCTCATGTCACGCACGCCCTCCTCTGTTGGCCAAGCATTGGCATAAAACTCAAGGACTATTTCTGGATCGAACTTGGCCATGGGAGTAACCAGTGATGTCCACCGCCGGCGCCCTACCTCCTCCTGGAAATCAGTATACTCGTCGTCTCTGAGCTGGACGCGTCGCTCCCGGAGAAACGACCATCCCTTGATGGCCTCGAAGCGCTGCTGGTGTACAGCGCTCCTAAAGCGGTGACTGTCATACTCAGGAGTGGAACTAGTTCCTTCGGCCGCCTTATCCTTCCTGGACCTCTTTGAGGCAAGCTTCCTCGGGACCATTTCTTGTTGGTGATGAACAAAAGCGCAAAACAGAATCAAAAAATGCGAAAAATGATGACCCTAGGGCTGCAAACTCGTTAATCTCGTGGGTATGGCTTTTGAAAGGGGGGAAAAGAAGTTTTTGAATGCAAAAACGTCCCCCCTTTCGTCATTTTTATATTTTGGTGCAGGGGTTGCTCGCCCAGGCGAGCTAACCTGCACTTTTTTTTTTTTTTGAGAGGAACATTAACTATGTCCCCTCCTCCCTTATGGGTTAGCGTTTTGCCTAACTTGAACTTACTCAAGTTAGAATTAGGCGTTGATTACTTATAGTAAAAGAAAACTGCGAATACAAAGGATACGGGGCTGCCTTGCAGCGACGTTCTCTGCTTGCTTAGCGCAGAGAAGGGGCGACGATTAGTCGGTCGTGACCCCATCCCCACTTGCATCCGTTCCTAAGTACCTGCAAGTAATAAACAACCAGGTTTGGCTAATCTTGACCGCATCGTTGTCTTACCTTGATTGGTTTCTGCTGTCCATGTTTTGTCCTCACCCCAGAAGGTAGCTCAAGATGATCCTGCCCCTATTTTACCAAAACAATATGCATGCGTATGCGTATGCATGAAGGTTTTCAAATGCAGCAAATTTTAGTGAAAGTTGGTTTAGGTTCAATTTTAATTAAGCGCTTGGGGCATCCCATGAACTGAGCGGAAGGGCTCAGGTGATCACAAATCAACGCAAGGTTTGACCAAAGTGAGGACTAAAGCCTCGAATCCACGTTCATTTCTTTGAAAGATTGTAACGAGAGATACAGCAGACAGGAAATCCCTGGGGGAAATCCAGAAAACGCATAAAGATAAAGAACATGCAGCGACATCCTTAATTGCCCCAGATTCTAAGCATAATATCGCTTGACGACATCAGAATTCACGGGTGAAGGTAGCTCTTCGCCATCCATGTTGGTAAGCACCAGGACTCCTCCGGAAAAAGCCCTCTTCACAACAAAAGGCCCTTCGTAGTTCGGGGCCCATTTTCCTTGATTGTCCTTGACAGCATGGGACATTTTCTTTAGCACAAGGTCTCCCTCATGGAACTTGCGCAAACGTACTTTCTTGTCGAATGCATTCTTCATTCTTTGCTGGTACAAGCGCCCATGACTCATGGCTGTTAAGCGCTTACCCTCAATGAGGTTGAGCTGGTCATAGCGCGTTTGAGCCCACTCTGATTCCTTTAATCCAGATTCTGTCAAGATCCTTAATGACGGGACTTCTACCTCAAACGGTAACACAGCCTCCATCCCATATACCAATGAGAACGGCGTTGCCCCAGTTGACGTTCGCACTGAAGTTCGGTAACCGTGTAACGCGAATGGGAGCATTTCATGCCAATCTCTGTATGACACGGTCATCTTTTGAATAATCTTTTTGATATTCTTATTGGCCGCTTCCACGGCTCCATTCATCTTTGGCCGGTAGGGTGAGGAATTGTGATGCTGGATTTTAAACTCCTCGCACATTTCCCCCATCATCTTGTTATTCAGGTTGGTGCCGTTGTCTGTGATAATCTTCCTTGGCAAACCATATCGGCAGATGATCTCTTTCTTAATGAACTTGACCACTACACCCCTCGTGACACTGGTGTAGGATGCCGCCTCGACCCACTTGGTGAAATAATCTATCGCTACGAGGATGAAGCGATGACCATTCGAGGCCTTGGGCTCAATGGCCCCAATGACATCTATTCCCCACATGGAGAAAGGCCAAGGGGCGGACATGACATTCAGAGGATGCGGTGGAGCATTGACATTATCTACGAACACTTGACATTTGTGGCATTTCCTTACATGGACACAACAATCACTTTCCATGGTAAGCCAGTAATAACCTGCTCTTAGGATCTTCCTGGCCATAGCATGCCCGTTGGCGTGCGTTCCAAACGAGCCCTCATGGACTTCCTCGATCATGTGATTCGCCTTCCTGGCATCCACACACCGCAGGAGTGTCATGTCGTGGTTTCTCTTATACAGTATGCTTCCGCTCATGAAGAAACCGGCCGCCAACCTTCTCAATGTCCTCTTATCATTGTCGGCAATCTCTGGCGGGTATTCTTTGCTTATGACATATCTCTTGATGTCGAAATACCAAGGCTTACCGTCCCGTTCCTCTTCTACTTGGCAGCAATGCACAGGTTTGCCACGACACCAAAATTCAATGTAGGGTAGATCCCCGTGCGGCGTTAGCTGGAACATAGACGCCAAAGTAGCAAGCGCATCCGCCATTTGATTTTCCTCGCGGGGAACATGATGGAAAGAGATCTCATCAAAGGTTTTAGCCAATTCCTTGATATAGGCTTTGTAGGGTATTAGCTTGGGATCTCTAGTTTCCCATTCCCCTCTCAGCTGATGGATTACCAACGCTGAGTCGCCGTACACCTTGAGTAGTTTGACATAGGAGTCAATCGCTGCCTGGACAGCCAAGGCACATGCTTCATATTCGGCCATGTTGTTGGTGCAGTCGAATCCTAGCCTGGCTGTGAAAGGTACACATTGATTGTCCGGAGAGACCAATACTGCCCCAACGCCATGGCCTAGAATGTTTGACGCTCCGTCAAACCATACGGTCCATGTGTCCCGATCTTCGTCCAATTTTTCCTCAAACAAGGCCATGATGTCCTCATCCGGGAATTCAGGATGCATGGGCTGATAGTCGTTAAGAGGCTGTTGAGCCAAATAATCTGCTAAGGCGCTTCCTTTTATCGCCTTTTGGGTGACGTAAACTATATCAAACTCGGATAGCAGGACTTGCCACCGGGCGATTCGTCCAGGTAGTATGGCTCAGCATGTACTGTCTTAGGCGATGGGATGCCCATACTAAAGCACAACACGTTCTTTCGAGCAAGGAGTAATTCATTTCACAGGTCGTGAACTTCTTACTTAGGTAGTAAACAATGCGCTCTTTCTTTCCGGATTCGTCATGTTGCCCCAGCATACACCTCATTGACTCGTCCAAGATTGTCATGTACAAAATGAGAGGCCTTCCAGGTACTGGTGGCATAAGCACGGGAGGATTCATAAGGCATTTCTTGATCCTTCCAAAAGCTTCTTGGCAATCCTCATTCCAGCGATCAGTTTGGTTTTTGCGTAAGAGCTTGAACAACGGCTCACAAATGGCGGTGAGCTGCAATATGAATCTGGCAATATAATTCAAGCGTCCCAGGAAACCTCGGACTTGCCTCTCTGTACGGGGTTCTGGCATCTCAAGGATAGCCTTCACCTTTTTGGGGTCTACCTCTATCCCTTTCTGGCTTACAATGAAACCAACCAATTTCCCTGATTTGACCCCAAAGGTACACTTAGCGGGGTTCAACCTTAATTGATATTTCTTAAGCCTTTCGAACAACTTCCGCAGGTTGACAAGGTGTTCTTCCTCGAATTTAGATTTAGCAATTATGTCGTCCACGTAGACCTCGATCTCTTGATGCATCATATCATGGAACAAAGCTACCATGGCCCGTTGATAAGTTGCCCCGGCATTCTTGAGTCCAAAGGACATCACCTTGTAACAGAACGTCCCCCATAGGGTGACGAAGGTAGTCTTTTCCATATCCTCTGGCGCCATCTTTATCTGATTGTAACCGGAGAATCCGTCCATGAAGGAAAATAAAGCGAAATTGGTCGTGTTATCCACGAGGATATCGATGTGTGGCAAAGGAAAATTGTCCTTGGGACTGGCCCGATTCAGGTCCCGATAATCCACACACATTCGTACTTTCCCATCTTTCTTAGGGACCGGTAAAATGTTGGCAACCCATTCCGGATACCGAGCGACGGCCAGAAAACCAGCGTCAAATTGCTTCTTCACTTCTTCTTTTATCTTCAAGGATGTTTCGGGCTTCATCCTTCTCAATTTCTGCTTTACCGGGGGACACTCGGGATTTAGAGGTAATCGGTACTGTACAATGTCAGAACTCAAACCGGGCATATCTTGGTATGACCAAGCAAAGATGTCTTGGTAGTCTCTTAGCAGGATTATTAATTCTTCATGGATAGGTGCGGTAATACCTGTGCCTATCTTTACTTCCCTTTTTCCACTGCCAATTCCCAAGTCTACTAGTTCTGTTTTTTCTTGATGAGGTCCCATCTCTTGGTCCTCATGGGCGACCATTCTTTCTAGTTTTGGGGGAAGTCCCACATCCTCATTTCTTTCATCTTCCGTTTGATTCATTTCTTGCTCGAAATTGATAGACGGGTCCCAGGTATTAGTACCTTCGGGGGACTCGTCATTGGATCTGCCGTTTCAGAAATAAAGAAGTAAACATGCAAATGGATGAGAATGGGTAGAGACATAGGAACAGATGAAGAAAGATCCTTGTATTATAAATTCAAAAACAAAAGACACAAAGCCTTAACAAAAGAGAAACTCTAGAGCCTAGGCCCAACTATAGAGCTTTTAAAACCGTAAAGGTTTACATTATGCTCGTTGCGTAAATGCCGGGGCGTTCCTCCATTCGCCAATTTCCCAGCTGGAAATCAGGAGGGCATGGTTGTACCAAATCCAATGTACTCGGAACATCATCTTCGTATATCGCGACCACTTGACCTTCGTCTCCCAAACCTGCGCTTATAAAGCTTCTGCTTATGTGGCAGGGCGGGCTTCCTTCACTTTCTTGTCTCAACTGCGAGCTTTGGCCACTGCTTTTCCTTCCCGCGATGCTTCTCTTCATATCCGCCTGAGTGGGCTTATAGCCTAAACCATACTTCCCACGATTTCCTTTGGCATTTATCAGGCTAGTTATGCCGCCGTTGTCTTTGCCCAAACCCATTCCGTGTTCGTAACCGTTTCCCAACATAACTCGGGCCATCATTACTACTGCATCAGACAGGCAAGGCTGCCCAGAAAAGGAATCCACAGAGGAAATGCTTACCACCTCGAAAGACTGGAAAGCGGTTTCTAATGACTCCTCTGCGGCCTCCACATAAGGCATAGAGGACGGGAAGCTCACCAACATGTCTTCCTCGCCTGACACGATGACCAAATGCCCCTCCACTACGAATTTCAACTTTTGGTGGAGTGTAGAGGGAACAACTCCCACTGAGTGGATCCACGGGCTCCCCAACAGACAGCTGTAGGGGGGGTTAATATCCATTATTTGGAAGGTGACTTGACAGGTGTGAGGGCCTATTTGTACTGGGAGATCGATCTCTCCCCTAACCTCTCGGCGGCTACCGTCGAAGGCACGAACCACCATTGAACTTGGCTTTAAGTGGGAAGCATTGAATGGTAATTTCTCCAAGGTGCTCTTAGGCATCACGTTTAAACTGGAACCATTATCGATGAGCACTTTGGCTACGATATGGTCCATACACTTGACTGATACGTGCAAAGCTTTATTATGCCCTCTCCCCTCAGCGGGGATCTCTTCTTCGGCGAAGGCGAGATAGTTGTTGGCAGTGATATTATTGACCAGCCCTCCGAAACCTTCTATCGAGATATCTTGGGCCACGTGGGCCTCGTTCAAAACCTTCACTAGCAGAGCCCGATGAGGCTCGGAGCTCATGAGTAACTCCAACAGCGAGACTCTGGCCGGAGTTTTGTTGAGCTGTTCGATAACCTTGAATTCGCTCTGCTGAATTATACGGAGGAACTCGCTGGCTTTCTCTAGCGACACCTCCTTTTTATCATCCTTTTTCTCCGGAAGGCCTTTTGCCGGAATATCTTTATTCGAAGCGTGGGATGCTTCGCCATCTTGTTCCTCCCCCACTTTTCCTTTTCCCTTGACGTCCGCGGGTTGGACTGGTAGGTCCGGAGGCGCGAACACACGACCATTACGGGTCACACCACTCAGTTCCGTGATATTTGTTACTTTAGCCGACAACGAGCTGACGTCGGTGGCTTCTTCTTCCTTCTCCCTCGGAGGTGTATATCTCCATGGGACTGCATGGCTATTTTGGTACGGGAAAGGAACAGGTTTGGCTACTAAGGGGTGTCCGGGCTTTTGCGAAGCTGTGCCTTTAGTGAAGTATATCACCAAGGGTTTGGGCTTTGCAACACTGCTCCCATCCGTGGACTGCATGCATATGTTCTGCTCTTCTCTTCCTTCACTGCCAACTTCCAGTCGACCTTGATCTATCATTTGCTGTAACAATTCCTCTACTTCCAAACATGTTTCCATGTCATGCAGCTCGCCGGAATGCAGTAAACAGGAATCCTCCTTACGCCCACTATGAGGAATCACACCTCACTTTTGTTGGGCCTCAAAGATAAACCTCCTAGGGGTTGCCACATCCTTTAAAGGTTTAGACCTGCGCGGCCTATCGGACTCAACGGCGTTAACTGCTCCCCCTCCATGATTGGCGAGCGGGTTGATTCTCACATTGGGCCGATCCTCTTGGAAGGTCAGCCATCCAGCATCCATCAAATGTTGGACCTTGTATTTAAGGGCCAAGCATTTTTCAACGGAATGTCCCGGGACACCCCCATGGTACTTGCAAGTTGCATTAGGGTCATACCACTTTGGGAAAGGGGGTTGGAGGACCTTTCCGGGAGTTACCACGGCCAAATGGTTGGCGATGAGGGACGGCAAGAGGTCTTCGTACGTCATTGGGAGTGGGGTGAATTCTTGAAATGGCCTTGGAGGGAAGTTCCTTGTCGCGTTGGAATTAACGGCCGGGCAAGTCGTGTTCGGAGTTGGAACTTGGGAAGCTTCTCTCTGGGTGGGTGCCTTAGGTTGCACGGGTGCTGAACTAGAGGCGTTCCCGGCATGAGCCGAGAAGCTCGGGTGATGTTGCGCGTACTGATGGGTACCATGAGGTGTCTGCGGGGGTTTGACCCACGCGGGCGTTGAAGAGACGGCATGGGCATCTCCTTCCTTCCCTTTTGCCCCTGTTGCCCCGATTCTTTTGGCATTCGCACTCGTGGAGGAAACGTAATCGAACTTTCCTCTTTTCAATCCTACCTCGATTCTTTCCCCGGCGAACACTAGGTCCGCGAAGCTGGACGGCATGTAACCTACTAGCTTCTCATAGTAGAACACTGGCAGAGTGTCTACCATCATGGTGATCATCTTTCTCTCAACCATGGGAGGAGCCACTTGTGCCGCCAGGTCTCTCCACCGTTGTGCATATTCTTTAAAGGTTTCGCCCTCTTTCTTGAACATATTCTGCAGCTGAGTGCGATCGGGAGCCATATCGGAGTTCTACTGATATTGCCTTAGGAAGGCAGTAATCAGATCCTTCCAAGTACGGATACGGGAAGCTTCCAAATTAGTGTACCAAACTACCGCGGCTCCGGCCAAGCTATCTTGAAAGAAGTGTATTAAAAGCTTCTCATCTTTAGAGTGTGCGCCCATCTTGCGACAGTACATCTTGAGATGGTTTTTGGGACAGGTCGTCCCTTTATACTTGTCGAAGTCCGGCACTTTGAACTTCGGGGGGATAACAACATCGGGTACTAAGCAAAGATCCGTCATGTCTGCGAACGGAGAGTCCCCAAATCCTTCCACGGCTCTCAATCTTTCCTCGAGGAGATCGAGCTTCCTCCTTTCTTCAGTTGCCGGGGGCGGTCCTTCCGTAGACAAAACTATTGGTTGTGTCGCGATGTTGGGTTGAGGCAACGTGCTGGGTGCCGGCCCTTCGGGGATCGGGGGATAGAACTCGACATCCCTTCGAGCATAGTCTTGAGGGTCTTTGTGGACCTCGTCGGGCTGTTGAGGAGGTTCTCTTTCAAGGACGGGAGAAGCAATATGGACCGCATCGTCTTGCAAGACGGGTGGTGAGTAGTTGGGCGGCAATCCATAAGGGTAAGCCGCTCGGTTGTATCCCAGGTGAGGGTTGCCATCGTGCCCCAGTGTGTCCCTTCCCCGTCCTACTATGTTTGAGGGAGGATGGTGCGCAGTTGCCAAGAGAGTTGGGTCTGCTTCGGCAGCCGAACTGACAGCGGCAGCAGTGGCCACATTTTTCTCCATGAGCTGCCTCATTCCTAACATGGCCTCCATCATGGAAGTCATCTGTTCTTTCAAAGCCGACATGTCGGCTTTCATCTGTTCCTGTGTTTCCTCTTGATCACCCATCGTTCTAGATTTGGATCTGGTGCGATAGGGATGCCTTGTGGCGCGTTTAGTTATGATGTTTTTCCCTAAAAAAACCAAACGTGAGGAGTGGGTAAAGAAAGAAAGAATGCATGCTAGAGATAAGATGCGGGAGTGATTTGATTTGCACAAGCTTTTTGGAGTAGAAATATGGGACCAACTCATTTTATTTCAAAAAGTTGTATCTAGTCAAGGTCTGAGAGACCATACAAGTTTCCTAGCGATTTCTAATTATGTGGGACATTAAGTCTACCATATGCTGACAATAGCCGAGAAGCCCATGAATTTCTTCGGGGGCGGAGTAGGTGTCCGCCATCGCCTTGGCCTTGGCTAACAATCGGGGAAGTTCTTGACTCCCGTTCAAGGTAAGAGCAAACTGATCCATCCACATGGTTGCCTCTTGGTGTAAAGAGTCGATCACCCTTCCTCTAGCCTCTTTTTCCGCGTATACTTGGGCATACTCGTCCGCGACCCTATGCTCGTGGGCCGTGGCTAGACCTAACTCTTCTTGGTACTTGGCGATGATAGCTAGCATGTTGGTCTCCGTCTCGTATAAATGCTGAGACAAGCTCCTTTTGGACCTTGAACAGGCAACTAACTCCTCTTTCAAGACCATGCTATGTGCTCGTGACTGGTCCCTCTCTTCCCTTCGCAGCTTGAGTTCACTGTTGCTACCCCACAGAGCTCCGCGAAATTTGTTACGGCCATACTCTTCCTTGCGAGCCCTCTTGGTCTCTTGTTCAAGGGCTCTCGCGGTAGTTGCATTCTCTTCCCGTAATCCGACACACTCCTTCCCGATGTGTGTAGCGGCCAACTTGAACTTCTCCTTGGCAAGTTTCGCCTTTCCTAACTCACTTTTGAGAGCTTGGACTTCTTCGTCCTCCTCCGGTGCCTCAAAACTCTCCTTGCTGACGACTTTTAACTTGGCGAGCCAATCTAAACCTCGTATATGAACTTTCAGCCATTCATGGTAGCCACCAATGATGCCATTACGAATGCCCCTAAGTTCTTGATCTTTTCTTAACGGGGTTTCCCATGCCTTATGGATTCTTTGTATAGCCTTGAAATATTGCGCGCCGAAATCCCTTACAAGGAAAGGAGACATGCTTTCTTCCGTCGGTGCTCCCCTCATGGGGTACCCTAGTTGTCTTATAGCGAGCGTGGGATTGTAGTTAATACAACCCCTCGTTCCTATTAGCGGAATGTTTGGGTACCCTCCACATGAGAAAAGGACTCCCTCTTTTCCTTCCTTCCATCGGGGGAACCAATTGATTGTTCTTCCTCCTATCCCAGCCAAAAGTTGGTCCCAATCTATTCTTCTTTTTTCAGTACACGAGCGATGGCTCTGGAGCGGACATGGATGCCTCGTGTCTTGCTGGAACAGGTGTGAAACCAACCAAACACAGAGAGCGGGCAAGCAACAGATGATCCGTGCGCTACTCTTTTCGCACCTTCGGTCAAACGTGTCAAATAAATCTGCCAAGACAGCTACCACCGGACTTTCCTTGCTATGGTGGTATGCAAGGAAAGCGTCGATTGCTGCTAGGTCCACCAAACCATCTATGTTTGGAAAGAGGACGACCCCAAAAATTAGCAACGCTAACACATCCATAAACGGGACCCAATCCCCTTGACTTGCCATATCCTTCGCCTTATCTTCTAGGTACTTCCGTGGTAGGCCCGCTATGCCGTTTCGAGTCTGTTTTATGCGGTCCAAACCTCTTGCTGAATCCTTGACCACAGTTGCAATTATGCTCAAAGAGGGGAGACACCCGGAGGAAAGGTATGGTTTTCTTCCCCTGAGAGGACATCCTAGAATTTCCTCAAATTCTTCAATGGTTGGTACCAATTGGAAGTCTCCGAACGTGAAGCATCTCAAAGGCTGGTCGTAGTATTGGGTGAGTGATGCAATGGCTTCTATGGATACCTCTGCTATGGTCAACTCTAAGATCTTTCCGTAAGTCTTGCGGAAGGCTTGCATTTGGAGAGGTTCCATCAACCGCCCTAATTCCTTGATGCTGGTGGTATCTAGGCTTTTAACCTTGACTTGGTAAAACCTCTTGCCGGTTTGATTTGTTCCCATGCTTACTAAGGTGAGACAAAAAGCTGGTGCAAATCAAAACTCCGATATCTCATGGGTGGAATGGATGAATGCATGAAGGAATGCATATGACACAGATGCAATCTAGGAATGCGGGGGCCCGAGGAATTGTCTCCTTCTTAGATACAACGTCTAGGGGTAGCAAGGTGCCCCAACGTATGTTTTTAAGAAGGCGACACGGACCCTCCGTTGGTTTGCTTATAGAGGGGATCAAGACAGAACCCATATGCGATGCATATGCAAAAGACGCAATGCGGGAATGTTCATAGTATGACAATATTCACTGAACATAAGCAAAAGGGTATATGATACTTATGCATGGCAGTTGTGAAAAATGGCACGCAGCGTATTCGCTCCGTGCCCCTTTTTAAGGGACCTATAAGGGAGAGAACTAACGAGGCATTTAGTGATAACCCCCCAAGGTAGTCATATCTCTCTTGATGGTTTCTAGAGGTATTATCCTCTTCGAAGAACATATTGCAGCAGTAGGAACTACTAGAAACAATAAGTTTTCAAAGAGAAAAGCTCTAGATGAGGGTTCACTGTAATCAAGCAAGTCGAAGACCTAGCATGATCACAGATTCACCTCCACTCCTTATGTTCCCATGAACCCGGGTATAGGGCCCTTTTTCACTCACAGTGTGTGCAAATAGTGTTGGTGTTTGTGTGCATCAAATGAATAAATATTTACTTCATGCATACATTTTAAAACGCACTAAAAGCAACAAAGAGTTTATATACATAAGAACATAATGAAGGGAAGCCAACAAAGGGATAAGTCATGGTAAAACGTTGCACAAGATTAAATGGCCTAACTCTTTAAAAACAGTCCCCAGTGGAGTCGCCAACTGTCGCAACCTACCCTTCGGCGGGAGGGCGACGCGTGACTCGCGGGATGCGTGTTCCACGAAAGGAATACGCGCGGAGTCGCCACCAACGTTTATTTGAGGAAAACGTCGGAAAAACCGGAAAAGACGCGATCTACGAACTTTTAAGTGAAAGGCTCGGGAGTTGTATTTACGCACGGGGAAGGTATTAGCACCCCACACGTCCGTCCCAAGGGACGACAGCCTTTAATCGAATGTGCAAACGTGACTTTGGTTTTTATGTTCCCTTTTTATGTCTTTGTATCCTTTATACCCTTTTTATATTTTTCTCTTTTTGTGGTCGACAAGGGTGTTTCCCTTTGCTTCTACGTATTCCTCAATTGCGATGAGGAAATCAGACCTACGTAGTTCTTTTTTATCAAGTGGTTCTTTTTTACTTAAAAGGTGATCATTTTAAGACGTTGGACCTTGAAAATGATCCATTTTTACTTAGTAAGAAATTGAAATGATAAACTTCAAAAACCTATTTTTATGGACGAGCTTGACTAGGCGAGTTGATTTTAGCCTTAGTTTCACCTTAGTTATTAGTCAATTCAATTAAGAATGAGAAATCCCAAAGAGAAAACGTCCGATTGATTTTCCGCTTTATTTTACTAAAAGACATTTTTTTTATTATTATATTATCATTTTACCTCTTTTTTTTATTTCCAACGTGGTTACGGCACGACCGAACGGTCGGAATTCGTTTTAACCGAAGTTAACGGATAATACAATTCAAACGATCGGTGGAAATTTATTTTATTTTTAGGTTAAGTGAGAAATGACTTAAATAAAATGGCTTAAGCACATCAAGAGGGGGTATAAAAAGTGAATGAAACGAGAATAAAAATACACAAAACACAATATGGACCACCACGGGTACATAGAATGAATCGAAAAGCTTGGTTCGAGGTACTTACCCGTTGAAGATCGAAGAACGATGAAGAACGAATGAAGAACGTCGAAGAACGGTCGAAACCTTTGCGAAATTCTTCACGGAAAACGTTACGGAAACGTTTCGGAAGCACCTCAGCTTAGATTTTCTTCACGGAAACAATTTTTCCAAGCAAATTCGAAAGAGAGAGAAGTGCCTAAGGGGCTGAACCCTTTTCCTTCTCACTTCCTCCCCTATTTATAGCAAAATAGGGGAGATGGTTGCCGCCCAGCTCGCCCAGGCGAGCAGGGTTGCTTCCTCCAGAAGCAACAGCCTTCTTGAGGAATCTTCTGGAGGGCCCAAGTGGGCCTGGTTGCTATTTGCACCCCAATTTTTAGTAAGTACACCCCCCTCTGCCTTTTTTGGTGATTCTTTTTTCGTAAAGTTATGGAAACTTATGAATTTCGTAACGATACTTTTTTTCTTTTCGTAATGTTACGGAACATTGCGGATTACATAATCATCCCCTTTTTGACTTACGGAATGTTACGGAACCTCACTAATTATGCAACGATGCTTCCATTTGATTTCCGGGGTGTCACGGAACCTTACGGATTGTGCATCAATATTTTCTTTTGTTTTCCGGCATGTCCCAGAATTTCACAAATTGCCTAATGATGGGTGCCAAGCACCTTACAAGGACCAAACAAAGGTCGCATGTCATCAAGCAAAGGTCCCCGGACGAAATTAGGGTATGACAATAGGGAATAAAATAGAGTTCATTTTTTATAAAATAATAAAAATAAATAAATAAATAATAGGTTGTGAGTACCCTAGATATAAATAGAGACATCTTAGGTCAGTTTTTGACTGACGATACTCCTTACACCTCATCTTCCTCTCAATTTCATTTTCCATTCTCCTCCCAAAACCCTCTCTTTTCCCCGCATACCACCAAACCTGTCTAAGAAAAACAACAATCTCATACTCATTCACCGTTGGATCGTCGTGAAATTGAGAACCAGGTTTGGAACGCCTTTTTGAACATTAGCACCGTTGGGAATTATGAAAACATGTTGGAGCTTAGAGAAATACCCTTTTCATCGTAGCTTTTTCTTTTTCCACATAAACTCAAAACTGTCTCAGTAAAACTATGATCCCAGACTCTTTAACCGTTGGATTGTCTTGAAGTTTTGATATGTAATTTGAGATTTATTTCCATACATCTTCACCGTTGGGATTTACAAAATAACATCTTTGAAGGGAGAAATAATCATCGCACGTAGACAGTGGAATGGAGGCTTCAATCCCTTCTTCTCCTTCCTAACGTTTGAGAACCCTATCAGAGCAATTAGAGGAAAAACTTGAGGAATCTCTGGAAACTGATAGAGATGCCACTATTGCTGTCACAATACACACGTGAGTCTGCTTAGAGGTAAGAGATGAGTTATTCACAATTAGGGAGTAGTGAAAACATGTGTAGGGATCCTTACAGTATCAATTGGAATGAATTTTTGGGTGTTTCTGCAAATTTTGATTCTATCCTTACAATTATAACTGTGAAATATATATGTTTAACGAACCAATTGATGTCGCAATGAGAAATTGATGTGTTCTTGTGTTGAGTGTGAACCCTTAAAAAAATTTGAGTTCTTTTTATTCACGTGAATTGTAACCTAAATAATATTCTTTAATGACTTATTTTATACAAATTACTATCTTGTTATAATTTTCCCATGATGATGATCAACATGTTATCTGTGTGTGTGTATTGTAATACTAAAATACATTTCTAGAAAATATGCTTTTTTCATGGGTTATTTATGAATTTCAACATCTGTTTTTTAAAACCGATGTTAATGTGAAAATGGTAACATCGGTTATTTAAATAACCAGTATTACACAAAAAGAAGGTATCAATGTTCATAACAGCGTTGGAATTTAACCGATGTTAACTGATAACATTAACATCGGTTTTCTCTTAAATCAATGTTAACTAAGAACATTAACATCGGTTTTTGTAGAAAACCGATGTTAACTTCCAAAACATTAACATTGGTTTTACTCAAAAACCAATGTTAACGTATCAATTAACATCAATTTTTGTAGAAAACCGATGTTAACGTATTGGATGTTAACCTTAGTTATAGGCATTGACCATCGTGTGCTATTTCAGACAAATCTTCATGCTATATGTACTAGGGGAAGTCTTGATTAAACACCCCGAACACCGTAACATCTCACATAACCTGCAATGGCTTCAAAAAAGTGGTGGGATGGTCAATGTCATTAGATATAGGGGATCATCGACCTCATGATTCGACCTATCTGCATGTTTTGCTAGTCCCACGGCTCCATGTTTATCCAACATAGTTAATTAACACAATTCAATTACAGTGAACAATTCAATTGAACAATAAAAGCATTGAATGACAGTAAAATACCTGTTCTGATAAATGCTTGACAAGATGTGTCGGCCAAGTAAGGAAAGTGTTAATTGTCTGCCCCCACTAAGTTAACCTTGTCAGTGGGTACAGGAACGGGAGCATCTGCATCTTTAACCTCCTCAACACCGACCTTCACTTGATCAAGCAACAAAGGGATGTTGTGAATGGTTGTGGATCCCTCATAAATTCTTCCTAGGGCAACCAGGCGGGGAGGATTTTCTTCACATATTTTTGCTTCATGCACAACCAAGGAGGCAAATTGTAAATTACTAGTAGAACTGACCATGAACTGTGTTGAGTGCTTAAATTGCCATATGGATTCATTACATCTCTGGCTAGTGCAAGCCCAAGATTTCATGGCTCTTTGCCAAAATCTGGAAACAAACGATCTATCTTCTCCTACTGGGAGCAATAAGTGGGATGACGGACCATTGTGAATGTATTGTTTTGATGATGTCGAAAAGAAATCACTTGATTGTCATCATCACAAAGGGGGAGAATGTGAATGTATGAATACATGAATTTTGATGATGCCAAAGAAGAATCAAACAAGGCCACTTCAAAGGATAAGCATTTGCTTCAAGATTAATTCAAGATTGCTTCAACAAACAAAGCCTTGTTTCAAGATTCAATAAAGATCAAGCCTTGCCTCAAAATGAAGGGTTTCAAAGTCATGCAAGGCTTTGGTAATCGATTACTAGGAACTGTAATCGATTACCAAAAGGGAAGGTAGACCCTTCAAATTTTGACTTTGTAATCGATTACACAAACATTATAATCGATTACCAGTGGAGAGTTTTCAAAAAATCTGTCAACAGTCATATCTTTTGATTGGATTTGTGAATGGCCATCAAAGGCCTATAAATAGGTGACTTGTGCACAAATTTTCAAGAGAGAGTTTTGCATGTTCAAAATGTCTTATCCTCTCAAAAGGAAATGAGAAAGATTCCAAGAGAACTTCATTGTCAAATGCTCTCTCAAAAGAAACTCTTGGGGAAACACTTGCAAATCCATTAATAGTTTCTCCATGGACTTCAATTGTAATATCCTTCTCTTCAAGAGGGAATTCTTCTTTCTTTCTTCTTATTCAAAGATATCGATTAAGGGACTGAGGGTCTCTTAAGTTGTAAGGATTCCTAAACACAAGGGATAGGTTGCCCCTGTGTGGTTCAGACTTTGTAAACGGATTTTTACAAAGGGAAAGGAAAATCTCAAGTGGGTTGCTTGAGTACTAGACGTAGGCATAGACTTTGCCAAACCAGTATAAAAACCGTGTTTGCATTCTCAATTCCCTTATCTCATTTATTTTGTTGCAATCAATTTTGTCTTGCATGTTTAAAGAACATTATTAAATTGATTGCTGCTTCTTTTGCATTCTAAGTCTATCCCTCTTACGTTATTGAGGCCGCTGGTCCAACAACCATTCCATCGCAGTTTCTCCAATTTGCATGTCATGTAAGGTCTTTAGCATCATCTCCATTAGCAAAAAGACGCTTAAACCTTGGAACGATCGGCAGATACCACAACACCTTCGCTGCGAGGCCCTTCTTTGAGTTTTCATGAATACTAAACTCCTTATAATCCTTGACTTTGTACCATGATACCCCACACCTAGGGCATTTGGACATTTCTTCAAATTCATGTATGTACAATATGAAATCATTCGGGCAAGCATGAATCTTCTGATACTCCATACCGATCGGACACAGTATCTTCTTCGCCTAACAGTAACTTTTAGGCAACGTGTTTTCCTCTGGAAGCATATCCTACACTACTTGAAGCAGTGAACTAAAGCTTTTGTCACTCCACCCATATCTGGCCTTCACATTAACCAGACTTAACACCGTTGACAACAGTGTCAAGGAATTCTTGCACCTAGAATACAAAGGCTTCTTTGAATCATTTTGCAATGTATCATACATAGGGGGATATGCTTGCTGAAAACACTCTTGTCCAAGGTCATGAATCATATCCTCCAAGCGATCTCCCATTTCTACATCAAACGGTTCAGATTTTGACCCACTCTACGTGTCTGTCAATTCACCATGCAATATCCACGTGGTGTAATTCTTCTTAATCTCATCACACAATAGATGCTCCCGTATGTCGTCAAGTATTTGTTGTCTTCCGTTTGAACAATAGATGCAAGGACAATAATATTTTCCATCCTCATCCAATCGACTTCTTTCAGAGGCAAATTGCAAGAACTATTCTATGTCTTCCTCATATGCAGGGCTCATGTGACTTTCATTCATCCAACTATGATCCATCTAAACAATAACTCCGTGATACTCACAAAGTTATTCGATGCATGAAAATCTCACTTTTTTATTATAGGTGTGGCCCTATCCCATTCAGGAAGACCTTTTTTAAGGTAGCTTCATACGTCAAGGTTAATTCTATTTTGATAAAATTTGACAAAATTTAGGCAGCATTTCGCATTGGTCTCCAAGTACACGACATGAAATCGATGAAATTAATTTCCTGATAATCAAGTATGCACTTAGAGAACAACTAGAAATGCATTGTACCAAAATTTCATCAAATTCAAAAAAATAATGTTAACCTTAACGCATGATTCTACCTTAAAAATATCAATCTCCCCAAACTATCCAAACGGACAATTCAAGATTGAATACAATGATTAATGCAAACTGCCAGCAAGAATCATTGCATTCAGTCTCAAACGGGAATCTAAGGTTCACTCATCATGAACACATTTATCAATAGCATATATCAGTTGTCATTAATAGTAGTGAACAACTAGTAAAAACATTAATTGGTAACAACCATTTGTAACTGTGATGATGAGCAGCACGATCCAAAATGAAAAGCAACAATCCAATAAATAACTCAATGACCATCTACATCAATCATCATTTTGAAAAATAGATATCAATATGTGACAATGGGTAAGCTTAAAGTATCACAGGACTATTAATTAATTCAAGGAGGGATCTTGTAGTGCATGCTAGCTGCACTATATTTTTAATTTATCAATTGATGCCGTCAATGTCTCAAAAATCATATCTCTAACTACCATACATAGTAGTGAGGACAGTCATACAATCTCAATAAGTCAAAGAGTTTCAAATTTTGACTTTTGATAATCTTTCATTTCAGTTTATTAGACAAACTAAACTCAAAGACAAACTAAACTCAAAGTTAACTTCCTATGATAAAGTCATAAAACTAAATTGCATCTGAATTATATGTTTTTATAATTCATGTACAACTTAATAAACTAGTGGGACAATCCAATACTTCAGCCCAAGACCAAATCATTGCTCACAGCAAGAGGAAATTTCAGCACCAAGACAAAACATGCATCCTTAGCTTAATGGGTCAGCTGTGGCTAAACAAAAAATAGAGAAAGCTGTTTCAAACCTCCAGGCTTCTAACCTACTCCTGGTATTAAGACACCAAGTGCTTCAAATGCAGCCACTACAGCCACTACTAGCTAGGAACTACGATTAAAAACAACGTAACAATGTGCTTTACACATATACATGCATATATAAGCAGTAGTAACAACGTGCATTACTTGGAGTTGCTATAATCAAACAACTTCCGCAACAAGGCCAATTAACAGTAGTAAATGATAACCTAAAAATAAAAGCATATGCCAATTATCCATGGGCCAGATTGCCACAACAATTATATGTATCACATTTTGCACAAAAAACCTTTGAGAACTAATGAGTAATGGCATTAGAAGAACTCAGAGCCAAACCTAGTTCAACTACAACAAAGTAATTCAGCTTATGCTTAACCAAAGTATGTGAAACTACTTGTTGGCTATCAAAAGTGTTACTTATTCATGTGACAGGCAAGGAGAGTTGTAAGAAGATAATTAGTTCATTACTATTACTACATTCCTTGACACCTGATCTGTTTTAAGTTCCTAATAGCAAAGCGTACTACTCTATTGAGCATTACTATTACTCTCTTGGACCAAGCTCTTCTTCCTCCACCACCACCATTTGTGAAAATTAATGTGGGTGCAGCTTGCATCAATTCTTAGAACTTATGTAGCACTAATATACCACATCCAGCAAGCCATACTACATTTGTCACTCGGTGATATATTGTAGGCTTAGGTTTCAGACACATGTTGGACATCTTTAGAACTTCAATACAAAAATAATTAGGAGAAAGTAGAATTGTTAAAGAAGAATATGCAGACTATGGTTGGCAATGGGAGTTGATAACATATGGTTGTGTAGATATTAGCCTTTGCGGCATGGGAGAGAGGAAATGGTGGAGATGTATACCACTGTAATGGTGAAACTTGTGCTTCCAGAATGCAGACCCTGCTACTAGTAGCTGTTGAAAGGGGGGCTATTGTTTGATACATGGCTCAAAGGGGGGGTAGCCAATTGCTGTTCAAATTTCAGTAATTGGCTAGTTAGAATTATAAACTCGAAAGTCCATAAAAGTATCAATAGTCAGTTAGTTACAATAGTGCATTGCACATAAGAACATGACCAATATAATAAAAGCTAGGTTTTAGACTTGGAGTAGGAATTTGGGAGCAGGGGCAATAGTAGACAAGGTTTGGGTAGGGTACTAATTACAATATTTGTCCCCTTGCAAAACAATACTAATATCTAACCATATCCATGTAGGTGAAAATAGCAATTTCAATACCTATGCCCTTACCCACTAGGCACTTATATAGTTACATCTACTACCCTCAGTTTAGTTTCATTTAATAGTCACCCACTATGTACAAATGTATTAATCACTTTGTCTTTATAGTGAAGAACATTAGCCACTTTAAAATCCGAGGATGAACACACTTCTATTTCTTTATTGTGCACTAGGTCATCACGAGCATGATTAGTGAACATCAATAGCCACAGTCGTTCAAGTCACTTAGACTATAAAACTGATATAACAGATGATCATGAACTAGCATGACCTAAAACAAAAGTGACATATTCTACTGATGTATAACAATATAACATGAACTATTATCAAAATAAAAAGCTCAAAATTTCAATTAAAGACTGTAGGTTACAAGGCTTACCTTTACTTTTGAAGTAGAGACAGTGTGTGGCTAGGCTTCTACTGATGCTGGCTTGTACTCAGGAATAGTGGGTTACAATTCTACAGTACGAACACAAAATAAGGCACAACTCTTCAAACTCATTTTATGTTTACCAACTTGGCCAATGAAAGACTGTACAAGACTAACAAGACAAAACACACAGAATACAGCTGGTCATCACAATGAACTGCCAGGCTAACAATTAAAACCATAAACCAAAGACCTAATGTGAAGCCATGTGCTTGGTGATTACTATTCAGTGTAAGGATAGGCCAAAGCTTCTCGATCTTTGACATAGTTTGTACTTTGACGGACATGAAGTATGTGGTTTTTCATGCAAACATTTATGTTGAGGGGCCAGAAGCATATTAGGTATATCAGATTCACCACTTTGTTTTGAACAAACACACAGGGACACACACTGACTTGTGATTCCTTTTGTTGTTTGCTGAAAGATGTTGGTCTTTTTAGGACATTGGCTTAATATTTTATGCTTGCTTGTGTAGGAATACTACATCAAGCATATAGATGGGTTCCCTATCAAATCAGATGCAAAAAGACAAAGAGTGATACAATTTCTAGCAGCTGCAATTGAGAGAAGAGTTTCTAAGCTGAGTGACTTATTAACATTACTGGATTTGTGATTTTTTCTATATATTTGCATATACAGTTCATGCATTCATGCCTGTTATTTTTGAAGCGTTATTTTTTTCTAGGTAGTGATTTATTCTTAATCTTCACCGAAATTTTTTAAGCTGAATGCGACCCTTGTCCTTTGTGTATTTTTGTTTGTCATTTGAATAATAATGGTCCAACATTAGTTGAAATGAAGTTGTTGGACTTTGACTACAGTTGTTATGTATCACTACCAAGTTGGTTATGTTATTGAGGACTAAAACAAAGTTATTCAACTAGATTTCTTTTTCATTTGGTTAACGGTTACTCTACATAAGTCATAATTTTTTTGGCTCTACAGAACCTAAACATCATTTCAATAAGCAGTTATATTGTTTCTTGTATTTTATATTACTCATTAGTACCCTTTACTCTATAATTCTGCTAAATTTTTATTCTATAGTCAACAAATCTTCTAGACCACAAATTGTGTTTTCTTATATGTATAGGGGGGCATATCAGGTGAGAGGAGTGTTTTGTTATGAGAGTGAGAGGATTAAATAGTAGCCCTTAGATCAAAATAGAAGGTCCAGATTTAATTGCTAATATTAAATGCACGTGCATTTAATATTAGCAATTACATATGGACCTTCTATTTTGATCTAAGGGCTATTATTTAATCCTCTCACCTGTCATAATAAAACACTCCTCTCACTTGATATGCCCTCATGTGTGTGTGTGTGTGTGTGTGTGTGTGTGTGGTGTGTGTGGTGTGTGTATTCTGCACAATTGGCAGTTAGGTATTTTTGGTTCATTTCTCCATCTACCTTCATATGTGTTGGTCTCATGTTATTTTATATGACTATTAATTTGTTTTTATTTCTTGTTTATTCAGGGTTTGAAGCTAGAACTCTGCACCACCGACAAAGTTCGACTTCTATCTAATGTGAGACGTATCTTCAGAGATATTAGCCTCACAGTTACAAGGGCATAATTGTTGTTAGGATCACCATTAGGTGTTTTGTTATGTCTTAGAGGTTGTCCTTGTATTAGATGATTTGACACAAACTAATATATATAATCACTCTTTATGTTATGGAAGGATCAATCTTGAAGGACATCGACCTATAGTCAGGCGATATGCCCATGGGTTGAGGAAGCTTATAAGAATTGGCCAAGGTACAAAACAAGTATGTTCAATAATATTCATCATGGAATGCTTTTGAATTTATTGGCCTACATATTCTACATGTTATGCATCTTAGGAGAGTACGTAGGTGTGTCTATTTTCATTCCTATTTGAAAACCACAACAACAATAGCCTTATCTCGTTAGGGAGGTTGGCTATATGGATTACAACAATAGCCTGAGCGCATCACTTGACCAAACACCACCCCTTTTTGATACTACTGAACCTTAGTTTTCTTCTTCTTCTTATCCTTCTCTTTCTCTCCTAAGACCATCCTCTCCTTCTCTCTTTATATATCACTTTGTAACTTGGAAGCTTTTTTTGGTTTATACCCAAAGGAACGTGGAACTTATAACTAAAAGGTTTTGTTTCAAGGATGGAAGCTCTATAGTGAGACTTGTTAGGCTTCAAAAATATATACCTGAACTATGCCTCACCGCCTTAATGCTTAAGGATTTGCAATCCATGCCTTTACTTCTTATGTTCAAAGTTCAAAAAAGTGCAAAATTTGAATTCAAGACAAGTGATTCTAAATTGAAGAGTTTAGAAAAATGCTTTTCAGATAGAACAACCAACAAGGAACCTCTAATGTATATTCTCCTCAAGTTAAAGACTTGGCCAATGGTGTTTCGAAGATTGCCACTTAACAAATTGGAGCTAACAGTTAATTGGTTCAAGGACATGAGATTTCCTAGACTTGAAGGAATGGAATCGGAAGACATGTTCTCGGTTAGACCAACATGTTGCAGATGTTGATGTCCCCCCAACCAATCTGGAATAGGTTCGATAAATTCATTTTTATCAAATCCTAAATATTTAAGATTTTGAAGATTTAACAAACTCTTGGGTATTTGACCTTGAATAGTATTGAAGCTAAGGTCAATATGGGACAAGTCATTGCTAAGATTAAAATCCAAATAAGGTTAACTACAATGTAGAGGGGATAAGGATGCTCAAACTACTCTGAAGTACAATAATACACGATCAAGTCCTTTTGTGCATTGTTTTTTAGGTCATATGTTTTTTATTATTCTAACAAAGGACTTACCTAACTTTGAATCTTGATACTCATGGTCGTGTACATCAAGGAAGCTCTACCACAATTTCTTAGTTATCTACATTATGGTTTTGTAGCTTCTATCTAAAGCCAATACCACTTTAGTTATTCCTTGCACTATTCTCATGTTTCATGCAAAATCACAATGTAGTTTTTTTTGTTGCATTACTAAATTGGAATATGTCTAATGCTCAGTGGCCTAACAATTTCTCATGTTTAGTAATATGCACAATCTAGTTCTTAACAACAGACTGCTACACTACTACAAGGTATGTCAAACATAAATATGTACGTATCCGCAAAGGTTTAAGAGAGATAAATAGTACACAACGTGTATATATATATATATATATATATATATATATATATATATATACACATATATATAGGCTATCCATAAAGTGCCAAAACTTACAAAATCATTGTTACATTGTCTGGGAAAAATAAAAATATTTGAAGAGAAAATGATTCAAAACTTATAGAATCAAAATTTTTCAATGGAACAATGAACTCACGAATCCACACCAGAAGCTAAGACTACGTCTAAACCTATGAAACAATGAACTCACGAACCCACCTGAACTATTAATACCAGTGAAGATGCAGTATTGAAGATACAACAGTGAACATACGGTACTTATTATTTACCTTAGGGTTGCGTTGTGCCACGAACAATGACGACGATGGCAATCTTCAATGGTTGCGATGTAACGAGCGCAGGGAAGACAAAGTCGCGAGGAGAAAGAGTTTTTGACGAGCACAGGAGAAAAACAAGGTTTGGGGTTTTTAATTTAACTAAAACTACAACATCAGTTTTATCATTAGATAATTAACATTAGTTTTATCAAAAACCGATGTTAACCACATCCAGTTAACATCGGTTTTTATATAATCGATGTTAATTAATTAATGTTAACATCAATTTTATCAAAAACCGATGTTAACATGGTATTGTTAACATCGGTTTTGTTGAGAACCGATGTTAAATCAATATATTTTAGTAGTGATAATAAATTAAAGAAAGTTGTAAGGTTAATGCCTAGTAGTAATTTCTTTTGATGTAATCTTAAATTAACTGTTGTAGAAACTATTTTGATTAAAAATAATGTAGTTTGACTTACTGTATATATATATATATATATATATCTGTGTGTGTGTGTGTGTGTGTGTGTGTGTGATGTGTATATGAGTTATGACGCGTGACAAATTATTATAATGAGATTATAACATCCTTACGGAGATTGAGTAGTGCAAAGTAAAATGTGTCAATTTTCAAGATACATGTAAACATGAGATGGTTGATTGTGACATAATGAGATGTGAAATTGTGAATATGAGTTTTAGTTGTGAGTAAGTGTGTGGTTAACACCGGATGTGACATTACTTGTGATATGAGCTGTGAATTATACAATAACCCGACCAGTTGATGCGCAGTGTTAAAGGGAAAGTATAGGTTTCCTGATGTGCCATTATTTTCTCATATTTCTTAACCCTTTTTGCACCATTTTAATTACTGATTAGTCTTAATTGTCAAATTAATTAGGCAGTTTTATTATTTGGGCTCATTCAGCTAATTTGATGTTTTTAATCTAATTTCAGGAATTAATGAAGCATTAGGCTTGATCTGGATTTTGGTTGTGGACTTAAAGAGGGCAAATAAAGCAATGTTTACCTTAGTTAATTTCAAATTAGGAGATTGCAATTTTATTTTATGTTGTTTAGTGTTTATTTCGTTTTGGGTCAGAATAATGTAATAGGGCTCGGTGACTTTGAGTGACCCTTATAAATAGCATCCTTGGGATTTGTGTAAAGGGGATTCCATTATTCAGAGCATAAGGTTTAGGGTTTTACGTTTTGAGCTTGATGTTACTGTTCACATGAAAGCATTTTCGATTTCTTTGCTTCTTATTGCAATTTCGTTTCTTGTTCCTTCTTCTGCTTTCATTTACATTTTTGCTTCTAGTTTCATTTATGTTTTCTGCTTTTAGTTTCATTTACGTTTTCTGCTTTTGTTGAAATTATGGAAGGATAAATTTCTCATGTTGTTTCCTTCTGAGGATGAAGCTTAACTCTCTTCGAGATTCTGTTTATAATGTAGCTTCCTGGCAGTTTTTCCTTCACCAATTAACCTAAATTCGTTAAAATTAATCTATGAACACTTTGTGTTCGATTAATTGCCTCTGAGCTTAACTTGTGTTCATGCTTAATGAACGAAGGGTTAATTGGTGTATGTGTTGCCTAATCACGTATTGACAACCCTAAGTTGATTTTGGCTTAGTAAATTAAAATAGGGTTGGATTAAGTGGTTAACTGTTAGGGACAAATTCTTCATAACCTAGGACAAGAGAATGGCTTCTGAATAAGAGGAAACAACACGTTTTTAATACTATTAATTTCGTATTCCAGTACGTTTGTTCTTTAATTCACAAAACAAACAACCCCCCCCCCCCAATTCTCATTGTTAATGCAAGTATATTATGAACATTTGGTTTATCATTGCTCGTTGGGAAACGACCTAGGATCACTTCCTAGTTACTGCATTTTAATGTTTATTTGATTTGGGTACGACCTCGACCATTTCCTATTTAGGAACTAGTGTTAAATTGTAGCGCAACGTATTAAACATGTTTGAAACACAAGTGTGAGGTCGTAGGTATTGTATAATTCATGAGCAGTGTCTATAAATAGTATATGTGATGAATTGTGGAATAACATCACTACTAGAAAATATGCTTTTTACATCGGTTATTTAGGACTTTCGACATCGATTATTAACAGATGTTGAAAGTATTAACGTTAACATCGGTTTTTGAAAATCGATGTTAACGTAAAAATGATAACATCGGTTATTTAAATAACCAATGTTATATAATAAGAATTACACACAAAAAAAGGTATACCAGCTTTGGCAGTTAACATTGGTTTTTGTACAAAACCGATGTTAAATTCCAAAAGATTAACATCGGTTTTTCCAAAAATCGATGTTAATGAACAACATTAACATCGATTTTTGTAGAAAACCGATGTTAACTTCCACACGTTAACATTGGTTTGTAATAAAAACTGATGTTAAGTGACAACGTTAACATTGGTTTTTGTATAAAACCAATGTTAACATTTTTGGAAGTTAACATCGATTTTTGTTGGAAATTGATGTTAACATTGGTTTTTGGAAAAACTCATGTTGTTTGTGTAGGTTAACATCAGTTTTTTTTAAAAAAAAAAACTGATGTTGTTATTAGGAATTTTTTTTAATACACTGTCTGTTTATTCAATAAGTCCAAAAATTAACCTACAAATTTCAAATCAGACCACACAACACAACATATATCATCTACATTCTGTTTTGAAACAGTTTTTAGCCGAAAGCTAGCTAGTAAAGTATCAATTGTAAAAAATCAATTGATAACTATCAGTAAAGAATTTATTAATAACTATGAATAAAGAATATTCAATGTTAAAAGGAAAAATCAATTGTAAAAAATGTAAAGCAAGCTAGTAAACTAATTAAGTAAACTAAAATTACAAAGTTGTCTAACATCCTAAGTTTCATTTCTAACTTTGAGATAATAGTTTGCCCACTGGATGCGAAGCGCCTTCAATGTATCTGATATGAACGTGGAACACGAAGCCATGCAACAACGACGCTCAAGGAGAGTGAAGTAGCTACCTAAGCACTGGGACGTTTACCAGTTAGGATGAACAGGCTTGGGTAAAAGATGATCATATGATCCTTAGGCGGGAAGGGTAGTTAGAAGTGGATTAGTTAGTTAGGGTTAGTAGCAACTAACCACTTGCGGTTAGATATGGTTCCTTGAGCATATAAATAAGTTGTAACTAACTACGAATGGCATAGAAAATAATATCCAGAAGCTTCTTCCTCATTCTCTCAATTTCTTTTTCTTCTCTCAGTTCTCCCGGAACTCGCATCCTCCTTTCTCCGTGAGTCTCCATAGATTTTCTCAAGGTCTCACGCATAGTGGAGGTTCCCTAGCCCTCGAAAGCTAGGTATCAGTATCTAATTCCAATGGTCTAACATCATGAAAATATTGCATGATAAAATAAAACATAAGTTAATAATATAATATCAATGATAAGAAAATCAAATTTTTTTGAAAATAAATAATTACCATTTCCCAATTATTCCTGAAACTTCCTAAGATTATAGTTGACATCCAGTGCATCACATAATAGTCACACTCAGTGCTTCCTTTTGGTCTATTAGACTAAATACATAATGAAATTTAAATATTCAACGTTAACTACAAATTAGTGTTCACAGACATAAAATATATATATAAGAAAAAGCATTGTTTAAATTACTTACTTTAACAACAATTCACCTAGCACTAGTCTTGGATTGAGGTTATGGAGTATCGTCAAGTCCTTTCAAAACACTATTAAATATAAGAAACATTAAAATATTGATGTTGCTGACTAATGCTAATGCGAATGTATTGAAAAATAACACTGACTTGTTAATTATTCCTTTCAAGTAGTTGTCTGGCCTATTGTGCAAGGAACAAAACTAGACAACAAAATTTTCCTTAGGCAAAATGACAACCATTTGCCAGTGTGCACTGCATTGGAGACCAATATAAGTTATTGTAGTATTATACATTATTTAAATTCATTTTTTCAGTTTTACTTACCCATTCAAGTAGGCTCCCAGGTAGACATCCCGTTTTGAATTCTACATCTAATTCTTGATTCAACTTTTTGATTCAAATTGCGATTGCCCAGATCTCTGGATGGACTGTGGCTCGAGGAATCCATACACATCGAAATTCCCTGCTCGCATACCTATCTCAGATAGATGACTATTGTTTTTAACACAAAGTAAATTATGTATGAATTTAAAACAATAACTTACGTAATTAACAATAATGTAAATTGACTTACAGAATCCACAACTATATAATAGAGATGCTGATACATTGACCACCGTGTGTTATTTCAGACAGATCTTCATGCTTTATGTACAAGGGAAAGTATGAATTAAACAGCTGGAACACGATAGCATCCCACATAACTTGCAACGGCTTTAAAAAAAGTTGTGGGATAGTCAATGTCATTAGATATAGTGGATCATCGACCTCATGATCCAACCTATCTGCATGTTTTGCTGGTCCCACAGCTCCCTGTTTATCCAACATAGTTAACTAACATAATTTAATTACAATGAATAATTCAATTGAAAAAGAAGCATTTAATGACAAAATGCAAGATGAAAAATAAAATACCTGAATATCCTCCCATATCAAATCCTTCTGAGCAGCAGGGACTTGCTTCCAATTCTCGTATGTCACGTTGACCTTATCACAAGCAACAATCGCTAAATATGTTCTTAATTTCTTCTTGTGGGGACCGTCAGCCTTCCCGGTCGCAAGATCGATGTGCACCATCGGTCTATTTGCCCCAGCTAGTCTAGTCGCCAATGATCTTAGTCGTGTGGCTTTTCTCGTCTGCTTCAAGGTAGAGGACGACTGTGATGCTACCTCAGTAGGAGGAGGAAGAGGAGAAGGAGAAGAGCTGGGTGGGGTAGCCATCAGCCTGTTGTTAGTCGATGAATATGACTAACTTTTGTGTATAAAACCTGTGTAAATTGTATCAAACTTCCCCAGTTTATGGTTATTTTGTAGTGTTATAAGTACTTTTTGTTAAGTATAGGTAATAAATACTTAGTACTTCCATTTTGTGTGTTTAATAATCATTTTCTCTTAATTTTAGGTTAATTAGGCGACTTTGAAAAGTGCTATTTTCACCTTCTAAGCGCAACACTCATTGGCTAAGTGCGAGGAAGAATCTGGAAGAAGATGAGTTGTACAGGTTCACTGAGCGCACCGCTTCATCTCACTAAGTGCACCACTTCAATCCATCCATTAAGCGAGAAAAGCACGCGCTAAGCCAAAATTCACTAATGTGCGCTAAGCGGTTCAGAATTGCGCTAAGCGCACGAGCACTAACAAGGCCTCCTATTTAAGCCTGAAATCAGATTTTGTGAGGGGAGTTTGGGGCTAAGAGTTGAAGCTTTGCATGTCTAGTGATTCTAGAGAGAGAAAGGTCCAAGTTCTAGAGAGTTTTGAGAGATTTTACTGTGTGAAGATCTGTAGAGACCAAAGCTTGAAGCGAAAGCCGTTCTAAGAGCTTAAGATGAGTTTGTGAGTGGTTGTGAGATCCTAGAGGTGAAGGAGACATCCTCACCACTTGTATTTTTGCAATCTTTCATCTTGTTCTTCTCTTTGTTGTAAAGGATGCTTCCTGGTTATGGAAAGCTAAAATCCTCTGTTGGATCTTCCTTGTAGATAATTGATGTAAATATCTTTCTATCTATTTAATGATGTTTTGTGTGTTCTCTGTGCTATCAACTTTTCATTCTAGTATGCCTTTACCTTGATCACGTAGATGCATGCTTTGTTAGGGTCATTCACTAGTGGAAACTGGTCTGATTGTGATGACCTTGATAGGACAGGGCTAAGCTGCCGTACTATCACGAGGAATTGGGGTGCGATAATTTAGTAGTATGTTTGTCCTATTGCAATCCTGGTTGAGTTTAGTCCAACAAGAGAAATCTGAGGATGATGCTTGATCAGGATTAAACTAAACTATCATGAGGAATCGAGGTTTAGCATCTCAGGAGACACCATAGGAACACATGAGCATTGTTAAATATAAAATATTCTTTTAGCATCAAGCACCTATTAGGAAGACCAACGCGTTTTCTACTTGTTTTTACACATCATTTCTCTCACGTGATTTTCCTTTTTGCATAGATAGTTTATATACCTGTTCATATTCACACTTAGATTTTCACATCAGACACCTATTCACTGAAATAGCTTACCAAGTAACACAAGTTCCCCGAGTTCGATACCCGGTTCTTACCATTTTATACTACTTGTGCGATCTGGTGCACTTGCCGGAAGCGAACACCTGTAAAGAAAAAAACTTTAGTTAATTAACATTATCAAAAAACTGAATCAGCTATGTAAATGAATGGACTAAAATGAAATACATAATAAGAAAATTACATTAGACGATGTTAATTAATTCTCCTTCATCATGATCATTACAATTAGAATGAATGTCATCAGCTTCTTCTTCTACGACGATGTTAGGTGACATTTGTGTGGACAAAGGACTAACATAAGTATCAATGTATGAATCATCATTTTCTACATTAACACCAATTGTCTTCCTGTGTAGAACCACTGAACACCTTTCATCACAAGGGTCTTGAACATAAAATACATGTTTAGCTTGTTCTGCCATGATGAAAAGGTCATTTTGGAAAGCTAGTTTCTTTAGATCTACCAACGTAAATCCTACATCATTGGTCCGCACATCGGTGTTGCTATCAACCCATTTACATTTGAAAACCCAAATAGTGAATTTGACATAGTTAAGCTCCCAAATTTCTTCAATGAACCCAAAGTAAGGGATGAAAGCTACATAGGGATTGTCATCATGTACACTGGCGAAGTGTTGAGATTCAGCCCTTAGGGTGACACCACTATTTTGCATTGTACTTTTCTCGTCTTGTGCTTTTGTATAAAAGGAATACTTGTTTATGTTGTATCCTTGCCAAGTTATAGCTTTTCTTTTAGGCCCATCTGCTAGCTTTTTTAACGTTTTAGAAGCATTTTCATCAGCAAAGATTGTATCTTTAAACCAATCAAGGAAAGTCTTGTTATGCTTTTTCAAGACCAAGTTCTTCGACATTTTAGGAATACTTTCTTTGACCAAACCTTCATGCTGAAGTATGTATGGAAAAACTTCATTACTATTATTCAACACATACAAGTGAGCTTGTAACAAATCTTCTACACTTGGAGTGATAACATGCAGTCCTCTTGAACCCTTACCGCCCACTCTGTCGTTATGCCAAAACTCGAGAAGCCCAACAGGTTTAGCCTTTTCAATGCACTCTGAACAAAATTCAATGGCTTCTTCTGCAATGTACCTTTCAACAATAGATGCTTCCAGACGATGTAAATTCTTCGTATACCCTTTTAAGATCTTAATGTATCGCTTAACCGGGTACATCCACCGCAAAAAAACAGGACCTCAATATTTGATTTCTCTAACCAGATGAACAATTAAGTGAACCATGATGTCAAAGAAAGCAGGAGGAAAATACATCTCTAAATGGCACAGTATAATAGCAGCCTCGCTTTCCAGCTCATCTAACATCACAGGATCAACGACTTTGCTACATATGGCATTGAAGAAAAAATACAGGCGAGTTATGGCTAACCTGACTTTGTTAGGCAAAATGTCTCATATGGCTACGACTAACAATTGTTGCATCAACGCGTGACAATTGTGAGACTTTAACCCTACCAACTTAAGATCCCTCAACTGCACAAGGCTCTTAATATTTGAAGAGTATCCTTGTGGGACTTTGACCCAGCGCAGACACTGATAAAAACTTATCTTCTCCTTTCTGGACAAAGTATGACAAGCTGGAGGCATGTATATTTTTTTACCATTAGACCTTGGATGCAACTGCAATCGTATACCCATCTCAGCTAGATCTTGACGAGTATTCAAACCATTTTTCGTCTTGCCTTGAATGTTAAGGAGCGTCCCAATGACACTATCACATACATTTTTCTCCACATGCATAACATTAATACAATGTCTAATATCTAGATCAAACCAGTACAGAAGATCAAAGAAAATTGACCTCTTCTTCCATATGCAAGTCTTACTTTTTTCCTTTTTTTGGGTCTTTCCAAATATAGTATTCAAGTGTTGAACCCACTGGAAGACCTGCTCACCAGTCAACGGTATCAGTGCAGTTTTGTGCTCTTGACTTCTATTAAATGCTTTTTTCAATCATCTGTAAGGGTGATGAGGTTTTAGAAAACGTCGATGCCTAGTGTAGGTTGTTTTTTCTACCATGATTCAGTTGTATGTAGCTTGTGTTTTCTTCATAAATGGGGCATGCATGATGACCCTTAACACTGTAACCGCTCAAATTCCCATATGCTGCAAAGTCATTAATGGTACAAAAAAGCATTGCACGCATTTGAAAAGTCTCATTCCGAAACCCATTAAACACTAAAACCCCCTCATCCCACAACTTTGTCAGGTCTTCAATCAATGGACTTAGATAAACATCAATGTCAGTTCCTGGCTATCTTAGGCCCGATATGATCATAGACAACATCATGTATTTTCGCTTCATGCACAACCAAGGAGAAAAATTGTAAATTACTAGTAGAACTGGCCATGAACTGTGTTGAGTGCTTAAATTTCCATATGGATTCATTCCATCACTGGCTAGTCCAAGCCTAAGATTTCTTTCCACTTTACCGAAATCCGGAAACAAACGATCTATCTTCTTCCACTATGAGCAATCAGCCAGATGACGGACCATTCCATCGTAGTTTGTCCCCTTTGCATGCCATGTAAGGTCTTTAGCATCGTCTCCATTAGCAAAAAGACACTTAAACCTTGGAACGATCGGTAGATACCACAACACCTTCACTGGGGGGCCCTTCTTTGGGTTTTCATCACTACTACAATCCTCATCATCCTTGACTTTGTATCGTGGTACCCCACACCTAGGGCATTTGGACAATTCTTCAAATTCATGTCTGTACAATATGCAATCATTCGGGCAAGCATGAATCTTCTGATACTCAATATCCATCGGACATGGTATCTTCTTCACCTGATACTAATTTTCAGGCAACGTGTTTTCCTCTGGAAGCATATCGTGCACTACATGAAACAGTGAACTAAAGCCTTTGTAACTCCACCCTTATCTGGCCTTCACATTAACCGAACTTAACACCTCCGACAACAGCGTCAAGGAATTGTTGCACCATAGATACAATGGCTTCTTTGAATCACTTTATAATGTATTATACATAAGGGCATGTGCTTGCTGAAAAAACTCTTGTCCAAGGTCACGAATCATATCGTCCAATCGATCTCTCATTTCTACATCAAATGGTTCATATTGGGACCCACTCTGCATGTTTGTCAATTCACCATGTCATATCCACGTGGTGTAATTCTTCTTAATCCCATCACACAATAGATGCTCTCGTATGTCATCCAATATTTGTCATCTTTCGTTCAACAATTGATGCAAGGACAATAATATTTTCCATCGTCATCTGGTCGACTTCTTTCAGAGGTAAATTGCAAAAACCCTTCGACACCTTCCTCATACACAGGGGTCATGTGACTTTCATTTATCCAACTTCAATCCATCTAAATAATAACTCTGCGATACTCACAAAGTTATTCGATGCATGAAAATCTCACTTTTTTATTATAGGTGTGGCCCTATCCCATTCAGGAAGACCTTTTTTATGGTAGCTTGATATGTCAAGGTTAATTCTATTTTGTTAAATTTGAAAAAATTTCGACAGCATTTCGCATTGGTCTCCAAGTACACGACATGAAATCGGTTAAATTAATTTCCCGATAATCATGTATGCACTCAGAGAACAACTAAAAATGCATTGTACCGAAATTTCATCAAATTAAACAAAATAATGTTAACCTTAACGCATGATTCTACCATAAAAATATCAGTCTCCCCAAACCGTCCAAACGGACAATTTAATATTGAATACAATGATTAATGCAAACTATTCGCAAGAATCATTGCATTCAGTCTCAAACGAGAATCTAAGGTTCACTCATTAAGAACAAAAGTTGTATCTAAAGCAAAGTACATTAATGACATACAACAACATACAAAAACAATCATAACAAAATTAAGCATCAAAAGTTTATGAAAAACTTTCGTACCTGTGATGATGATTAGTAGAGTGTCCAAGAATGAATGTCGTGATCACAATGCAAATAACAAGATAAATAGTGCCTACAAGAAATTTTGAAGAAATTTTGTGTCAGCAGTGTATGTTGTGTGAATAAAGCTTCAAATAAGGTAATGAGGTTCACAATCAAGCTTCATATGGTTCTAGTTAGATCATTGCTCAATATTATTCTTAGTTACAATCAAGCTTCATATGGTTCTGCCATCAACAGCTAGGCACTTGTAGCCTTTGTGAGAGGGGGAATAATCCAAGAAGACACATTCCTAAGATTTGAATTGGAACTTGTGCTTCTTGTATGGTCTAAGAAAGGGGAAACATGACCAACCAAACACCCTAAGAAATGAATAATGAGGAATTTTGTTGAACAGTTTGTGATAGGGAGCCCCATTATCAATAGCTGAAGATGGCAACTTGTTGATCAAGTAAATGCTGGAAGCAGAGGCATCATCTCAGTAGTGTAGCGGCAATTTGGCATAAGAAAGAAGAGTGAGACCAAGCTCCACTATGTTCCTGTGCTTGCGTTCAACTACGCCATTTTGATGGTGAGTATGAGGACAAATGAGCCTATGCTGAATACCATTTTGGGTTAAGAACTTAGTAAAAGGTCTCAACTCCCCTCCCTAATCAGATTGCACAACCTTAATGGTAGACTTAAAATGATTAAATACCATTGTTTCAAAAAGTTTAAAGGTCTCCAAGGTGTCAGGATTATTTTTGAGTAAATAGAACCAAGTAAACCTGCTATGAACATCCACAAAACCCATATAATATCTAAAACCCGAGGGGGATGCAAAGGGTGCCAGACCCCACAGATCTTTGAAAACAACCTCAAAGGGTGCATGACACTGGTTCATTCCATCAAGTGCTCTTAAAGAAAAAGATCAAAGCCTATGAGCTTTTGAATTCCCTATTTCCACCTTGAGGGCAAGGTGGAATTTCAAAGGGGAAGTATTGTTAGGATGTATAATGTGGAGGGGTTAGTTAGTTATTCCATAAGTTATTTAGTGAGAATAGTTAGTTAGCGAGTTACAGGAGTTTGGTTAGATAAATAAGGAAATCAGATTGGGGAGGGTATTCGACAAATCAGATTAGGGAGTGGGAGGAAAGATCCTTATTCAATTCTCCACTTTGTGTTCAATTTTTAATAGTAAAATTCTACTCTTTTTGATTCTTTCCACCTAGGTTCCATCTTATTTTCTGAGTTCCTATCAGGTAGTAATGTGATATGCCTATACTTTGCCCTGTTACTAATACTATAGCAAATCGAACATGAGGGGTAGTCATGATAATAAGAAATACTCTCATTGTCCAAGACCCCAAGAAGTAAGCCTACATGAATTCACATTCATTTAAATTGGGTCTCCTTTGAGCTATGTTAGAGACCTGGAGTATTTGTAGGACAACTTTTCCTATTCATACACTTACATATAAGAAAAGAAAAATGCCTAAAATTGATTCTAAATTTAAATACGAAATATTGGCATGCCTGCTAGACTAGAACATCGAAGATTTCAACAAAATAAAAAATTGGTCTCCATATCCTCTTGCTTCCTAATCGAACTGGCTTAGTTTACAATTCTCAATACCCTCCAAATCATGTTGACTACAGATAAACCCTTTTTCCTTTCCTTGTTCCTCTAATTACACCCCCCTTTTGTAGGGCCTCATAGATAAACCTTTTGGGGGTCACCACGTCCTTTAAAAGCTTAGACCTGCGCGACCTATCTAACTCAACGGCATTAACTGCTCCCCCTCCATGATTGGCAAGCGGGTTTGTTTTCACGTTGGGCCGATCCTCTTGAAACATCAGCCATCCGGCGTCTATCAAATGTTGGACCTTGTATTTAAGGGCCAGGCATTTTTTAGTGGAGTGGCCCGGGGTTTTCCCATGGTACGCGCAAGTTGCGTTAGGGTCATACCACTTTGGGAAAGGATGTTGGTAGATCTTCCCGGGAGTTATTACGGCCATTTGGTTGGCGATGAGGGATGGCAAGAGGTCTTCGTACGTCATTGGGATCGGGGTGAATTCTGGAATCGGCCTCGGGGGAAAGTTCCTCATCGCGTTGGAACCGGCACCAAAGTAGGCATTGCCGGCCGAGCAAGTCGTGGTTGGAGCCGGAGCTTGGGGGGCCTCCCTCTGGATAGGGGTGGGCGCTCTAGGCTGTACGGGTGCTGAATTGGAGGAGTTCCCAGCGTGAGCTGAGAAGCTCGGATGATGTTGCGCGTATTGATGTGTACCATGAGAGGTCTGCGGGGGCTTGACCCATGCGGGCGCCGAAAAGACGGCATAGGTATCTTCTTCCTTCCTTTTTGCCCCAGTTGCTCCGATTCTCCTAGCATTGGCACCTGTGGAGGAGACGTAATCAAACTTCCCTCTTTTCAACCCTACTTCGATTCTTTCCCCGGCGAATACCAAGTCCGCGAAGCTGAAAGGCATGTAGCCTACCAACTTCTCATAGTAAAACACTGGCAAGGTGTCTACCATCATGGTAATCATCTCCCTTTCGACCATGGGAGGGGCCACTTGTGCTGCCAGGTCTCTCCACCGTTGTGCGTACTCTTTAAAGGTCTCACTTTCCTTCTTAACCATGTTCTGTAGCTGAGTGTGATCGGAAGCCATATCGGAATTATATTGATATTGCCTCAGGAAGGCAGTAATCAGGTCCTTCCAAGTACGGATGCGGGAAGCTTCCAGATTAGTGTACCAAATAATCGCGGCTCCAGCTAAGCTATCTTGGAAAAAGTGCATTAATAACTTTTCATCCCTAGAGTGTGCCCTCATCTTGCGACAATACATCTTGAGATGGTTCTTAGGACAAGTCGTCCCTTTATACTTGTCGAAATCAGGTACCTTGAATATTGGGGGGATGACGACATCCGGTACCAAGCAAAGATCTGTCATGTCCGCAAATGGATAGTCACCAAAGCCTTCAATAGCTCTCAATCTCTCCTAGAGGAGATCGAGTTTCCTTCTTTCTTCTGTCGTCGGGTGTGGTCCTTCTGTGGACAAGAATATTGGTTGTGCTGTGAGGTTGTGCTGAGTCAATGTGTTGGGTGCCGGCCCCTCGACGAGGATCGGGGGGGCAGTAATCGACATCCCCTTGGGCATACTCTCGATGATCTTCATGGACCTCGTCAGGCTGTCGAGGAGGCTCCCTTTCAAGGATGGGGGAAGAGACATGACTCGCGTCATCATTCATGACTGGCGGCATGTAATTAGGTGGTAATCCATAAGGGTAAGCCACCCGGTTGTATCCCAAATGAGGGTTGTTGGTGTGCCCCAGTGTGCTCCTTTCTCGTCCTACTGCGTTTGGGGGAGGATGGTGTGAAGTAGCTAGGAGAGTTGGGTCTGCTTCGGCAGTCGAACTAACAGCGGCAGTGGTGGCCACGTTTTTCTCCATGAGTTGTCTCATTCCTAACATGGCCTCCATCATGGAAGCCATTTGCTCTTTCAAAGCCAATATGTCGACTTTCATCTGTTCCTGTGTCTCCTTTTGATCATCCATCGTTCTAGATTTGGATCTGGTGCGATAGGGATGCTTTGGGGAGGCATTTAGTTATGATGTTTTTCCAAAAAAAACCAAACGTGAGGAGTAGGTACAAAAATGAATGTGTAGACAAAGGATCAAGCTGAATGTTTTGATGATGCCAAAGTTTCACATGCGTCTCAAAGCTTTATTCAAGACAAAGAAATTAAAGATATTCAAGATGGATGATCAAGACAGTCTCTAGAGTCTTAGAAAGGGTATATTAAATAGGAAGGGAATTCCAATTGAAGTAGTAAAAGGTTTGGCCAAGAATTTTAAGTTAAAAAGTCTTTTTCAACAAATTTACTCTCTGGTAATCGATTACCAGAGGATGTAATCGATTACCAGTGGCCAAAACTGATTTACAGCAGCTATTAAAATTTGAATTCAAAGTTTGCACTGTGTAATCGATTACACATATATGGTAATCGATTACCAGCAGTTTCTGAAGGTTTTAATTCAAATTTTAAAGCTTGTAATCGATTACACACATATTGTAATCGATTACTAGAGGAGTTTTTCAGAAAACATTCTCAACAGTCACATCTTTTTGTGTGGTTCTTGAATGGCTATCATAGGCCTATATATATGTGACTTGAGACACGAATTTCATAAGAGTTTTTTCAGAACAAAAGGATCTTATCCTCTTATAAAGCAAAATCGTTTTATCCTCTTACAAATTCCTTGGCCAAATTACTTGTGATTCAATAAGGAATTATTTTTTCTTCTTCTTCATTCTGAAAAGGGGTTAAGAGACCGAGGGTCTCTTGTTGTGAAAGAATTCTAAACACAAAGGAAGGGTTGTCCTTGTGTGTTTAGAACTTGTAAAAGGAATTTACAAGATAGTGGAACTCTCAAGCGGGTTGCTTGGGGACTGGACGTAGGCACAAGGGTGTGGCCGAACCAGTATAAATCTGAGTTTGCATTTTCTCTTCTCTTAAACTCCTTTATTTATTATTATTTTATATTCATATTCAAATTGTTCTATTTGAATCAATATTTAAGAAATTCATTATTAAGGGAATTTATAACTTGAATAGAAAGTTAAATAGAATTTTTTAATTGGGAAAATAAGTTGTAATATCTTAATTCAACCCCCCCTTCTTAAAATATCTGAGGCCACTTGTCCAACAAGTGGTATCAGAGCTTCATTCTTGTATAAAGTTTAGAAGCTTCAAGAATTATGGCCTCATCAAACTACTTGTTTCCCGAGGGAAATTCTATAAATAGACCTCCCATCTTTAATGGAGTGGGTTACCACTATTGGAAAACCCGCATGCAAATCTTTATAGAGGCAATAGATTTAAATATTTGGGAAGCCATAGAACAAGGACCTTATGTTCCCTCTACAATAGCCGGAAGTGCAAAAATAGAAAAACCTAGAGCAGATTGGACTGAGTAAGAAAGAAGATTAGTACAATATAATTTAAAGGCCAAAAATATTATTACATCTGCCTTAGGAATAGATGAATACTTTAGGGTTTCAAATTGTAAAAGTGCTAAGGATATGTGGGATACTCTACAAGTAACACATGAAGGCACAACAGATGTTAAAAGATCTAGGATAAACACTTTAACTCGTGAATATGAACTTTTTAGGACAAATGTAAATGAAAGTATACAAGACATGCAAAAGAGGTTCACACACATAGTTAATCATCTTGCATCTCTAGGAAAAACTTTTCAAAATGAAGATCTAGTAAATAAAGTCTTAAGATGTCTTAATATAGAATGGCAACCAAAGGTAACAGCCATCACAAAATCTCAAGATTTATCTAGTATGTCTCTTGCTACATTATTTGGAAAATTGCAGGAGCATGAAATGGAATTACTAAGATTAAATCAGCATGAAGAAACTGATAAGAAGAAGAAGGGAATCGCTCTTAAAGCCTCATCTGCAATCTAAGAAGACAGTGATAAAAAAGATTCAATTGACTTGGATAATGATGAAGATATTAGTCTGTTTGTAAAAAGATTCAACAAGTTCCTGAGAGTCAGAGGAAATCAAAAGCGACCCAATTTTAAACCTAAAAGAAGGACAGAAACTTCATCCTCTACTCTAAAATGCTTTGAGTGCAATCAACCTGGACATCTGAGGGTTGATTGTCCCATCTTCAAGAAAAAGATGGAGAAGTCTGAAAAGAAAAATATTAATGAAAAGAAATTGAAGAAAGCATACATTACATGGGATGAAAACGATTTGGAATCTTCTGAAGATTCGGAAAATGAAGAAATAAACCTCTGCCTTATGGCAAAAAGTTATGAAAGTGATGAAGAGGTAACATCTTCAAACAATTTATCTATTTCTTTTGATGAATTGCAAGATGCATTTGCTGATCTGCATAAAGAGTCAATTAAACTTGCAAAGTTAGTTTCATCTTCAAAGAAAACAATTTCAAATTTAGAAAATGAAATTTCAAAATTAAACAAAGAATTAGATCATCTTACAAATGAAGTCTCAATTTCTAAACCAAATGAAAAAGTTCATATCTCTACTACTTCTGACAAGAAAATGTCAGATTCTTGTAGTTGTTGTGAAAAGTATGAAAAAGAAATCAAAGAGTTGAAAAACTCACTTGCAAAATTCTCTTATAGTAAAAATAATTTAGATTTCATATTAGGAAAACAAAGACATGCCTCCAATAAGGCTGGACTAGGATATAAATCTGGAAAACAACAAAAATTTCATAAAAACTTCTATACTTCCACACAAAAATATAATTCTAGTTTTATCACATGTTTTTACTGTGGAAGAAAAAGGCATGGCACATCTGCATGCTATTTTAGAAGAAATTGTAACATTATTAAAATAATTTGGGTCCCAAAAGGATCTGTCATTCATACTAACACACAAGGACCCAATAAAGTTTGGGTACCTAAGTTACAACCTTGATTTTGTAGGAACCCTTGAGAAAAAAGTGGTACATAGATAGCGGATGCTCAAAACATATGATGGGAGACGAATCAAAATTCACACATATCTCTCCCAAGAAAAGCGGACATGTAACTTATGGTGACAACAACAAAGGTAGAATTCTTGGAGTTGGAAAAATAGGTACAAATCCTTCAACCTCCATTGAAAATGTTCTACTTGTTGAAGGTCTTAAACATAGTCTGCTTAGTGTGAGTCAATTATGTGATAAAGGCTATCTGGTATCATTTGATTCTCAAAAATGTGTCATTGAACATAAACATGATACGAATATAAAGCATATAGGGTTTAGAGTCAACAGTGTTTACATGATAGATTTAAGTCAAAAACTAGATAATAATCAATGTTTTCTTAGTAAAGATGATGATCCATGGTTATGGCATAAACGGATTGCACATATAAACATGGAACATTTAAATAGATTAATATCAAAAGATTTAGTTGTTGGTTTGCCAAAACTAAGATTTGAAAAAGATATGCTATGTGATGCTTGTAAAAAGGGAAAACAAACTAGCGTTTCTTTCAAATCTAAAAACATTGTTTCAACTACTCAACCCTTACAATTACTACATATGGATTTGTTTGGTCCTTCCAGAATCATGAGTTTTGGAGGAAGTTACTATGCTCTTGTTATAGTTGATGATTATTCTAGATACACATGGACTCTTTTTATCACTCATAAGAATGATGCATTTCAAGCATTTAGAAAACTTGCAAAAATCATTCAAAATAAGTAAAATCTCAAGATTATATCTATTAGAAGTGATCATGGGGGTGAGTTTGAAAATAAAGAATTTGAATTATTTTGTGATAAGCATGGGATTGAGCATAACTTTTCTGCACCAAGAACCCCTCAACAAAATGGTGTTGTTGAAAGGAAAAATAGATCTTTGGAAGAGATTGCTAGAACTTTATTAAATGATACTCCTCTTCCAAAATACTTTGGGGCTGAAGCCATTAACACTGCATGCTACATTTTAAATAGGGCTTTAATAAGACCCATTTTAAAGAAAACTCCATATGAATTGTTCAATGGCAGAAAACCAAACATCTCACATCTTCATATCTTTGGTTGTAAATGTTTTGTATTGAATAATGGAAAATATAACTTAGGAAAATTTGATGCTAAGTCAGATGAAGGTATTTTCCTTGGATATTCTCTGCATAGTAAAGCTTATAGAATGTATAATAAAAGAACAATGACAATTGAAGAGTCTATACATGTTTCCTTTGATGAGTCTAATGCCATTCTTCCAAGGAAGGATTTTTTATATGATATTTCAGATTCCTTAGAAGATACACATATTCATGGAAATGACTCTAAAGAAAAAGATGAAGGAAGCAATGAGGATTCTTAAGATAATGGAGTTAGAGGAAATAATGAACTTCCAAGAGAATGGAAAGCCTCAAGAGATCACCCCCTCGACAACATTATTGGTGATATATCAAAAGGGGTAACAACTAGACATTCTCTTAAAGATTTATGCAATAATATGGCTTTTGTATCTATGATTGAACCTAAAAATATAAAAGAAGCCATAGTAGATGATAACTGGATCATTTCCATGCAAGAAGAACTGAATCAATTTGAAAGAAACAATGTGTGGAAACTAGTAGAAAAACCTGAAAATTATCCTGTCATAGGAACAAAATGGGTTTTTAGAAATAAATTAGATGAACATGGCATAATTATTAGAAATAAGGCTAGGTTAGTAGCAAAAGGGTATAATCAAGAAGAGGGAATAGACTATGAAGAAACATATGCTCCAGTTGCAAGATTAGAAGCCATTAGAATGCTCTTAGCATATGCATCCATAATGAATTTTAAGCTCTATCAAATGGATGTTAAAAGTGCTTTTCTAAATGGTTTAATTCAAGAAGAAGTATATGTTGAACAACCTCCAGGTTTTGAAATTTCGGATAAACCAAATCATGTTTATAAATTACAAAAGGCTCTTTATGGTTTGAAACAAGCCCCTAGGGCGTGGTATGAACGTTTAAGTAATTTTCTCCTAGAAAAAGAATTTTCTAGAGGAAAAGTGGATACCACATTATTCATAAAGAGAAAGCATAATGATATTTTGTTGGTTCAAATATATGTTGATGATATAATTTTTGGATCCAATAATGATTCATTGTGCAAGGAGTTTTCCCTTGATATGCAAAGTGAATTTGAAATGTCAATGATGGAAGAACTAAAGTACTTCCTGGGATTACAAATCAAGCAAACTCAAGAAGGTATATTCATCAATCAATCCAAGTACTGCAAGGAATTGATCAAAAGATTTGGGATGGAAAGTGCAAAACACATGGCTACACCGATGAGCACTAGCTATTACTTAGATAAAGATGAATCTGGTCAATCTATAGACATGAAATAGTATCGAGGTATGATCGGATCTCTTCTCTATTTATCTGCTAGTAGGCCTGATATTATGTTTAGTGTATGCATGTGTGCTAGGTTTCAATCCAACCCCAAACAATCACATTTGAGTGCAGTTAAGAGAATCATGAGATATCTATTTGGTACAAGAAATTTAGGATTATGGTATCCTAAGAACTCAACATGTAACTTAATAGGATATTCTGATTCTGACTTTGCCGGATCTAAAATTGATAGAAAAAGCACAAGTGGAACTTGTCAATTCATTGGATCCGCTCTTGTCTCATGGCATAGTAAGAAACAAAACAGTGTTGCTTTATCCACTGCTGAAGCGGAATATATTTCTGTCGGCAGTTGTTGTGCACAAGTTTTATGGATGAAGCAACAATTATCTGACTATGGTATCCTTCTTGATTGTATACCTATTAGGTGTGATAATACTAGTGCCATAAATCTATCCAAAAACCCTGTTCAACACTCTAGAACCAAACATATAGAAATTAGGCACCATTTTCTTAGAGATCATGTCCTAAAGGGAGACTGTATATTAGAGTTTGTTGATACAAAGAATCAACTTGCTGATATCTTTACAAAACCTCTCCCAAAAGAAATATTCTTTTCAATAAGAAGAGAATTAGGCCTTTTAGAGCTTAGTGATTTGGATAGGTAATTTTTATGAATGATTGATTTTGTTTTGATTAAGTATGACGCTTGTTTTGTTTAATTTAGTTTACTTTTCTGGTTAGTATAATTAACTCTTAAGATAGTATAAGTTTATAGACTTAGAAATAAGTTTTTCTTTTAGGAAAAGGCTATTTTTTTTGTTCTGGTAATCGATTACATGAATACTGTAATCGATTACACTAGAACAGATGGCCTGTAATCGATTACAGTATTCATGTAATCGATTACCAGTAGGCTGCCTCCTCCTGTAATCGATTACCATTACTTGTAATCGATTACCACGCATCTTGCTCTATAAATATCACATTTTCCAGAAATCCCTGCGCAGCCCCTTCCTCCTTGCGACGTTCCTCCATTCCCAAACCTCCAAATCTTCCTATCTCACTCATTTCTTCATCAAATCAACTCCCATAAATTGCAATCTTCTTCTTTTTCATTTTTCTTTTGATTTCACCGATTGAAATCTGCAAAAACTCCTTCAAATGGCAGAATCGTCAAAGAAACGTAAGGGTTCATCCGCCTCCGCTTCGGCTTCAATAGCTCATCGTTCCGGAGCCACTAGCGCATCCACAGCACCAATTCCACCCTCATTATCCTCTTCCACATTGTTTTCTTCTGAAGAACAGCAGAAACGGTATTCAAATCTTTTCTCATCTCGTTCCATTATCGACCCTAAGTTTATTGATATGGAATTCTTTTCTGCTGAAACTTTTGATTGCATTCAAGCCTTTCAGAACCTAGGTCTTATACCTTTCATGTCATTACAATTGCCTGTTTATCCTAAATTGGTTAAAGCCTTTTATTGTAATCTTGAAATTCAAGACAACACTTTAATTTCTGAGGTTTTTGGGATAAAAATGGTCATTGACCAATCCCTTTTCCATGACTTAACCCAATTGTCCAGTGACGGTGTACCATTTGAAGGTATACTGAATGACGATTGGAAGTTTGATTTTTCTGCACATGATGCCCGCCAGTTGGTTTGCACCAACAATGCGGATATGACCGGACGCCTTCTTGCCGGTTCATTGGCTTTTGAAAGCCGCATCCTACATTATCTAATTGTGCGGATTTTGCTTCCACTATCTTCCAATCTTGCCCAAGTTTCTGAGGAAGATCTTGTTATCATGTGGGCCTTTCATACCGGCCGTCAACTTGACTGGGCACATCTTGTAAGATATCGCATGCATAAGGCATTGCGATTAAATGCACCTTTTCCATATCCACATCTTGTCACACTCTTTTTCCCGCCATTTTCAAATTCCTCTTGATTCTAAACCTTATGTTCCAATCAAGAGATCTTTTTTAATTGGTGCTGCTGTGATTGCTTCTTTTGGTTACCGCAAAGACCATGATGGCTCTTGGGTCAAAAAGGGCACTCAACCCGCTGATGAAGAAGGCAACCTACCAGTTGAAGATAATTCTACTCTTCTTCGAAGGCTTATGGACAAGTTTGATGGACTTCAGACTTTTGTTGGTGACAAGTTTGATGCCATGGAATTGCAAGTCGACATACGGTTCGATGCCATGGAATCAAGGATCACCAAAGTTGAAGAAGATGTCTCCTTCATCCATACTTGCTTTGATCCACCACCACCGCCTCCATCATCGTCTTAGCTTAAGTATTATGACTAAGTATTATTAGTAATTAAGTATTATTAGTTCTTTCGTTTATCGCCATGTATTTGGCTTATTATTGCTTAGTTATCGTAATCTTGCACTTATATTATATTTCTTGACTTTGATTTGGTTGGTTATGACAATGTATGGATTTATTTTGGTTTATTGATTGGCTCTGTTTGGATATTGATTATGTTGCTTAGTTCTTTTTGATGTTGCCAAAGGGGGAGAGAACTTGAGAGGAGAACTTGGGTTAGAAATTAATTATCAATTAGAAATTTATCATTAAGTAAAGTTAGGCATACATGCCAAAAGATAAGGGGAGTAAGGGTTGTGTGGACGTGCTATCATCTTGTATATAGCTTGTCTTGATTTCAGGGATTGTCATCATCAAAAAGGGGGAGATTGTAGACAAAGGATCAAGCTGAATGTTTTGATGATGCCAAAGTTTCACATGCGTCTCAAAGCTTTATTCAAGACAAAGAAATTAAAGATATTCAAGATGGATGATCAAGACAGTCTCTAGAGTCTTAGAAAGGGTATATTAAATAGGAAGGGAATTCCAATTGAAGTAGTAAAAGGTTTGGCCAAGAATTTTAAGTTAAAAAGTCTTTTTCAACAAATTTACTCTCTAGTAATCGATTACCAGAGGATGTAATCGATTACCAGTGGCCAAAACTGATTTACAATAGCTATTAAAATTTGAATTCAAAGTTTGCACTGTGTAATCGATTACACATATATGGTAATCGATTACCAGCAGTTTCTGAACGTTTTAATTCAAATTTTAAAGCTTGTAATCGATTACACACATATTGTAATGGATTACCAGAGGAGTTTTTCAGAAAACATTCTCAACAGTCACATCTTTTTGTGTGGTTCTTGAATGGCTATCATAGGCCTATATATATGTGACTTGAGACACGAATTTCATAAGAGTTTTTCAGAACAAAAAGATCTTATCCTCTTATAAAGCAAAATTGTTTTATCCTCTTACAAATTCCTTGGCAAATTACTTGTGATTCAATAAGGAATTATTTGAGTGCTCAAATTATTCAATCTATCTCTTTCAAGAGAGATTTCTTCTTTTCTTCTTCTTCATTCTGAAAAGGGATTAAGAGACCGAGGGTCTCTTGTTGTGAAAGAATTCTAAACACAAAGGAAGGGTTGTCCTTGTGTGTTTAGAACTTGTAAAAGGAATTTACAAGATATTGGAACTCTCAAGCGGGTTGCTTGGGGACCGGACGTAGGCACAAGGGTGTGGCCGAACCAGTATAAATCTGAGTTTGCATTTTCTCTTCTCTTAAACTCCTTTATTTATTATTGTTTTATATTCATATTCAAATTGTTCTATTTGAATCAATATTTAAGAAATTCATTATTAAGGGAATTTATAACTTGAATAGAAAGTTAAATAGAATTTTTTAATTGGGAAAATAAGTTGTAATATCTTAATTCAACCCCCCCCCCCCTTCTTAAGATATTTGAGGCCACTTGTCCAACAGAATGCATGCTAGAGATAAAATGCGGGAGTGATTTGATTCGCACTGATCTTTGGAGTAAAAAAACATGGGATAAAGTCATTTTATTCAAAAAGTTATAACTAGTCAAGATCCGAGTGACCGTACAAACTTCCTAGCGGTTTCTAATTATATGGACCATTAAATCTATCATATGCTGACAATTACTGAGAAGTCGGTGGATCTCCTCGGGGGCGGAGTAGGTGTCCGCCATCGCTTTGGCCTTGGCTAGCAATCAGGGAAGTTCTTGACGAAAAAGGTGGCTTTCTATCAGGCAAGCATGCCTCACCTCTTGGCGAAAAAGGTGTGAAACCAACCATACATAAAGAGATGAAGTACAACAAACAATCCTCGTACTGCTCTTCTCACATCTTCGGTCGAAGGTGTCATATAAGTCGGCTAGCATAGCGACAACCGAGCTTTCCTTGTGGTCATGATAGGTGAGAAAAGCGTCGATTTCTGCTAGATCCACCAACCCATCCACATTAGGAAAGAGGACTCCTCCAAAGATCAACAGTTCGAGAATGTCTATGAACGGGGCCTATTCGCCTTTACCTGCCAAGATTCTTGCTTTTGCCTCCAAACATTTTCTCTGTATTCCAACCACCCCATTTTCGACTTGCTTTCTGTGGTCTAATTCCTGCGCTGAGATTTGGACTATCTTAGAAATTCTAGCTAATGAGGGATAGAACCCTGAGAAAGGGTATGGTCTCCTTCCCCCTAGAGGACATCCTAGGATCTCTTCAAATTCTTCCACCATAGGTGATAACTGGAAGTCCCCAAAGGTGAAACACCTCAACGACTGATCATAATACTGGGCGAGGGAGGCAATGGCCTCTGTGGAGACTTCTACCATGGCTAGGTCCCAGATTTTACCGTAAGCTTTGCGAAAAGCTTGCCGCTAGAGCTGACCCATCAACTGCCCTTGCACTTTTAGACTGGTGATTCCTAGGCTCTTGACCTTGACTTGATAGAACCTCTTTTTAAGCGAAGGCGTTTGACTTGATCCCATGTTTTACTAAAGTGAAACAAAATCTAATGCGAATCAAAACTCCAACATCTATCATGGGTGGAATGGATGAATGCATGAAGAAATGCATATGACACAGATGCAATTTATGAATACAGGAGCCCGGGAAATTGTCTCCTTCTTAGATACAACGTCTTGGGGTAGCACAGTGCTCGACGTATGTATTTAAGAAGGTGACACGGACCCTCCGTTGGTTTTCCAAAGATAGGGGATCAAGATAGAACCCGTGCATGATGCATATGCGAAAGGAACAACACGGGGATGTACATAGTACGACAATATTCACAAACAAATATAAGCAAAAGGGTACATGACACTTATGCATGGCAGTGTGAAAAATGGCACGCAGTGTGTCTGCTCCGTGCCCCTATTTAAGGGACCTATATGGGAGGGAGCTAAAAAGGATTTTAGTGATAACTCCCAAGGTGCTCATATCTCTCTTGATGGTCTCTGGAGGTATCATCCCCTTCGAAGAACATATTGCAGCAGTAGGGACTACTAGCAACAATATGTTATCAAAGAGAAAAACTCTAGATGAGGGTTCACTGTAATCAAGCAAGTCGGAGACCTAGCATGATCACAGATTCACCTCTACTCCTTATGTTCCCACGAACCCGGGTATAGGGCCCTTTTTCAACTCACCGTGTGTGCAAATAGTGTTGTTGCTTGTGTGCATCAAATGAATAAATATTTACCTCATGCATACATTTTAAAACACACTAAAAGCATCAAATAGTTGTATATATAAAAATATAAGAAAAATAAAGGGAAACCAACAAAGAAGAAAGTCATGATAAAACATTGCACAAGATTAAATGGCCTAACTCTCTAAAAATAGTCCCCAGTGGAGTCGCCAACTATCGCAACCTACCCTTCGACGGGAGGGCGACGCGTAACTCGCGGGTGCGCCTTCCAAGAAAGGAATACGCGCGGAGTCGCCACCAACGTTTATTTGAGGAAAACGTTGGAAAAACCGGAAAAGACGTGGTCTACGAACTTTAAGTGAAAAGTTCGGGAGTTGTATTTACGCACAGGGAAGGTATTAGCACCCCACACGTCTGTCGCAAGAGACGGTAGCCTTTAATCAAATGTGCAAATATGACTTCATTTATGTTATTTTCCCTTTTTTACGTTCTTATGTCTTTTTATGCCTTTTTATATTTTTATCTTTTTGTGGTCGACGAGGGTGTTTCCCTTGCTCCTACGTATTCCTCAATTGTGATAAGGAAATCAGACCTATGTAGTTCTTTGTGAACTAAGCTTCGGTTCAGTTGTTTTTATCTTTTTTGCAAGATATATTTTGATTGAATGAAAGGTCATTTAAGGCGTTGAACCATTAAACAATCTTTCGGTTCTTTTTGAAAGGAAAGAAAATATTAAGGCATTGGACCATTAATGATCTCTTATTATTTTTGAAAGAGGTAATAAAGCTACATGTTGATTTTAGGCCTTTAGAAATCTACGTTTAACCAATAAAAGCGGAAAAGACCATTTCAAGGCGTTGGACCTTTAAAAACGGGTTTTTTAGGTGATGACAAAAGTTTGATTTATGAATTGATTTTAGCCTTAGTTTCACTTTGGTTATTAGTCAATTCGATTAAGAAAGGAAAATCCCAAAGAAAAAAGTCTGATTGATTTTTTTGATTATTTTACTAAAAGATATTTTTTTATTATATTATTATTATTTTGCCTCTTTTTTTGGTTTTAAACGTGGTTACGGCATGATCGAACGGTCGGATTTCATTTTAACAGAAATTAAAAGATGTTACAATTCAAATGATCGGTGGAAATTTATTTTATTTTTTGATTAGGCGAGAAAATGACTTAAATAAATGACTAAAGCACGTCAAAAGTGGGTACGGAAAGTAAATGAAATAAAAATAAAAGCATGCAAAACAAGTGGGGACCACTAACGGTACATAGAATGAATTGAAAAGTTTGATTTCGGGAACTTATCGGTTGAAGACCGAAGAACGACGAAGAACGAATGAAGAACGATGAAGAACGGTTGAAAATCTTCGCGAAATCACCCACGGAAACGTCTCGAAAGCGTTACGGAAGCGCCTCGGCTTGGATTTTCTTCATGGAAACAATTTTTCTCACTAATTTTAAGTGATTCTCAGATACTAGGAGGGTTGAACATTTTTGTTCTTCCCTCCTCCCCCTATTTATAGGAAAATGAGGGAGGACCTTGCCACCCAGCTTGCCCAGGCGAGCTCATCTCGCCCAAGCGAGCTAGGTTGCTTCCTCCAGAAGGCACTGCCTTCTGGAGAACTTCCTGGAAGGCCCAAGTGGGCCTGGTTTCTATTTGCACCCCCTGTTTACTAAATACACCCCCTTTCCTTTTTTTTGCTGATTATTTTTCCGTAACGTTACGGAACTTTACGAATTACGTAACGATACTTGTTTTCTTTCCGTAATGTCACAAAACCTTACGGATTACGTAATCATCCCTTCTTTGGCTTCCTGGATGTTACTGAACTTTACATATTGCGCATTAACACTTCCTTTTGACTTCCGGCATGTCACGAAACTTCACGGATTGTGAAACAATGCTTTCTTTTAACTTATGGCATGTCATGGAACTTCACAGATTGTGCAACAATGCTTTCTTTTGACTTCCGGCATGTCATGAAACTTCACAAATTGTCTAACGATGGGTGTCAAGCACCTCGAAGTGGTCAAACGAGGGTCGCATCCCAACAAACGGATTGTCCCCGGACGAAATTAGGGTATGACACTTGTATTGTGAACTGTGAATTATACAGTAACCCGACCAATGTTTATCTTGAGAAAAGTGTTGATGAATAGTGTTAAAGGTAAAGTGTAGGTTTGTTGTTTAGGAACCAGTGTTCAATTGTAGCGCAATGTGTTGAACGTGTTTAAAACATGAGGGTGAGGTCATGGGTATTATATAATTCATGAGCTGCATGCAAAAATTGTTTTAGGGGTAGGACCTGAATTAGGAGGGAGAGACCTTGACGGACTCTTCAAAGTGTAAGCCTTGGAAGTAAATACACCCGGTTTGAGTGTTCCTTTAAGCATGTGCCGATCCCACATGGTTGGTGCATCCTCGCAAAACAGCGTGACCCTGATTGGTCTCCCTATGATTTTACTTAGTGAGAGTGACATGACATACCCATTTTGTGGTGTGTCATGTTATGTACTCTTAAGTGCCCCAAGGTAATTTTTCACTGACATGGTACCACATTGCATATAGGCTTGAGTCTTAGCATAACCGTTGTATAACGCTTGCTAATTGTATATTATGAAATTGACGTGCTATTATGTCGATCAGGATGTGTGATTCATGTGTAATGTAATTGATGATTAAAAAGTGAATTTTAAATGACAAAGTGGTGGAATTACGTGAGTTATGTTTAAGTATGTTGTATCTCATTTATATGATATGTATATATAGTTGTCTTGTTTCTCTGTTAGTTAAGAATGTGATAACTCACTCCCCGTGTGCTATTTGTGTTTGGAACCTATGATGTTCTCAAACTTTATGTTCGTGGGAGCAGATGGTTAGGTGAATAACTATGGAGAATCTCACGCTAGAGGATGCGAGGACACAATACTATGATAGGATGTGACATTGGGGTATAGATTTCTATATTAATTGCATGAAGTCTTAGATGACCTTGTTTGAACCGAGATAACTTTATTATTTATTTGGACAAGTTTGAATATGATGCAAAAAAAGTGAATGAGGCTTTTACCCTGTTGAAAGGATTTTATTTAAATGTGTTTTAAGAACTTTTAATTAATTATGATTTCTTTTCCTTTTATTATTAGCACATATATGTATGGGGTAGAGGGTGTAACAATTAGTATTCATTATGATTATGACCATCGTTATTAAAATCAAACTGAACCAGCTGATTCAATCAGTTAATTAGTTTGTGAACCATCCTATCATCCAATCCAAAAATTATTCAAAATCATCTCACTAAAAAATTGCTTTTGAATCGGACAAACTGGTGGTTCACCCATTTCAATTGCTTTAAAACTTTTTCTCAAAGATAAAAACCATTTCGATAGCAGCAAATATGATGAATCACTTGAAAAACAAACTTGTTAAAAGATTGTCCAACACATCATTTTAAAACTATTTTCTCAAGAACAATATTGAAGAACTTATGTGTCTAAAGATAAACAAGTTAAAGCTTAAGAATAAAATATAAATACTTAATTTATATTGGTTCACACAAAATCTTGAACTACGTCCAATTTTCCTTCAATTACTTGAAGGATTCTCTATGACACTTTTAAATTACACAAGTATTTTCTATGACACTTCTAACACATCCTTAATCTCCCCTAGAGATTGATAAATGCCTGTGTATTCTTTGATCAATAAGTAGTTTTCGCTTTCCAAACAACAATTTGAATGAAATTACAATTTCAAATCCATTTCTCACATAGAGGATGTACAATGTAGAACAAATGATAAAACAACTTTGCTAAGCAAAAAAATGACACACTAAACACTCGATCGTGTTTAATTGTCCAGAGCAAGAATGTATTGGAGCAAATTCACAACACTTGAAAATCACGGATTGCAGAAGTTGTTCTCATGTACTAAAGTGTGGTGTTGTCTGAAAGAGTACACAAAATTTCCTTTTATAGGTGCCCGCCCATAAGTGGTGAGCTAAGCGCCAACCATTTTTGCATGTTTCTTAAATGACTAATTTAAGTTAAATGACTCATTTAAGTTGGGGCTTGTGTCAAAGCACAAAATGAATTTGTAAGCATAATTGCTTTCTGTGCTACGCGTCGGACATGCGGATACCAAATCTTCTCTCAGAAAACGCTTAGGCAGTCTGGTACTAAGAGCGATTTCCTTCTTTCCTGAGCGCAACTCCCAAACTCTTCAATTCTTCACTTCTTTTCTCCAATTTTTCCTAGAAACAAAGACCAAATTATCTAATGAAAATTTATTCAATAAGTCAAAAATAACATTTCTAAACTAAATTAACGTTTCTATTATTAACACGATTAAGGCCAAGTAAATATCAAAAGACAGAAAAGTGAGATAAATGTCAATTTAAAAGATCAATTTATATGTGAAATCTTATTACGGGTCGTTTTCCAGTTCTTCTTAACTGTAATATCTTTCAACCTCCGTCTTGGCGCCCCAAAACAACAAACAAGCAGCCTCCGACTTTAATTACCGGATTTCAATCCACTTTCCACTTGTACAATTGTTTAAATTATTCTAATGCTTTTCAACGTTAAGCCTTATTATAAAGACTAATGTCTTAGTCAATTTCGTGAACAAAAGTTTCCAGTGTTTATTGATTCCTTTACTTTATTCGTTAATGTTTATTTTATTTTAAATCTAAGTCAACATTCTAAACTGAATTTGAACAAAACTTTAAAATATAATTGTGATATGCTAGGTGCACCCAGCAATATTGCTGGTGCACCCAGCAATTCAATGAAAGGTCAATTTTGCCCTTCATTTAAAAAAATAAAAAACATTTTTTTCCCTCTTTCGGAAGCATTCTCTCTTTTTCACTGTGTCTCTTCCGCAAAAGCTTCTTCTCTTCTCTCTTCCCCGACAAGCTTCTTCTCCGCGAGCTTCTCCGACAGCCCTTGGACCCATTTGCTTTCGAGGTAGGTGGCCTTCTTCTTAGCTTTGGTTTTGTTATGCACTACATTAGGGTAGGTTAGTGTAACGTTAGGTTAGTGGAACCTTAGGGTAGAAGACGGAACCTTAGGGTAGAAGACGAAACCTAGGGTAGAAGACGAGAGGGGAGAAGACGAGAGGACGCCGGAAAAAATGGCGCAAAAGGCTGACGACGGCGTCTTCCGGAAGACCCGTTAGGGGTTCTTCCGGAAGTTCCGGAAGAACCTTTTCTGGAAAGTTTCCGGAAGAAGTGTTCTTCCGGAAGTAACCAAACGTCTTCCGGAAGAACACTTCTTCCGAAAGACTTCCGGAAAACCTCTTCCGGGAACTTTCCGGAAGAAGTGGTTCATCCGGAAGAATTCCGGAAGACGCGCACTTCCGGAAGAACTTTCAAAGTTCCGGAAGACCTTTCCGGAAGAACCCCTTCTTCCGGAATGTTTCCGGAAGAACCACTTCTTCCGGAAGTGGTTTTTTTGTTTTCCTTTTGTGTTTTTTTTTTAAAAAATTTTTTAAACAAAAATTGTTTTGTTTTTTTTTAAATGAATTATTTTATTTATTTTGGTTATTTTGTTTTTTAGATTTTATGAAAAATGAAGTTTGGGTTTTTGATGTCATATTTTTTTTATAATTTAAATTGTGTATTTTTACTAAATATTAATTTGTAAATTAATTTTTTTTTATAAAAGTAGTTGTGTTTGTTTTTGTTTATTGTTTTTTTTTAAATTAGTGTTTTTTCTTTAAAAATGAAGTTGTCTATTTTTATAATTAAAGTTGTGTGTTTTGGAAGTTTTATAAAAATACTAATTTTTTATAATTAATTAGTTTATTTTATTATAAATGAAGTATTTTATTTACTAAAAAAATTGTGGATGTTTACTAAATAATTTTTTTTTACATTAGTTGTTTAATTTTTTTTAAAAATTAAGTTGTGGATGTTTAGTAATGAATTATTTTTATATTAGTTGTATTTTGTTTTTATAAATGAAGTTGTTTATTTTTTTTAAAAAAAATTAACTCGTTGATGTTTACTAAGTAATTTAGTTGTGTTTTTTTTTAGGAATGAAGTTTCTTATTTTTTTTTTAAATTAAGAGTTGGATGTTTACTAATTAATTTTTTTTTACATTAGTTGTGTTTTTTTTTATAAATGAAGTTGTTTAATTTTTTTAAAAAATTAAGTTGTGGATGTTTAGTAATGAATTATTTTTATATTAGTTGTGTTTTTTTTTTATAAATGAAGTTGTTTAATTTTTTTTAAAAAAATTAAGTTGTGCATGTTTATTAATAATTTTATTTTACATTAGTTGTTTTTTTTTATATAAATGAAGTTGTTTAATTTTTTTTTTAAAATTAGGTCGTGTATGTGTGAAAATAATTTGATTTAAGTTAGTCTTATTTGTTTATAAATAAAGTTGATTTTTTATAAAGAAAATTGTGTATATTTTGACCGAAAAAAATACGTGTTCGACATGATTTACAGATCATGGCCAGAACACGAGGTTTAGGTCGTGCCATAGGTAGAGTTGTAGGCAGAGATAGAGCTGCTGACGAGGATGCTGGCGATGTTCCCGAGAGGCGTAGGCCTATTGCCTCAGCCCGTAGGCTACGCGTTCATCAGATGACTACGGAGGGACGTGATATGGCTGAGGACGTCGCTGACATGACTGATGATGTCCCTGAGCAGCCTACGGAGGCACCTGAGATGCGTGCGAACGCACAGGGTGCTGATAGTGGTGAGGGGTCAGATGGTGATGATGCTGCAGAGGGATTCCCTGGTGGTCCACGTGACCAGTCAGTGCTCACATCATTTGCCGAGCATGTTGCACATGCCGTGTGGAGTGGACAGGTATTTTAATTTGTTAATTATTTGTCATTGTTTATTTATTTGTTTATGATTAATTTTTATTAATAATTGTATAATTTTTACTTCAAATCAGGAACGTCCTGATTTGAAGTTAGTGTCACATGGGAGGAAGCTGACACTGATTGGGAGGCCAGTGCCTGAGATTGAAGGCCTGGTGGCTGCCACAGGATTAAGTCCACTGATAGATTGTTCAGTTATTACTGGCGATCCTGGACTTATATCCGCATTTGTGGAGAGGTGGCACAGTGAGACTAGCACCTTCCACCTTCCAGTAGGAGAGCTGACGATCACATTGGATGATGTGTCGTCCATTCTACATTTGCCCATCACTGGCGCCTTGCACAGTTTCCACGCTCTTTCTACGGAGGAGGCCAGATTCTTGCTCACGGAGTTGCTGGAAGTGTCTGCGGAGGAGGCCAGAGCCGAGACAGCACTCACACGTGGAGCATATGTACGATTAGGATGGGTTCGTGACATTTATGAGACCAGATGTCAGGCCCGGCGGTGGATTGTCGCAGCTCGTGCTTATTTGCTGCACCTTGTCGGTTGCACTCTTTTTGCTAATAAGAGTGCAACATACGTGCATGTGGTCCACCTTGACGCTTTCCGGGACCTCGCTCATAGTGGTGGTTACGCTTGGGGGGTTGCCGCGCTGGTTCATATGTACGACCAGTTAGATGAGGCTTGTAGGACCACCACCCGACAGCTTGCGGGGTACTTGACGCTATTTCAGGTAAATTTTGTGTTTATTAATATGTTAGGTTCGATTATGATTTAAACATGTTTTTATGTTATGTTAACCTCAATTATTGTGTAGTGCTGGATCTATGAGCACTTCCCTAGTGTGCATCAGTGCGTGACTGACGATACATACCAGGAGACGTCCCCACGTGCTTCCCGGTGGTTGACGTCGAAGGCGCACATGAAGGGCATCACAGGAGCACCCTACAGGGCACGTTGTGATGGTTTGACCGTCACAGATGTGTCCTGGTTGCTGTACACGGAGCATCAGGGTGTTAGGGCGTTTCAGGAGATTTCATCGTTCCAGGGTCAGCTCAGATGGGGTCCTATGATCGTCGCAGTTCGACCGGAGAGGGTGGTACGCCAGTTCGGTTACATCCAGAGCATCCCTCCGCCGCCTGTTAGTGCACGATTGTCACAGGATCAGATAGATGACAGGTGGATGGAGTTTGCGGATCACTTACTACCTGCGGGTCAGCCTTGTTTAGTGCCTGGGCAGGTATCTGCGGATTACATTGAGTGGTTTTTCCGCATATCTCACCCTTTCATGACACCGACCCAGGCAGCTGACCAGCAGAGGGATGCACCAGCTGCAGACCCTGAGGACTACATACAGCCGCCCAGCCCCCAGGTTCCAGTGGCATTTGACCCCCCTCCATATGTGGTAAGATTATTTGCGCGTTTAATGTTTTATGAGTTGTTGTTTATTTTGAATTTCATAATAAATGTTTTTACTGACTTTGACAGGATGATTATGAGGGATATGAGGCGATTGCACAGAGGTTGGAGCGTGTGCTCAACCTTAGGATAGTCACTGCAGGCACAGAGTTATATGACATTATGCAGGACTGCCTGACGATTGCGAGAGGGGGACCCAGTGCTGATGGGACGGTCAGGGCTCGTCAGAGACGCCGCACGGACCATTGATCATTGTATTTATTTTGTTGTGTTGTAGTTGACATGAATATTTGTAATTATTACAGTTTTTGTTTAATATAGTTGACGTGTTTTGCACAGTTTATTATTTTATAATATAGTTTGTTATTCCGATTGTTTGTGGTCCTTAAGCGAAGTTTACGGTTGTTTTAAATTTATTTTTAAAAAAAAGGAACCTAGAATCATGAGTTTTGTTTGTCAGAATTACATAAAAAATAAAAGTTTTTAAAATGATTAATAATTCATAAGTGAACCTTTTTTCCATGTTCAAGTACCCATGTTTGTAAGAATTACATAAATGAACCCTTTTTCCATATTTGTAAGAATTACATAAAAAACATAAGTTTTTAGAATCATGAGTTTTGTTTGTAATAATTACATAAATGAATATTTTTTCCATGTTCAAGTACCCATGTTTGGGATTTTTTTGCGTGGGTGTGGCAGTGCCCTGAGACAACGGAGGACGGCCATTTCTCATGTTTGGACGTCAAAGAATCCAAAAAAAATAGTCTCGTTCCATGGTTCCGTCAACTAACACGTCAAAACAAAGCCTCAAGATCCAAAAAAATACAAAATGAACCCTTTTTCCATGTTCAAGTACCCATGTTTGGGATTTTTTTGCGTGGGTGTGCCAGTGCCCTGAGACAACGGAGGGCGGCCATTTCTCATGTTTGGACGTCAAAGAATCCAAAAAAAATAGTGCCGTTCCATGGTTCCATCAACTAACACGTCAAAACAAAGCCTCAATATCCAAAAAAATACAAAATGAACCCTTTTTCCATGTTCAAGTACCCATGTTTGGGATTTTTTTGCGTGGGTGTGCCAGTGCCCTGAGACAACGGAGGGCGGCCATTTCTCATGTTTGGACGTCAAAGAATCCAAAAAAAATAGTCCCGTTCCATGGTTTCGTCAACTAACACGTCAAAACAAAGCCTCAAGATCCAAAAAAATACAAAATGAACCCTTTTAACAATTAATTTTTTGGACCACTGAAATAACGCATTCAACTTTATTATGGGAATTAAACACGCCGTAAACATATAAAGGTTACATCAACGAAAAAACAAAAAATTAAACATGACATTCAGTTCTTTAGCGACGTCCCACTGACCTCGTCTTCAACATATTTAGTAAAGACAGCTAAAATTTCTATTGGTCCATATTTTTTCCAGTAGTTAGATTGTACTAACACCTTCAGCAGTTCTTCGTTGGTGATCAGCTCATTTATTTCATATTTTATAACCGTATCTGAATACTCAAACCGAGCTGGTTGGCGGAAAAACAATCGTCTTACCGTTTGTGATTCGTGAATTCCAAGAGGGGGAATCCCTTTAGGTGCAACTTGCTTGATTAAATTCTTCAGTTCATCGATGGTACATGTTGAAGGAATTTGAAATTTCTTAGGATTTTTTCCTGTGAACGCGCAACCAACAAATTTGTTCTGCGGTGGCATGTTCCATTTGCCGTTGTAATACAGGATCGCGTCATGAATACGAGGCATAGTGCGTTCAAGTAAGTTTATTATTCCATCTGGTGTTCTTCCAACGGTGCATAATAACTCAATCGGACCAACACAAGAAAATTGATCATTACACATTAACATTGTGTTGACATCGTCATCATTTATCAATTTGATACACTCAAAGCGAATTTGGTTACCTGTATCGGTGAATGGCTTCCGGTAGTGAATTTCATCCAAAAATTGTTTGTCGGATAGCTGAAGGGTATTGTGTATTCTGGTTTTTAGGCTTGCAAAATCACACCTATTTGGTACTCGAATGGGCACCGGAGTTGAAGTTTGGAAGTAAACCCCAGTATCATTGTGAATAATCGATCCATTTGGATAAATGAAAGCCAACCTTGAGTTGACAATCGTCTGACTGCTAGTTTCTCCTAGAAATGCCATAGTTTGTGTATCAGTTGGGAGATTATTTGAAAGCAAGATAATGTGTGATTTAGTAGCCTAGTCTGCCATATATATAGATGGTTGTGACCGAGCCTTTGTTTAACTTTGTTTACAAAAAAATAGACACGCGTAAATGTGTAGTCAAGTCAGCCAATGTGTTGTCGCTAATGTGTAGTCAAGTCAACCAATGTGTTGTCGAGCGACTGCTAGTTTCAAAATGTGTACTGAAGTCAACCAATGTGTTGTCACGCTCAAACTGTAATACGCATGCATGTCATTATGTGTTGTCAATTATGACAATGATGTATGCTGCACGCGTAAATGATTTTTGTTGGACCAACAATTTCCTTGCTTAACCAAACGAGTAGTTGATAATATTAATTGGTTAGTGACGGGTTACAACGAATTATATCGCATAATGAATACAAATAAATAAACAATGAATGTTTAGTCTTCATTTAGGTCTACATAGTGTGTTTTGAATGACATCAAGCTTGTGTATTCCTGCATTCTACTAATATATGGAATTGCCCATTGCTTTGCCTGAGAATAACAATTGGTTGACCACAACAGTGCTGGGGGCGGCAACGGACAATGGTCTTTCAAATAAACCTGTTGTACATGAACAAACATTATATCATGCGCTGACCGTGCCAAACGAACCAGCGAAGTCATTGCATAATTGTTACACTAACTATGTTCAATGTACCTGAACAAAATGATTTCCAAACACGTGACCGACACATATGATGCGGTGGCCAGAAGAGTCAGGTGGTGGTTGACTTCTAAGAGGGAAAAATGTCATGCTTTGTTGTTGGGACAACGATACAAGGATTACGTTATACCGTGAAGCAATCACATATCCCATGTCTGTTATATCCATCCACTTGTCCACACTAACCTGAATGAACCAAACATACACATGTAAGTAATTTAAACATTGTTATTAAAAAAAATTAACCTAAAAACATACCTTTGAAAATCCATCAACAAGTAGGGACAACTTTAATTGTTCAAATCTCTTTGTGCCACCGAAGAGGTTCATGTACTCATGCGACCACCTGCCAAGTTCTTTAAGCAATTCATTACGCACTAACGGCCACGAATCTTCCCCCATACCTAATAAAGCGTCAATGGACCGATATCCACAGTTACCGTCCGCTTTCACATCCACAACGTCACGAATGAAACCTTGAAAGAATGACGCAAATTGATCCAACATCGGGATGATCCTTGTTGGCTGACGCGGTTGAGAACATGATGCACTTCGTTTCACTGGAGAGTTGCTGCTTTGAACAGAATGAAAAGCATCAACATACTCCCAGTAAGACGGATCACGCTTTGTGGATGTTTGACTTCTTTTCATCGGTTTCTTCGGTGCACCTTTAGTGTTCACCTTTGATGGAGGAGGGCACATAGAGTTATGATCAGGGTATGCGATTTCTCGAAGTTTACTCTTCAGATTTACTTTGCCAGCCACATCAAGTTCATCAAACCTTTTAGATATGACCTCTATTTCTTCCTTGATGGTGACTTCCGTCTCACATAACCCTTGGTCTGAAAAGCAAAGTCTCCTCCAAAAAAGATGGACAGACTCCAATGGGATGTTGGTAGCAGTATACCTAGAAAGCTCACATGCACAAGGAAGCCCGTGCGTGCTTCTCATCACACAACCACAAGAAGAGAGATTGTTGCCGAGATAACGTAGACGGTCAATCTCAGAAGCAATCTGATTTAAAGCATCCCTCGAAACCATCCCAAGAAGCCTCTTGTATAAGGTTTTTTTATATACATGGCCAACCACATGCGTACTGGTTTCAAAGGATGCTTTAATTTCGACGTGTTGCAGCGTGATCATGTTGTTCATGGCATCCCAAACACTACATAGGTCTCCAACGCTATTTTGTAGTACTCTTTTGAGAGCCCAATGAGCTGATTCAATCCTACATTTAAAATACACAACAAACATGAAAATATACAACAATTAAATACCATTTAATATTAATCGTTACTAACAAATAAAATCAGTTGTTAATACCTGTTTGTTGTTGTGTTGCCTAGGTGCATGACCTTATTCGTCCATGCTGTAATAAATTTTTCCTTGTGGGGGATAATCCATGTGTCGTTAACATAGTCAACGAACATCGGCCAAGGCGAACAAGCAACTTGAAACTTCTGATATGACTCATGGAACTCGTATTCGGACGGACAATCAACCAAAGTACCCCAGTTATCCATTACATAGTCCCACGCATTTTTTTCCCCGATTAAAGATTTGCACTTCGCCTTCACATTCTTATCGATATGAAACCTGCACAACAAATTAGTAGACTCGGGAAACACAGTTTTCACTGCATTCATCAGTGCTAGGTCTCTGTCAGTGACAATAACAAGAGGGAGGCGATCGTGTCTTAAAAATAGGCCTCGAAATCGTTCCAAAGCCCATATAATATTATTAACACGCTCAGCCTCCAGATATGCAAACCCAGCAGAGAATGTCATCGCCGTTGGTGTCACTCCAACAAAGTCAAGTAGTGGGAGTTTGTACCTGTTTGTTTTGTAGGTACTGTCTATAAAAAATACCAGATGACATGCATTGCATAACTTTACTGCATCTGGGTGACACCAAAAAAGATCACGCACCACAACTTCATCCTTCAATCTATGCCAATGAATGTATTGATCACGTTCGAGAAGCTTCATCAGATGCTGCATTTCGGTATCAGCTCCTCTTATTGAAGAACGATATGCACTTCTTGCATTGTAAATTTGCTTTATCGTGGTGTAACTGTCGGCATTGTGTTCCTTCAACGTTAGCAAGATATTTTTCGGTTTCACCATCGACTTTGTCATATCAGCAATAATTTTCTTTTCTTCCTTAGTCAATCGCCCGGCGTATGGATGTCCAACTAAGGACTTCGCCAATTCATGATTATGAATCCCACAGATCAACTTCACCATCCAAACTTCCCCTCCACGCACTGGTTTCCCACGAAGCCTGAAGGGACAACCACATTTCCTACTCCCGGTGTCTTTTCTAACGAATTCTTTATTTCTACACTTGTACGTACCACTCCTTTCACACCCAATTAACACAAATGAACTTCTTCCTCTGCTACCGGTCTCTGTGTCAGATCTCATAATCACTGCAACAAATCCATTTTCATGGGCAACTGTTCGAGCCCATTGCAAAACATCATCTCGAGTAGCGAATACCTACAACGCAACCCTAACACATTAATTTTCATACAAACCATCAATTCAACCAATGACTCAAATTATCTATGATTACCTGAGATGTATTAAAAGCATTTGAACAATCGACATGTGGTTCATTCACTCCACATTCTTCTTGATTATCATAATCATAATCCATATGAACTTCTTGTGACATCGCAAAGTCATACCTCCATTGATCTTCGTCCATCTTAAGGACATATGCATCATACACAAGTACATTCAAATTATCATATAACCACATCCAAAAATTTACTACACCTTAAATAACAAACATATTAATAGGACATATGCATCATACACGACTATATTAAAATTATCACTATATTCTAAATTTATAACTACATTATTTACTTAAACTAAACTTATCACTATAATAAACAACTAATAAAACATTTTTGTACCATTATACATTTAAGTTACCTAAATCATTTAATATTATACCATTATACCTAATTAAATCAATAATCCACAACATATATAAAACAGAAATAAAAAAAAATTATAAAACAAAAATATATATATATATACCATTATAAAACAAAAAAATTATAATCCACAATATATATCATTATACCTAATTAAACCAATAATTCATTATTAACTAACAGAAATATATATATATATATATATATATATATATATATATATATATATATATATATATATAAATTATAAAACAGAAATTAAAAAAAATTACTAATAATTTAACATTCCGGAAGAAGGTCTTCCGGAAGTTACGAAGCCCAATTCCGGAAGAAGGTCTTCCGGAAGTAGTTTCCGGAAGAACTTCTTCCGGAATTGGCCTTCACCACTTCCGGAAGAAGGTCTTCCGGAAGTTACGAAGGCCAATTCCGGAAGAAGTGCTTCCGGAAACTACTTCCGGAAGAACTTCTTCCGGAATTGGCCTTCACCACTTCCGGAAGAAGGTCTTCCGGAAGTTACGAAGGCCAATTCCGGAAGAAGGTCTTCCGGAAGTAGTTTCCGGAAGCACTTCTTCCGGAATTGGCCTTCGTAACTTCCGGAAGACCTTCTTCCGGAAGTGGTCATTCCGGACCTTCCTCCTTCTGTGCCTAAAATTTCTTCCGGATACACTTTTTACTGTTTTTCTTCTCTAAAAACTAACCGGAAAACGAAATAAACGTGTACCTCCGACAAAATAGGAACAACAGCCACTAATAAAACTTCAAATACGGAACACGGGACCACCAAATCTTCAAATACTTCACTTCACGGGACCACCAACAGACTGCTGAAGGGACCACCACCGAAACAACAGCAAACGGAAGAAACAAACAAAGCAAACGGAAGAAGAAACAAAGCAAACGGAAGAAGAAACAAAGAAAGCGCAGTAAAACACAGCCTGAAGACCTTAATTTAAAGAAATTTACACAAGGGCAAAATCGTCATTACATACGCATTAAATATTATTTTATTTTTACTTATTATTATAAAATAAAAATTCTTTTTTCTTCATTTTGTTATAAAACAATAATCACGTTTAGGAATTAATTAATTTTTATGGTTTAAATTAATATTTGACATGCGCGTAAAAAACAAATTATAAATATTAGTCATAATTATGTTCACTAATTATTTAATTATTTATGCATAATAATATTAATTATTTTATTATTTAATTATTTATGCATAATAGTATTAATTATTTTATAAATTAGTTTATGCAATTAAAAGTAAATTATTACAAAATAAAATATTTGTTAAAAAAAAAAACTAACTTCCGGAAGAAGCTTCTTCCGGAAGACAATGGAATTCTTCCGGAAGAAGCTTCTTCCGGAAACATTCCGGATGACGTTCTTCCGGAAGTTGTCTGTGAGTACTTCCGGAAGACACAAATTATTCTTCCGGAAGATTCTTCCGGAAAAATTATTTTCGGAACTTTTCCGGAAGAATAATTGCTGAAGGGCAGTTTCGCCACTTCACTGTTTGCTGGGTGCCCCAGCAATAATGCTGGGTGCACGTAGCAACTCCCAATATAATTATGTAGTTCAACAATTCAAAGGCGCGTTAATAATTAATACACAATAAATAGATTAACTGCAACTGAAAATAAGACAACTAACGTAAACTAATCACATAAAATTGGTACTATAAACTACCAATTCAACTACCTAATAATTAGAAACGTAACTCTAAAGTAAGTGTCATATCCTAATTTCGTCCGGGGATCATTGTTTGTCGGCATGCGACCTTCGTTTGACCACCTCAAAATGTTTAACATCCATCGTTATGAAATCCGTAAAGTTCCAAGATGTTTTTGGAAGAAACCGGTCAAAAACACGAAAGCAAGTGTATTTAGCAAAGTGGTGTGTGTGTAAATAAACTGTTATACTCTAATTTCATCCGAGGACCATTTTTGATCGCTTCGATGGACTTAACACTCATCGCGGTGGAATCCATAAAGTTTCGAGAGATTTCGAAAAGAAAACAGCCAAAAACACAAAAACGGGGGCTAAACTTATCAAGATAAGGGTGTAAATAGCAATTCGAATCTAGGCCCTTCTAGAAAATTTTGAAAGTTGGGTTGCTTAAGGAGAAAGCAACTGGACAGTAAGCTCCTCCATGTTTTGTTGAAAAATGGTTTTCGGGGATTCTATAAAATTTCTGAAAACCTTGTGTAAGCATATTTCACTTAATATTGGTGAAAGGGAAGAGAAAAAAAGATGAAAATCAAATCTGAAACACTTCAGCAAGGCTTCGTAACTATTCCGTAAAGTACAAAAAGGGGGGTGAACTTAGTAATTGGGGTGCACTTAGAAATCTACCTCAAGAAGCCTCTGGGTGGCAAGCACTTCTCTTATTCCCTATAAATAGGGGAGGGGGGTTGTTTCAAAAATGTTCATGACCCCTAGGCTATGCATTTCGGCTATTTTGGGTAAAAAAAAACATGTTTCCGTGAAGAAAAATCGAGTCGAAGTGTTTCCATAACGCTTTCGAGACATTTCCGTGAACAAATCTGTGAAGATTTTCCTCTGTTCCTCATCTGTTCTTCGTTCTTCAACCGGTAAGTGTTCAAATCCGAGACTTTCAATTCATTTCTTGTTTTGTTTGCTTTCATCTTCATCTCGTTCACTTTCGATTTTCTTTTCTTCTGTTTTTAACGTGCTTTAACCTTTTATTTAAGTCGTTATCTCGCCTAATAAATGATAAAATGAATTTCAACCGATCATTTGTGTTGTAATGTCATTTAATCACTGTTAAAGCAAAATTTAACCGATCGTTCACGCTGTAACCTCGGTTAAACCAAAAAAAGCAAAATAATAATAAAATAATCAAAATATCTTGAAAAAAATAATAAAAATAATCAAAATATCTTGAAAAAAATAATAATAAAATAATCAAAATATCTTTGAATAAAATAATCAAAAAAATCAATCGGACGTTTTTCTTTGGAAGTTTCCTTGAATGAATTGACTAATAACCAAAGTGAAACTAAGGCTAAAATCAACTCACAAATCAAACTTTGTCCGCAAAAATCACTTGAAACCGTTTTAAGGTCCATCGCCTTAAACGATCCTCCTTGTTTTTATCGCTTAACATGGACCGTTCAAAAGCATAAAATCAACCCATAACTTTACCGCTTTTGCAATAACTAGTAGGTTGATTTCCTCATCGCAATTAAGGATACGTAAGAGCAAAAACCCCGCTTTTGTCAACCACTCCAAGAGATCGTTAATGGTCCAACGCCTTAATGTTTCTCTCCTTTCAAAAAACCAAGAGATTGTTAATGGTCCAGCGCTTTAACATTTCTCTCCTTTCAAAACCAAAAGATCGTTAATAGTCCAACGCCTTAACGTTTCTCTCCTTTCCAAAAATCAAAAGATCGTTTAATGGTCCAACACCTTAAACGACTTTTGTTCGGTTAAAATATATCTTGCGAAAAAAAGATAAAAACAACTTAACCAACGTTTAGTTCTGAAAGAACTACGTAGGTCTGATTTCCTCATCGCAATTGAGGAATACGTAGGAGCGAGGGAAACACCCTTGTCGACTACAAAAATATAAAAAAATACAAAAAGACCTATAAAAAGCTAAAAAAAAAACACAAAAAAGGGGAAAATACATAATTTTGAAATCATATTTGCACACTTGATTGAAGGTTGTCGTCCCTTGTGACAGACGCATGGGGTGCTAATACCTTCCCTGTGTGTAAAAACAACTTTCGAATCTTTCACGATTAAAGTTCTAGACGACACCTTTTCCGGTTTTTCTAACGTTTTCCTCGAATAAACGTTGGTGGCGACTCCACGCGCCTTCCTTCCTTGGAAGACGCGCCCGTGAGCCCCACATCGCCTTCCCGCCGAAGGGTAGGTTGCGACAATCGATGACTCCACTGGGGACTATTTTTAGAGAGTTAGGCCTTCTATTCTCGTGCAATATCATGACTTCCTCTTTTGTCGGTTTCCTTTTATTTCTCTTATGTTCTTGTATATAACTCTTTGATGCTTTTAGTGTGTTTTTTGAAATGTATGCATGAGATAGATATTTATTCATTTGATTCACACAAACACCAACACTATTTGTACACACGGTGATTTGAAAAGGGGCCCTATACCCAGGTCCATGGGAACATAAGGAGTGGAGGTGAATCTGTGATCATGCTGGGTCTCCGACTTGCTTGATAACAGTGAACCCTCATCTAGAGTTTTTCTTTTAGATAGCATGTTGTTGCTGGTAGTCCCTACTGCCGCAATATGTTTTTTCGAAGGAGATGATACCTCTAGAAACCATCAAGAGAGATATGACCACCTTGGGAATTATCACTAAATGCCTTTTAGTTCCTCCCGTTTAGGTCCCTAAAATAGGGGCACGAAGTGAACACGCTGCATGCCTTTTAAACACCGTCATGCATATAACCTAAATGTCATGTGCGCCTTTGTTGTATGATTATTTGAGGATATTGCCATGTTGTGTACATCCCTCTGTTGCGCTTTTGTGCATCTGCATCATGCCATCATGCATGCGTCGTATGTTGGTCTTATCTTTTGTCACGGGAAGCCGGAAGGTCCATATCACCTTCTTAACTGCACGCATGGGGCACTGCGTCCCCGAAAGCGCAAGTAAGAAGAGATAATTTTTTGGGCTCTCGTGTTCATAAATGCATTCATATCATGCATCGCATAAGCATCTCTTCATTGCATCATAATGAACACATCGTTCCTGCATTTGTCCGTTATCATATTCCAGCATCACATTTTGCATGACTCATTGCATCATCATGCATATGCGTTCAACGTACTTTTTGTTCTACAAACTGCATACCTTTTGTTTTCATGTTTGCTCATGCATGATCCTTGTGTTTTCCTCTGCAAAACAAAAACAAAAAAAGGAAGCGTGAAAATTCACACTACATTCTTAGTTGCATGTGTTAGGTACCATGAGCCAACCATGTTGGGATCATAAACCCATTTCTAAAAAAAACAACAAAAAAAAAAATGATTGAGCATGGTACCTAATGCGTGGTTAACTAGGAAATGATGTTTCTTCGAGCATCTCAATCTCATAATTACATTTTCCATGCATAGCATACGTATTCCCGAGTCTTTCATCTCTATGAAATGTTGTCGAGTATTGGCGATCAAAATTGTCATTCCTTGGGTTATGGGGTTGAACCAAGCTAATTAAAATGGATAAATTTGACATCTTTGTCCCTCATCCTCTCGTAATTACATCTTTCCTTCCACTAGAATGTGGGTGCAAGCCATTGGTTTGTTTGCTTAAGCGACCTATGCTCCTAAGTTTGGTTTTAAGGTCCAATGCCTTAAACGGTCCTCTTTGCTTTTATCAGTTAACATGGACTGTTCAAAAGCATAAAATCAATCCATAACTTTACCGCTTTTTCAAGAATTACGTAGGTCTGATTTCCTCATCGCAATTGAGGATACGTAGGAGCAAAAGCCCCGCTTTTGTCGACCACCCCAAGAGATCGTTAATGGTCCAACGCCTTAACGTTTCTCTCCTTTCAAAAAACCAAGAGATCGTTAATGGTCCAACACCTTAACGTTTCTCTCCTTTCAAAACCAAAAGATCGTTAATGGTCCAACGCCTTAGCGTTTCTCTCCTTTCCAAAAATCAAAAGATCGTTTAATGGTCCAATGCCTTAAACGACTTTTGTTCGGTTAAAATATATCTTGCAAAAAAAAAGATATAAACAACTTAACCAACATTTAGTTTTGAAAGAACTACGTATGTCTGATTTTCTCATCGCAATTGAGGAATACGTAGGAGCGAGGGAAACACCCTTGTCGACCACAAAAATATAAAAAATACAAAAAGGCCCATAAAAAGCTAAAAAAACATAAAAAAAGGGAAAATACATAATTTTGAAGTCATATTTGCACACTTGATTGAAGGTTGTCATCCCTTGTGACGGACGCATGGGGTGTTAATACCTTCCCCGTGCATAAAAACAACTCCCGAACCTTTCACAATTAAAGTTCGTAGACCACACTTTTTCCGGTTTTTCTGACATTTTCCTCGAATAAACGTTGGTGGCGACTCCGCACGCCTTCCTTCCTTGGAAGAGTGCTCGTGAGCCCCGTGTCGCCCTCCCACCGAATGGTAGGTTGTGACAGTAAGCAATGTAAGAACCTAAACTAAATTTTTTGTTCATGCCGTGTTTGTAAAAAAAAATTATTATGTAAATCAATCTATTTATAATATAAATTCGGAGGTACACAACCATATGTTCAAAATGCCCAACTACTACTTAAGAAGAAACATTCAAAATGCTCAACTGTAGCACACTTCGCCACAGGTTTTCAAAGTTTTTGAATGCGTAGATGTCATCTGATACTAGCTTGGTAACTTCTTCTATGTGATAGTAATAGTAATTGTATTTGGTGTTTCAATGCTACATTTACAAGCATTGGCTATGATTAAATTTCTAAGAGTTGATCTTACGCCTATTAGATTTCTACTTAAGACCAATTGGCACTAAGTGAAGTTGTCCAACAGATGTATAAGCTGCACCCCAAGAACTAAGGTTGGCAATGTGGAACTTCCTAATACCCCCCCCCCCCCTCTCCATAGATTCCTGCCAATACAAGCGAGCCTACTAGAATAGGTAAAAACTAAGATGAGCTATAGGTTATGATACCATATAGAAAGGTTTAAAGAATAATGCTGATGTATTTTATTCATAGAATAGTGTTGTATATATATATATATACAAGGGTCCTATAATTTCTCATCTATTAAAGGAATGATGGTTGCACAAATTACCTCAGCCGTAATAAAGACTAAGTTACAGCTAACATAATATTTGATTGTCTAATATTAGCTAATAGAATATTTGACATATCTTAACACCCCCACTCAAGTTGGTGCATGGATATCACACATTCCCAACTTGAATAGAGACTCATTAAACACTCTGCTTGACACTCCTTTGGTGAGAACATCAGCCAATTGCAATTCAGATCTTACAAAGGGAAAGGAAATTATTCCAGCTTCAAGCTTCTCTTTAATGAAATGTCTATCATTCTCCACATGTTTTGTTCTATCATGTTGGACAGAATTGTGTGCAATTGCTACAGTTGACGTATTGTCACAGTACAAACTCATAGTTTCATTTGGTTTAAAGCCCAAACCTGATAGTACATTTTTAACCCACAAAAATTCACATACACCAAGTGCTATGCCTCTGAATTCTACTTCAGCACTAGATCTTGCCTCTACGGGTTGTTTTTTACTCCTCCAAGTTACAAGATTCTCTCCTACAAAAGAAAAGTATCCAGAGGTAGATCTTCTATCATCTTTTGAACTTGTTCAATCTGCATCAGTGTACCCTTCTACCTTTAAGTTTTCATGATTTAAGAACAAAATTACTTTTCCAAGAGTGGACTTCAAAGATCTCCAAATCCTCTCGAAAGCATCCATATGAAGCTTTCATGGTCATGCATAAATTGACTAACAACATTCACTACATAGGTAATATCTGGACGTCTATGGGACAAATAAATTAGTTTTCCTCTTTGGTATCTCCCTTGTAAATCATGCAGATTTTGATGATGTCAAAAATAATTTGCTTGACAAAGGGGGAGAATGTGAATCGTGCATATCTTGATGATGTCGAAAAGAAATCACTTGATTGTCATCATCAAAAAGGGGGAGAATGTGAATGTATGAATACATGAATTTTGATGATGTCAAAGAAGAATCAAACAAGGCCGCTTCAAAGGATAAGCATTTGCTTCAAGATTAATTCAAGATTGCTTCAACAAACAAAGCCTTGTTTCAAGATTCACTAAAGATCAAGCCTTGCCTAAAAAAAAAAGGGTTTCAAAGTCATACAAGGCTCTGGTAATCAATTACCAGGAAGTGTAATCGATTACCAGAAGGGAAGAATGAAAAAGAGCAGTTGAAAAGGGTTTTAAATTTGAATTTTCAACATGTAATCGATTACCATATATATGTCTATAATCGATTACCAGTAACGAAACTCTTGAAATTCAAATTCAAAAGTCACGACCCTTCAAATTATAACTGTGTAATCGATTACACAAACATTGTAATCAATTACCAGTGGAGAGTTTTCAGAAAATATGCCAATAGTCACATCTTTTCATTGGATTTGTGAATGACCATCAAAGGCCTATAAATAGGTGACTTGGGCACGAATTTTATGAGAGAGTTTTGCTGGTCCAAAATGTCTTATCCTCTCAAAAGAAAATGAGAGAGATTCCAAGAGAACTTCATTGTCAAATGCTCTCTCAAGAACTCTTGGGCAAATACTCGCAAATCAATTAAGAGTTCATCAATGGATCTTCATTGTAATATTCTTCTCTTGAAGAGAGAATTCTTCTTCCATTCTTCTTACTCAATGAAATTGATTAAGGGATCGAGGGTCTCTTGAGTTGTAAGGATTCCTAAACACAAGGGATGGGTTGTCCCTGTGTGGTTCAGAAGTTGTAAAGGATTTTACAAAGATAGTGGAAATCTCAAGTGGATTGCTTGAGTACTGGACGTAGGCACGGAATTTGCCAAACCAGTATAAAACTGTGTTTGCATTCTCTCTTCCCTTATCTTATTTATTTTTGTGTCTTGCATGTTTAAAGAACATGATTAAATTGATTGTTGCTTCTTCTGTATTCTAAGCCTATCCCTCTTAAGTTATTGAGGCCACAAGGTCCAACAAGTGGTATCAGAGCAGGATTCTTGTATAATGTTTGAAAACTTCAAGAATAGATATGGCCTCATCCAACTTTCCATTTCCTGAGAAAATTCTATCAATAGGCTCTTATGTTCAATGGTGAGGGTTATCATTATTGCAAAACCCGAATGCAGATCTGTAAAGAAGCCATAGATTTAAAGATATGGGAAGCCATTGAATTTGATTCCTTTATTCCCACAATGGTAGAGAGAAATGCAACTACATAAAAAAACTAGAGAAGAAAGAAGATGATGAAGAAAGAAGAAAGAAGAAGATTCCTCCTTAGCCCCAAAATGTTGAATGCGATCAATCTGGGCACATGAGATTCAATTGTCCTATTTTCAAAAGAAGAATGAAAAATCTGAAAAGAGGAATTTCAAAGGTTCAACATCCCTCTGTCTATGCTTGCTGAATTTCAGCATTGAAAGAGTTTATGATTTTGTTCAATTGGTGTATCAATTGGTTTACTTCCAAGCGGCCCAGTTTCTGATAGTAAGTCAAGAGTATATTTTCTTTGGCATAGAAAAATACCATGTTTTGATCTAGTTACTTCAATACCCAAAAAATATTTGAGGTTTCCAAGTTGTTTCATCTCAAATTCAGATGCAAGGTATTATTGCAAACTTGAAATCTCATCTTGGTCATTTCCCATAACAATCATGTCATCTACATATATAATCAAAGCTGTAATTTTTCCTTTTCCTCTCTTCAAAAATAAAGTGTGATCAGAGTTACTTGCTCTATAGCCAAAAGCATTTGTAGACTTGGTAAACCTTCCAAATCATGCTCTTGGGGATTGTTTTAATCCATATAGAGCCTTCTTTAATTTGCAAACCTTCATTCCATTTGAATCTGTCATGCCTGGTGGGAAATCCATATAAATTTCTTCTAAAACTTCTTCATGTAGGAAAGCATTTTTCACATCAAATTGTAAAAGAGGCCAATCTTGGTTTGCTGCTAGCGACAAAATTAAGTATTCTCACAGTGTTGAGCTTGGCTACCGGTGCGAACGCCTCTTGGTAATCTACACCATAAGACTGAGTGTAACCTTTAGCCACAAGTTGTGCTTTATACTTCTCAATAGTTCCATCAGCTTTGTGTTTGATTGTAAATACCCATTTGTCGCCCACAATTTTCTTTCTTCTTGGTAAGGACACAAGATCCCAAGTGTTGTTTTTTTTCTAAAGTTTCCGTCTTATCAACCATTGCTTCGGTCCATCTAGGATCTGCCAAAGCATCCTTGTGAATGTATGTATACATGATTTTGATGATGTCAAAGAAGAATCTAACAAGGCTGCTTCAAATTATAAGCATTTGCTTCAAGAATAATTCAAGATTGCTTCAACAAACAAAGCCTTGTTTTAAGATTCACTAAAGACCAAGCCTTGCCTTAAAACAAAGTGCTTTCAAGACATGCAAGGCTCTGGTAATCGATTACCAGGAAGTGTAATCAATTACCAGAAGACAGGGTTGAGAAATAGCTGTTGAAAAAGGTTTTGAATTTGAATTTTCAACATGTAATCGATTACCATATGTCTGTAATCGATTACCAGCAACGAAACTTTGGAAATTCAAATTCAAAAGTCATAATTCTTCAAATTATAACTGTGTAATCGATTACACAAACATTGTAATCGATTACCAGTGGAAAGTTTTCAGAAAATCTGCCAACAGTCACATCTTTTCATTAGATTTGTGAATGGTCATCAAAGGCCTATAAATAGGTGACTTGGGCACGAATTTTAGACAGAGAGTATTTTTGGTCCAAAATGTCTTATCCTCTCAAAAGACAATGAGAGAGATTCCAAAAGAACTTCATTGTCAAATGCTCTCTCAAAAGAAATCCTTGACCAAACACTTGCAAAATCTATAAGGATTCTTACATGATCTTCATTGTAATATTCTTCTCTTGAAGAGAGAATTCTTCTTCTATTCTTCTTATTCAATGAGATTGGTTAAGAGACTGTGAGTCTCTTGTTGTAAAGCATCTGAACACAAGGAATGGGTTGTCCCTGTGTGGTTCAGACTTTGTAAAGGATTTTACAAAGATAGTGGAAATCTCAAGTGGGTTGCTTGAGTACTGGACGTAGGCACGGGTTGTGGCCGAACCAGTATAAAACTATGTTTGCATTCTCTCTTCCCTTATCTTATTTATTTTGTTGCAATCAATTTTGTCTTGCATGTTTATAGAACATTATTAAATTGATTGTTGTTGTTTCTTCTGCATTCTAAGCCTATCCCTCTTAAGATTATTGAGGCCACAAGGTCCAACAATCCTGTATATTACTAGGAATAGAAATTGAAGATAATTGAGATTCAAGTGATGCATATGACTGGGATAACTTGTGATATGATATGTATTTACTAATGGGATATTTAACTTTGGCTTGGAGGTCTGGTTCATATTTAGTTAGAGGTTGACCATGATTAGAGCGGGGTGGAAGATAATATTGGACAATAGTAGACTTGGTGTTTGGTGTGCTGGTGGTCTCACATAGACAAGGATCAATTTCATGATCGGTTTCATCTAAATTAGTATTATCAAGGGTAGGATCAGAAGGTACCTCTGAAGAGTCAAGCTGAACTTGTGGAGAAGATTGAGCCAATTGATTATGATTAGAAGACATTGTATTATCCAAAAAAAAAATTGTTCATCTTTAGGATTGGCTCACTTCCTGCAGAATGATCCTCACACGATAATTTATCATCACAATATAATTTTATATATGAGATATCAAACATACTAATATCATGATTATGCACTTCACTTTCATTTCCTCCCTGAAGTGTAGAATCAACATAAAAAAAAATTATGCTCATTAAATGTCACATCCATAGAGATATAAAATTTCTTTGATGGTGGATGGTAAGCACGATAACCTTTTTGAGCTGATCCATACCCAACAAAAACACATTTAATAGCTCGTTCTTCAAGCTTTGTACGTTGATGTGGGTGTAAGTGAACAAATATAACACATCTAAAAACATGAGGTAGTAAATAAACCATGGAAGGAAGGATACAATAATCAGACAACACATCTAGAGGCCTTCTAAAGTTGAGCACACTAGAAGGGGTTCGATTAATCAAATAAACTATAGAGCTTACAGCCTCACCCCATAAATGAGATGGGACATTACCATCTATAAAAGTGATCTTGTCACCTCTACTATATGTCTATTTTTTATCTCAGCCACTCCATTTTGTTGTGGTGAATAAGGACATGTGGTTTGATGCAAGATTCCACTAGACTTCATGAACTCTATTAATTCAGTCTTAAAATATTACCCTCCATTGCCTGATCTAATGACCTTAATATATGTGTTAAATTGTGTAGCTATCATCTGATGAAAGGAACAAAACACATTACACACATCACTTTTATGTTTGAGCAAATACACCCAAGTTACCCGAGTACAATCATCAATAAAGCTGATAAACCATTTTTTCCCATTATGTGTAGATTATGGGGCAGACCCTAAACATCTGTGTGAATTAATGAAAAAGGAAAATTAGTTTTTTTATTGCTTAAAGGAAACACAACACAATGGCTTTTTGCCTTTACACAAGTTTCACAAAGAAAACCAGAAATATTGCATTTATGAAATAGCGATGGAAACATTTTTTTTAGATAACCAAAAGAGGGATGTCCCAATCGTCTATGCCATAGCCATATTTCCTTTTTGTTTTTATCTTGTATGTGTTCATTCGCAAGACAAGCCAATGCTCCTTTATGGGTTTGTTGTGAGACATTTTCTAGATAATACAGTCCTTCACTCTCTCTACCACTACCAATCTTCTCCTTGGAATGGATGGTCTAAAAAAGACAATGGGTTGGATAAAACGAGGCAACACAAGAATGTGATTTGGTTAATTTGCTAAGAGAGAGAAGATTACAATTTCATGTAGGAACAAATAAAACATCAGGAATCGATAAGGAAGGTGAGAGGCATACAGTACCTACACCTTCAATAGGTGATGAGACCCCATTGGCATTAATAATAAAAGTTTTAGAGCAATCAGGGGAAAAACTAGTAAATTTATGAGGATCACAAGTCATATGATCAGTAGCACCTAAATCAATTATCCACTCACTACCCCTAGTAACAACAGAAAGATTAAGAGCATAGTTAGATATACCTGACTTGGTCACAAATCCAACAGCAGTAGAAATATGGCTCTTGGTACCTTGGTATTGGGAGTAGTTTTGCCTTTTGGATGCCAATCCGGATAGCCATGGAGTTTAAAACATGTCTCCACGACATGATTATCCCTATTGCAGTGGGTACACTTGCGGATTCCTTTCTTAGAATACTTCTTAACAACAAAGGCAATCCCAATAGTAGACTCACTATTAAGCATAGCCTCTTGGCAATTTGCCTCGGCACAAACAACTGCATAAACTGATTGAACATTTGGAAGGGGAGTGGTAGCAAGGATATGACGACAAACTACATCCAAATGTGAATCCAGGCCAGCCAAAAAGACATAAACTCGTTGAGAATTAATCATGTTATTATACTTCTCAACATCTTTCGGGCATTCCATGGTACAATTCGTGATAGTATCATACTCCTGCCAGAATCTTTGCAATTTGCCAAAGTATGTAATAACAGAGCTTCCATTTTACTGAGTAGAGATTACCTCACGATATAATTGATATGATCTGGACGCATCCTGGTTGACTGAGTATGTTTCCTACACAGTCTCCCAGATGTCCTTTGTCGTAGCTAAGCGAATAAAGAGGGGTCTGATTTCCTTCGTCATGGAGTCCAGAAGCCAAGACTTGACTAGGCAGTTTTCATCTTCTCATGCTTCATATTCATCAGATTTCTTGTTTTATGGTGCAGCCTTTGTTCCAGAGATGTAACCCCAACGTTTTCTACCTCTGATCTTGTTCTGTGCATTCAACGACCACTCGACATAATTGGTGTCATCAAGTCGTTCAGTGGTGAGCGCTTCGTGTATATGGGTAGTAGGGGAAGTCCCAGAATCATGTTTCGCCGATTGATTTTTATCAGAAGGAATCATTAGAAATATTCAAAGAAATAAAAAAGCACCAATTCCTATATTGGAAAGAATGTCGGTGTTCGGCGCCATCATGAATTTTGATGTGTACAATTAAATTAACTTGGGGCCAAGTTACTTCACCAATCTCACGAGCTTATACACAACATGAGGTTCTAAGTAGAATTTTCCTTGCCTTGCAGTTTAAGAAGCAATTTTAATGATAACACCACAAATTTATATACAATTAATGGTGATAATTGTGTTTTACCCTTACAGCCTACAGCGACAACTGCACCGGCAATATACATATATACATATGCATATACATATATATATATATATATATATATATATATATATATATATATATATATATTACATCAATAATTTATTTGTAATCTATAAATATATATATTTAAAATTATTCATATATATCATTAATAGCACTAATGTACCACAAGTTTAAAATGAATAAGGAGTTTGTAAAAATAAAATAAAATTGAATGTAATAATAATGTCGAAAAAATTAGTTATTGAAAAGAAATTAAGTTATTAAAAAAATAATAAATGGTATGTAAATATTATTAAATATAAATATCATAAAAGAATAGTTTTATACTAAAACTTGAATTCCAGCATTCTATAACAATTGATTTGGTCTATAAGGTGTTACATATTTGAAAATAAGAAAAATTTTATATCTAACAGTAAGAAAATATTTTTTAATATTTATATAGTAATTTAAGAATTGATATAGTAATATTTAATTTTGTATGTAGGTTTAATAATTATTTGTGAATGAAATTTAATTCAGTTGGTTGAATAGAATGAATAGGATATTGTAAACCTACTCAACGATGTGTAAGGTGTTCGGTAAATATAAATTTTACTCTACACCTTCTCCTTTGAATTAAAATAATCTCAACCCAATGAATCCAATGAACTAAAATGAAGTATTAATTTCTCCATGACCTCAACTCAGATCATCATAATTGCTTTCTCAAATTTTAGATAGTTCAATTATGAAAGAGTTTTACAACACAGAATGATCAAGGTCCAATCTTATTGGATATGATACTTATTTTTAAAAGGTTTGCAAATGATATTAATAAAAGATAAAAATTTCTTTTAAAATTTTATACATCAGTCACAAAATTACTTGATATATCATGTTTATTTTTCTAATTTTTATTATATTTTTTGCTCTAAAATATAAAATTAAATATCACACCATCAAAGTTTATGCCATTTATTTTTTATATTAATCCTCCATAAAATTACTCTTTTCCAAACAAAGTTTATAATCAAAGTTTCTAATAAATTTTAATGGTAATGATTACTTTTATTCTCATCTTCAAAACCCACATTAGTTGCAGTCATTACTGTCTCATATTCTAATAATCTTGGTCTCCTATAGATTTTTTTTTTTGGAAGGCGGTCTCCTATAGATTTTGACAAATATAATTTTTCTCTGTATAATTTAAAAATATATATTTTTTAAACTAAAACTTTGACAAATACTAATTTACAAATAAATTGAATAATTAATATAAATTTCATAAATATAAGCTTTTTACATACAAGTTCAATTAATTGTTTACAAATTAATGTAGAAATTATTTTTTAAAAAATATTTCTAATACCTCCAAATTCTATCATATACAATTATTAATTTAAAAAAATCATAATTAATATAGTTGATATAATTTTGACAGACGTATGTTTTCTATAGATAAATTCAACTGATACTATACAATTATTTAACTTTAAACTAATATGGTGCAGAATACTGGAATAGAATTAACGAGAGGAGAGAATAAAATTTAGGTCTGAATTCACAATGGAATTGGATGATTATGTAAAGCAAATGGGATGATGCAACGATTAAGAGTGTACCTGGCAGTGTAAGGTTCTTGAACTCAGAATTTAAGACTATATTGATATTCTTGCAGCAACTCACAAATTTTATTTAACCAAGGAGATGGATTCTTTGATATTTAAAATAAACTACACTTTGAATCCGTGAGTTGCATAGATTTTTTCAAATTATATATATATATATATATCATTTTATATTTATTTATTTATTTATTTGAATAAAAAACAATAATTCTTAAATATTTATCACTATATTAAATATAATTATATTATTAATGAGAAAGCTGATTAATTATATTTTTAATTGAATTAATTGTACCTTAAAAATTAAGTATAATATTAAATTTTATTGTAATTTTTGGTTCATTCAAGTAATAATGGTGATGTAGTATCTTTTGAAAAATAAATGTACATAAATAAAATTATTCATTTTAAAAATAATATTAAATATTATATTTTTAATGAACATGTGTTTTGTTTAAACTTATTAAGTCTATTGAATTTCATTATAATTTATTTTTTCTCCGAAAGCAATAATATTAATACAATACCAATTTGAAAAATAGAAGATAAAGAATAATAAATTATATATATATATATATATATATATATATATATATATATATAATGTAATACCAGTTTGAAAAATAGAAGATAAAGAATAATAAATTATATATATAATGCACAATATTTATTTAAATTTGAGTGTACATTTATGATATAAGTTTAAATATTTTTTAAATTTGTTGAAAAAGTATGGATTCTATTAAATAGATATGCTCATTAATTATTTTTAAAACTATAATTTTACTTATTTTATATATATTGATTTTGTGTGATATTTTTAAAGTTTTGAAATTTGAATTAATTAACCTCACTATGATGTAATATAAATCGAATAATCTAGATTTTATCATAATAATAATAATTTATTTTCCATTAGTTTTAGTTTTATTTTCATTGCTTACTAACTTTCAAAAATTATTTATGAATATAATTATATGTTTCAAACTTTAAATATTGTTGTTTACATATTTATTAACTCTCACCAATTATTTGTATTTATTTCTAATCTTGAATATCTTAATAACTATTACTTTTTATTTTTTCTTTGTAATAATAATTATATTGTTACATAGGTTAGTTCTTTCAAATTAATGATATTTAATTGATGTTTATTATTCTTTATGGTCTAAATGTATAAGGATGTTAAGTTATAGCTTCTTATGATTGATCTTTATAAATAATTATTGTATTATTGTTGTTGTTTTTGTTGTTGTTGTTTTTATTATTATTATCAATTTAATTATTTAAATTATTTATTGTAAGTTTTAGCATATATTTCAAAAACAAAAATATTATTATTAAATTGATTGTGTTAATGATAATTATTAAATTGTTTACACTGATAACATGTATTTTAAAGAAATTACATTAGCCAATTGATAGTTAAAAATTATCATTCACATTATTCGATAATTGATTTCAGTAGGGAAAACAAAATTTGTAATAGAATTATTCAAAATATAATTGACAATAAAAAAGAAAAATTGTCACAATAATATAATCTCTTCATGTCTTGTTGAACAAATATAATATAAACATAATATTTCTAATACAATAGTTATAAAAGAAAAAAAAAAGATATGAAACATATATAAAAAAACTGAACAATAATAATAATCAAAACTTATAATAACATAACACTAAAATGAAGAAAAAAAAAAATAGAAGCTATCCTTGCAAAGAAAAAAAATAATGAAAGACAGAGAAATGTGTTTCATGTAAGAACTTCTTCATAAAACCATGATATTGATTTAAATGTTTATTCAATTTAACAAAAATTATTTAAATAAACAATTAGACCTAAAATCAAAATATAAATATAAAAAACACTAAAAATAAAAATTTAAACAAATTTATTTTTTTATCAATAATGAATATAGATCCACATTATACCTTACCAATTTAAAAGAGTTAAATTTTGATTTTTGACGATGATTGATAACACGTTCAAAGTATCTTTTATACATAAAAATGAATAATAAAAGAAGTAATATTATATCGAAGCCTATAATAGAAAAACAATAAAATGAAGAAAAAGAAAAATAACAGGAGTGATACTTACAAATTAAAAAATAATGATAAAAAAGACTAAGATGTTATACCTTATCAAATATGCTTTCCAATTTCCACTTTCCATTCTCACAAAATGTATTAGATAAATGATTTATATAAGAACCTTCTAATAAAAACATGATATGGATTTAAATATTTATTCAATCTCACAAAAATCATTCAAAAAAATCATTCTAAAAGAGATGAATTTTTATCATTAATTATGAATATAGATTCAGCTGATACTTTGTCGATCTAAAAGAGCTAAATTCTCAATTTTGACGATGATCAATAACACATTCAAGTATTATTTTTCATAGATAAAAATAAAAATAAAGAATGAAAGAAATGATATTATAATAATGAGAAGAAGAAGAAGAAGATAGAAGACACACTCAAAAGAAATTAGGTGGATATTTACAATCCTTCTTAATAGAATTTATATAGAAAATGAAATCATCAATTTGATAATTAACGGTGAAAAGGATAATACAATTTTAATTATCATCAATGACTATAAATATTATTAATTTTAAATATAATTTCATTTTTAATAGATTTAAGTATTAGTAAATTTTTATACAGAACCTAGTGAAAAAAGAAAAAAATATATTATACTATTTTAATATATAATAATAATAATAATAATAATAATAATAATAATAATAATGTCTATTATTTTATTATATATAATAATAATATCTTAGACAATTTTAATATATATTATTTTACAGTATATAATATTATAAATATTTTTAGTTATTTTGTGAAATATATACTTTAATGTACCTTCTTTTTTAAAAAAATAAAATAAAATTAAGCATTGTCAAATATTATTTAATTTACTATTAATGTTGAAAGTTATTATTTACAATAGTATCAAAATTATATGATTAAGGTTAATACATTTAAATGTTTATGGATAAACTTAATTGAAAATTATATTTTAATAATTTTACTTAGAGTTCAGATTTATCTATTTACATAAAATTCAATCTTCAAATTCATTCATGTATATATAAATCTTGTTTAATATGATTCAATAGCATTTTAATACATGTAACCATTAAATCTTATTGATATTCATTATATAATTTTAATGTGGTATTATAATAATCTAAAATATAATTATTTTTTTATCACTCAACAAAATGTTATTTTAAAAAACACAACTTAAAATTGAAAAATATTGTTAACTTTATTATACCATAAATTATGTAACATATATTTTTACATATACCTAATTTTATATAAAAGTGAAGCCAATAAAAGTAAGTTCTTAAAAAAATTAGTTTATAAAATAAAATTTACAATAAAAATAATATAAAAATTCTTATATTTATATTAACTATTAGTCTTCTATAATTAAGTTAAATTTATCTAATTAGTTCTAATTTAAATTATTAGCATTGAATATAACTATTAATAATTTATTTGTAAATATATAAATATATATATATATATATATATATATATATATATCTAATTTTTATATTTTTTATTTTCATATTATACTATTTTATTTTATAACTTTAAAATCATGAATTTAATCTATTGTTTTTCCATAAATCTATTTTAAAGTAACTAATTATAAAAATAAATAAATTTGTATATAGATAGTAATATTTAATTAGTGTAAAATTTTATATTTATTTTATTTAATATTTTTTCTTCATATTAATTCAATATGTAAAATTAAATATTATAAATCATTTAAATTATTATTAATGTAAAAGGTTCTTGATTTTATTAAAATATATAAATCAATATTGATCATTATTACTTTAAATTAATATAATGACACAAATAGTAAAATACTATCCTTCCTCCAAATTACTGATTTTGTTAACGTGAAAGGATGATATTGAGAAGCTCACATGATATTTTTGCTAACGTTGGAAGGGCAGAGGCAACCACTTACAACTCATGATTTCTCTCCCAAAAAATTATTGCAAGATTCATGATTCCGTTTCCCATTGAATTAGGTGCGTTCTATAGAAGGGCAAAGGAAACTCAACAACAACGACTTTAAGTTCGGAGTTCCCAAGTAGGGAACCTGCAGGTGCGTTTACGATTCTTACTTAATTTTGATTTATTTAATTAATTAAATCAGCATTCCAAAGTAGAGACTTGATTAATTGTTTGTATAAAACACGCTTAACTACCAATGTATGGCTATTATTTTCATACATTTATTACTTATAAAAATAAATATCATATACATTTATTTATAAGACCGCAAAACGTGAGGAGCATTATCCAGTTAAAAATCATCCTCGAAGAGGTATTTTAATAATAAATGAAGTGTACATATACTATTCTTACAGATTTTATTTTTGACAGATCCTATTATAATAATAAACGACAAACTTATATTACTGACATAGTTTAAATGCTAGTGTATAAATACTTTACATTATCATCAGTACATTTAAATTAAATTCTAATTTTATTAGCTGGTTAGGTGGGAAACCTTAAAATATTTTGATTAAGATTTCTTACTTATAGATTCCTTCTATATTATTGAACTGTAGGGCTATCATTGGACCAGCTCATACAATGATACTATACTAATTTCAACGCTTGTACTTAACTCTCTGTATTCGTGAGGAGACACTAATAATGTAGAATGGCCATGCTTACTATTTTCCTTCTTGTCAGCAAGCTAATTTTTTTCTTCTCTAAATTTGCAGCCGCAACAGATACCATTAACCAGTTTGAGTCACTTGAAGATAACACGACCTTGGTTTCAAATGATGGAACCTTTGAGTTGGGTTTCTTCATCCCAGGCAGTACGTCCCCAAACCGCTATCTCGGAATCTGGTACAAAAACATACCAATCAGAACCGTGGTTTGGGTTGCCAACCGTGAAACTCCAATTAAAGACAACTCCAGCAAGTTAAACATAACCCCAGAGGGCAGCCTTGTACTTCTCAATCAGAACAAGACCGTTATTTGGTCAGCAAACCCTACAACAAAAGGTGTCGTTGTGGTGGCACAACTGTTAGACTCAGGCAACTTGGTCCTAAGAGACGAGAAAGACACGAATCCTGAAAACTACTTGTGGCAGAGCTTTGACAACCCCACAGACACGTTTCTACCCGGAATGAAATTGGGATGGGACTTGAAGAAAGGCCTCAATACGGTCCTAACCGCTTGGAAAAACTGGGATGACCCTTCTCCAGGGGACTTCACAGACATTACTTTACGTACCAATTATCCTGAAGAGGTTATGTGGAAGGGCACAACAAAGTACTGGAGAAGTGGCCCGTGGGATGGGACCAAATTTAGCGGTAACCCCTCTGTCCCATCCAATGCAATAGTAAATTACACGATTGTGTCAAACAAGGATGAATTTTATGCTACATATAGCATGACTGATAAGTCAATAATTTCAAGAATCGTGATGAATCAATCACTTTATGTTCGTCAGCGTCTAACATGGAATACAGATAGTCAAACTTGGAGGGTGTCTTCGGAGTTGCCGGGTGATTTATGCGACCACTATAACACTTGTGGCGCATTTGGGATTTGTGTCGCTGGTCAGGCACCTGTGTGCAAGTGTTTAGATGGATTCAAGCCAAAATCACCTCGGAATTGGAACCAAATGAACTGGAATCAAGGGTGCGTCCACAACCAAACTTGGAGCTGCAGGGAAAAGAACAAGGATGGTTTTACAAAATTCAGCAACGTGAAGGCGCCAGACACTGAAAGATCGTGGGTTAATGCAAGCATGACACTTGGGGAATGCAGGGTCAAATGTTGGGAAAATTGTTCCTGCATGGCTTATGCAAATTCAAATATCAGGGGAGAAGGTAGTGGTTGTGCCATTTGGATTGGAGATCTCTTAGATATAAGACTGATGCCAAATGCTGGACAAGATCTGTATATTAGATTGGCGGTGTCTGAAACAGGTATGCACTTCAATTTTTGGAGATGTTAGAAGAGAGAATTCTATTAAAGTTAACTGCATAAGTTATTTTAGTTTAGAGAATAGGATTGATTTTTCTTTTTACCTTTTTTGTTCTATAAGTGTTTATAGAGAAATTTATTCAAACACAACTTTCATCATCATAGCTAAAGGTAAAATATGTTTAATTCTACCCAATACCCAATTTACTTCTTATATTGATTATTTATTTCTTTTTCCCTGTCAAGCTCAACAAAGTCACGATCAAAAAGATAATTCAAACAAAAAGGTGGTTGTGATTGCCAGCACCATTTCCTCTGTGATTGCTATGATATTAATTTTCATATTCATTTACTGGAGCTATAGAAACAAAAATAAAGGTAAGCCGTGTGATCTTAGTCTTTAGATATACTTTTATATGGAAATATTGTCATTTTCCCCTTCTGCAAAATGAATAACATATAATTTTCAATAAAAAAAAAGGCTCTCAATTAAGAATAGAATACATACTATAACTTTCAAACAACTACTGCAAGAAAACTAACATTTCTAGCACGGTCTGTAAATGGAATATAATTTTGTTCATTCACACTGTTTGGATGAAAACAGAGATCATCACTGGCATCGAAGCAAAGAGCAACGAAAGCCAACAAGAAGACTTTGAGCTACCTTTATTTGACCTTGTCTTAATAGCACAGGCCACAGATCACTTCTCAGATCACAAGAAGCTTGGCGAAGGTGGTTTTGGGCCCGTATACAAGGTATGTGAGCAATATACGTACTATTTATAATTGAGAAATAACAAAGCTTGGAAATTGTTATTCACTACATTTAACTTTCTTTCCCACAAATGTTGTGTTTAGGGAACATTACCAGATGGACAAGAGGTCGCGGTTAAGAGACTTTCACAAACATCTAGACAAGGATTAAAAGAATTTAAGAATGAGGTTATGTTATGTGCTGAACTCCAACATCGAAATCTTGTTAAAGTTCTTGGATGTTGCTTTCAAGATGATGAGAAATTGCTCATATACGAATATATGTCCAACAAAAGCTTAGACGTCTTTCTTTTTGGTTAGTGTCTCTAAATCTAATTGTTAATTAAATGTAGGATTTCATTTTGTTCTAATAGTTCTTGCAAATTTAAGAAGGTAACCATGAAATTTCATGAAACTTGACAGACTCTAGTCGAAGTAAACTTCTTGACTGGCCTAAGCGTTTCTGCATTATAAATGGAATAGCTCGAGGACTACTTTATCTTCATCAAGACTCAAGACTAAGGATCATACACAGAGATCTTAAAGCAAGTAATGTTTTACTAGATAATGAAATGAATCCAAAAATTTCAGATTTTGGATTGGCTCGAATGTGTGGAGGTGATCAAATTGAAGGGGAAACAAGCAGAATAGTTGGTACATAGTAAGTATCTTATTTTATGCTAAAATCTTATTTCACATTAATCAAGCATTAACTTAACTCTTTTCTGGTTTCTTTTAGTGGTTATATGGCACCTGAATATGCCTTTGATGGATTATTTTCCATTAAATCGGATGTGTTTAGTTTCGGCGTATTATTGCTAGAGATAGTAAGTGGCAAGAAAAATAGCAGACTCTTCTATCCAAATGACTACAATAATCTCATTGGGCATGTGAGTAACAGTTATCATTCTTTTTTCATATGATGGAACAATAGATAACCATTATTTAAAAATGTTTTAGGCATGGAGGTTGTGGAAAGAGGGAAATCCAATGCAATTCATTGACAGTAGTTTGGAGGACTCATGCATTCTATATGAGGCCTTGCGTTGCATTCATATTGGTCTTTTATGTGTGCAACATCATCCTAATGATAGGCCAAACATGGCCTCTGTGGTCGTATTATTGAGCAACGAGAATGCATTGCCTCTACCAAAGGATCCTAGCTACTTAAGCAAAGACATTTCAACAGAAAGAGAATCTTCTTCTGAGAACTTTACATCTGTTTCTATTAACGATGTCACTATCTCAATGTTGAGTGATAGATAGAGAAAATTACTTTACCTCTTACCAAATATTAAATTATTTAGTTTTTATATTCTCTGACAATTTTTTAAGCCATATGTGTGTTAATTGTTTTGAAATTTGTTTTTGTCCATTGACTTGTTTAGAATTGATGAAAGACTTAAATATGTTTTTAATCTCTAATAAATATTTAATTTTTATATCTTTTTTAATAAATTTTTGTTTTACGTAGAATTTTTAATAAAATAATCCTTTTATTTTTTGTGCTTGATATTATATTTGTCTTTGATAAATTAATGAATTTTGTGTTTGTTCCTTAAAAAATTAGTGAATATTGATTTAGTCCCAACTAATAATGTGAAAAAAGTTTATGAGAAAGTAAACACAAAATTATACATTTTATTAAGGATTAAAAATAAGTGTCAAGAATAAAAATAAAATTATTATTTTATTAGACTCAAGGTAAAACAAAAAGTTACTAAAAAACAAATATAAAAATTAGATATTTATTAGAGATAAAAATATATTTAAGTCTTCACGAAAATATGGATAATATTTTTGGAATTCGTGTCAACCTAAGTTTTATTTTGCGAAGTAATGAGTTGAAAGAAAAGCAGTTTGCAATGCATTTATACAGAGAAACATAATAGATTGGCTCGTATAGTGTCTGTGTCTGAAGGGACCTAATAAACAGTTTATGTACAAATTTAAATCAGTATGAACATGCACGCGTGTATCAAATTTCCCAATAATCAATCCAAATTTAAAATAATAACTTAAAACATAATGTTGTGGCATGTCTTTGAGCACCCGATCGCAATTAAGTACGTCATATTGGGAGAGGAAACATACATAAATCTCACATGCATTTGAAATAAATGTTCCATACATGTCTTAGTACAATAAACTTGTATTTGGACAGAGGATTTGAAATTTTTTAGAAATTTTTTTTGTTTGGACCAAGTAATTTAATTTTAACTAAATTTAAATTTTTATTTTTAAATATTTATTTAAAAATTAAAATTTTAATATTAAATAAAAAAATATTAGTCATTTTTAAAATATTTAAATATTTAAAATAATTTTAATGATTAATTGTTTTAATATTTAATAATTAAAAACATAAAAAATAATAATTATATCAAATAATTTTGAATCTAATACAATATTCTTTTATTAACACAAAAAAAAACTTAAATTAAATAATATTTCAAAATTAAAAATGAATGATATGTAATTCTTTGTTAAATCTAATTCCTTATTAAAAAAAACTAATTGTGTAGTCTCTCAATCATTTTTAAAAATATATCAAAAATAAATAATTATATAATTTAAGAACAATCATCTTATATAAAATTTAAATATTAATATTAATTTTATTGTTCGTAAGAGAAAAAAATATTTCACTATATATCAACACCTAAAATCTTATGTCATCCACATTAATCTCATTTCAAAAGTACTAGATCAAAAATATTTACAAGTATATATAGGTACAATCATCCCAAGAAAATAACCAATAGTAATCCAACAAACCATCATCGGCGACATAAACTCACTAAACTAAGACCCTCATCAGACACTAACTAAGACTATTGCATTCATCAGGCAACCTCGTACTTCTCAATCATAACAACACCATTATTTGGACAACAAACACAACAAGGAAGGGGGTCCTTGTCGTAGCATAGCTTTTAGACTCGGGCAACTTGGTTCTAAGAGACGAGAAAGACACCAATCCTTAAACTACTTCTAGCAGAGCTTTGATTATCCCTCAGACAAGTATCGACCTGGAATGAAAATTGGGTGGGACTTGAAGAAAGGCTTTCATTGGAGCCTAACCGCATGGAGAAACTGGGACGACCCTAGAGAACTTTACAGATAATTTTTCACTCATCAATAATCCTGAAGAGATTATGTGCAAGGGCCCAACCGCTTAACAAAGTTCTTTGAACGGCCCATCGGCCGGAACTAAATTCAGCATCACCCTCTCTGCCATCTGACATAGTAAACTTCTCGATATGTCGGGTAACTTAAAGAACTGTAATCAATCAAACACTTCTTGTTCAACACCGCTTGGGATGGAATGAAGATACTCAAACGTGGAGGGCGTCTTCAGTGTTGCCAAGTGTCTATGCGACTAGTACAATATTTGTGGCACATTTGGGATTTGTGACGTTAGTGAGGCACCGGTGTGCAAGTGTTTAGATGGATTCAAGCCAAAATCGCCCCAAAATTGGACAATGATGGTTTTAAAAAATTCAGTAACATGAAGCTTCCATAAAACTACAAGGTCCTGGACTAATGCAAATATGACACTTGAAAAATTCAAGAAAAAATGTACAGAAAATTGTTCATGTGCAACTTATGCCAATTCAGACATCAGGGGAGAAGGTAGTGGTTGCGTCATTAGTTGGTAGTATCTGAAGTAGGTATGAACTTCAAATTTTGGAGATGTTTCAGGAGAGAAATATATGAAAGTTAACTACATTAGTTGGTCTTATTTTCTTCTTCAATAAGTGTTTATAGAAAAATTTATTTGTACACGACTTTTGTCTCCATACTAATGGAAAAATATGTTTAATTCTACTCAATACCCAATTTATTTCTTGTATTGATTGTTTATTTCTTTTTTTCCTGTCAAGCTCAATAGAATCAAGATGAAAAGGATAATTCAAAGAAACAGGTGGGTGTGATTACAAGCACTGTTTCCTTTTTAATTGTTGTGTTAACATCCAAATTTTGTTGCAAAATTTAGTTGCTGAGAATTCAACAGAATGACTATCACACTACTAAAAAATAGGTTTTCAGTGACAGTTGATTAGTACATTTCATAATGGTTCCAGAACAATTTTTGAAGTTGTCATCGTGAAAAGTGTTTCACTTCCCCTTCTTAAAGTTGCCATCAACGATTGACAATCGAAAATCGCCTTAGAATGTTATGTTTCTAAGATGATTTTTTTTGTTGAAAATCGTCTTAGAATACTGACGTTTTTAAAATAATTTTCACTTAAAACTATCATTTTTTTAAAAAGGTTTTTTTGTTTTACATCAAACCAAACCTACAATTTCAGTTCAAACTTAGACAAATTGTAATAAAATATTACTATATTGTTTTTGCTTTAATAGTTATCAATAAATTACTAACTAATTATAATGTTTACAATAAACTTAATGTCTTCAATCTATCTAATTCACTTTGATATTACACAAGAATAAGAACAAAAAATAGACATAGGAGAGTGGTAGCTGATACAATTGATACCATATAAATTATAGTATGTAGGAAAAGCAACCATCCAAATCTATGATATTTAGATGCATGAATAATAATAGATAATTTTTTTCAGTATTTGTGTCAGTTGCCACACAGAACTCTCCAAATACACGTTTATAGTACCTAGCATCATCAAACATACAAGATGTCATCTCATGTAGGCATGTTCACTGTACATGATAATCAAAGCAAACAACTTTATACAACTAAAATAGGAATGCTAAGCATATAGCATTACAAAGTCTGAGAAATGACTAAATGATACAAACATGCATCTAATTTCTTGGACAGTTAAAAATAACGGTAGCTAGTATGAAACATTGACCATAGCATATTTGTAGTTCCAAACAAGGCATTTGATCTATGATAGGTTAACTACAAATTTTTAGCTGTCCTGATTTTCGTATTCAGTTAACTACTATTACCACTTCATAATGCATGTACCACCTTAAGTAGACTACCTCTATTATAAACACATGTTCATTAAGCTTTTTTTTTGTGAAAAAATACATTTCATTAATGATATATTATCATATTAATAAAATATAATAACAGCAAATAACACCACACATAAGGCAATGTGAACTTCACTACCAACAAACCACGATAGCTAGCTATCTTAAGAAAGGAATATGACATTTAAGCTATGACTACCTCTAATCTCTAGATTCAGGGACTAAAATGAGTAAATAACTATCCATGGAAAACTATGCTTCCTAGAATTAGCACATATCAGGTTTGCTTAAGTCATTGTATAAAAGGAAATAATACATAGTGAAAGAGAAATTTTGAGAGTTAATGAATAATAATGAGAACCTTCAAACATAAATAAGAGAATCTTAATGAATAATAATGAATACCATAAATTAATGAATAATAATGAACAATAATGTATGCAAAAGGTGGGCACTCACTTGCTAAGAATCTTCAAGTGAATAGCATTGGCATGCATCTCCTTCGTCTAGTATAGACATAGCAACATAAAGAATGGCATAATAGAAAGCTATTCCAATTTCCAAGCTATTTGACATCATAATTTCATACATACATATCATTTTTAACTTTTTGAAGTGGTACGAGGATAAAACTTCTTATATGTTTCTAGGGATTAATTAAATAAATAAACAAAACCACCTCAAAAAAACATAAACATTACAAATGCAATCATGGTTCTCTACTGAGTCAATACCTCAAGCTTGCTTCCCAATCTGTGCCATATAGATTACTTAAAGTTGGACAAGCCTTAACAACAAACTGTGGAAATTCTTAAAAAAAATCTGCAATGTTGTTGAATATAAATAAGTATAAAGTAAGTAACATGATGGATCTCCATCTAAATTATCCTACTGGATTATAACATATAAATTAATCATTTAAGATGAAACAAATTTAAAAAGTTGCCATGGAAAAAATGAGTAGGATTAACAAGTCTGAACTAAAGTAGACACATTAAAAAAACATATAGACAAAAATATTAAGCCATATACTATCTACACACAATTGGATTGGAAGGTTTTCAATAATAGTAGTTTTCTTTCCTTGATTTCTTTTTGAGTTTTTCTATTGATGCAGATCAACACATGCAGATGAACATTCAAGTTATTAAAAAATATTGTGGAAATTTGATTAAATTCAGATGTAGAGTGAAACATATTCCTCCAAATACAACTAAACTAAAATTAATTTGTAAAGGGAATACTTACCATTCAATGGCTAGAACTACAAGAAAGCCTCAAATAAATGAGTAAGAAAATACCTGAATCTACAATAAAGGACCTTAAGCAAAGCCATATGCAATCAATTTCTATAAGGACCAGGCTCAATTGGGCCTCTGCATCACCTATATAGTCGTGGTTGCCTAACACTACATCAACCATGATTGAAAAATAGTATATGATAAGCTACTCTAGTAGACTCTATGTATAACTAAACTTGTATGTCATGTTTATGAAATTACCGTTGTACCACTGCTTTTGCAAGCTTTTTGCTATGTAAATTTTTGTGAATGACTATTGAAACGTGTTGTCATGGTCACTAGTTAGTCCATTGTCATAGAAGTTGTCTGCAGTGGAAACTACAAAGTTGATATCAAGCTTCTCTCCAACCTTTCCCATTTGCAAGTTAGTTTTTCATACTACAGTGAAAATGAATTATATAAAGAATCTAACATGAATTAATGTGCATGAATACAAGTTTTCAGTTTTCACAAATTATATATTTGCATGAATGACATAAACATAAAAGCAAACTAGGAAAGAAACTTGTCATTGGTTGTAACCGTCTCTTCTTCCCTAGTCACCAAGCACCAAGAAGCTAAGAGCATCATCATGTTTGGAAGAGTGTGCAAGTCTCTGGAGTTATGCATATGCATAAAGAATGCACAAACCAAAGCTGATGATGATGGTGAAGGTTAACAAAAAGGACATGGACATGGCTCTAACTGGAACTGGAACACCAAAACAAGCGAAAGCTTCTGACTTTAGAAAAAACCTTCAGATTACATAGGATAGAGAGACAACCTCATGCCAATTAGAAAAAGGTTTAGGGGGGGGGGTATCTAACCCTTACTTGTTGAACTTTAAAACTCTCAAATGACATGGATCCTAAGTTGTGGAATAATATAATATGATATGAAGATGTTGAAAAAAATTACTATTAGATTAGTAAGGGAAAGTAATATAATGTTTGAATTTAATGATACTAAATATGTCCTATACTCATCTTCTGGTCATTTAGTTAGCTAGTAAAAAAATTAAAATTTGGAGAAATAAGGAATGCTCCGTGAAGTGAATTTAATTCAGATTGGTTGGATTTGTTAGAAAATGCAGTGCATGGTCCTCCTGGCTAGGATATAGGATAAACGGTGATGGGCAAGTGTTGTGTTGGCGGACAATTGGTAAAATATGCAATTGAATTGGAAAACATGGGTTGCATTGCGGGAGGAAGAGGCACAAATTGAGTTGGTGATATATGCGAATATGTCATGCCATGCAACAATAATGTCAGTCACTACTAAAAAAAGGACTTTTTACGACGCTTAATAAGTACATTTAAAGACGGTTATCAATCGTCTTTGTTTAAAGCGTCGTTAAAACGAAATTGATTTTTACAACGGTTTTTATAACAACCATCTTTGAATGTACGAACCTTTCAAAGACGGTTATTAGCTAATAACCGTCTCTGTAGGTTGTGTCAGTGTTTACATTCAAAGACAATTATTTCGTAATAACTGTCTTTGAATGTGAAAACCAAAAACCTTTCAAAGACGGTTATTTCATAATAACCTTTTTTAAATGTCAAACAAAGAAACCTTTCAAAGACGATTATTATGAAATAACTGTCTTTGAATGTCAAAAATATAAATTTTCAAAGACGATTATTTCGTATTAACCGTCTTTGAATGTCAAAATGAAAACCTTTCAAAGACAGTTATTTCGTAATAATCGTCTTAGAATCAGACATTAAAATTGATATCCAGATACTAAAATTGATATCCAACTTTGTACATACTAAAATTATCAGACATTAAAATACAATTACGGGTTTGATGACAAGTCATAATTTAAAAACTCAATGCATGAAACAATACAAGAAAGTGGACAAAATGAAGTTCAAAACAGGCTAGGTCGAAGCAATCAACCTTAACATACAAAAAATAAACCAATCATTACATATATCAATTCACTCACCATTCAAAATCATTTGGGTATCATATATCATCTCATGGCTGAAAATCAGAGTGACTCCAATGGCAAAAACAACACTGCCACATACACACCAAGAGTAAGTATAGAATAAATGAAAATCAATAGATTTTAAAAAAGGAACAAGACATCTTTCATTAACTCTTTTGTCCGCCATTACAAATTATTTGACATCCATTTAATATGCAGATTTCTAGTAATTAAACCGTCAAAAAAAGAAATAAGAATTGGACATATTTAGAGTAAAGAGATACAAAATAGCAGAACACAGGACATCAACTACAAAAAAAAGTTATTTAGATTTTAGAAAATCTAATTCTAATATATCATTGAGATAAGTGAATTTTAGTCGTCATATGGCTGCAATTTGAAAATAAAGTCTGAATGAGTAGAAAATTAGGCATATCTTTGCCATGCACTGATATATAGTTGGTAAAATAGGATAACAAGAAAGACCAGTCGTGACAGATTTATATCTGCATTTTTTACATTCATAACAGGCTAAGCATTTTCCATACATAAACAATGGTCACTATTAGTGATGAATATTTTGCATGAACCCAAGACAAAATACTGCATTTTCAGCCTTGACAATGGCTTAAATAAGGATGCAAAACAGAGATGTTGCCAACTTGAGATCAAAGGAGATAATAATATATTAACGATTGTTAGGTGAGTAAAAAATGCACTCAACCTTAAGGGATTTATATACATGATGGTTACAAACCAAATGAATAAAAAATACAATTTACAAGAGGAAAATAATTAAGTCAACTTTTGGGGTACATGTAATAATATGATTCCATTCAGAAACATGTAATATATGACAATCTCATACATATCTTAATTAATTACTTGTCAACTTATATTAAGAGCAGAGTATATCAAATTTGGTGTCATTTTTTAAAACTTCAAATAATTGAACACCTGAGAAAAGATCCTCTCCATTTTATTTATTAGCCCTAAAAGCTTACAAAATGAAGAGGATTCATTCCCCCGAACACTTAGTGGAGTACAAGTATACAAGTTTATTATCCAAACTATCCTCGATTCAGCAACACACACGGTAAACATAACAATAAAAATGAATATTAAGTAAAAGATTCTAGGGGCTGCTTACCCATTCACCCGGGCAAAGGGAGCGGTAATATTTAGCAAATCTCTCACATTCACCAGAATTTCCACCCTTTGTTGCCAAGCATCTGTAATTAAAATGAATATTAAGTAAAAGATTCTAGATAACATTTTCACAAAACCAGATAGTCAATGTCAGGAATTCCACCTGTGAAACTCTGTGTAGCGAGTGAAACAATGTCTGGTATGATTTGTTGTAGGAAAACGAAAATCAGCAGGTGCAGTTTTCAGTTCAATCTAGAAGAAAGTAACAAAATATTACGTTAGCAGAAAAAATCTACAAATTTACAAAAGATAGGAACATACCAAACTTGTTGCATCAAAATTCAAATTCAAAACAAACAAAAAAAATATAATACAACAAAAAACTAGAGGTTGATTTTGTATTTGGCCTCTAGTTTCAAGAAATTAAGATAAGCATGCCTCAAATATATTATCCATACCCTCCTCAACTCATGAACAAATAATGACTTATATGAATAATGAATGTCCAGTGGCAACAAAGACCAGAACACATCTTGATTCAGAATCTTATGTAAATTGCATAGTGGGGCGGTGGGGGGTGGGATTCAATACCACCATTTATAGTGAAAACAACTTTGGACAACTAACTCAAAATATCAGGATCAGAATCTAAAAAAATAAGCAGTTGCATAGCCGCATGGCATTTGGGTATAATAACTAAGATATACACAAAATGTAATAATGACTAACAAATTAGAAAAAGAAAGCAAACATTCTTGGAAACAAAATTCAAAATAATTCTTCAGGGAAGTAGACACATACGAATACACTATATGTGACTATCTTCAAGCAGGTGTCTATGGTAAAACTATAGCTAATCAAATTTCTAAATCCTTACTTTTGGGGGTGGGGGTGTTTAAATAGGTGTCTCTATTTTTAAGTGTCTTTCTTTCCTAGAGTTTTACTATCATTAGCTCTATAGTTAGTTTAATGTTGACATGGCTATTAATTAACAAAGATAATTAAGGTAATAAAAATATTTAAATTAATATAATTAGACTTTTTTAAGTGTGAAATTCAATTAAGTAATACACTTAATATTTTATATAAATAAGTTAATTAGATATATATTTTTTAAATTTTTATTATATTCGAAAAATTTATTTTTATTGCTTTTAATATTGTTCTTATTTTACCAATCTCTAATTTACTTTCAACACAATACTTTAAAAAAAAATAATTTACTTAGACACTTATAATTTATTTTTAACATATTACTTTTCGTATTATTTTATATTTCAATTTATTAATTTTGACCTTTTTATTTTAATTAATCTTTTTAAATATATCACTAGTGATTTTTTACAATTATTTCAATGTATTTATAAAAATAGCATAAATTAATAATATAAAAAATTTATCAAAAAATTATATAATTTTTTGGCCCCTTAAAGCTGTGGGCCCTGGGTTATCACCCCTAGGCTCGGGACCGGCCAGCCCCTATCAACCTTTTTGTTCACCTCGTTTGCTTCTCCTTCATTCCCATTCCAAAAGTGAATCCAAGATTCCATTTAAATTCAAGGGATTTTTGAAATACTATAACATAATACAGTTTAGAAAACTATAAATTAATCTACTCAAATTAACTAAGCAAAAAAAAAAGTAGAATTTAGATCATATCAGTCTATAAATTATAAGAACTTAGGCATAAAATAAAAGGGGGAATGCAGAAAGGTACTTATACTTACTGTGCAGGAATCTCTCCAAACAACTGCAAATAGCCAAGTACAAATCATACGAGCATCAATAGAGACAAACTAAATTCAAAGTTATTAAAAGTGTTTCAAATAATTAAAATTTATTAAAAATTTTATTTATCAAATGATTAAATACTTTTTTTAGTTAGTAAAAAAAAATAAAAATATAGTTAAAATATCTTTCCTAAATAGCCAAAAATATAAAAAAGATATGTAAATTTCAAAAATATAAAAGAATTTAAACCAAAATTAGTGCAAACATCTAAAATAGAGCAGCTAAACTGAAAGCAATTTAAATGAAAATGCTGTGAATTTTGCAAAAGAATTATACATACTTAACTTCGAAAGTAAAAGAATGTTTGGAAAGATAAAGGATGCACATGTGAAAGATGTGAAATGCAAATGGGCAAGAAACTTAAATTCAAAAGGCCTTTTGAGTCATGGATATATATACCAATGATACCATGGAGGCATGTGTGGACCCAATACTACCACGAGGAAAAAAAGACAAGTGAAAGCAGACAAAAAGCATACCTTTATGCCTTAAGGATATGTTGTCACTCAAACTATGACCAAAATCAGGTTCATCTTTTCCCTCTTGTGACTGCTGCATCATACTACAAAAGCAAGGTTTGCACATTTAAAATGGTAGCAACAACCATGTTGCAATAAAATAGTTGCAAAAGTTAATTTAAAAAAAGAGAAAATTAAATTAAAAATAAAAAAATAAGTGGCAGCAGCAACCATGTTGCAATCTTGGGAAGACCAGGTTCAAGCTTAATGTGCTTCCTAGCAAAGCAGACCCCATTCAATGCACAAATAGAAGCTTCTGCAGTTCAGACATCATAAAATTCAATAAATTTGACATGATTCAATTGTGGATATTCATAGATCTGCAATTACATAGACAATATTTAACAATGCTTGTATTATTTTAAAACACAAACGCCAAAAATGGATGAAAACCAATAAGAACAACTTCACTAATTTCTCCATAAAACCCAAAAATCTATTTTAGTTCATCATTCAGAAAGGGAGAAAGGAATTATGCATACATGAGAAGTTATTAAAATGATACCTTTGGAATTCAAAATATCAAAAATGATGCCAGGTGATGTCGCCATTTCACTCTTCCCTGAAAATTCAAATATAAAAATTACTTTATCCGAAAATTAGTTACATATTCAGTAGATGAACTACTTATTAATGGAATACAAGTAAAGAAACATAAATATGGATACACATAGATGTTACTGCATTCACAATTAGCATGATTAAAATAAACAGCAAATTCTTAATAATATTTATACCAAAATCATGCATAAGCTCCAGTCCAGCAGAGGACAGCATCTAAATTCATGAAATCACCATTAATTCCGCAAGCAAACAAAACATTTAGAAAAAATTGGAACAAAAAATGAGAGAAATATTGCTTTGAAATATACAATCGTATTTCATCTGAGACCTGAGATAAGTAACTAAAACGAATTTAATACTAATAAAAAATACTAGGCAATGAGACTGATGAATTGTGTGTGAATATCATCCCTAAAACTAATTCATGTGAACTGCATAAAAATATAACTAGGCAATGAGGTGAAAAGGTACCTTATAATAAACGCATTCATGCTACTGCAGGGAGAATGGATGATGGCATAATAGAGTCACTGCAAAATGCTAATCTTTTGGTGGATATATAGAGTGTTTCAACTAGAGGTCCAGAGTTTGTTGATATGTAGCAAGCACATGGCTGTAAGAGCTTTTCTCTGGGAAAACCCCTAAATGTTTGTTGAAATAGTTTATCAAGCCCTCCTGATGTAAGCACCTTTGTTCCTTGAATAAGTCTAGCAATTGCAGCATCAGCTGGCCTAGAACTAACTCTTACTGAATACAAAAAATAGATTTCAATTAGAATTGAATCAGGATGTCAAGCACTTAAATGGATTCCTTATAAGTAAATAAATATTGTCCAACTTGGATTAGCTTCTAGCTTATGTAAGCTTTTAGTCAAGTATTTTATTCTTAACTATAAGAAAAGTTATAGGAGTACAAGTTTTCGAGAAAGTTAGAGAGTATGAGTTAATTTTAACCTAGTGACTTTTTTTTTAGAATCTTGGAAAAAGTATTTTCTTTCTTGTAAAGTGTTTTTATCTTTGGGATTTGATACTACACCATATGTTTAAAATATTTGGGGATCTACTTTATTACATAAGTGGATTCCTGACTTTTCTATCATGAGATAAGTGGATAATTTTTATTGTATAGAGTCAACCTTAAGCACACACACAACTCTACCTGTTGGCTAGTTAGATTAAAATTTGGAATGTAGTTGGACATGGCAAGCATCATCTTTCGCGGACTAACTATAACCCTTTCTGAACTAAATGAACTCAGCTCTGTGCATGCATATAGAACATTCCATTAATGGTTTGAAACGTAAAACACGAATTGATTCGCAATCACAGAAACATACTCAGGCCCTGTTTGGATAACTTTCAAAAAGCATTTTTAGGAGGAAAAAAACAAGAAACTAAGGACTAAAGCCCTGCATATTAGTTCCAATCATTTCGAAAGAAGTCATAACATAGTAGTATTTTTTAACACTATTACTTATTTTTTATGAAAAGGATTAAATGGAATAATTCAATTCTTTATTAGTTGATACTTGATGGTATAAATTTATATCCACATGTTAGCAACTATAAGAAAAATATTGTGATATTTTAAGGTTTTCCATGGACTTGGTGCTGAAATCACCATTCATTTCAAGTTCTCAAAATGGAAATAATTCAAACAATAATCTGAAAAAGTAAAATACAATATAGGCTCTATGTTATGTTACCTGTAGTTTGAGTGAGCTCCAGCTCCATTCCAATCTCCCTAATTGCAACAATGTAACCAATAAAATCAAAAATAGTGAAATAAAAGAATAATAAGAGCACACAATACTTCAAAACATTAGCTAGTCAAAATAAAAGAATAATATGAAAACCTGTTTTGCATGTTATCTACTCTAATTTCTATCCATCATAAAAACCATCACAACACATCCAAAACCACTTCTTATCCTAACAAGTTAAACAAACAAAACATTCCCATGTTCCTTTCTCTTCTTACCAAACTAACTATGGCAACACATACACTTATTTAAACACAGCAAAAACCACTCTCACTCAAAATATCATTAAAACCCAACAACCTTAATTTGTCACACACACTAATTAAGAATCCAAATGAAATTCATTGTACTTTTCTTCCTCATAGCATCATCATCATCATATTCATATGCTCAATCCCCTGTAGCACTAGCAGTGGCTTATGTCCCTTCCACCAGAGCAGCGCTTCCCATGTTACTCGTGATCTTCTTCTTCGCCCTCCTCTTCACCGCATTCTGCTCCATCTTCATTCGCTACTTCTCCCACGAAGAACAACCTCAGGCGCTTCCACAAGCCACGCGCGCGAAGTCGACCCGCGCGTGCTCGCCACGTGTCCCATCACGTCCTACTTCGCAGTCAAAATAAGCACCCCGCAAAACCCTGCGTTTCAGTGTGCGGTGTGTTTGGCGGAGTTCGACGACGCCGACGACGCCGACAACGCGCTCCACTTGCTACCTTAGTGCGGTCGCGTGTTCCACGCGCACTGCATCGACGTGCGGCTCAGTAGCATTTTATCGAAGAAAATCGAACACAAAAAAAGGAAAGAAAATTGTGGAACGAATTGGTGACAATAATTGTTGTGGTTTTGTTAATTTCTCCAAAGGAGTTTCGATTTGAAAGAAACAAAAAGAAAAACCTAAAGAATTGAATAGAGAGGGAGAGAAACCTAACCCTAAGTGGAAGTGAAAAGGGGGAAAATAGTAGAGAGAGAGAGAGGTTACCGCTTCATGGTCTTCTTCACTGTGTGTCGCGCGGCCTTGGTGGCTTCTTCTCTGACAATACCACAACGGTGGGCCTTCCTCTGCATCGCTCCTCCTTTCTCCTGAGGAGCATATTTCTCCTGAAAGCTTTTTAGGTTTAGGGTTGTGAATTAATGAAAGTGAAAATGAATAAAATAATTAAAAATGACGTCGATCAAAGACGGTTTTTATAAAACCGCCTTTATAACGTTAACATCAAAGGCGGTTTATAAAAGACCGTCATTCACAGCATAATATAGTTGACATTTATTACGAAAATGCCACCGCACCATGTACTACATCGGTTTTTTGATAACCGATGTAGATACCGCGACGTGGAAAACAGTTTTTCTAGTAGTGAGTAAAAATATTAGAGAATGTAAAGCATTATGTTAACTTGAAACATTAAACACATGATTTGAGCTATAATCAAGGAAATCTCCATCTCTTTGTAATACTCATCTACACTCTTATTTCTTTGAAAAATAGATTTTTTTTTCTTCTTTTTTTTGTAGGAATTTTTGATAATATATATAAAAAAGAAGATAAAAAGATATTGATACTAGATAGAGTTCAGAAAAGAAATATAAACTCAAACAATAGAGTTAAACAAAAGAGAAAGAACAAACAAAGTAGAAAACATACAAGAAAAAGAAAACACAAAGAATAGATAACAACTGATTTCAATAACCGAAACTCTGATAACAATTGATGGAATCCTAATTTGCGAAAACAATTTTTAACATCCACAACCTGGGAACCTAGGAACTCTCTAGAATGGGTGAAAATAAAAAGGAAAAAGTGGAATTTAGAAAAAGAGATGGAAATAACAACGTCACAATCTTGGAAGATTGATAAGTTAGGATGATTCGTTACAAATAATAGAATTCTTAGATAAGAACCTAAGGTTTCATACAAAAACCAAGAGAGACACTTCCTTATCTGTCTCTACTATGAAATTTCATCAAAATTGTCAAGTGTTTACCTAGTCTATCTATAACTGCTACTAATAACCCTAAATTAGATCCAAGTTCCACTAACTAATCTAATAATTAACATACTTAAAAATAAATAATCGCCCATTACAAGCCAAAAAATAGGGCAGTCGTGACAAAAAAAAAGTTGTCATTGTAACTTTATTGTTAGTGACAAAAAAAATATTTGTTATAAAAGATTTGTCACTAATATCTACATATTTTACTTTCATATTTTAAGATTATCACTATTGCAGATTCTAGTCAAGTAGTCAACATTATTAAGGTACTTATGACAAAAATAAAAAAAATTAAGTTTGTCATAAATATTATATTATATTTGATTAGTCTAATTGTTTTCAATTACAATTGACAAATTAATAAAAAGGTAATCGTCCATTACAAGGCAAAAAATAGGCCAATAGTGACAAAAAAAAAAAGGTGTCAGTGTAATTTTATTATTAGTGACCATAAAAATCATAAATATTATAGGAGTTGAACCTATAACCTCTCACTATAAGAAGAAAACCAAACCACTAAGCCACCTTCATTTCTTGTAAATTAGGTGACAATTAATTTATTTACAATCTATTTGTGATATAAATTTACATATTGTATTATTAATATTGCATTATTAGTATTTTACTATTTATATTTTTTTAGTTGTATAAACTTATTTATTTTTTCTTTATAAATTATTATTTATAAATAATAAAACATAAATAAGATCATATAATAATAAAAATATAAATGAAATATATAAATAACAACATATAAATAAAAAATATAATGATGCAAATATAAATAAGAAAACATAAATAAGATCATATAAATAATAATAAAAATATAATTATCCAAATATAAATAATAAAATGTAATCAATGAAATATTAGTTATCTTGTAAATGTAATTTTTAAAATTAATTACTAGTCATGAACACATATATCTATCAACATAGTACAAGGCTCCTTGTGTTAAGATTTTAGATAAATAATTAAAAATACTTATGATACGTAAAAAAAATTAAAATATTAAAATCTTTCAATTATATATTGGTTATCACACAATTTATTCAAACTTCATTAGATTCCTCTATATTAATTAATTATTACTAACCTTTAAATTTTTGTTGTAAAATAAATTTAAATTATTTATTATCTTTTAAATTATTTATTGAAGTTTTAAATATATATTAATTTTTTAGTGACCTTAAAATTTTATTAGAATAAAATATTATATTTTGATTGTATGGATAGTTTTTTTCAAATAGAATGTCCCAATACCACTACCGACAACTTTGGGCAATTAACTTCCATCATCATGAGGTGCAAAAAAATAGACCACTAAAATATTATTAGAAGAAAATCTTCACCACTTGGTTTTCTTTTTTCTCCCTTAGATTCAGAACTTTATTAACCACCTTCCAGTGGTGGCTTTAAGGTGGTTAAAATACTACTACCTCTTGATATTAGCCTATTAAATCAAATTTTTCATCTATTATTTCTATCAAACTAAAAATATAAATTAAAATTAAATGCGATTACATAGAATTTTTTATTTGAAATAAATGTTAAGAAAAATAATATATGATTAAAAAATACTAAAAGTAACTAATAGTAAAGTTTGGTGTATGAAAAATAATATATACAATACTAATAATCATCATCATTATTATTAGCTTCATCAATATCATCATTATCTTCATCTTTTGCTAAATCAATAATTTTGTCATCACTTCCTTCTTCTTCGCGGTAACCTCTAAAGGTATCAAGGGTTTTCCATCAGCTATGGGTTGGGCTAAATCATTCATATCCAAAGACAATCCTCGATCATTACCTAGGGCATTAGATGTAAAGGGGATCAAGCTAATATCTTCATTTTCTTGACAAGTATTAGTCGTTATTTACGATTAACTTTTGTGTTGAATAGTTATATGAAATTAGCATATTTCCCTCCAATTTATAGTTCTTATGTAGGATTTGTACATATTTTCATGTTTAATTTGATTTTGCTTAATAGATACCCCAATTTTGTGAATTAATGTTGAATCAACTTCTGTTTCAGGCTAAAATTAGAAGAAGGTGAAGTAGTTGGTGTCTCGCTAAGCGAGACATATGCGCTTAGTGAGTGACATCCACCAAGCGAGGCACTCAGCCCGCTTAGCGCATGGGGAAACCTTAGAAGAGGATCAGTCTTAGATGCACGCGCTCAGTGTGTCGTCAGCTCGCTTATCGAGTCATTTGTCCTTTCTCGTGCTCAGTATACCCAGCTCGCTAAGCAAAAATTCACTAACTCGCGCTTAGCGAGAAAATGGTGCTAAGTGAACCTTCAGAATCTAAAACGTCAAGGAGCCTTTAAAATACTGAAGTTAGTGAAAAACGGAGAGAAGAGAGGACACAAGAGGAAACGAAGAGACACACCCAAAGAGATGAAAAAAATAGAGCAAAGCTCCAGCCTTCAAGAGAGTTTAGGTTTTAGGAGTGATTTTAGGGTTCTGGGGTTGGAGGAGACATCCTCATCCATTTGTAACCTTAGTTTTTCTTCAAAAATCTATCCTTCGTGCTGAAAGTTCCTAACTTGCAATGAAAGGCTAAACCTCTTGTTGGGGATTTCTGCTGAATATTTGATGTAATATTCTCTCACTATCTATTTAAAGTTATTTTTATGTGTTCATTGCTTCTATTTGCACTTATTTCTTGCATGCTTGTGGCTTGATCACCCATTTGTATGTAAAATTAGGATTTTTATTACTAGGAAGTGCTTTAAAACCTTAGAACTTGATAGAGCAGGCTAGAGAACTGTATGTTTAGGGACGGAGTGCAGTATGTTGTAATCTTAATGCAACTTGTTTAAACTAAGTTTGTTAATGGATCAAGGATGAAGTTTAAATAGAGTTAGGCTCATTCACTCGAGGGATCTTGGTTTGGGTAGTTGTTTTCAGCATAAGAACACTAAAACAAAGTTAAATAGAGAAAATACTTAGTAACATCAAAGTAGGTTCAGTAGAATGACCCAACGCTTTTAATTGATTGTTTTTACCTCTCACTATCAGATACTTTAGTTTGTAGTTAATTAGAATTGTAGACAAAAACCCTCTTTTGATTATTTACTTGTTTTACACAAATGTTTACTTATTGAATGCACATTTTCTGAATGAAACAAGTTCTCTGTGATTCGATTCTTGGTTCTTACCGTTTTATATTACTTGTGCGACTCAGTACACTTACTGATTAGCATCGCAGATTATTACCATGAACAAGTTTTTGGCCGCGAACGACAAGCCTCAGGTGTAGCTTTCTCGGGCACATCATACAAGTCTAGAGGCTTTGTTTTCATAACAACTAACCAATTAAGATCTTTGGTATCTTTAACATAACATACTTGTTGAGCTTGATTGGCCAAGACATATGGCCATATTTGTTAATCCAGTATCCTTTCTTGGAGGACACATCCCACCAATTACATTTAAACAAAACAACATTGCTTCCACCAGAGTAACTTAATTCAATAATATTTGTTAAGACACCAAAGTAATCTAAATTACTTGTATTTTCATCACTTTTAACTAAAACTTCACTATTGTGTGATTTCAAATGCATATCAGGATCCTTTATATTAAACCTCCAACCATTTATAAGATAACTTGTGTATCGAAAAAAACGTGTATCAAGTCCGCAAGCTAAGTTAAACAATGATTCGTTCATACTTCCTCTCCTATGCCTTTTCAAAAGTGTCATAGTCTATTGAAAAAAAAATATAAGTGATCATATTCTTAAATTATATAATAATAATAATAATTAATAACAATGATAAATAATTATTATTATAACTAGAGGGGAACGAGACACTCCGTGCCTCTCTAAATTTTTTAAATAATAATAAAATAAAAAGAAAGAAAAATAATAAGTTAAAAAAATATATATGAAAAAAGAATTAATAGTGGGTAGTTATAAAGTGTAGAATAGATATAAAAATGTAGACATCAAAAGGTGGTTACATAAAATGGTATCCCCTTTATACATTGTTATAGATTATAGATAATGTACATATATAAAATCATACATGATATTTAAACCACTGCAAAAATTCTTTTTCATGCCTTCGTTCCATATTTTGAGAATTTGCTTTCTCTAATTCTTCTTTGTGTAGTTTAGTCATTCAAACACATATTTAATAAATATGATGAATTACATATAATTAGAATAAATGTAAATATATAATGTAATAAAATTACTTACTCAATAAATGGTGATACCTCATCACAATTTTGAAGAACATAAATTCTTACTTGCACGCATTCTGTTAAACTCAACTCAATGTACTTTTTCCTGAGCAAAAGTTTGCCAACTTGTGAAAAAAATTTCAACTTTGAATTTTTCAATTGATCTAAATCACCTTCATACTTTCTTCTAGGTCTATTCAATCTTGTCTCCACTTCATGTAAGTATCTAGAACAGAAATGCAAACATTCTTGTGCAATGTATCCTTCAGCAATGGATCCTTCTGTATGAGCCTTATTTTTTACATACGATTTAAGCCTACGTAGGTATCTTTCAATAGGACACATCCAATGATATTGCACTGGCCTAACAATCATTGCCTCATCTACTAAGTGAATGGGCAAATGGACCATTATGTCAAAAAAAGAAGGAGGATATATTTTCTCTAACTTGCATAAGGTTAGAACTATTGTTCTTTGTAGCAAGTCCAAGTTCTCCAAACTTAAATCATAACTCTTTAAAAAAGAATGTTTCCCCCATCAAACCATCATTCCTTAATACCCTTAGACATAATTAATTTTGAACTTGATAAACCTAATTCCTAGTAATAACATAACAATGGTGATGTTACAAGATAATAGTAAAAAAGCAAGCAACTTTTACATAAATCATAAAAATGTGGTGATTAAGTCTTGAAGGTCTACCAATACCTTACAACTCATTTGGAACTTATCAACCAAAATATGCTCAAATCATTTTAACTGAGTTAGGAGAAAAATTATTTGATGCAATTATATGGCTTCACTAATCAATCATGCATAGGTTATTCATGAATAACAATGGTAGACCATAAGTAGCATCACCATTGATCTGCATAATAGGAACCACATTACTGACCATGTTTGTTGGTGAGTACCTTTTTAGAGACATTTTCATAATTGGCAATAAAATATGAGAGACAAACCCGGTATGAAAACTTTGGCACCATGGTGGGATAAGTGTTGCTGGTGTAGGAAATAACCAATTTTTTTCCCACAACACCATCCCCAAAAATGACACACTTGATGAACCTAGAAGCGCTCCAAATGTTAAAAAAAGTAAACAAAATTAATTAGTTAAAAATTGGAAATAAACAAAATAGAAAAATAAAGATGAGATCAAAATGCATGATTCTAGTTCTCCAACCTGATAATTCTTCTTGTGAAATGGGTTATCATAAGGACTATCAACTTGACAATGACTTGCAAAATGGTTAGCTTGGCCGCACAAAAAACACTTATTCTATCAACGCAACTACACATTGCGAATGTAATGCATTGTCCAAGGACTTTGGTGCAAACAAATAGTCATAAACATATATACATACATATATATATATATATATATATATATATATATATATATATATATATATATTTAAATCCCATAATTACAAAGTTACAAAATATCACCAGTCGAAAATAAGCTTTGATTAAATGACTAACATTTACTTCAATCCAACTAGGTGTAGGTTGATTAAATTTACCATCCAAACTAGTCTTCAATGTCTTTATTGAACTAGTTAAAAAAAAACATCAATGTGGGGTGGAGGATTTAAATATTTACGTACCTAAGTTCATAATAGAGTAAATGAGTTATAATTTAAAACTTAACTTGTTAATTGTTGCTTTGATGTAAATAATAGGCTTCTTACGCAATGAACAGGCCCAAACAACAAAATCGTTCCTAGGACACATAACAACAAGCTGCCAATGGGACTTGAATTCGAGAATAATTAATTGCGTATAATGCAGACATTAATTTAATGCACTTGCGAATTTTAACTTATTTATTCAATTAAGCTCCTAGGTAGACCTCTCTTTGTGATTCCTTCACCCATGTTTTAATGTACTGCTGACTTCAACACGTTTATCATTTGCATTGTGTATGGACTAAAGCTCAAGGAATCCATACACATCCAACCTGTACTCCACTCATCCATAAACCTATTTTCAACATTTGAAATGAAAAATGTTAATCACGTATATCGTAAGGAATATTAATTATTAGTTAATGAAAAGAGATCTTAAAATAGAATTTACTTACATCATCCACAACTATAATATAGATATGCTTAAACATTTGTGACCTGATATTATTTCATTTACAACATCATATGTTATGAAGAAGGATGCTTCTACATTTGGAATCCTAAATTTAGTCCCATCCCACAACAACTCAAGTGGCTTCTAATAAACATCACACAGGTTCTTAATCAAGTCACCCAAGGGATCAACTCCACCAAGGGTATGCTACCTTTGAACATGTTCAACAGGTTTCTTTGGACGAACTGTGAATCCTATTTGTTTAATAAAAATAATGCAAATGCTAATGTTATTAAAAAAATGTTAACAATCTAAGATTGTCTTAATACTATAAAACATAAATAAATACCTATTGTGATACAAGTTTCACAATATGTCTCGGTCATGCAACGAATGTGTCAAGGGTCTATTTGACATACTAAATCTTTGGTGTCAAAAAAGGAACTTGATTGTTACTGTCGTAAACTTTTTCAACACTCACCTTGATCCCATCATTTGCATAAGCCACATTGTGTATGGTGGTGCCCCATCGTAAACTTTTCCCAAGGCCACCATGCGTGTAGAATGATGACATTGAAAGTATAACCCTGTAGTAGGCACCACATTAGTAGCATGCTCTTCCCCTAATGGATTGGCTGCAATTTCAACACAACTCCCCTTTGTGCTCACACATGCAACTAATATTTGTATATTTGCCTTAACCTAGGGTGAGTGCTATGATGTCATTTGGGATAACTCAATTTTGATGGCCTCCTTCAACTCTTATTTTATTTTCTTCAAACTCTGTTTGTTTTCCTCTTCTACTTCCCTCCTCCACTCTTCCTTAAAGTTTCTGATTATGTCAGCTAATTGTTATGGCTGATTGATGCAGAGGAACTGTTGGAGGCACGTGATGTCTGTCCAAAGTATTGACTGATTGTCACACCATCCCCCATTACACGAACATGACTTGGGTGTTTCGGTCGTCCAATGGTAGTATTGAGTATGTCGTAACGACCATAGGAAACAAAGCTGCCCTATGTCATCTGTTCTTGTAACAAGTCCTGCAATAATCACAACATTGACCAACATCAAATGAGGTCATTGCTATTATACAAAAAAAAAACATGTCAAATTAAACCTTAACATGACTTCGGCAACATTTTGCATTGATCTCCAGTACATGACATGAAAGCGATGAGATGAATTCACCACGATCAAGTATGCATCCGAAGAACAAAGCAATATGCACTAAACTGAAATTTCATCAAATTTAACGAAACATACTTAACCTAAAAGTATTATAAAATATGACTTTTCCCAAATTATCCAAATGAATAATTCAAGATTCAATACAATGATTAATCCAAACTGTCCGTATTAATCATTATATTTTACCTCAAAAGGGAAACTAAGGTTCAGTCACAATGCACATTACTTTATTATAAAACTCATATATCAATGAACATGTAATAAGCACATAAGTGCTTGAAAGATGGTCAATAATAAAAACAACAAGTGCAATGATGGCAATGCTACATACAACTTTGTGTTGAGTGAAGAAAGAAGAAGATAAAACAAGCCTTAACTTCTTTCCTATCTGAGTCAAAAACTTGTACCTACGACCAAAACCAAGCATTAATTAATACAACATTAATTAAATATAACCAAAATTCTGCATATAGTCATAAGTTTTAATATGCCTCCAACACCTGATGTGTACTTTGCAAAACCAAGTATAAACGATTTTGCATATTCATGTTCAACTTGTAAGTGAACCTTCCGTAAGCTATGGAGAAAGAAAATTTAAATGTGACTTTTGTAGGTATATGATGTTCCTTTTATACGCTTCTCTAAGAATATGAATAAAGTCCTTGTATGTTGTCACTTGCTAGTGCTTTAAATAATTACAAACCAATGAGGCTATCAAGGTGGACAATACTGTCGAAGGGTAGAGATGAGTTGCATGACTCACCTCAAGTTTATGGTTAGGTAAAACTAAGGGAAGACATTGATGTTGGCTTTGAACTAGAGTATTTTGCCCTCTCTTCAAGATGTTCTCCAACATAAACAAATATAAATATTTTCTTAAATTTATATATGAATTATTTATAATTAAAGTATGATGTTTTTAATTATTAATTATCGGTGTAGATTGTGGATATGTAATAGATTATATATAGTAGACTATGATTTTTAAAATACAATAAATGAGAAAAAAAATTAGTTGTGTTTAATAACATAGTAATTTAAATCATTATTGTGACATAATATTTCAATCAATCTAAAGCAAGACTTCCTAGTTACATTAGAAAATTTTTTTTTATAAAATGACATTTTTAACTATATAGATTTTTAAATTAAATCTTAAATTCATGCAATGTGTTCTGCAAACATATATAATGATAAGGAGGACAATAGATACGTATTCGAGGATACTACTGTACTGGTCCACATACATGCACTTTTAAGAACTTCCCGTATCATCAAATTCTGTTGGGTGGTAACTTTAATATCTGTGTCATTTCTCATTGATACCTAAATGTCCATACTAATATCTATTACTTGCACATTAATTAATATAAAAAATTAATAAATAAATATTATTAATTAAAAACACCATAGTAGTTAAGTTGAATCCCATTCAAATATCTTTTATAAAACATTATCATAATCATAAAAATAAAAAATATAAATCGTATCCAATGTAAAAAAATCTTTTACTAAACATGATCGTTCAGCAAATAAGTAACGTGATTTATCTTTATAAGAAATATAATTATTTTATTTTATTTTGTGAACCAAGGAATGCGATATATCTCTTAACAAATAAATATCAAGGAAGGCTATATTTTTTGTTTGGTGGATTAAAGACTGAAATCCATCTCTTAAATTTATTATTATTATTATCATTACTATTATTATATGTGGGTATAGATAGGATTAGATAATAAGGTGCCTGTACTCCTTAAAAATTGTGGATAATTATCCATATTTGTCCCCTTACTCATTAAGTGGGCAAATACTCTACTATTCGTGAATAAACTTTGCGGATATCTATTGAGCACAATACTTATTGTCATATCTATACGCTGATTTGTGGAGAATGCTATAAAATATTTCAAATTTGCAACGTAATAAAAATTCTAAACAAACTGAATTAGAAATTATGTAATAATAATAGTAAGACTTTTGTGTTACATATCAATAAAGTATTACGAAGAATAACAATTTTTAAATGATTAATTATGATTGTATGTGTAATATAAATAGTTAGTTGAATATTAAATTAATTATCATATTTAAAAGAAACCATTGGAAAATTAAAAAAAAAGTTAAAATTATGATGAATATGATTGTTATAATATATATTATTATAATCTTAAATTTTAAATTCTATATGACTTTTATTTTGTCTTTAAATTTTAATTCACTACTTAAAGAAAATAAATTTCCAATGAATATTATTATTTCATTATATTTTTTATATTTAATTTTTCTCTCACATTAAAATATGTTTTGTACAATTTCCAATAATTTTATTTAAATTAAATCTAAACGTGAACAATCACAACCTAAAATTAACTTATTACGAAAAAAACCTAAAACTAATTTTTTTTAATATTAATAATTTGAGTTTGATTTCATAGATCATCTAGTATAAATAATTATTACAATAATAAATTAATCGTTAAAATATTAAGCACAATATATTAATCTATAATATATAATGCACTTTGTGTTTCATTAATTCTTCAAGATACTTTATATTAATTTAATTGTAATATGTATTATTAATTCAAATGTAGCAAATTAAAATTAATTAATGTAAATAATAATTAATTTCTGAAAATTAATCACAATAAAATCCGAGAATAAGGGTCTTGCAAAAATAAAACTTTAACGTATCCTTAAAACTTTCTTAAATTAATAAATTTTAAATTTTTTCTATCTTTAAAACTGCTTTTTAATTTTTAAAAATTTCCTAATTTTTAAATTTTAAGACTTTCTTAATTATTGAAAATCAAAATGTTACCAAAATATATTTAGATCAAAGGTAGAAACTTAAAACCTATAATTGTTGTAATTATTATCTAAAAATTATATAGATAATTGGTTGAAAATTTTATTAGTTATCATATTTAAAATAAAATATCGTATAAAATAAAACGTATAATAAAATTAATGACAATGCATTTAAAATAATAATAATTATAATCACAGTATATATGAAAGGAATCACAAATTTACTCACCATCTTTAATGTATCCTAATTCAATGCCTACATCAATAAGGACTCATTAATTACATCAAAAGAGATGAGATTGAAAACATTAATAGTGTTGAAGGTCAATAAATCCCGCACATTTTGACATTTAAAAAGAAAAACTATTGTTTGGTCCAAGAAATAGTTTCCAACCAAGAATTTATAATCAAAATTTTCGTGAAAGACTTCACTAAGTGGAACAGCAATAACAAAACAAAATGGAAAATGAAGAGTAAAAATAAATAAAAATAGGGTAGCAATAAATCATCACAAAATCACAAATTAAAAGCAAAACAAAATATGACCCAAAATAAGGAATATAAGAACCATGGGTATAAAAGGTACCAGAAGAGAAATTCGAAGAGACTCATAACAATTTCTTATTAGAAAATTAGACACATCTATTATAATAATAATAATAATAATAATAATAATAATAATAATAATAATAATAATAATAATAAATTTATGAGTCCAAAAATAGGTTGGAGTTCACGAGACAAAACAAGGTTGCTTCTTAAGCTTCGGAATCCGCTGTCATCATTTGATGCTCAAATTCAAATTCCATCATAATTAACAATGAATGAATTAAATATGGAGATAATTTTCAGAGATCATTGGTTTGGGTTGAATATGAGCCCTTGCACAAGTTGTGTTCTCATTGTGGACGTTACGGAAATGTCTCCACAAACTGTCCAGACACCCCGAAGGAGACTCGGGTTGTGGTGCAAGGGGGCAGTGACGGCGGAGGCTGGGCAGCCAAGCTCTAGCGCTACAGCGAAGCAAAACCCTAATGCAGTTATTGCGAGCGATATTTCTGTAAAGAATGGGCTGAATGGAGACTGGTTGGTTGTTAAACGTGCTAAAAATGGTAACAAAGGAAACAGACTGAGTCTAAGAGAGGAAAGTTTGTGGGTAAAAAAGTTTTTGTGAATAATGAGGCCAAGGGCAATAAGTTCCATAGCAGCAGGGGGACCCACCTTCTCAAAAGGTTTGCGGGAGTTTGAGGAAGACAGAGGAAGATTGGTGGTGAACCAGTGATCAAAATGGAAAGAACATGCATGAAACTCCCTCAAAGTCTATGGCGCTTGCTTTAAGAGATATTATAGTGAGCACTCAGCATTATTTTGAGTTCACCAAAATAATTATATTAATATTATAATGATATTAAGAAAAATTATTCACTTTAGTGAACATTGGATATTAAAATATAATTTTAATATTTGTTCAAATTAATGATCTTTCATAATAATAAATTTATATGTGTGAAATATATTAAAAAAAATTAAAATTTTAATTATAATAAAATTAATATTAAAAAATATTCTAAAAATATTTTTATTATTTACTGTTTAGAATGAATTAAATTTATAAACATATTTTAAATTATAAAAATACAATTATAAAAGTTTGAATCATAAAAAATATTAAATGTGTGATTTGAATATTCATCCGATCATCTTGAACAAAATTAGAATTGAATTAGTTGAATTGCATATAATTAACCTAAAATATAATACAAATACGACTCAATTAATTATTTTTGCATTAATTAATTATGGGATTTGCTAGCATGCTCTTAAGTTATAGTATTTTAGCAACCTCCACCAAATTACAAAAGATCTTAAATGCGTGATTTGCTAACATCCGATCATCTTGAACAAAATTAGAATTGAATATTATTAGTTGGATTACATATAACTAACCTATAATATAATGCTAGTACCACGCAATTACTTATTTTTGCATTAATTAATTATGTGATAACATACTCTTGTGTTAGAGTATTTTACCAACCTACACCAAATTATTTCAACCAAAATTCCAGTTACTTATTTTGAGATGATAAATTTATTTTAGGAATAATATCATAATTTAATAGTTACTTAAACAACTGATTCATTTCTCTCCCTCACTCATTTTAAAACGATTGAGGTAACACTTCTTTTTCACGCAGCACTTCCTAAATAATTCCTTCTTTTAAGTAGCTTATTTTTCTTTATTCATTCATGTTCAATATGGTTGAGGTATCCTCTAGACGTAACATTGTGAGGAGTTGAGGGTGCTACCGTGAATGGCCATTGAGGTTACGGGCGGGGAAGACCATTTGGAATTGGGCCAAATGTGAAAAGAGAAGATGAATGAAAAAGAAAAAGAAGTCTGAAAATTTGGATAGAAGATCAAATTTGTACGTGAGAAAGGGAGAGGAGAGAGAATGAGTGGGGAGAGAAATAAATGAATATAAATATTTAATTATTATATTGTTCCTAAATAAATTTATTATCATTGAAAGAAGTAATTGGATTTTTGGTATAATTTGGTGCAGGTTGCTAAAATATTTCAACATGAGAGTATGTTAGCAAATTCCATTAATTATACTACAATTTTAAAATTAATGAATTTTAATTTTACTAGATTATAAAAAATCTTTTTTACTGCTCAACTATTCAATTTTGTATTTATTTTACATTATTTTTCAAATTACATTAAGTTTTCGAATTTTTTTGCTGAATTTAAAATTTCAACATTAATTTTAACCCAAAAATTTTCATTATAAACTAATTATTTTTAACTTATACATGAAAAGTATATTAAAAAAATTCTGTTTGTAAATTTAATTATTCTTTAAAAATATACTAAAAATATGTTTATAAATAAAAAATATTTTTAGTGACCAATAAATGTTTTATAAAAAAGAAAATTAATTGATAAATATATTTTTAAATACAGTTTAAATTATAAAAAATAATTTAATGAAATAATTTTTTTAATGATCATCAATAAATATTTTAATCTTAAAATCAATTTATATAATTTATTAATTAATGGCATAATTTCTTCCATTTATATTAATGATTCATTAATACTAATTTTAATTTGAATTTAATTTGTGTATAGTTTAAAGTATCAAATGAAGACACGTGACATCAAAACCTTGACAATGTTAGATTTCATCTTAAAAAAATCAATTGGTATTAAGTGAAGTTGCCGAAAAGATATATAAGTTACACTCGAAGAATTGAGGTAACCGATTATTTTTCAATAGACAAATTATCTTATTTCGTCAAGTATCATGCAAACTTGTTTTTAAATTCTTAAATATATATATATATATCAATTATAATAATCTGGGCCATGCACGGGTGTTATTTGTAATATGAACAAGAATAAATTTTACATTATTATAGTTTTAATGTATTTTTTAATTTTATAAATATATAATTGTGAATATTAAATATATCAAAAAAATTATTTCATTTATATAAAGTTGATTTTCGAGTAAAAATTATATTTATATTTGTATTGCATTAGATGTATTAATAAATATTCATGTTAGGAAACTGTTGTTTTGTACAGAAAATAGATCCCTGAAAATTTACAAATCAACACACACGATTGATTAAAAATGAAAAACTGTGGCTTCTACCAAATTATTAATGCATCTATGATTTTATTATGTAAAACTGGGGCTAGTTACAATGTCATCTTTAAAATTGAAAAAGTAAAAATTAACTTAAATACCTTATCAAACATAACTTTAATAACTTAACAGCTAAGCATGTTTGGGTGAGGACTACCGTCACCAGATAGATTCTTTGTTATTATTGGACGTATAGGCATTGCCGGTCTTTATTTTTTTTGCTAAATAATATATCCGTGTTTCTATCGTAAAATTTTTTTATAAAAAAAGTCCAATCAAGTTAGACTATTTCTCTTCCAATGAAATTTGAAAGTTAATGAGATTTTTTTTCCTCCATTTAAGATTAACATATAGTAAATTTATTATATAAAAACAATAATAATGATGCCAATATTTTTAAATTTAATTCATGTTACAATTTTATATTATATGTTTTTTTTTTTTTTACTTTTTTTTCCTAAGAAAGAGACACAAGTATCTCTCAACTCATTGAATTAAAAACTAATCTTGATTCCGATACATGACTATGTTAGAGTTTGTAGTTTTAGATCCTTTGTCCCACATCGCTTAGTCTGTAAAACTTGTGTGGTCTTGGTCCCACATTGCTTGGTTTGTAAAAACTTGTGTCTCATTAGTGTTATATATAGAGACACCTTGTAAGCTTTTATGTGCAAGTAATAAAAAGTTCTTCTAGTGTAGTCGTGGACATAGACACATACATTGTGTGCTGAACCACGTTAAACTTTGTGTCTTTTTTCTCTTTCCTTTATTTCTTTATCTTCTTTTATTGCTCTATACTAACAACTGGTATCAAGAGCTTCTGGTTACTCCACGGGATTTCCTTAGTTTAAAGGAATTAGTGGGAGTCTTCTCAGTTTATAGGAGGTAGTGGGAGCAATGGCATTAGAAGAAGGGAAGGTGAAGATCAAGAAGTTCGATGGCAGAGATTTCAGCTTTTGGAAGATGCAGATAGAGGATTATCTATATCAAAAGAAGTTGTATCAGCCCTTATCAGGGGTTAAGTCAGATGACATGAAGCAAGAAGAATGGAACTTGCTAGATCGACAGACTCTTGGCGTGATCAGATTGACATTAGCCAAGAACTTTGCATTCAACATCGTAAACGAGAAGACTACTGCAAGCTTAATGAAGGCGTTATCAGATATCTACGAGAAGCCATTGGCAGCCAACAAAGTATACTTGATGCGCCGGTTGTTCAACCTCAAGATGGGAGAAGATATCTTTGTAACTGATCATATTAATGAATTTAATATTATTCTTTCCCAGTTGGAATCAGTCCAAATTAAATTTGAGGATGAGGTGAAGGCATTGATTTTATTGTCATCACTACCGAATAGTTGGGCTGCAACTGTTACTGCAATTAGTAGTTCTACAAGGGAGAACACATTAAAGCTTAGTGACATCCGTGACTTGATCCTAAGCGAAGATGTTCGCAAGAGAGATTTAGGAGAATCTTCCAGTTATGTTTCCAATTCAGCATTGAATACTGAAGGCAGGGGAAGGACTACCCAGAAGGGTCAGAATGGTCAAGGCAGATCAAAGTCAAGAGGGAAAGGTCAGAGAAAATTTCAAAGTGACGTTACTTGCTGGAATTGTGACAAGAGAGGTCACTTTAGCAATCAGTGCAAGGCACCAAAGAAGAACAAGTCACACAAAAACAAGAAGCTAGCGCGATGATGATGAATCCGCAAATGCAGCAACTGATGAACTTGATGATGCATTAATTTACAGTTTGGATAGTCCTGTTGATTCATGGATCATGGACTCGGGTGCGTCATTCCACACTACTCCCTCTAAAGATTTATTGTCTAACTATATTTCTGGAAGATTTGGGAAAGTTTACCTTGCAGATGGAAAATCTCTTGACATTGTTGGAAGAGGTGATATCAACATCAAGACCTCCAGTGGATCCCTATGAACATTTCACAATGTCAAACATATTCTCGCCTTAAAGAGAAATTTAATATCTATAGGGCAGTTGGATGAAGAGGGACATCACACCACTTTTGGAGATGAAGCTTCGAAGGTAACAAAAGGCAATATTGTTGTGGCTCGTGGAAAGAAGCGAGGATCTCTTTACATGATTGCAGATGAGGATATGGTAGCAGTTATTGAGGCTGTCAATAATTCAACCATGTAGCATCAAAGACTTGGACACATGAGTGAAAAAGAAATGAAGCTTATGGCGGCAAAGGGTAAGCTATCAAGCCTCAAGCATGTTGATGTTGGTGCTTGTGAACATTGTATCCTTGGAAAGCAGAAAAAAGTCAGTTTCTCAAGGGCAAGGAAGACTCTTAAAGTTGAAAAGCTAGAATTGGTACACACAGATGTTTGGGGGCCAGCCCCAGTGAAATCTGTTGGAAACTCACGCTATTATGTCACCTTTATCGACGACTCTACCAAAAAGGTATGGGTTTATTTTCTTAAAAATAAATCTGATGTGTTTTCTGTGTTTAAAAGGTGGAAAACAGAAGTTCAAAATCAGACAGGTCTAAAGGTTAAAAGTCTGAAATCTGACAATGGCGGGGAGTATGATAGTCAGGAGTTTAAAGACTTCTGTTCAGAACATGGGATCAGAATGATCAAGACAATACTAGGAACACCTGAGCAAAATGGCATTGCAGAAAGGATGAATAGAACCTTGAACGAGAGAGCGAGGTGTATGCGGTCCAATCTGGCTTGCCTAAAGCATTCTGGGCAGAAGCAATAAACACAGCAGCATATCTCATCAATAGAGGACCATCAGTTTCTTTGAATTATCAGTTGGCCGAAGAAGTATGGTCTGGAAAGGAGGTAAAACTTTCACATTTGAGAATTTTTGGTTGTGTTTCATATATACTGACAGACTCTAATAGTAGAGATAAATTGGATCCGAAGGCGAGGAAGTGTTATTTTATTGGTTATGGATCTGACATGTATGGCTACAGGTTTTGGGATGACCAAACCAAGAAAGTTATCAGAAGCAGAAATGTTACTTTTAATGAAAAGTTATTTTATAAGGACAAATTTTCTGCAGAATCTACATGTGCAGGTAAACTGTCAGAAATTTCTGAGAAAGCAACACTTGAAGAAATTTCAGAAAGTGATGTAGCCAACAGAAACCAGAGTACAGGCATACAGGTTGAGTCAGAACCAGAACCATCAACTCCTCCAAGAAAATCTAGCAGAATTTCAGTACCACCAGATAGGTATTCCCCTTTATTGCATTATTTGTTGTTAACTGATGCTGGTGAGCCATAATGTTTCAGTGAGGCTACACAGGGGAATGACACTATTGAGTGGGAGCTAGCGATGAAAGATGAGATGACATCTCTTCAGAAGAATAAGACGTGGTCTTTAACTAAATTGCCAGAAGGAAAGAAAGCGTTACAGAATAGGTGGGTCTATAGGCTAAAGGAAGAATCTGGCGATAGAAGAAGATACAAGGCGAGACTTGTGGTGAAAGGGTTTCAACAGAAACAAGGAATTAATTTCACAGAGATCTTCTCTCCAGCTGTAAAGATGACTACCATCAGAGTTATTCTGAGCATAGTAGCTGCAGAGAATCTTCACTTGGAGCAGTTAGATGTTAAAACTGCATTCTTGCATGGGGATTTAGAGGAAGACATCTATATGACCCAACCAGAAGGTTTTGAAGTGCCAGGCAAGGAGAATCTTGTATGCTAGCTTCACAAAAGTTTATATGGCTTGAAACAAGCACTGAGGCAGTGGTACAAGAAGTTTAATGAGTTTATGAGCAACTCAGGATTCAAAAGATGTGACATGCACCATTGCTGCTATGTTAAGAAATATACTAATAGTTATGTTATCCTTGTCGTGTATGTTGATGACATGTTGATTGCAGGATCTAGTATGGTAGAAATTAACAGGTTGAAGCAGCAGTTGGCAGAAAACTTTGAAATGAAGGATCTTGGTCCAGCTAAACAAATCCTTGGTATGAGAATTCTTAGAAACAGATTAGAAGGAATCTTGAAGCTGTCTCAGGAGAAATATATACACAAGTTGCTTGACAGGTTTTACCTTGGAGATTCTAAGACCCGGAATACCCCTTTGGGATCTCATTTGAATTTTTCAAAGAAGCAATCTTTGCAGACAGATGAAGAAAAATGTTATATGTCAAGAGTACCATATGCATCAGCAGTTGGGATTTTGATGTATGCTATGGTGTGTACCGGACCTGACATAGCACATGCAATGGGAGTTGTCAGTAGGTTCCTATCAAATCCAGCAAAGGAGCATTGGGAAGGCGTAAAGTGGATACTCAGATATCTGAAGGGTAATTCAGAGATGTGTTTGTGCTTCACAAAAGGCAATCTCACTTTACAGGGATTTTCAGATGCAGACTTGGGAGGAGATTTTGATACCAAGAAAAGCACCACAGGCTACATTTTTACCTTGGGAGGTACTGCTGTGAGTTGGAAGTCTAAACTTCAAGATAGAGTTGCTCTCTCAACCACAGAAACCGAGTACATAGCTATCTCAGAAGCAGCTAAGGAGATGATTTGGCTAAAGAATTTTCTCAATGAATTAGGGAAAGAACAAGATGATGCTCCAATGTTTAGTGACAGTCAAAGTGCTATAAGTCTTGCTAAGAATCCAGTCTTCCATTCTAGATGCAAGCATATTCAATTAAGATACCATTTTATCAGGGAGTTGATAAATGATGAAGACTTATCTTTATTGAAGATCTTAGGATCAGAGAATCCAACATATATGTTGACTAAAGCTGTTACAACTGACAAACTGAGGCTTTGCATTGCCTCAGTTGGCCTTCAAGGATAATTGAAGATAAAGGCGCTACACTAGGTAAAGAGTCGATGAACTCATTGCTTACAAGGAGCTGCTAGAGTTTGGAACTTAGACCCCAAGTGGGAGAATTGTTAGAGTTTGTGATCTTAGTTCCTTTGTCCCACATCGCTTGGCCTGTAAAACTTGTGTGGTCTTAGTCCCACATCGCTTGGTTTGTAAAAACTTGTGTCTCATTAGTGTTATAGAGACACCTTGTAAGCTTTTATGTGCAAGTAATAAAAGGTTCTCCTAGTGTAGCCGTGGACGTAGGCACATACATTGTGTGCTGAACCACATTAAACTTTGTGTCTTTTTCTTTCTCCCCTTTATTTCTTTCTCTTCTTTTATTGCTCTATACTAACAGTAAACATCTCAAAATAAATCTCAATTTGATCCTCTAAGGATTCCTATAGATGTTCATTCTAAACCCAATTGCGGTAAACTCATCCCTTACCTCTAAGCGGGCTTGATGTGCCATCATTTTCTTCTATTTTCTAAACCCTTTTTGCACCATTTTAATTATTGATTGGTCTTAATTGTCAATTAATTAGGCAGTTTTATTATTTGGGCTCATTTAGCTAATTTGATGTTTTTAATCTAATTTCAGGAATTAATGAAACATTGGGCTTAATCCGGATTTTAGTTGTGGACTTGAAGAGGGCAAATAAAGAAGCGCTTACCTTAGTTAATTTCTAATTAGGAAATTTCGCAATTTTATTTTATGTTGTTCAGTGTTTATTTCGTTTTGGGCCAGAGTATTGTAATAGGGCCCAGTGACTTTGAGTGACTCTTTTTAAATAGCTTCCTTGGGATTCGTGCAAGGCATTCTGTTATGCTATTCATTATTCAGAGCTTTGTTTTAGGGTTTTCGTTTTTCTGTTTTGATGCTTCTGAGTTCGTAATGCAATTTTACGTTTTTTGCTTCTAATTACAATTTCATTCTTGCTTCTTCTTCTACTCTCATTTACGTTTCTGTTCCATTTTACATTTCTATTCGTTTACGTTTCTGTTCATTTACGTTTCCGTTCATTTACGTTTCTGCTTCATGTTTCAATTGTGTTTTCTGTTTGAATCCATGGAAGGCTAGATTTTCTGGTGTTGTTTCCTTTTGAGGACGAAGCCCAACTCTCTTTGAGGTTTCGCTTGTAATGTGGTTTCCTGGCAGTTCTCCCTTCACCAGTATCCCAAATTCGTGAATATTAATCAGTGCACGCTTCGTGTTCGATTAATTGCCTCTGAGCCTAACTTGCGTTCATGCTTAATGGACGAAGGGCTAACTGGTGTATGTGGTGCCTAATCACGTATTGAAAACCCTAAGTTGATTTTCGCTTAGTAAATTGAAATAGGGTTGGATTAAGTGGTTGACTGTTAGGGACGAATTCTCCATAACCCAGGATAAGAGAATGGTTTCTGAATCAGAGGAAACAACCCGTTTTTAATATTAGTAGTTTCGTATTCCAGTTTACTTGTTCTGCTCTTTAATCACAAAACAAACAAACCCCCCCAATCGTTACTGTTACTGCAAGTATATTATGAACATTTGGTTTGTCACTGCTCGTTGGGAAACGACCTAGGATCACTTCCTAGTTACTGCATTTTCATGTTTATTTGATTCGGGTACGGCCTCGATCAAATTTGGCGCCGTTGCCGGGGAGCAGTGTCCAAAGGTTCATAATAGCTAGCTAGTGTTGTGTGTTTAATCCTTTCATGTTTTATGTTTAATTGTTAGTATTGTGTTAGTATGTGTGTTAATGTTGTTTAGTGTCCTGGTATTTTGTTTAATGTGTGTTCTGTTTCAGTTTTCCCATTAAGCGTTTCCCCTGTTTCAGTCTTGGGTGTTTTGCTGTGAAGATTGTGCTTGCGGCAAAAACAGAGTAGTAGTAGAAATCAATTAGAGACGGATTTTAGCGACCACCCATGCTGAATTATTTGAGATTTTTTGTTTTGGTAGCTAGGGTTGTTATTTTTGGCTGAATTTTTTTGTGGTAACTTCTTTTAATCCATATTGTGTGGGAAAAATAGCTAGAGCCTTTAGTTTGGTCAGATTTGAAAGTTCCAAAAAACTAGAAAATTTTGTGTTTGTCAAAACTTCAAACGGCCATAACTTTTGCTCCGGTTATCAGAATCACAATTATTATATATGCATTTGGGGTAGAAAAAAATTTCCTACGCTGTGGCAGCCTACCACAGGCCGGCTGAGGTCTCCATCATCCAAAATAAGCGATTCTGTCAAAAGTTTTTTATTTTTCAAGTTTTATTCACTTATTTTTCTTAACCTACCATTTTTAGCTTTCATAGTTAGACTTTGAATTTTTGTCTGAAATTTTTTGTGCTATCTTCTCATCATTTTATAGGGTTGCTCACAAAATTTCAAGTCATTTGGATATCATTTGAGGGTAGCTGTAGTTCAAACCTACACCTTTATTTACATGACAAGGCAACTAGTTGTGTGCATGCTGAATGTAGTGTATGACTAGAGGCAATCCATCTGACTTACAACCCTTTGATCCTGAGATAGATAGGACATTTCATAGATTAGTTAGGCATCATTTTATACCTTTTGATCATTCTGAGCATTCCATAACTGGTGAATCTGTGCATTCTGTTATTGGTGATTTTGAACATCCTGATCTTGAGCATTATAATTTTGAGCATTCTGATTCTGACCATTCTGATTTTGCACATTCTGAGAACATGGCACAACCTCCACCTCGTGAGAGGACTCTAAGGGAAATGGCTGCACCTGATTTCACCTACGAAAGCTTGTGCATCCAATACCCTGACGAGGATGTCCCATATGTTCTTAAAACTGGACTGATTCATTTGCTTCCAAAGTTTCATGGCCTTGCAGGTGAAGACCCGCACAAACATTTGAAAGAATTTCACATTGTCTGCTCCACCATGAAACCCCCAGATGTCCAAGAGGATCACATATTTCTGAAGGCTTTTCCTCATTCATTAGAGGGAGTGGCAAAGGACTGGCTGTATTACCTTGCTCCAAGGTCCATCACGAGCTGGGATGACCTTAAGAGAGTATTCTTAGAGAAATTTTTCCCTGCTTCCAGGACCACAGCCATCAGGAAGGATATCTCAGGTATTAGACAACTCAGTGGAGAGAGCCTGTATGAGTACTGGGAGAGATTTAAGAAACTATGTGCCAGTTGCCCCCACCATCAGATTTCAGAACAGCTTCTTCTCCAATATTTTTATGAAGGACTCAGTAATATGGAGAGAAGTATGATAGATGCTGCCAGTGGTGGAGCCCTTGGAGACACGACTCCTGCTGAAGCCAGAAATTTAATTGAGAAGATGGCCTCCAACTCCCAGCAGTTTAGCGCCAGAAATGATGCCATAGTCATTAGAGGAGCGCATGAGGTAGCTACAAACCCATCTGCATCATCTGAAACTAAGAAGCTTGAAGGCAAACTGGATGCATTGGTTAACCTGGTAACCCAGCTGGCCTTGAATCAGAAATTTGTACCTGTCGCAAGGGTTTGTGGTTTGTGCTCCTCTGCTGACCACCATACAGACCTTTGCCCTTCCATGCAGCAACCTGGAGCAATTGAGCAGCCTAAAGCTTATGCTGCAAATATTTACAATAGACCTCCTCAACCTCAGCAGCAAAATCAACCACAGCAGAACAATTATGACCTTTCCAGCAACAGATACAACCCTGGATGGAGGAATCACCCTAACCTCAGATGGTCCAGCCCTCAGCAACAACAACAGCAGCCTGCTCCTTCCTTCCAAAATGCTGTTGGCCCAAGCAGACCATACATTCCTCCACCAATCCAACAACAGCAACAACCCCAGAAACAACCAATAGTTGAGGCCCCTCCACAACCTTCCCTCGAATAACTTGTGAGGCAAATGACTATGCAGAACATGCAGTTTCAGCAAGAGACCAGAGCCTCCATTCAGAGCTTAACCAATCAGATGGGACAATTGGCTACCCAATTGAATCAACAACAGTCCCAGAATTCTGACAAGCTGCCTTCTCAAGCTGTCCAAAATCCCAAAAATGTCAGTGCCATTTCATTGAGGTCGGGAAAGCAATGTCAAGGACCTCAACCCGTAGCACCTTCCTCATCTGCAAATGAACCTGCCAAACTTCACTCTATTCCAGAAAAAGGTGATGACAAAAATTTACCTAATAATTTCTGTGCAGGTGAATCTTCTTCCACAGGTAATTCTGATTTGCAGAAGCAGCACATTCCCCCTCTTCCATTCCCTCCAAGAGCAGTTTCGAACAAAAAAATGGAAGAGGCAGAGAAAGAGATCTTGGAAACGTTTAGAAAAGTAGAGGTAAACATACCTCTGTTGGATGCAATAAAGCAAATTCCAAGATATGCCAAATTCTTGAAGGAGCTGTGCACTAATAAGCGGAAGCTTAAAGGAAGTGAACGAATTAGCATGGGCAGAAATGTCTCCGCATTGATTGGTAAATCTGTTCCTCAAATTCCTGAAAAATACAAAGATCCAGGTACATTCAGCATACCTTGTATTATAGGGAATAGTAAGTTTGACAATGCCATGCTAGATTTAGGAGCCTCTGTTAGTGTTATGCCTCTGTCGATTTTTAATTCTCTATCTCTAGGTCCCTTGCAGTCAACTGATGTGGTAATTTATTTAGCTAATAGAAGTGTTGCCTATCCTGTTGGTTTCATAGAAGATGTCTTAGTTAGAGTTGGTGAACTGATTTTCCCTGTTGATTTTTATATCTTGAATATGGAAGATGGATTTTCTCAAGGATCAGTTCCCATCATTCTAGGCAGACCCTTTATGAAAACTGCTAGAACTAAGATAGATGTTTATGCAGGCACACTGTCTATGGAATTTGGTGACATAACTGTTCATTTTAATATTCTGGATGCTATGAAATACCCATCTGAAGATCTTTCTGTATTTCGTGCTGAAATAATTGACCATGTTGTTGATGAATACATGACTGATCTTTATTCTAATCTGCATTCCTCTCACTCTTGATGCTTTGAGTCTGAAATTGTACTTGATCATATGTCTGAATTTGATGCTGAGAGTGAATCTGAGAGTGATATTGATTGCATGCCTGGTGGTGGTGTTTTACCTCTTGAGATTGATTTTATAGAGTCAGATAGGACTAACCATGTTTCAGGAAGTACACATACCTCTGACTTTCTTTATGAGGTAAAGGCTGAGAAACCATCCCCTTCCACCATTGTCCAGCCGACCACACCAGAATTGAAGCCTCTGCCATCAAATTTAAAATACGCTTACTTGGATGATAGCAAGAGTTTTCCAGTGATTATATCTGCCTCCCTTGCTGATGAGCAAGAGGAGAAGTTGTTGTCAGTTCTCAAGAAGCATAAGAAGGCTATAGGCTGGACCCTGGTGGACATTCCTGGTATTAGCCCATCCACATGTATGCATCGAATAAATTTAGAGGATGGAGCTAAACCAGTAAGACAACCACAGAGAAGACTCAACCCGGTGATTCTTGATGTAGTGAAGAAGGAGATAACCAAGCTTTTGCAAGCTGAAATCATTTATCCTATCTCCGATAGCCAATGGGTGAGTCCCGTCCAGGTAGTCCCGAAGAAGACTAGCCTCACAGTGATCAGAAATGAGAAGGAGGAGCTGATTCCTACTCGGGTGCAAAACAGTTGGAGAGTCTGCATTGACTATAGGAGGCTGAACCAGGTTACCAAAAAGGACCATTTTCCCCTGCCATTCATTGACCAGATGCTTGAACGCCTGGCAGGTAAATCCCACTACTGTTTTCTTGATGGTTTTTCTGGTTATATGCAAATTACTATTGCTCCTGAGGATCAGGAAAAGACCACATTCACCTGCCCCTTCGGCACTTTTGCTTATAGGAGGATGCCTTTCGGCCTGTGCAATGCCCCTGGTACCTTCCAGCGGTGCATGATTAGTATTTTCAGTGATTTTTTAGAAAATTACATAGAGGTGTTTATGGATGATTTCACTGTATATGGATCCTCTTTTGATGGTTGTTTGAATAGTTTGGAAAAAGTTTTGAATAGATGCATTGAAACTAACCTTGTTCTAAATTTTGAAAAATGTCATTTTATGGTTGAGCAAGGTATAGTTTTAGGCCACATTATTTCCAATAAGGGTATTGAAGTAGATCCTGCAAAAATTTCTGTTATTTCACAATTGCCTTACCCCTCTTGTGTGCGAGAGGTGCGATCTTTTCTTGGTCATGCAGGATTCTACAGGCGCTTTATAAGGGATTTTAGCAAAGTAGCCCTTCCATTGTCCAACTTGTTGCAAAAGGAGGTGGAGTTTTACTTTAATGACAGATGCAAAGAGGCTTTTGATTGCCTCAAAAGAGTGCTGACTACCACCCCCATCATCTAGGCACCCGACTGGACAACCCCTTTTGAGCTTATGTGTGATGCATCAAATTATGCATTGGGGGCTGTCCTTGCTCAGAAAATTGATAAATTGCCCAGGGTGATATATTATGCTTCTAGGACTTTAGATGTTGCCCAAGCAAATTATACTACTACTGAGAAAGAGCTTCTAGCCATAGTTTTTGCTCTTGAAAAATTTCGATCTTATTTGCTTGGTACTCGCATTATTGTTTACACTGACCATGCAGCTCTAAAGTACTTGTCGAAGAAGGCTGATTCTAAGCGTAGTTTGATCCGATGGATGCTCTGGCTCCAAGAGTTTGACTTGGAGATCCGTGATAGGAGCGGAGCACAAAATCTAGTTGCTGATCATTTGAGTCAGATCGAACGTGTCTCTGATGCAGATTCACCTATTCAGGATGATTTCCCGGATGATCATTTGTATATATTGTATAGTATTTCTGACTCTCTTTCTACTCCTTGGTTTGCTAACATTGTCAATTATTTAGTTGCCTCTGTTTTTCCTCCCTTAGCATCTAAGGCCCAAAAAGATAAAATTAAAAGTGATGCTAAGCATTTTATTTGGGATGACCCCTACTTGTGGAAATTATGCAGTGATCAGGTCATTAGACGGTGCATTCCAGATCATGAGACTGACTCAGTCCTGCAGTTCTGTCATTCTTCCGCACCGGGAGGTCATCTGGGTGTTCAAAGGACAGCTCGCAAAGTGCTTGATTGTGGTTTTTATTGGCCCACCATCTTTAAAGATGCGTGGAAGATCTGCAGCACTTGTGAGCAGTGTCAGAGAGCAGGAAATACACTTACATGGCGACAACAAATGTCTCAGCAACCTATGCTATTCTGTGAGGTGTTTGATGTCTGGGGTATAGATTTCATGGGTCCTTTTCCTGTCTCTTTTGGTTATGTTTACATTCTCCTTGCAGTTGACTATGTTTCAAAATGGGTGGAAGCCAAGCCCACTAGAACTAATGATGCTAAAGTTGTCGCAGACTTTGTCAGGTCTAATCTGTTTTGCAGGTTTGGAGTACCTAAAGCAATTGTTAGTGATCAAGGAACCCATTTTTGCAACAGGACAATGCATGCCCTGCTTAAAAAGTACGGGGTGGTACATAGGGTATCCACACCATACCACACCCAGACTAATGGACAGGCAGAAATTTCTAACAGGGAAATCAAGAGAATTCTAGAGAAGATTGTGCAGCCAAGCAGGAAAGATTGGAGTACCAGGCTTGATGATGCTCTCTGGGCACATCGGACTGCCTACAAAGCACCCATAGGATTGTCTCCTTATCGGGTTGTCTTTGGAAAGGCATGTCATCTTCCAGTGGAAATTGAGCACAAAGCATACTGGGCAGTGAAGACTTGCAACTTCTCTATGGATCAAGCTGGCGAGGAAAGGAAGTTGCAACTGAGTGAGTTAGATGAAATCCGCCTAGAAGCCTACAAGAATGCCAAGTTCTACAAAGAAAAGACCAAGAAGTTCCATGATATCATGATAGTTAAAAAAGACTTTGTGGTTGGGCAAAAAGTGTTATTGTATAATTCTAGGCTTGGACTCATGAGTGGTAAGTTGAGATCTAAGTGGATTGGTCCTTTTGTTGTTACTAATGTTTTTCCTTATGGTACAGTTGAGATCAAAAGCGACTCCACAAACAAGAGCTTCAAGGTCAACGGACATCGACTTAAGCCATTCCTCACGAACCCTTCTTTAGTGGACGTAGTGGTGGAAGAGACTTCCTTACTCCACCCTACTCTTCCTTCACCATGACTTAGGGAGTTTTTCTTTTCCTATCTCCTTCTTTGCTTTTATTATACTTGTCCGATTCTCTTTGATGATTTAATTGTTTTTAATCTTTTAATTGTGCTACATTGAGGACAATGTGTTGTTTAAGTATGGGGGGAGTGTTCTTTGATTTTGCTAGTTTTGTTGGTTTTGTTAATTTGTTAGTTGTGTTAATTTGTTAATGTTGTTAGTTTCGTCGGATTTTTAGTTTAATATTTTGGGTCAATTTTGTGTGCACGTACGACTTTGCATGTTTTTCTTTGAATTATAGGATATGTTCAAGAAATGGGTAATTGTTTTGAAAATAAAAGTTCTTGACATTTTGTGACTTGAAATCCTTGATTCTTCTCTACATGTCATGATAGTTTTGAAAGCTCAATTTGAAAGTGATGATTTTACCTTTGTGAGAATTTGAGCCATCCATCATCATAATCATTTGGTGTGTTTTGCCCCATTGATTGCTTGCACAATAGCCTTGGCTTGATTCTTGTTTATGCGTCCTAATTCACATGCATATTTGGAAATGATTAAGGCAATTTTGTTCTTATAAGCTTCTAGCCAAATGGACTTACCTTGAATTAATTCCTTTGATAGTCCTTTTGAGCCTTGTTTCCCTTTCCTTGTTTTGAAGCTCACTACAAGCCTTAAGTGAAAAACCATGATATTACCATATCCTTAAGGAATTTTGGAGCTTTGGAATTGTTTTGGGAATAAGTGTGGGGGGTTTTTGTTTCATTGGACAACTTGTTTTGTTGGCCATGCTTCATGATGTATTTTGGGCCATACTTGATGTACATTGTATATTGGTTAAATGTTGGACATGCTGAATGAAATGTTGTTTCTCAAAGGCTATAGAGTAAAAAAAAAAAAATCGAAAAAAAGAAAAAGAAAAGCAATAAAGTTGAGTGAATAAGATCTTAAATGGCACAAGAATGATGAAACTCTAGGTTCTACTCTTCATGTTTAAATTTTATCTTTACTTCTTTTTATTTTCTTATTTTTTTCTTAATATGCACTTATTCCCCTTTGCTCCTCTATTCCTTTGGGATTTAGCCACTTATTCCATATTTCTCCATACCTTGTCCTTGGCCCCATTACAACCTTAAAAGACCTTTTGATCCTCATGTGCTTGTGTTTGTGGGTTGATTGTCAATTTTAGAATCTTGCCAAGTCTATGTGGTGTTTGCTTTCATGGGTGCTTTGAGGGTAAGTAGTAGCCTAGACACTTGAGAGATAGAGTGTATATCTTGTGAGGCTTTATCACTTTTCATTCTTGAGCTGATTAACTATTTTGCCATGATTGGGTTGCTTGGATGATTTTCATGAATGTCTTGACTTTTTGGATCTCCTTATGTTAGATGTTACCCATTCTTTCATTCCTTGATGTTCATTGAGAAATATATGAATGTGTTTGTTTGTCTCTCTTTGATATCCTTGGATTTTGTTCTTTGTTTCATTTTGCCCAGGAGTGCAAAAGGCTAAGTATGGGGGGTTTTGATGTGCCATCATTTTTTTTCTATTTTCTAAACCCTTTTTGCACCATTTTAATTATTGATTGGTCTTAATTGTCAATTAATTAGGCAGTTTTATTATTTGGGCTCATTTAGCTAATTTGATGTTTTTAATCTAATTTCAGGAATTAATGAAACATTGGGCTTAATCCGGATTTTAGTTGTGGACTTGAAGAGGGCATATAAAGCAGCGCTTACCTTAGTTAATTTCTAATTAGGAAATTTCGCAATTTTATTTTATGTTGTTCAGTGTTTATTTCGTTTTGGGCCAGGGTATTGTAATAGGGCCCAGTGACTTTGAGTGACTCTTTTTAAATAGCTGCCTTGGGATTCGTGCAAGGCATTCTGTTATGCTATTCATTATTCAGAGCTTTGTTTTAGGGTTTTCGTTTTTCTGTTTTGATGCTTCTGAGTTCGTAATGCAATTTTACGTTTTCTGCTTCTAATTACAATTTCATTCTTGCTTCTTCTTCTACTCTCATTTACGTTTCTGTTCCATTTTACATTTCTGTTCGTTTACGTTTCTGTTCATTTACGTTTCCGTTCATTTACGTTTCTGCTTCATGTTTCAATTGCGTTTTCTGTTTGAATCCATGGAAGACTATATTTTCTGGTGTTGTTTCCTTTTGAGGACCAAGCCCAACTCTCTTTGAGGTTTCGCTTGTAATGTGGTTTCCTGGCAGTTCTCCCTTCACCAGTATCCCAAATTCGTGAATATTAATCAGTGCACGCTTCGTGTTCGATTAATTGTCTCTGAGCCTAACTTGCGTTCATGCTTAATGGACGAAGGGCTAACTGGTGTATGTGGTGCCTAATCACGTATTGAAAACCCTAAGTTGATTTTCGCTTAGTAAATTGAAATAGGGTTGGATTAAGTGGTTGATTGTTAGGGACGAATTCTCCATAACCCAGGATAAGAGAATGGCTTCTGAATCAGAGGAAACAACTCGTTTTTAATATTAGTAGTGTTGTATTCCAGTTTACTTGTTCTGCTCTTTAATCACAAAACAAACAAACCCCCCCAATCGTTACTGTTACTGCAAGTATATTATGAACATTTGGTTTGTCACTGCTCGTTGGGAAACAACCTAGGATCACTTCCTAGTTACTGCATTTTCATGTTTATTTGATTCGGGTACGGCCTCAATCAGGGCTCACGTGGTTTTCTAAGATATCTCAAATTTTTCCTCTGGTTGCTCTGCTAGGATTTCCACGCATTAGAGCCTCCATTTTACTATCTCCGTGCGAAGGGCATTTCTCTCACCACAAACAGATTTGAGGGGAAGAGAAAGCCTAGAGACGTATTGTTAATGTAAAAAATGATTTAATATGTCTATATTATTTTATAAAAAACAACTCTATTTTACTTCCTATCAAATGAATAAATAAAACATCTTTTTTATTTTCTAAGAACATATATTTATTTTATTTACCTTAAAACCATCATTTTAATTAATAAATTATTTTTTTTTATTTAATTACAAAAATTTTATTATTTTTCTAAAAATTTATTTATTTTTAAATAAAATCATTTTTAATTTATTTTATGAAAAATAGAATGTTATATTAAGAATAGAAAAGAGGGAGGAACCCTAAACCAAAAAATGCAAGAAAATCCACCATGTTTATGTGCTATGAAGAACTATGAACACTAAACGAGATTCTACACTATCTATGATTGTGGTTTGGGTGTTGGTGTTTTAGCATCGTGAAAATCCACCATGTTCCGGTGCTATGAAGAACTTCAAACCCTAAATGAGAGACTACATTGTCACAAATGGAGAGTAGTGACGTGTGTAAAATCCACCATGTTCCGGCGCTGGTGTTTGAGTTTCAATATTATAAAAATATATTGTAAACTTTTAAATTGTTGAGTGGAGAGTAGTGACGTGTGTAAAATTACACAGATGGTAACATTTGCGGCGGTTTTTGAAACTGTCACGAATAAACGGCCAAAAAAACATTATTTTTTTTATAGTGCATTATTACTAATGTTACTCTAACAACGGAGTGCATTTTTTTTAAAATTCTTAAATATGTACGTTTGAAAATCCAAAAATTGTTAAATAAAATCGCATATGCAATTTAAATTAAAAATTTGATTTTTAATTTTAAAAAACCTCTACAAATTACGAATCCAAAATATTTACACTGTATTCCACAAATTAACGGTGTAAAAACAAATAAAATTTGGGGGACAAAAATCAAATATGACTCAAATGTGTGATACCAAAAACATATATAAGTCATTCCATCAATTGCATTGAGAATCATGTCCTTGACAAAGCATTTTATTGTTCTTCCGTTTTCACATAATCCATATATTATTTTTATTTCACTACATTGAGTAATGATTTATACATCCTTTGTATTACATTTAATAAAAATCCCTTTCAAAATAAAGATTGAATTAGGTAAAAAGATTGAATGACAATGAAAATGTTAAATTTAAACTTTTGACGCTAAATTATAAAATTTGATACTACAACAATAAAAAATGTTACAAGACTCGCGCCTAGCATGGGTTATATTGCTAGTTAATATTCTACTTTGATTTAAGGATTTTCAAAATATTTTTTGCATTCAATTTTTAGAGTATCATTAGCAAAGGTGCATAGCAAAAAACATTTTATATCAACTACGACCAAACATGGATACAAAAATTATTAGGACGATAAATATATAATTCAATATGTAGGTAGGAAATAAAGCTCGTTAATTTATCTATCTCCCACTCAACATTGAGGTAGTGACATCATTAACAGAAAAGGATGTATTAGAAGAAGATTCTCTTTCAGTTGGTATGTCATTGAGTAAGTAGCTAGGATTTTTTGGTAGAGGCAATGCATTCTCATTGCTCAATGATACAACCACAGATGCCATGTTTGATCTATCGTTAGGATGATGTTGCACACATAAGAGACCAATATGAATGCAACGCAACGCCTCATGTAGATTGTATGAGTCCTTCAAACTAGTGTCAATGAATTGCATTGGATTTCCCTCTTTCCACAGCCTCCATGCCTAAAATATTTTGAAACAATATATGGTTATCTATTGCTCCATTATATAAAAAGAAAATGAAGTTACGTCACTCACATGCCCAATAAGATTGTTGTAGTCGTTTGGATAGAAGAGCCTATTTTTCTTGCCACTAACTATCTCTAGCAATAATACACCAAAGCTAAACACATCGGATTTAATGGAAAATATCCCATCAAAGGCATATTCAGGTGCCATATAACCACTACAAGAAACCAGAAAAGATTTAATTTAACATTTGAGCAATGCGTAACAAGATTTTAGCATGAAAATAAGTTACTTACTATGTACCAACTACTCTGTTTGTTTTCCCTTCAATTTGATCACCTCCACACATTCGAGCCAAGCCAAAATCTGAAATTTTTGGATTCATTTCATTATCCAATAAAACATTACTTGCCTTAAGATCTCTGTGTATGATCCTTAGTCTTGAGTCTTGATGAAGATAAAGTAGTCCCCGAGCAATTCCATTTATAATGCAGAAACGCTTAGGCCAATCAAGCAGTTTACCTTGACTAGAATCTATCAAAATTCATTGTTATCTTATTTTAATCTTGCAATAACAAAAATGACAAAATGAAATCCAACATTGCATTAACAATTAGTGTTAGAGACACTAACCAAAAAGAAAGACGTCTAAGCTTTTGTTGGCCATATATTCGTATATGAGCAATTTCTCATCGTCTTGAATGCAGCAGCCAAGAACTTTAACAAGATTCCGATGTTGGAGTTCGGCACATAACATAACCTCATTCTTAAATTCTTTTAATCCTTGTCTAGATGTTCGTGAAAGCCTCTTAACAGCAACCTCTTGTCCATCTGGTAGTATTCCCTAAACACATAACATTTGTGCGAAAGAAAGTTAAACGTAGTGACTAAAAATTTTCAGGTGTTGTCATTTCTTATTTATCAGTAGTAAATTGCTCACATACCTTGTATACAGGCCCAAAACCACCCTCACCAAGCTTATTGTCATCTGAAAAATTATTTGTGGCATGTGCTATTGAGGCAAGGTCAAATAAAGGTAGCTCAAAATCTTCTTGTTGGCTTTTATTGTTCTTTCCTTCGATCCCGGTGATGATCTCTGTTTCGACCCAAACAATATGAATAAGCAAAATTATATTTCAACCCATACTAAGAAAGTCGGCTTTCGGGTGTTATTAATTTGAAAGTTATAGTTTGTATTCTATTCTTAATTGAGAGCCTTTTATTGAAAATTATGTTAGTCATTTGGGAGAAGGGGAAAATGGCAATATTTTCCATATAAAATATATATGAAGAGTACGATTGCACGATTTCCTTTGATTTCAAAATGGATGGACACGGCAATTGTGCTGAGTCTTTTTGTGGCCATTCTGAATATATTCATCAGCTTTTCCATGGAAATACTAAGGAAATCCTTTTGAAAAGACAATGTTATTGGGCGAGAAGGCTAACCTTTATTTTTATTTTTGTAGCTCCAGTAAATGAATATGAAAATTAATAGTATAGCAATTACAGAGGAGACCGTGCTTGCAATCACAACCACCTTTTTCTTTGAGCTATGTTTCTCGTCTTGATTTTGTTGAGCTTGACAGACAAAAAGAAATAAACAATCAATATAGGAAGTAAGTTGGGCATTGTGTAGAATTAAACATAACTTATGCATATAAGTCGTGTTTGGATAAATTTTTAAATAAACACATGAAGAAAAAGAAAATAAGAAGGTAAAATGAAAAATCATCCTGTTCTCTAAACTAAGATATTACGCGGTTAACTTTTATAGATTTCTCTCCTCTAACATCTCCAAAAATTAAAGTGCATACCTGTTTCAGACACTGCCAATCTAATATACAGATCTTGTCCAGCATTTGGCATCAGTCTTATATTTAACAGATCACTGAACCAAATGGCACAGCCACTACCTCCTCCCTTGATGTCTGAATTTGCATAAGCTGTACATGAGCAATTTTCCCAACATTTGTTTTTGCACTCATCTAGTGTCATACTTGCATTAACCCACGATCTTCTAGTGTCTGGTGCCTTCACGCTATTGAATTTATTAAAGCCATCCCTGCCCTTTTTCCTGCAGCTCCATGTTTGGTTGTGCACACACCCCTGATTCCAACTCATTTGGGTCCAATTTCGGGGCGATTTTGGCTTGAATCCATCCAAACACTTGCACGCCGGTACCTGACCAATGACACAAATCCCAAATGCGCCACAAGTATTATACTGGTCGCAGAAATCGGTTGGCAACTCTGAAGACACCCTCCACGTTTGACTATCTATATTCCACAACAAGCGCTGACGAACATATTTTGTTTGATTAATAACAACTCTTGAAATCAACGACTTATCAATTAGGCTATATGTAATGTAAAATTCATCCTTGTTGGACACAATTGCGTAGTTTACATTTGAGTCAGATGACACGGAGGGGCTACCGCTGAATACAGTTCCATCCCATGGGCCACTTCCGTAGTATTGTGTTGTGCCCTTCCACATAACCTCTTCAGGATTATTGGTATGTAAAATAGACAGTGTGAAGTCCCCTGGTGAAGGGTCATCCCAGTTTTTCCAAGCAGTTAGGACCCTATTGAGGCCTTTCTTCAAGTTCCATCCCAATTTCATTCCAGGTAGAAACGTGTCTGAGGGATAGTCAAAGCTCTGCCACAAGTAGTTTTCAGGATTCGTGTCTTTCTCGTCTCTTAGAACCAAGTTGCCTGAGTCTAACAACTGTGCTACGACAAGGGATGCTTTTGTTGTCGTGTTTGTTGACCAAATAACGGTGTTGTTTTGGTTGGTAAGTACCAGGTTGCCCTTTGTGTTTATGCTCAATTTGCTGGAGTTGTCGTTGATTGGATTGTCGCGGTTCGCAACCCAAACCACGGTTCTGATTGGAATATTTTTGTACCAGATTCCTACATAGAGGTTCGGGGAACTACTACTACCCGGGGTGAAGAAACCCAACTCAAAGGTTCCATTGTTTGAAACCAAGGTCGTGTTATCTTCAAGGAACTCAGACTGGGTGATGGTATCTGTTGCGACTGCAAATTTAGAGAAGAGAGAAAGTAGTTTGCTTAGAAGGAGAATAGTAAGCATGGCCATTCTACACTAAAATCTGTTGCGACTACAAGCGTTGAAGTTTACAGTATGAAGTGCTCAGAGAATTTTCCAGCAGTTCAAAAATATAGGAGGAATCTATGAATCAGAAATTTTAAATATATCAAAATTTCCCACCTAACCAAGCCAATAAAATTACAATTTTATTTAAATACACTAAATATAGTCATGTTTAAAAGTTACATTACCATCGAGTTGTTAGTTTGAATAGAATTTGAATCAATGCATCTTAGAACACGATTTTGAACGAGTCTTAATTGAAAAGAAAAATTCTATTAGAGATAATTAACAATATTTTTGGACGGAGAATCCAAACAGTCAGCAAAGCTCATAGCCGTGGTAATTAGGCTGACTGTCCTAACACATCCTGATTCGCACTTAATTCTTCATGATGGATGTCGTGACCGTGACAATTTGAGTCATGATCGATCGTTACAATTCTGATTCTCATATTTGCACAGATAGCAAGAGTTATAGCCTTACATTTTTTGTCATGGCCATGAACAGCACATATCTTATTTTCTTATCTTTTGCACTTTTATTATAATTGGAGCTAAATCCACGTACATATGCCTAGCAGTTTAAATAGAATCCTTTAGGTTTTGTTTTAGACATTAACAGAGAAATCAACAAAAGGAATAAAGAGGAAAAGATTTATTTTTGTGCATTGACAGAACGATGATTACAACTTATATAGGAAAAGGAATACAAAGAATGACCTAGAGGATAGGAAGGAATAACAGAAAATGAGAAAGCATATTCCTGTACTATTGTACTATTTACAGCTCATATATCCTAAGGTAAAACAGAAAAGAAATAGGTGCTGCATTATGTGATAAATACTGTATTATGTTGTGATTAGGTTAGGATTATGGTCTTCTTCTTTTAGCCCCCCACAAGTTGGAGGTAGGTAGATATCAGCTAGCTGCAGCTTGGATAGATTCATGGTGAAGAGGCGAGGTGAGAGGGCTTTGGTGAAAATGTCAGCCAATTGATTTGAAGAGGAAACAGGAAGCAGCCGCATAAGACCAATCTGGGATTTCTCTCTAACTAGATGATAATCAATATCCAAGTGCTTCGTCCGTTCATGAAAAACAAGGTTGGCAGCTATGTGAAGAGCGCTTTGGTTGTCACAGTAGAGGCTAGGTTGAGGTGAGCAAGGAACTTGCAAATCTCTAAGAAGAAAAGTTAGCCACTGCAGTTCACAGGTTGCAGAAGCTAGAGCGCGATATTCAGCTTTGGAAGAGGAACGTGAGACTGTGTTCTGTTTCTTTGTCTTCCATGAAACCAGTGAATTACCAATAAAAAAAGCAATAGCCAGTGATGGATCGCCTAGAATCTACACAAGTTGCCCAATCGGCATCACTAAAACCACGGATTTGGGTATTACAATTTCTGGGAAAGAGTAAGCCTTTGCCGGGACAACTTTTAAGGTAGCGAAGAACTTTGATAGCTGCATGGTGATGAGCTTTAGTGGGTTTGGACATAAATTGGCTCAATTGTTGCATAGCAAAGGCTATGTCAGGCCTAGTGCTAGTAAGGTAAATCAAGCGACCAACTAGTCTTCTATATGGCAGCGGATTAGGAAGGAGGCTAGAGGAATCAGCATGGAGTCGAAGAGTGCTATCCATAGGTGTAGAAGAGGGCTTGCAACCAAGCATCCCAGAATCCTTGAGAAGGTCAAGACAATATTTTCTTTGACATAGTGAAATCCCTTGGCTTGAATGGGCCACTTCGATGCCCAAAAAATACTTCAATGTGCCGAGATCCTTGATGTGAAAATTAGAATGCAAAATCTTCTTGATGTTGGTGATTTCACAAGGAGAATTACCAGTTAAAACAATGTCATCAACATATATAATGAGGGCAGTGAATTCAAAATGATGATTCTTAATGAAAAGGCTATGATCAGCATGAGCATGTCGATATCCATAAGTTAAGAGAAGGGAGGATAATTTCTCATACCATTTTCGGCTTGCCCGTTTCAAGCCATACAAGGATTTCCGAAGTTTGCAGCTCTAAGAGGGGCTACCAGGTAATCCAGACGGTATCATCATGTAAACGTCTTCAGACAGATCTCCATGTAGAAATGCGTTACTCACATCTAATTGTTGAATGGTCCAGTGGTTAATTGAAGCTAGAGCAAGCACCACACGAATGGTGGACATTTTGACCACAGGAGAAAAGGTTTCGAAGTAATCCACACCTTCAATTTGTGAAAACCCCTTTGCAACGAGACAGGCTTTGTGTCGTTCAATGCTGCCATCAGGCAATCTCTTGATTTTGTAGACCCATTTGCAGCCAATGGGACGAACACGAGGAGGGGTCTGAACAATATCCCAAAATATCCCAAGTCCGGTTCATCATCAAGACCTCAATTTCATGACTCATGGCTTCCCTCCAACATTGATGTTGAACGGCTTCTTGAAAGCTGGCGGGCTCAGACTCAGAGGACAGAGACATGATGTATCGATGATGAGAGGGAGATATCCTGTCATATGTGATGGAGGATTGAATGGGATAAGAGCACGTTGAAGTTGATTGAACATATTTGAGAGCTGGTAGATCACACTTGTAATCAGAGAGATAAGTGATGCAATCCTATCCCGCAAGGGCATTGGGTAGAAGACTTCAAGTAGATTGGGCTAGAGATCCAAGGGTAGGCCCTAGGGTTCTCATGAGCCTTAGGGTAGATTTCGAGCCCATGGGTTAAGTATGAGCCCGCTTATCTTTGTAAATATTAGAATAGGTTTTTCCTTCATTTGGGCCTTGTATTTTGGCCATTCTAGTAGTATAGGGTTTTAGCCTTGTATTTCGGGGCATTTTGAGTAGTCTTTGTAGTATGGACCTTTTTTTGTATTTTCATGGTTTTTGTCATGGGGGTGAGCTTAGCTATTATAGGGGGTGTGTAGCTAAGTTCTAGCTTCTCATCTCAAGGAGGTGAGCTTAGCTATTAGAAAGGTATGTGTAGCTAAGCTCTAGCTTCTTTAGGAATCTTCTTAAGGAAGCTTCTCAAGGAGGTGAGCTTAGTTATGAGAGAGGTGTGTGTAGCTAAGCTCTAGCTTCTCAAGGAAGTTTTCTCAAAGAAGCTTCTCAAGGAAGTTTTCTCAAGAAATCTTCTCAAGGAAGCTACCTAGTCTATAAATAGAAGCATGTGTAACACTTGTTGTAACTTTGATGAATGAGAGTCTTATGAGACATACTTCAAAGTTCCACTTCTCTCCCTCTTTTATTCCTTCAATTTCGTGCTCCCCCCTCTCTCTTTCTCTCCCTCTTTCTTTTCCTCCATTGAAGCATCCTCTCCAAGCTTCTTATCCAAGGCTCATCTTGGTGGTGAAGCTCCTTCTTCCATGGCTTATTCCTTAATGGATGGCGCCTCCTCTCACCTCCTTTCCTTTGTCTTCCGCTGCATCTCCATGGTGGAAAATCACCATTAAAGGACCCCATTGAAGCTCAAAGATCCAGCCTCCATAGAAGCTCCACAAGCAAGCTTCCATCAATAAGAGGGTGGTTGGCTTGGTCGATTTGAACGACGAAGTGGAGGAGGGTTCTCAGGTAGTGGCGAATTCGGTGATGGAGTAGGCAAAGATGAGGGAGAGGAGTAAGAGAATGTTGGTGTTTCTGGATGCATGAGTAGCGGCGAAAGGATGTTTGGAGAAGGAGGAAGAGGGTTTGGTTCATTGGAGATGGTGGATCTGTCTAGTTGAGTGGGAGTAGTGAGGTTAGGAAATGTGTCTTGGGCTATGAATGGTGCAGGTAGGATATCTATTTGTGGGCTTATAGTAATATTGTGTGGGCTGTCTTTGAGAAAAGGAAATTGCATTTCATGAAATAGAACATTTCTGGAAATAAAAATTTCTTTGTTGCTTGTATCAAGAACAACATACCCTTTTGTTCCATTTTCGTAACCCAAAAAGGCTCTCTTTCGAGATCTAGCATCAAATTTGTGTTGTGGAGTGTGTTTTGAAACAAAACATAAACAACCAAAGACCTTGAGCATAGAAAAATCAGGTTTTTGTTTATACAAAAGTTCAAAAGGTGTCTTGTTTAAAATGACAGGAGAAGGAACACGATTAATTAAGAAGACAACATGTTTAACGACATAAGACCAGAGATTACCAGGAATTTTGGATTGAAACATGAGGGCCCGAGCAACATTAAGAATGTGTTGATGTTTGCTTTCAACTCTCCCATTTTGTTGTCGTGTGTAAACACAACTAGTTTGATGAAGTATGCCCTTTGAAGAGAAAAAATTTCTTAGCAAAAATTCCGGTCCATTATCAGAGCGTATACACTTGATGGTTGTTTCAAATTGGTTTTCAACCAAAGCAACAAAATTTTCTATATGTGTTTTAACTTCAGCTTTTGTTTTCAACAAAACCATCCAAGTGTAACAACTGTAGTCATCAAGGATAGTTAAAAAATATTTGTGACCGTGAATAGAATGCTTGGAAAAAGGACCCCAAATATCCATATGAATTAATTCAAAAATTTTAAAACTACGTTTAGTACTAAGAGAATAGGGTAACTTTCTTTGTTTTGCTAAATGGCAAACATCACAAATTTCATTGAAATTGCTAGAAATGAAAGGGTATTCTTGATGTAAAATGTTAAGATGATTTCCAGATAAATGTCCTAATCTAAAATGCCAAAGAGTAGAGTCATTGGTATGGTTGATGTTTGCATTGTTGATGGTGGAAGGTGAGTGTGAGGGTGATCCTATGTCTCCGATTTCCAAGTGATATAACCCTTTCTTTAATTTAGCCGAACCAATCATCTTCAATGTGTTCATTTCCTGTATTTTACAAGACATATTGGAGAAGATTATGGAGTAGTTAAGATTGGAAAGTAATTTAGAGATGGATAGAAGATTAAAAGAAAAACCAGGAACATACAAGACATCATGAATGGCAAAACTTGATGAAAAGTAAATTGTTCCAGTAATGTGGGCTTCAACAAATTGTCCATTGGGTAGATTAATTTTTATTGGTTTTATTTTAGAATAAGTGTGAAAGTAATGCAAGCAACTAGTGATATGGTCCGTGGCCCCTGAATCTATAATCCAGGGTGTGTTATTTGTGCTAGGTGTGTGGGTGGTGTTGATAGAAAAAATAAATGAGGTACCACACAGATCAGAAACAGAGTTTGGGCTGGAGTGACTAATGTTTGCTCTAATGGGTATGTCATTTGTATTCGCACCACCAACTTGAGTCTTCTGGAGTAGAGCCATCAGTTGTTGGAATTGGGCCTATGTGATGTTGGGACGGGGTATTGTAGCTGACCCAATCCTTATGTGCTTCTCCATGTAGTGTTTGATTTCCTTCTCTTGTAGTGTTGTTGACAGCGGCACCACCAGCGGCGCCACCTCCGAAAGTTCCAGTCTTGTTGGGAAGGTGAGGTCGGCTCGAGTATTTTGGGTGGCCAGGTGGATATCCAAATCTGGCGTAGCATATATCCATGGTGTGACCGTATCGCGTACAATGTTCACATTTAGGAATGGTGTTTCCTTGTTTCTGATAGCAAGCATCGCTGGTGTGGCCAAGGCGACCACAGTGGTCACATTTGCGGTTGGAAGAGTTCGATTTGCCTCCCCCTGACTGTGGAATGCCACGGCTTCGACTAGAGACGACGTTGGCAAACAGGTTAACATCGAGCGATGGTGAGATATTGGTGGAATGATGTTGTTCATGCTGAATAATCATGGAGAAAACCTTGTTGGCAGAAGGTAGGGGATCAAGAAGCAGAATCTGTGATCGGACCATGGCGAAGCGCTCATTGAGTCCTTTGAGAAATCGGATAATGAAATCCTGATGATGAAAATCTTTGGCTGAGCAAGTGCAAGGAGTCAAAGGACGGAAATTGTCTAATTCCTCCCACAAAGATTTGAGAGTAGTGTAGTAGTCGGTGACAGAAGTAGAACCTTGCTTGAGAGAGTAAATCTCTTCTTGTAACTCGGCAAAACGCAACAAGTCGCCTTGAGAGAACCTTTCGCGAAGATCAGTCCAAATGGCAGCAGCATTTTCGAAGAAAATGATACTTTGGGCAATAGAGGGAGAAACAAAATGAATCAACCAAGACATAAGAAGCGTATTGCAACACTCCCAATAAGGAAATAGAGGGTTAGTTCTAGCCGAAATGGAGATTGTTCCAGTAAGGAAGCCCATTTTATTTTTGGATATCAAGGCCATCCGAATGGATCTAGACCATGATTGGTTGTTGTTCCCTGTAAGTGGTGGGGTAAAAATAACAGAGGTAGGGCTTTCACTGGGATGAATGTGAAATGGGCTAGAAGGTTGCTGGATGGGGTCGATAAAAGGAGGAGCGGGGGGGAGGGGTAGGAGTCTCCTCATGATCAAAATCAGATCGAGTTGATAGACATGGAACCTTAAAAGGCTCTTGATACCATAACAGAGAAATCAACAAAAAGAATAAAGAGGGAAAGATTCATATATATTTTTGTGCATTGACAGAACCATGATTACAACTCATTTAGGAAAAGGAATACAAAGAATGACCTAGAGGATAGGAAGGAATAACAGAAAATGAGAAAACATATTCATGTACTATTGTACTATTTACAGCTCATATATCCTAAGGTAAAACAAAAAAGAAATAGGTGATACATTATGTGATAAATACTGTATTATGTTGTGATTAGGTTAGGATTATGGTCTTCTTCTTTTAGACATCAAACCCTTGGAGCATAAAAAAGTTGATAAATATTTTGTATTAGCAGTATCATTACTCAAAAAAAGTTTAAATGTTACATTAAGAATATTTGATTTTGTCAATTATATATATATATATATATATATATATATATATATATATATATATATATATATATATACTAACAATGACAAATTAAACTCATGAAATTATTAGTTTGGGTACATTGCTTTCGAAGGTCCGTGACACGTGTGAATTCTGATATCTTGATATTTGTATTAAATTGGTTGTTTGTACGTCTGGCAGGCAACAAGTTTTGTGTCATTAGTTTATGTTAGTGGTCCTATATCCAGTTGCAGTTTATTTATTTATTTTATATTAATAATTAATATGCGCGTTTGAATTGTTGCACTACATAATTATATTCTAAAGTTTTGTTCAAACTCTTCTTAGAATATTGACTTTAGATTTAAAAAGAAAATGAACATATAAGTAAACTAAATAAATAATAAACAAACGAGTGAAAATATTGTTAGCGAAATTGAGTCACATACATGTTAATAATATAATAAGGATTAACGTTGAAAGAACAATAAAATAATGATAAATAATTACTTTTATTTATGAATGTGTAATTGTCTGATAAATACATTCTTAAAAGATAAAAATATAAGATTTAATCTCGAAAGTATAAATAGTACGACAAATATATCCGACCAAAAACTTTGTTAACAAAATAACCTACGTAACACAAATGGACGAATTTGTCAATAAAATGATTGCTAATGTGACCATCTTTAATTGCCAACTTAGAGACATATTTGTGATATCATCTGACTTTTCATCTTCGCACTTTCTAAGAATATGAATGGGATAAATTGACATTTTGTCTCTAAATGTGTGATTCATTGACAATTGTGTCTTTGAAAGATGAAAATACGAAATTTAGTTCTCATAAGTGTAAAAACTGAGATAAATATTTTTGAATATTAACTTTTGTTCGTTATGGTTAATGAAATAGCTAAGATTCGAAGAAGTCAAATATGTGATATATTTATCTTTTAGGCTAATTTTGAAAATTTGTAATGATTGGTATACTGTTATAATATTTTATTTTGGTAAACTGGTACAATGTTTATCTAGAATCATTTATATTGTGACAAACAAATTATGGTTGATAACCAATATTATCGTTATTATTATATTTATTTTAAATTATGTTTGTCAATATATTTTTTAAGTGATTATTATTGTCGGTAAAAAATGGTAACAATTTATCCTAAAATTATATTTTACACTTAAATGAAACGATATTTTGGATCTAACACATTAGTCCAATAGGAAAATACTAATATTTAGATACAATAAAAAATTATTGACATTTTCGTCCAATAATAATAACTTATTAACATTTTTGGTCCAATGGAACACAGGATGTGAGTTATCACATTCTTAACTAATAGAGAGAATCAGAACAACATATATATACATATCATATAAATGAAATACAACTTTTACACAACTCATGTCATTCCACCACTTATCACGTAACATCACATCTCAACACTACACGTCTCACACATTTTCACATCTTTCATGCGCTTAAGGATCAAAACACAATATCACTTAACCAATCAATATCGATCAATACATAAGCGTTATGCAACAAATATACTAAGACTCAATCTTATATGCAATATGGTACCATGTCAGTGAAAAACCTTGTCGGACGCCTAGAAGTACATGACAAGACAGACCACACATTGGTAAATCAAGTCACTCTCACTAGGTAAAATCATAGGGAGACCAATGAGAGTCACTCTATTTTGCAAGAACGCTCCAACCATATGGGATTAGTATAGGCTTTAAGAAACATTCAAACCAAGTGTATTTACCCCCATGACCTACACTTCGAAGAGTCCGTCAGGGCCTTTCCCTCCTGATTCAAGTCCAACACAAAAAACATTTTAGCACGGAGATTGTATCTATGAACTATACAAAACACACTACTCCTTAATTATTCTCGAAAGAATTTTAACTTGTCACGCCTCAAAGTTATTAAACCCGTCGGGTCCCTACAGTGGATCCCATCATAATACTCGTCGTGCATTAACTCATCACCCTTAAAGGGTCTTATAATCATGTGTTTGTACGATTCATAGCTTAATTCTCAATGCACACAACATCTCAATACACATGTAGAATCTCACAATTTAACACATATTGAACTCGTCACTTACACATAATTCATCACACTTCCATAATCCCAAGACAACACGTTATCACGCCTCATATACATGTCACACAATAATAATATTAATATATTATATTCATATGATTAAACCCCTCAAACAATTTCACATAATCTTATCAAAATCATAGGTAAAAAACATGAAAACACCAAGAGCACTCAGTTTTATCAACCAATTCTCATCAAGGCATCAATTGGTCCGTCAAACACAACAATCTCGTAATTATAATCATAAAGGAAGAATTACAATATAGTAAACATCTCAAAATAAATCTCAATTTGATCCTCTAAGGATCCCTACAAATGTTCATTCTAACCCCAATTGCGATAAACTCATCCCTTACCTCTATGTTGGCTCACGTGGTTCCCTAAGATGCCTCAAGTTTTTCCTCTGATTGCTCTGTTAGGGTTTCCAAGCGTTAGAGAGAAGGTCAAGGGATTAGAGCCTCCATTTTACTGTCTTCGTGCGAAGGACATTTCTCTCACCACAAACGAATTTGAGGAGAAGAGAGAGCTTAGAGATGTATTTGTTAATGTAAAAACTGATATAATATGTCTATATTTATAGCTAAGGTACTCTCAACCTATTATTCACTCTATTTTTATTTATTTTATTATTTTATAAAAAGGAACTCTATTTTCCTCCCTATCAAATGAATAAATAAAACATCCTTTTTATTTTCTAATAACATATATTTATTTTATTTACCTAAAAACCATCATTTAATTAATAAAAATATTTCTTCTTTTTTATTTATGTTAAATTTCATCTTTAAACCAATTGACACTAAGTGAAGTTGTCCAACAAATATATAAGCTGCACCTCAAGGATTGAGGCAGGCGATATGGGACTTCCTAACATCCCCCCTCCACAGATGAGACGAGCCGCCGACATGGCGGCTCTGATACCATGTTAGATTTTATCTTAAAACCAATTGGCACCAAGTGAAGTTGTCCAACGATGTGGGACTTCCTAACATCCCCCTTCCACATATGCCGTCGATATAGGCGAGTCGCCGATATGGCAGGGAAAACTAAGATGGACAATAGGCTCTGATATCATGTTAGATTTCATCTTAAAATCAATTGGCACTAAGTGAAGTTATCCGACAGATATATAAGCTGCACCCCAAGGATTGAGGCAGGCGATGTGAGACTTCCTAATAATTTAATTATAAAAATCTCATTATTTTTCTAAAATTTTATTTATTTTTAAATAAAATTATTTTTAATTTATTTTATGAAAAATGGAATGTTATATTGAGAATAGAAATGAGGGAGGAACCCTAAACCAAAAATGCAAGACCCAAGCGAGACTTCATAGAAGATGGAAAATCCACCATGTTTATGTGCTACGAAGAACTATGAACACTAAACGAGATTCTACACTATCTATGATTGTGGTTTGGGTGTTGGTGTTCTAGCACCGTGAAAATCCACCGTGTTCCGGTGCTATGAAGAACTTCAAAACCTAAATGAGAGACTACATTGTCTACGATTGGGGTTTGGGCGCAGATGTTTGAATTTTAATATTAAAAAAATATATTGTAAACTTTTAAATTGTTGAGTGGAGAGTAGTGACGTGTGTAAAATTACACAGATGGTAACATTTGCGGTGGTTTTTTGAAACTGCCACAAATAAACGGCCAAAAAAACATTATTTTTTTATGGTGCATTATTACTAATGTTACTCTAGCAACGGAGTGCATTTTTTAAAATTCTTAAATATGTACGTTTGAAAATCCAAAAATTCTAACAGAAAAATTGTTAAATAAAATCGCATATGCAATTTAAATTAAAAATTTGATTTTTAATTTTAAAAAACCTCTACAAATTACGAATCCAAAATATTTACACTATATTCCACAAATTAACGGTGTAAAAACAAATAAAATTTGGGGGACAAAAATCAAATATGACTAAAATGTGTGACACCAAAAACATATATAAGTCATTCCATCAATTGCATTGAGAATCATGTCCTTGACAAAACATTTGATTGTTCTTCCGTTTTCACATAATCCATATATTATTTTTATTTCACTACATTGAGTAATGATTTATACATCCTTTGTATTACATTTAATAAAAATCCTTTTCAAAAGAAAGATTGGATTAGGTAAAGAGATTGAATGACAATGAAAATGTTAAATTTAAACTTTTGACGCTAAATTATAAAATTTGATACTACAACAATAAAAAATGTTACAAGACTCGCGCTTAGCATGGGCTATATTGCTAGTTAATATTCTACTTTGATTTAAGGATTTTCAAAATATTTTTTGCATTCAATTTTTAGAGTATCATTAGCAAAGGTCCATAGCAAAAAAATTTCAAATCAACTACGAAACATGGATACAAAAATTATTAGGACGATAAATATATAATTCAATATGTAGGTAGGAAATAGAGCTAGTTAATTTGTCTATCTCCCACTCAACATTGAGGTAGTGACATCATTAACAGAAAGGGATGTATTAGAAGAAGATTCTCTTTCAGTTGGTATGTCATTGAGTTGGTAGCTTGGATTCTTTGGTAGAGGCAATGCATTCTCGTTGCTCAATGATACAACCACAGATGCCATGTTTGGTCTATCGTTAGGATGATGTTGCACACATAAGAGACCAATATGAATGCAACGCAACGCCTCATGTAGATTGTATGAGTCCTTCAAACTAGTGTCAATGAATTGCATTGGTTTTCCCTCTTTCGACAGCCTCCATGCCTAAAATATTTTGAAACAATATATGATTATCTATTGCTCCATTATATAAAAAGAAAATGAAGTTACGTCACTCACATGCCCAATAAGATTGTTGTAGTCGTTTGGAGAGAAGAGCCTATTTTTCTTGCCACTTACTATCTCTAGCAATAATACACCAAAGCTAAACACATCGGATTTAATGGAAAATATTCCATCAAAGGCATATTCAGGTGCCATATAACCACTACATGAAACCAGAAAAGATTTAATTTAACATTTGAGAAATGCGTAACAAGATTTTAGCATGAAAATAAGTTACTTACTATGTACCAACTACTCTGCTTGTTTTCCCTTCAATTTGATCACCTCCACACATTCGAGCCAAGCCAAAATCTGAAATTTTTGGATTCATTTCATTATCCAATAAAACATTACTTGCCTTAAGATCTCTGTGTATGATCCTTAGTCTTGAGTCTTGATGAAGATAAAGTAGTCCCCGAGCAATTCCATTTATAATGCAGAAACGCTTAGGCCAATCAAGCAGTTTACCTTGACTAGAATCTATCAAATTTCGTTGTTATCTTCTTTTAATCTTGCAATAACAAAAAAGGACAAAATGAAATCCAACATTCCATTAACAATTAGAGTTAGAGACACTAACCAAAAAGAAAGACGTCTAAGCTTTTGTTGGCCATATATTCGTATATGAGCAATTTCTCATCGTCTTGAATGCAGCAGCCAAGTACTTTAACAAGATTCCGATGTTGGAGTTCGGCACATAACATAACCTCATTCTTAAATTCTTTTAATCCTTGTCTAGATGTTTCGGAAAGCCTCTTAACAGCAACCTCTTGTCCATATGGTAGTATTCCCTGAACACACAACATTTGTTCGAATGAAAGCTAAATGTAGTGAGTAAAAATTTTCAGGTGTTGTCATTTCTTAATTATCAGTAGTAGATTGCTCACATACCTTGTATACAGGCCCAAAACCACCTTCACCAAGCTTATTGTCATTTGAGAAGTTATTTGTGGCATGTGCTATTGAGGCAAGGTCAAATAAAGGTAGCTCAAAATCTTCTTGTTGGCTTTTATTGTTCTTTCCTTCGATTCCAGTGATGATCTCTGTTTTGACCCACACAATATGAATGAGCAAAATTGTAAGTCTTTATGTAGCCATTTTGAATATATGCATCAGGTTTTCCATGGAAATACTATGGAAATCCTTATGAAAAGAAAATGTTATTGGGCGAAGGCTAACCTTTATTTTTATTTTTGTAGCTCCAGTAAATGAATATGAAAATTAATAGTATAGCAATTACAGAGGAGACCGTGCTTGCAATCACAACCACCTTTTTCTTTGAACTATGTTTGGCCTCTTGATATTGTTGAGCTTGACAGAGCAAAAGAAATAAATAATCAACATAAGAAGTAAATTGGGCATTATGTAGAATTAAACATAACTTATTCATATAAGTCGTGTTTGGATAAATTTTTAAATAAACACTTAAAGAAAAAAAAATAAGAAGGTAAAATTAAAAAATCATCCTGTTCTCTAAACTAAAATAACTTATGCAGTTAACTTTTATAGATTTCTCTCCTCTAACATCTCCAAAATTTAAAGTGCATACCTGTTTCAGACATTGCCAATCTAATATACAGATCTTGCCCAGCATTTGGCATCAGTCTTATATCTAACAAATCACTGAACCAAATGGCACAGCCACTACCTCCTCCCTTGATGTCTGAATTTGCATAAGCTGTACATGAGCAATTTTCCCAACATTTGTTTTTGCACTCATCAAGTGTCATATTTGCATTAACCCACGATCTTCTAGTGTCTGGTACCTTCACGTTACTGAATTTGTTAAAGCCATCCCTGCCCTTTTTCCTGCAGCTCCATGTTTGGTTGTGCACACACCCCTGATTCCAACTCATTTGGGTCCAATTTCGGGGCGATTTTGGCTTGAATCCATCTAAACACTTGCACGCCGGTGCCTGACCAATGACACAAATCCCAAATGCGCCACAAATATTATACTGGTCGCAGAAATCGGTTGGCAACTCTGAAGACACCCTCCACGTTTGACTATCTATATTCCATGCCAAGCGCTGACGAGCATATCGTGTTTGATTCATAACAACTCTTGAAATCAACGACTTATCGATCAAGCTATATGTAATGTAAAATTCATCCTTGTTGGACACAATTGTGTAGTTTGTATTTGAGTCAGATGACACAGAGGGGATACCGCTGAATCCAATTCCATCCCATGGGCCACTTCTGTAGTATTGTGTTGTGCCCTTCCACATAACCTCTTCAGGATTATTGGTATGTAAAGTAGACCGTGTGAAGTCCCCTGGTGAAGGGTCATCCCAGTTTTTCCAAGCAGTTAGGAACCAATTGAGGCCTTTCTTCAAGTCCCATCCCAATTTCATTCCAGGTAGAAACGTGTCTGAGGGATAGTCAAAGCTCTGCCACAAGTAGTTTTCAGGATTCGTGTCTTTCTCGTCTCTTAGAACCAAGTTGCCTGAGTCTAACAACTGTGCTACGACAAGGGATGCTTTTGCTGTCGTGTTTGTTGACCAAATAACGGTGTTGTTTTGGTTGACAAGTACCAGGTTGCCCTGTGTGTTTATGCTCAATTTGCTGGAGTTGTCTTTGATTGGATTGTCGCGGTTTGCAACCCAAACCACGGTTCTGATTGGAATATTTTTGTACCAGATTCCTACATAGCGGTTCGGGGAACTACTACTACCCGGGGTAAAGAAACCCAACTCAAAGGTTCCATTGTTTGAAACCAAGGTCGTGTTATCTTCAAGGAACTCAGACTGGGTGATGGTATCTGTTGCGACTGCAAATTTAGAGAAGAGAGAAAGTAGTTTGCTTAGAAGGAGAATAGTAAGCATGGCCATTCTACACTAAAATCTGTCGCGACCTCAAGCGATGAAGTTTACAGTATGAAGTGCTCAGAGAATTTTCCAGAAGTATATCAAAATTTCTCACCTAACCAAGCCAATAAAATTACAATTTTATTTAAATTCACTAAATAAAGTCATGTTTAAAAGTTACATTATCATCAAGTTGTTAGTTTTAATAGAATTTGAATCAATGCATCTTAGAACACGATTTTGAATGAGTCTTAAAATATGACTGAAAAGAAAAATTCTATTAGAGATAATTAACCAAATTTTTGGACGGAGAATCCAAACAGTCAGCAAAGCTCATAGCCGTGTTAATTAGGCTGACGGTCCTAGCACATCCTGATTCGCACTTAATTCTTCATGATGGATGTCGTGACAGTGACAATTTGAGTCATGATCGTTAGAATTCTGATTCTCATATTTGCACAGATAGCAAGAGTTATAGCCTTACATTTTTTGGCATGGCCATGAACAGCACATACCTTATTTTCTTATCTTTTGCATTTTTATTATAATTGGAGCTAAATCCATATATGCCTAGCAGTTTAAATAGAACCCTTTAGGTTTTGATTTAGACATATCAAACCCTTGGAGCATAAAAAAGTTGATACATATTTTGTATTAGCAGTATGATTACTCAAAAAAAAGTTTAAATGTTACATTGAGAATATCTTTTTTATTTACTTTGATTTTGTCACATATATATACTAACAATGACAAATTAAACTCATGAAATTATTAGTTTGGGTACATTTTGCTTTCGAAGTCCGTGACACGTATGAATTCTGATATCTTGATATTTGTATTAAATTGGTTGTTTGTACGTCTGGCAGGCAACAAGTTTTGTGTAATTAGTTTATGTTAGTGGTCCTATATCCAGTTGCAGTTTATTTATTTATTGTATATTAATAATTAATATGCGCGTTTGAATAGTTGCACTAATATTGACTTTAGATTTAAAAAGAAAATGACATATAAGTAAACTAAATAAATAATAAACAAACTAGTGAAAATTTTGTCAGCGAAATTGAGTCACATCCACGTTAATAATATAATAAGGATTAATGTTGAAAGAACAATAAAATAAAAATAAATAGTCACTCTTATCTTTGTATCCTTGAAAGATAAAAATATAAAATTTAGTCTTGAAAGTATAAAAATTACGACTAATATATCTGATCATTAACTTTCGTTCGTCATTGTTAATAAAATAACCTACGTGGTACAAATGGACGAATTTGTCAATAAAATGATTGCTAACATGACCATCTCTAATTGTCAACATACGGACATATTTGTGATATCATATTTTGTTGACTTTTTGTCTTCTCACTCTCTGGGAATGTGAATGCGATAAATTGACATTTTTTTTCTCTAAATGTGTAATTTGCTTATAATTACATCCCTGAAAGATTAAAATACAAAATTTAGTTCTCAAAAGTATAAAAACTGAGACAAATATTTGTCACTATTAACTTATTTTGGTTACCGTTAATGAAATAACCAAGATTCGAAGAAGTCAAATATGTGATATATTTATCTTTTAGGCTAATTTGGAAAATTTTGTAATGATTGATATACCGTTATAATGTTTTATTTTGGTAAACTGGTACAATGTTTATCTTGAATCATTTCTATTGTGACAAACAAATTATGGTTAATAACCAATATTATCGTTATTATTATGTTTATTTTAAATTATGTTTGCCAATATATTTTTTAAGTGATTATTGTAATGGTATGCTTGTAACCGTAAAAAGTAGTAACAATTTATTCTAAAATTAAATTTTACCCTTAAATGGAACGAGATTTCGGATCTAACACATTAGTCCAATAGAAAGATACTGATGTTTAGGTCCAATAAAAAATTATTGACATTTTCGTCCAATAATCATAACTTATTAACATTTTTGGTCCAATGGAACGCATTGACATTTAGGTAAAAAAAATTACTCACATTTTTCTCCAATTAAAAAATATTGATATTTTTGTCTAACAAAAAATTACTGGCATTTACGTCCAAAAATTATATCTTACTGACATTTTTGTCCAATCCAGTCAGCATGACCACATTGATAATCATTTTAGTGACAAATTCGTCATTCTATGTCACGTAAACTATTTTATTAACGATGATGGATGGAAGTTAACAGTAAGATATATTTGTCATACTTTTTATACTTTTGAAGACTAAATTTTGTATTTTCATCTTTACGAAAGAATGTATTTTTATAGTGAATTAAACATTAAGGGGGAACAAAAATGTCTATTTAATCATGAAATAATCTAAACTAGTGTGGAAGTAGAAAGTGGATTGAAACAGGTAATGTGGCTATACTGGCTTGTTCTATGGGCTCGGCCGTTGAAAGAAATTGCAATTAGCAAGAATCATAAAAAAGTCGTCTTGCCCAATTTTTTGCAACCAAATCGAGATTATTTTTTTAATTTTAATCTTATTTTTTAAAAGACATGAATATATTTTTAATCTGAAATAAATATTTGAATTTTTTACTTGTTTTCTAATAAATTATTATTTTACGTTGAGTTCCTAATAAAACAATTTTATTTTTGATCATCGACACTTATTTCTAATTCTCGATGAATTCATAAATTTTGTATTTGTTCCTTGATAATTTTTTTATTTGTTATTATTAGTTGAGACTAAAAGAAATTTTTTTAATTTATCAAGGATTAAAACAAAATAACAAGTACTGAAAACATAAGTATTGTTTTATTAGACTCATGGTAAAACAAAATTTTATTAAGGAGCAAACACAAAAATCAAATTGCCGCAATGAATCTCACTTAGCTGCCATGATTGGCGCTTAGCATCATGGACCTCAATTATGGTCGTAAGGAATTGTGCTTGGCGACAATAGGTCACGCTTAGCCATGGATAAGCTGTCGCTTAGCGATCAGGCTGAAGCTTAGCTGAATTCAGATCGAATTTAAGTTAGCTTAGCTCAACCTTGGCCAGCTTAGCGGACCAAATCAACCTCAAATGCAAGGGTTGGGCGCTAAGCGCTTGAGACTCGCAGCTTAGCGCATGAACAAAGATGCGCTTAACGAAAGGACTATTTTTCAGAAAATATTTTTCTAAGTTATTTTTCAGTCCTTTTTCCAAGAAATTGAAACCTTTTTGTTAAACATCCAAAGATTGGCTGATATACTCCTATGTACAAACTATATAGCAAGTTCCAAATGATTTAAATGCATGAAAACAAAGATAACAGAATTTAAAAACTGGGTTGCCTCCCAGGAAGCGCTTCTTTAACGTCATTAGCTTGACGCATAACTTATTACCTTCAAGGTGGCATGAAAGTCACAAAGAACACATCTTCCTTGAAGTTTCGCCTTTTAGCTAGAAATTCCATGAACTTCATATAATCTGGAAGGACGTTCCAAATCATTTCAAGAAAGGTGTTAGTTATTAAAGAATGTGTGGCACTTAAGGTTTCCTCATGCTCTCCTTGCCTTCCTTTCTTGTCAATCAGTTGATGAGGAAGGTTATTGCTTTGGAGAATATTTCCTTGTTGGTTTTCTACTATTGAGTACTTCTCCCATTGTTGTTGTGTATGTTCCTTATTTTTCTCCTCATCTTTTTCTCTTGACTCATGCTCTTTTATAGGGCTTTTCTCTTGAGCTTCAACCTCTACAAAGGATTTTTCTAGTTTGGACATAAATTGAGTTACTACTTCTGCCAGCTCACCAACCTAGATTTCTACACTTTGGAGTGCTTGTTGAGTTGATTTATTTGTTTCCATGAATTACATCAACAATTTATCCAGATTGGATCCTCGTTCTGCTTCATTTTGATAGTAAGGTTGTAACTTTGGTTCCCCATGAAAGTTTTCTATTAAGTAGCTCTTACCAAATTGAATTTCATGATTTTTCATTGAATTTTGATTAGCTTTTGAGCTGGCATGGTATGCCATGAATTCCTCAAACACACTTTCAAGTTTAGGAGTTCTTTCTTCTTCATATTGATCGTAAGGACTTAATTCATGTTCCCACTCTTGATCGTGTGCCATCAAGATATTCATTCTACTCTTTAAAAAGCTCTCAATCTCATGGAACTAAATCATCTGCAAAAGATTTACTATGCATACAAAGCACTAAAAAGAGCAGCAGTCACCAAGTCAAGAGAAAAAAAAAGCAAACATAAACATAAACAAAAATTCACAAAAACAATAAAAGAATAACAAATAAAGAATAGACACCTAAAAATGAGCTAACCTCCCAAATAAAAAGAAGTTCCCCGGCAACGGTGCCAAGAACTTGTTCGGCTTCCAGCAAGTGCACCGGATCGCACAAGTAATATAAAACGGTAAGAACCGAGTATCGAACACTCGGGGAACTTGTGTTATTTGGAAGCTATTTTAGCAAATAGGCGTTTAGTGTGTAAAAGTAAGTGTGAATATGAACAAGTGTATAAATTATCCGTGCAAAAAGAAAGAAAATCACGCGAGAGAAATGATGTGTAAAAACAAGTAGAGAACACATTGGTCTTCCTAATAGGTGCCTGATGCTAAAAAGGTATTCTCTATCTAACAATGCTCATGTGTTCTTATGGTGTCTCCTGAGATACTAAACCCCGATTCCTCATGATAGTTTAGCCTAATCCTGATCAAGCATCATCCACAGATTCCTCTTGTAAGACTAAACTCAACCAGGATCGCATTAAGACACACATACTCAACTAACTTATCACACCCTGATTCCTCATGAAAGCATGGCAACTCAGCCCTCACTACTACAAAAAGCAGTTTTAACATCGGCTTATTAACATTGGTTTTGGACAAAATCGATGTTAAGTTAAACGCGGTGGCATATTTGTAAATAAAGTATCATTCTTAACATCGGTTTTCCAAAAAGTCGATGTTAATGCATACACGTTAACATCGGTTTTTCAAAAACTGATGTTAACTAATGATGTTAACATCGGTTTTCCAAAAAACCGATGTTAATGCATACACATTAACATCTACATTGTCCAGAAGCATCTATAGTTGAAAGGTACATTGCAGAAGAAGTCGTTGAATTTTGTTCAGAGTACATTGAAAAGGCTAAACTTGTTGGTCTTCCTGAGTCTCGCCATGACGACAGAGTGGGCGGTAAGGGTTCAAGAGGAATGCATGTTATCACTCCAAGTGTAGAAGATTTGTTACAAGCTCACTTGTATGTGTTGAACAACAGTAATGAAGTTTTGCCATACATAGTTCAGCATGAAGGTTTAGTCAAACAAAGTAATCCAAAAATGTCAAAGAACTAGGTCTTGAAAAATCATAACAAGACTTTCTCTGATTGGTTTAAAGATACAATCTTTGCTGACGAAAATGCTTCTGAAACATTAAGAAAGCTAGCTCATGGGCCTAAAAGAAATGTTATAACTTGGCAAGGATACGACATAAACAAGTATTCCTTTTACACAAAAGCACAAGACGATAAAAGTACAATGCAAAACAGCGGGGTCACCCTAAAGGCTGAATCTCAACACTTTGCAAATGTACATGATGACAATCCCTGTGTAGCTTCAATCCCTTACTTTGGCTTCATTGATGAAATATGGGAGCTTAACTATGTCAAATTTACTGTTTGTGTTTTCAAATGTAACTGGGTTGACAGCAACACCGGTGTACGGACTGATGATGTAGGGTTTACGTTGGTAGACCTAAAGAAACTAGCTTACCAGAATGACCCTTTCATCATGGCAGAACAAGCTAAGCAAGTATTTTATGTGCAAGACCCTTGTGATGAAAGGTGGTCTGTGGTTCTACACGGGAAAACAATTGGTGTTAATGTAGAAGATGATGATTCATACATGGACACTTATGTTAGTCCTTTGTCTACACAAATGACTTCTAGCAGTGTCGGAGAAGAAGAAGCTGATGACGTTCATGCTAATCGTAATGATCATGATGAAGGAGAATTAATTAACATCGTCTAACGTAATTTTCTAATATAGTATTTCATTTCGGTACATTCATTTACATAACCCATACTGTGTTGTTTTTGATAATATTTACTAACTCAACTTTTTCTCTTTAAAGGACCATGGCTACTCCACCTGCCTCGCCTCCTCCTCCTCTTCCTCCTCCTCCTGCAGACGCATCAGCATCTCCATCTACGTTGAAGGGGACACACAAGGTGACACGGCTACGATCATTGGCCACTAGACCACCTGGGGCAACAAGACCTGTGGTCAACGTCGATCCTGCTACCTGCAAGGTCGACGGTCCCTACAAGATGAAATTAAGAACATATTTGGGGATTGTCGCTCGTGATAAGGTCGATGTGACATATGACACCTGGAAGGAAGTCCAAGGATTTGATATGGGAGGATATTCAGGTATTTGAGTTATCTTCTTTGATTTTCTTTAGTAGCCTTAATTTGTTATTTACTTACAATAAAACCTAATTTATTGTTTGTCAGGCGGAATTTGAAATCCCTGAAGCTTCTAACAGTAGGACAAAGAAGAAAATTCTTCAGACTGTCGGCAAGCGCTGGAGGCAGTTTAAATCTGACTTGACTAGGAAATGGGCACTTGCAGCCGACAAGGACGGTGTGGACGACATTGTCTGTGAAAAATAGGGCATTAGCAAGGAGAAATGGGCCCACTTTTGTCAGACCCGTAGAGACCCCTCATGGGAGGTATGTACTTTGTCATTTTAGTTGTTTTCCACAACAAAATCACTTCTTATAATTTATTGTAATAATCATTTTCATTAATGTTAAACTTTTGTAGGATGTGCGGAAAAAGGCACAGGCCTCCCAGAAGCAAAACACTGCCCCCCACGTATTGTCTCGTGGGGGTTATGAATATTTAGAAGAAAAGCTCATGGTTGAGAAGACAAAGAAAAGACTGGAAGAAGCTGCCCAATCTGGAAGCACTGGGGGCATTATTGACCCTCCATCTCCCATAAGACGCCACGTGAAGTGGAAGATGACCCGCACGAAGAAAACTGGATAGATGACGTCTTAGGCAGCAAAGTAAATAGCTGACAGGATTGTAAGTCATTTTTAATTAATAATTGTAATTATCTTTGTGTATTTTGTGAATTCCTTGGACAAATATGTGTTTTGTACAGGATTCTTTGGAAGAGCAGGTGTCACAGGGATCGTTCGTCCCTCATAGACGTCAAGATGTCCTGACTGCTGCCATTGGGCGATCGGAGCACCCTGGCCGTGTTCGTGCTGCTGTAGCCGGTGTCACCATAAAGCAATACTTTGGATCGGCTCCACGAACGTCCCGCAGTTCTTCCTCCATGCCTCCTGAAGACCTACATCAGCTAAACCAACAAATCAAAGACCAATTGGAGGAGTCAATCACAGAAAAAGTGACTCGACAGCTGATGGCATCCTTCAGCCAGATGCAGTCCCAGTTTCAGTCTCATATGCAATCACAGGGACTTGCACTACCTCCAGAGCCAGAGGTTGGTCCCTCAGGTTCTCGTGTTAGCACAAAGGAGAGTTGTGTTGCTCCCTCAGGGAACAATCTAGGGACGAGTGACTCAAACAAATGCGGGCTATACATTGAAGAAAATTCTTCCCGCCTGGTTGCCCTAGGAAGACTTTATGAGGGATCCACAACAGTTCACAACATCCCTTTGTTGCATGGCCAAGTCAAGGTTGGTGTTGAGGAGGTTAAAGATGCAGAGGCTTTCATTCATGTACCCACTGACGAGGTTACCTTAGTGGGGCAAGCACTTAACACCTTCCTTGCTTGGCCAACACATCTTGTGAAGCGTTTATCATAACAAGTATTTTACTCTGATTATATGTTTATTTTTTTCAATTAATTTGTTCGTTGTAATCAAAACTTGTTAATTAACTATATTTGTAAAAAACCGATGTTAACTTTCAACATTAATATACATTTTTTGGGTGTAATTCATATTAGCAACATCGGTTATTTGGTAATTTTACGTTAACATCGGTTTTTAAAAAACCGATGTTAACGATAATACTATTAACATCGGTACTTTCAACATCGGTTTAGAAAATGATGTTGAAAGTCATAAATAACCGAAGTAGAAAACATATTTTCTAATAGTGCCTGCACTATCAAGGACTTTAGAGTCAGACCAGTTTCCACTGTTGAATGACCCTAACAAAGCATGCATCTACGTGATCAAGGTAAAGGCATACTGGAATGAAAAACAAATAGCACATAGAACACACAAAACATCATTAAATAGATAGAAATATATTTACATCATGTACCTACAGGGAAGATCCAACAGAGGATTTAGCTTTCCATACCAGGAAACCTTCTTAACAAAAAAGAGAAGAATAAGATGAAAGATTGCAAAAATACAAGCGGTGAGGATGTCTCCTTGACCTCTAGGATCTCACAATTACTCACAAACTCATCTTATGCTCTCAAACTGGCTCCTGCTTCAAGCTCTGGTCTCTGTAGATCTTCACACAACAAAATCTCTCAAAACTCTCTAGAACTTGAACCTTTCTCTCTCTAGAAACCCTAGACATGCAAAGCTCTGAATCCCAGTCGAAACTCCTTTCACAAAATCTGATTTCAAGCTTAAATAGCTGGCCCTGTTTGTGCTCGTGCGCTTAGCGCACGTATGGACCGCTTAGCGCACGTTAGTGATTTTTGGCTTAGCGCGCCTTTCTCGCTTAGCGAATGAACTGAAGCGGTGTGCTTAGAGAGATGAAGCGGTGCGCTTAGCGAAACTGTACAGCTCATCTTCTTCTGGATTCTTCCTCGCGCTTAGCCCATGAGTGTTGCGCTTAGCAGATGCTCGCTAAGCTAGTAGATTGGCTTAGCGAGAAGGTGAAAACAACCTTTTCCAAAGCTTGCCTAATTAACCTGAAATTGAGAGAAAATGATTATTAAACACACAATGAAAATACTAAGTATTTATTACCTATACTTACCAGAAAATACTTATAACATTACAAAATAACCATAAATTGGGAGAGTTTGATACAATTTATACAAGTTTTATACATAAAAGTTAGTCATTTTCACCAACTAACACATAGCTGCTAGTTAAATTGAAGCACAAGTTGAAATATATCATAGTTGCCTAGTTATGTTTTATGCTGGGTTTTTTTTCCTAATGTTTGTTTTTAAGTAGTTGCCTAGTTATGTTAAACTCAGCATGTACAGGGAGTATTGTTCCATCTATAAGGTATTGATTATACAAGTTAAGTTTTTCTTTCATGTGTCTACTGATCCATGTTTAATGTTTCAATCCCATATTCAAGTAAACATGCATGAACACATTTTTTTTGGGGATATAATAAATGCATCATTTGCTCATGATGAGTATAGTGAAATAGTAGTGCTTTAAGGTTCATCATTATTCAAAAGATAGTTCCTTTATTGGGTGCTTTTGTTAAATAATAAATAGTAAAGAATGACAAAACTTTGCCTGTAGTGACTGATGATTTTGAGTTAATCATCCAGCAATTATTGCTCCTTCCATTTCAAATTATGTCCTGTAAAGTATGATGCATATCTTAAGAAAATTATTAATTCCACCAATCACATGACATAATAGTCTTTTGAAAGAAAAACCAAACTTTGCAAATTTATCTGCTAAACAATAATCATCTCTGTCAATATGGAAAAAAGTGCAGCTTATGAAACTCCCCTTCATCTTCCATATTTTTTGAGATTATTTCATGGAACTGGCCCTTAGAATGCATAAAATCATCAATAAGCATCACGGCTTGGAGACTATTAGCAGCAACATGCAAATGCTCCATTTTAGCCTCAACTGCCATTTAAAGGCCATACATAATACCCCAAAGCTCAGCTTCAAGCACACTACAGAAACCAAATCTCCTAAAGAAGACCTTTATGAACTTGCCATTTGAATATATCAAAACAACACCACAAAAAGCCACCACAACTTCACTAGACACAACCCCATCACAATTATCCATTTTTGTTGGAAAGTGTACTCATTTCTGTTATCTGGTTTAAATATTATATACTGTATAGCATTGACATATTTTTTTGTAGGCATTATTTATCTAATTGTTTGCATCATGATCACAACATTTGCTGCTGGACATTGTACTGATCATCATCACAGGTACGAAAATTTTTCATAAACTTTTGATGCTTAATTTTGTAATGATTGTTTTTGTATGTTGTTGTATGTCATTAATGTACTTTGGTTTAGATACAACTTTAGTTCATAATGAGTGAACCTTAGATTCCCCTTTGAGATTGAATACAATGATTCTTGCAGACAGTTTGCATTAATCATTGTATTGATTCTTGAATTGTTCGTTTGGATAATTTAGGGAGACTCATAATTTTTTTGGTAGATTCATGCGTTAAGGTTAAGATTATTTTGTTTAATTTGATGAAATTTTGGTACAATGCATTTCTAGTTGTTCTCTGAGTGCATACTATAGAAGCAAGCTTCATGATGATGAATCAAGTTGATTCAAGAAGTTTTGATAATCACAAAGATGTTGACAAAAAGCCCAAAGAATGATTTCAAGATTAAATCAAGAACAAATTCAAGAATCAAGAGAAGTTTGATTTCAAGATTCAAGAAAAGATGAATTCAAGTTCCAAGAGATGAAATCAAGAAGACTTCACAAGGGAAGTATTGAAAAGATTTTTCAAAAAACAACATAGCACAGTTTTGTTTTTCAAAAGAGTTTTCACAAAATTTTCTAAGTTACCAGAGTTTTTACTCTCTGGTAATCGATTACTAGTTTCCTGTAATCGATTACTAGTGGAAAAGTTTGATTTCAAAAGCTTTTAACTGAATTTACAACGTTCCAATTGATTTCAAAATGGTGTAATCGATTACAAGATATTGGTAATCGATTACCAGTGCATCTGAACGTTGGAATTCAAATTCAATTGTGAAGAGTCACATCCTTTCATAAAAAGCTTTGTGTAATCGACTACAAGGATTTGGTAATCGATTACCAATGACAAGTTTTGAAAAAAAATCAAAAGATGTAACTCTTCCAATGATTTTCAGGTTTTTCTAAAGGTTATAACTCTTCCAATGGTTTTCTTGACCAGACTTGAAGAGTCTATAAAAGCAATACCTTGATTTACATTTGAAGAGCACTTACAATACTTACAACCTTTACAAACAACTTTTCCACATATTCTTTTACAACCTTTCAATCTCTTTGAAATTCTTCTTCTTCTTCTTCTTCTTCTTCCTTTGCAAAAAGCTTTCTAAAGTTTTCTGGTTTTCCAAACCTTGAAAACTAAAGTGTGATATTCATCTTTTTCATTCCCTTCTCCCTTTGCCAAAAAGAATTCGCCAAGGACTAACCGCTTGAATTCTTTTTGTGTCTTTCTTCTCCCTTTTCCAAAAGAACGAAGGACTAACCGCCTGAATTCTTTTGTGTCTCCCTTCTTCCTTGTCAAAGAATTCAAAATGACACAGTCTGAGAATTCTTTTGATTCTTCCCTTTCCCATAAACAAAAAATTTCAAAGGACTAACCGCCTGAGAATTCTTTTGTTTCCCCCTTTACAAAGTTTCGAAGGACTAACCACCTGAGAACTTTGTCTTAACACATTGGAGGGTACATCCTTTGTGTTACAAGTAGAGGGTACATCTACTTGGGTTGTTGTGACTGAGAACAAGAGATGGTACATCTCTTGTGGATCAGTTCTAGTGGAGGGTACATCCACTTGGTTGTTCAAAGAGAACAAGGGAGGGTACATCCCTTGTGGATCTTTGCTTGTAAAGGACTTTACAAGGTTGAAAAGAAATCTCAAGGACCGCAAGTCGCTTGGGGACTGGATGTAGGCATGAGTTGTTGTTGAACCAGTATAAAACTCTTGTGTTTGTCTTCTTGTTCCCTACACTCCTTAATTTCCACTGTGCACTTTAATTATCGCTTTTACTTTTGGTTAAGTTTCTATTTCTATTCTTTACTTTCTTAACAACATAGTAAAAGACTAAGAAGGATAGATTTTTATTTAGTAAAGGTTCAGTAATAATTAATTCACCCCCCCTTCTTCATTATTCCGAGGCCACTTGATCCAAAACATACTTGATTATCGGGGAATTAATGTCACGGATTCCATGTCGTGTACTTGGAGACCAATGCGAAATGCTGCAGAAATTTTGTCAAATTTAACAAAATAAGATTAACCTTGACACATGAATCTACTATAAAAAAATGTGCTCCTGAATGGGATAGGGCCACACCTTAAATGAAAAAGTGAGATTTCATGCATTGAATGAGTTTCAGAGTATCACGAAGTTATTATTTAGATGGATCAAAGTTGGATGAATAAAAGTCGCTTGAGCCCTGCGTATGAGGAAGGCGTGGAACAATTCCTAAAATTTGCTTTAGAAAGAAGTCGACCAAATGAAAACATGAAATTTTTTTGTCCGTGCATAAATTGTTTGAATGGGAGACGACAAAAAGTCGACGACATACGGGAGCATCTGTTGTATGATGGAATTAAGAAGAATTATACAACATGGATATGACATGGTGAATTGACCGACATGCAGAGTGGGTTCCAATCTAAACCGTTTGATGTAGAAATGAAAGATAGCTTGGAGGATATGATTCATGACCTTGGATAAGAGTCTTTTTAGCAAGCACTTGCCCCTATGTATAATACATTTCAAATTGATTTAAAGAAACCTTTGTATCCGGGGAGCGAGAATTCCTTGACGCTGTTGTCAGCGGTGTTAAGTCTGGTTAATGAGAAGGCCATATATGGGTGGAGTGACAAAATTTTTAGTTTGCTGCTTCAAGTAATGCATAATATGCTTCTAGAGGAAAACACGTTTCCTAAAAGTTACTATCAGGCGAAGAAGATACTGTGTCCGATGGGTATGGAGTATTGGAAGATTCATGCTTGCCCGAATGATTGCATATTGTACAGACATGAATTTCAAGGAATGCCAAAATGCCCTAGGTGTGGGGTATCACAGTACAAAGTGAAGGATGATGAGGAGTGTAGTAATGATGAAAACTCAAAGAAGGGCCTGCCAGCAAAGGTGTTGTGTTATCTTCCCATCATTCCAAGGTTTAAGCGTATGTTTTCTATTGGAGATGACGCAAAAGATCTGACATAGCATGCAAATGGTAGAAACTATGATGGAATGCTCTGTCATCCGGTTAATTCTTGCAGTGGAAGAAGATTGATCGTTTGTATCCGGATTTCGGCAAAGTGGCAAGAAATCTTAGGCTAGGACTAGCCACTGATGGAATGAATCCATATGGTAGTTTAAGCACTCAACACAGTTCGTGGCTAGTATTGCAAGTAATTTACAATTTGTCTCATTGGTTGTGCATGAAGTGAAAATACATGATGTTGTCTATGATGATATCGGGTCCAAAACAACCTGGAAATGACATCGATGTTTATCTAAGTCCCTTAATTGAAGTTTTTTCAAAGTTGTGGGACATGGGAGTTTTAGTGTTTAATGGGTTTCGAAATGAGACTTTTCATTTTTGTGCAATGCTTTTTTGTACCATTAATGACTTTCTAGGATATGAGAATTTGAGCGGTTACAGTGTTAAGGGCCATCGTGCATGCTCCATCTGTGAAAAAGACACAAGCTACATACAACTTAAACATGGTAGAAAAACAGTCTACACTAGGCATTGACATTTTCTAAAACCTCATCGCCCTTACTGGTGATTGAAAAAAACATTTAATGACAGTCAAGAGCATGAAAATGCACCGATATTGTTGACTGGTGACCAGGTCTTCCAGCGGGTTCAACAACTAAATACTATATTTGGAAAGACCCAAAAGAAGGAAAAAATAAGAGTTGCATATGGAAGAAAAGGTCAATTTTGTTTGACCTTCCGTACTGGGTTGATATAGATGTTAGACATTGTATTGATGTTATGTATGTGGAGAAAAATGTATGTGATGGTGTCATTGGGACGCTCCTTAACATTCAAGGCAAGACGAAAGATGCTTTGATTACACATCAAGATCTAGCTGAGATGGGTATACGAGCGTCATTACATCCAATGTCTGATGGTAAAAAGATATACTTACCTCCAGCTTGTCATACTTTGTCCAAAAAGGAGAATATCAGTTTTTGTCAATGTCTGCCCTTGGTCAAAGTCCCACAAGGATACTCTGCAAATATTAAGAGTCTTGTACAATTGAAGCAACAATTTTTATCCGTGGCCATATGAGACATTTTGCCTAACAAAGTCAGGCTTGCCATAACTCAACTGTGTTTTTTCTTCAATGCCATATGTAACAAAGTCCTTGATCCTATCAAGTTAGATGAGCTCGAAAATGAGTCTGCTATTATATTGTGTCAATTGGACATGTATTTTCCTCCTACTTTCTTTGACATCATAGTTCACTTAATTGTTCATTTGGTCAGAGAAATCAAATTTTGTGGTCCTGTTTATTTGCAGTGGATGTACCCGGTTGAGCGATGCATGAAGATCTTAAAAAGGTATACCAAGAATCTACATCATCCAGAAGCATGTATTGTTGAAAGGTACATTGCAAAGGAAGCCATTGAATTTTGTTCAAAGTACATTGAAAAAGCTAAACCTGTTGGGCTTCTCGAGTCTCGACATGACGAAAAAGTGGTAGGTAAGTGTTTAAGAGAACTGCATGTTATCACTCCAACTGTAGAAGATTTGCAACAAGCTCATTTGTATGTGTTGAATAACAGTGATGAAGTTTTGCCATACATACTTCGCCATGAAGGTTTAGTGAAGGAAAGTAATTTTAAAATGTCGAAGAATAGGGTCTTGAAAGAGCATAACAAGACTTTGGTAGATTGGTTTAAAGATACAATTTTTGCTGATGATAATGCTTCTAAAAGAAATGTTATAACTTGGCAAGGATACGATATAAACAAGTATTCCTTCTATACAAAAGCACAAGACGAGAAAAGTATAATGCAAAACAGTGGGGTTACCCAAAGGGTTGAATCTCAACACTTCACTAGTGTACATGATGACAATCCTTGTGTAGCTTCCATCCCTTACTTTGGTTGCATTGAAGAAATTTGGGAGCTTAACTATGTGAAATTCACTGTCTGTGTTTTCAAATGTAAGTGGGTTGACAGTAATACCGGTGTGTAGATTGATGATGTAGGATTTACATTGCTGGATCTTAAGAAACTCACTTACCAGAATGATCCTTTAATCATGGATGGCAGAACAAGCTAAACGGGTATTTTATGTTCAAGACCCTTGTGATGAAAGGTGGTCAGTGGTTCTACATGGGAAAACAATAGGTGTTAATGTTGAAGATGATGGTTCATACATTGATACTTATGTTAGTCCTTTGTCCATACAAATGTCGCCTAATGTTGTCGGAGAAGAAGAAACTGATGACGTTCATGCTAATCGTAATGATCATGATGGAGAATTAATTAACATCGTCTAATGTTTTTTTTTTAATTTTGTACTTTATTTCAGTCCATTGAATTACATTGATACTTAATTTTTGTTGATAACATCCTAAATTAATGTTTTTTGTTTACAGGAAAATGACTACACCACACAGCTCTCCTCCTCCTTGTACTAGTGCTACATCACATTCGTCGTCTACCTTGAAGCAAACAAGAAAGGCCACATGCCTAAGATTATTGGCAACTAGACCAGTTGGGGTAGAGAGACCCTTGGTCCATGTGGATCTTGCTAACGGGAAAGCGGATGGTCCCCATAGAAAGAAGTTAAGAACATATTTGGGGATCGTCGCTTGTGATAAGGTGGATGTGACATACGAGAATTGGAAGCAAGTCCCTACTACTCAAAAGGATTTGATATGGGAGGATATTCAGGTATTTTAGTTTTCATGTTGCATATTGTTTATTAACAAAATATTATAATTTAGTAACAATTAAACCTAATTTTTTGTTTGTCAGGCAGAATTTGATATCCTGAAGCATCTGATGTAAGGACAAAAAAGAAAATACTTCAAACTGTAGGGGAGCAGTGGAGACAGTTTAAGTTTGATTTGATGTCCAAATGGACACTTTCAATCGACAAGGACAGTGTCGATGACACTGTATACAAAAAGTACGACATAAGAAAAGAGCAATGGGCCCAATTTTATCAAAGCCGCAGAGACCCTTCGTGGGAGGTAACTTTGTGATTTTCATTGTTTTCAAATTTAAATTGACTTATTATTATCCATTGTAATGATAAGTTTCAATGATGTTGAATTTTTGCAGGATGTGCAAAAAAAGGCACATGCCATCCAGAAACAAAATATTGTCCCTCACATGTTGTCTCGTGGGGGTTATGAATATCTAGAAAACAAAATGATGGAGGAGAAGAAAAAGAAAAAACTAGAGGAAGTTGCTCAATCCGGAAGCAGTGACATCGTGATTGATCCTTCATCTCCCATCAGACGACACATGAAATGGAAGACGGCCAGCACCAAGAAAATTGGCCAAATAACGTCTAAGGCAACAAAGGAAATTGCTGACAAGATTGTAAGTCACTTTCAATTGTTAATTGTAATTATTTATGTTTATTGTGTGATTGAGTAAATCAATAAATGTGTTCCTTACAGGATTCATTGGAGGAGCATGCCTCACATGGTTCTTTTGTCGCCCATGGACGTTAGGATGTATTGACTGCTGCCATTGGGCGACCAAAACACCCTGGTCGTGTGCATCCTACTAGAGTTGGTGTGATGATCAAGCAATACTTTGGACCAGCTCCAAGGACCTTCTACACGTCTTCGTCCATGGCTCCTGAAGACCTGGAGTAGCTTACGCAAAAAATCAGGGACTAGCTGGAGGAGTCGATCACAGAAAAAGTGACTCGACAACTAATGTCATCCGTCAGCCAGATGCAGTCCTAGTTTCAATTGCAAATGCAATCACAGGGACTCACACTGCCTCTTGAGCCTGAGGTTGGTCCTTCAACTACTCGTGTCTGCACAAAGAAGAGTTGTGTTGATTCCTTAGGGATTGATCCAAACACGGGTGACTCAAACAAATATGTGTTGTATGTCGGAGAAAATCCTCCTCACCTGGTTGCCCTAGGAAGACTTTATGAGGGGTCCACAATCGTTCACAAAATTCCTTTGCTCTATGACCAAGTCAAGGTTGGTGTTGAAGAGGTTAGAGATGCAGATGCTCCCATTCCTGTACCCACTGAACAGGTTAAGTTAGTGGGGCAAGCACATAACACCTTCCTTGCTTGGCCGAGACATCTTGGCAAGTGTTTATCAGAACATGTATTTTAGTTGGATTAAATTTTTTGCTTTCAATTAAAATGTTCATTGTAATTAAATTTTACTTAACTGTGTTTGAAATACAGTACAAGCCAGGGAAGGAAAATTCTTCCGATGATGCCCTTTCCAAGAGAAGTTCCTATTGTGTCATGACAGTCTTACAAATTCACAATTTTGAGGAATGGATAAAAGAGATCAAACAAGATGATAAGTTACAGAAAATCATGCATGACCTGATTATTGATCCCGCATCTCATATGGGCTATACTGTGAGGGATCATAAGTTATTTTACAAGGATAAATTGATGCCATCCAAATCTTCTTCCCAGATTCCAATCATTTTAAAAGAATTTCATTCATCATTGGTAGGAGGACATTCAGGTATCTCCAGAACTTACAAAAGAATAGAAAGTCTAGTGTATTCGGAAGGGATGAAAATCGATATCAAGAATTTCGTTGCTAGTTGGGAAGTCTGTCAAAGAAACAAAAGCGACAATTTGTCTCCAACAGGATTGCTACAGCTATTACCCATTTCTGCCCAAGTAAGGACAAATATTTCTATGGATTTTATTGGAGGACTGCCCAAATCCAAGGGGAAGGATACAATCCTGGTGGTGGTTGACCGACTCACTAAAGATGCCCACCTCATACCACTAGGACATCCCTTCACTGCTACTGAAGTAGCCGTAGTTTTTCTATAGGAAATTTTAAGATTGCATGGATTTTCGTCATCCATTGTTTCAGATCGTGACCCTTTGTTTTTAAGCAACTTCTAGAAAGCCTTTTTTAAAGCAGCAGGTACACAACTTAAGTTCAGTTCAACATATCATCCCCAAACTGATAAACAGACAGAAGTTGTCAACCGATGCTTAGAAGTTTATTTACGGTGCTTAACTGGAACAAAGCCTAAGAAATGGGCCTCTTGTCTTCCATGGGCAGAATTCTGGTTTAACACTAATCATAACGCTTCAAGCAAGATGTCTCCTTTCAAAGCTTTGTATGGACATGATCCCCCTCACATTCTCAAGGGATCCACTATTCCTTCCCGCCTTGAAGAAGTCAATAAACTAAAAATTTCTTGGAATGAATTATTGGCTACTCTAAGAGAAAATTTGTTGAAGTCTCAAGATATCATGTGAGCAAATGCCAACAAATGCCATCGAGACATAGAATATGCAGTCGGTGATTGGGTGTTCTTGAAGATGCAACCTTATAGGAGAAGATCCTTGGCTAAAAGGATTAATGAAAAACTCTCCCCTTGGTTTTATGGTCCTTTCCAGGTGTTAAACAAGGTCGGTGTTGTTGCTTATAAGTTGGATCTTCCATCTCACAGTAAAATTCATCTGATATTTTATTTCTCTTTCCTCAAGAAAGCCATTGGTGACTCGTTCCAGTCCCAACCTTTACCACCTATGTTATCTGAGGATCAAGAATTACAAGCTTATCCAAATTCTGTTTTAGATATTCGTGAATTACAACCTGGCAATGTGGAAGTTTTAATTCAGTGGAAAAATCTCCCTCCAAGTGAAAATAGTTGGGAATCTGTGGCTAAATTACATGAGGTTTTTCCGACTTATCACCTTGAGGACAAGGTGAGACTTTTAGGAAGGGGTATTGATATGCATAAGCATAAGCCACACATCACCAAGGTGTACACTCGCAAACAACGAGCAAAAGAAGCAATAACCATGGACCACCAGCAGCAAGGCGCACAACACCCAAGGGGTGCAAACCACCCAATAGTTACAACCCACCCAAAGGGTGTAAACCACCTAATAGTTACGATTCACCCAAAGGGTGCAAGGTCGGAAGATGTGAATCAAGGGGACATGACCCTTGGGAACAGTCACAATCAACCGTTATGATCCGCCCAAGGGGTGCAAGGTCAGGAAATGCGAATCAAGAGGGCATGACCCTTGGGAACAATCACAACCATTAAGAATAATTGTGTCCATTAGATGTAGTATAAATAGAAGTAAACCAGAATGGGAAAGTCACTATGGAATTAGGAAGAATTTGAATTGTGAAGAGACGGGCTCTTGAAAACCTGTGTAATAAAATATCTCAAATTATCTATAAAAATTTATGTTTCATCTTTTTAAATTTGTTCCATCTTTATTTGTTCTTATCACAATCCCTATTAAAATAAGGAAACTAGTCATTAAATATAAGGAAATAAGGATACTGATCCAACGAGATAATAAGGAGTTGTGGAAACTAGTCTTAATTGATAAACTAAGATAGAATAAATTACTCTAATATGCAATCGATGTATTATTGGAGTTTTTTTTCATATATTTAATATTAAGATTTAAGTTAAATAGTTTTAGAGGCCTTTGTCCCACTTAGCAGAGTGTATGTTGATGATAAAGTTGGTTCCACAAAAAAGAAATATTTAACATGCCACAATACTTGGTAATGTTACAATCCTAATGCATGTAATTTTAGTAATGTATATCTAATTATCTCTCAGAATTTTGTAGAGATTAGAAGGCCTCGAGGGTGAATTAGGAAGTTTATGTGATTGGTTCTCTCTCTATTACCTTCAATTTGGGATCCCTTCTCCCTCATTGGGTCTATTCAAAATTAATATTGAATTAATTAACAATGTGATATGGTGATTGTCGCAACCTACCCTTCGGCGGGAGGGCAACGCGAGGGCTCACGGGTGCGTCTTCCAAAAAGGAAAATGCATGGAGTTGCCACCAACGTTTATTCGAGGAAAATGTCGGAAAAACCGGAAAGGCGTGGTATACGAACTTTAAGCGTGAAAGGTTCGGGAGTTCTATTTTTGCACGGGGAAGGTGTTAGCACCCCACGCGTCCATCACAAGGGACGACAGCCTTTAATCAAGTGTGCAAATATGACTTAAAAAAAGTTTTATTTCCCTTTTTTACGTTTTTTTATGTATTTTTATGCCTTTTATATTTTTTTATCTTTTTGTGGTCGACAAGGGTGTTTCTCTTGCTCCTATGTATTTCTTAATTGTGATCAGGAAATTAGACCTACGTAGTTCTTTGAGAACTAAACGTTGGTTTATTTTTTATGCTTTTTTTGCAAGATATATTTTGACTGAACAAAAGGTCGTTTTAAGGCGTTGGACCATTAAATGATCTTTCGATTCTTTTGAAAGGAGAGAAAACATTAAGGCATTGGACCATTAATGATCTCTTGTGTTTTTTTTTTTTGGAAGAGGTGACAAAGTTATGTGTTGATTTTAGGCTTTTAAAAGTCCACGCTTAACAAATAAAAGCAAAGAGGACCATTTCAAGGCGTTGGACCTTAAAATGGTTTTTAGGTGATGACAAAAGCTTGATTTGTGAGTTGATTTTAGCCTTAGTTTCACTTTGGTTATTAGTCAATTCGATTAAGAAAAAAAATCCCAAAGAAAAACGTCCGATTGATATTTTTTTGATTATTTTATTTAAAGATATTTTTTGATTATTATATTATTATTTTGCCTCTTTTTGGTTTTAAACGTGGTTACAGTGTGAAAGATCGGTCGGATTTTACTCTAACAGAGATTAAAAGATATTACAACTCAAATGATCGGTGGAAATTTATTTTATTTTTGATTAGGCGAGAAAACGACTTAAGTAAATGGTTAAAGCACGTCAAAAGGGGGTACGGAAAGCAAACAAAATAAAAAATAAAAGCATGCGAAACAGGTGGGGACCACTAAGGGCACAGAGAATGAATTGAAAGGTTCAATTTTGGGAACTTACCGGTTGAAGACCGAAGAACGACGAAGAACGATGAAGAACAGTGGAAAACCTTCACAAAATCGCCCACGAAAACGTCTCGGAAGCGTTACGGAAGTGCCTCGGCTTGGATTTTCTTCATGGAAACAATTTTTCTCACTAATTTCAAGTGAATCCCAGATACCAGGAGGGTTGAACGAATTTTCTCTGCCCTCTTTCCCCTATTTATAAGGGAAAAAAGGGAGGTGGTTGCCGCCCAGCTCGCCCAGGCGAGCCGGGTTGCTTCCACCAGAAGGCACCGCCTTCTGTTGGAACACCTTGGAAGGTTCAAGTGGGCCTGATTGCTATTTCCACACCCTTGTTTACTAAATACACTTCTCTTTGCCCTTTTTTTGCTGATTCTTTTTCCGTAATGTTATGGAACTTTATGGATTACGTAACGATACTTGTTTTCTTTCCATAATGTCACGAAACTTTACGGATTACGCAACCATCCCCTCTTTGACTTCTGGAATGTTATGGGACTTTACGGATTGCGCAATAATGCTTCCTTTCGATTCCCGACATGTCGCGGAACTTTACGGATTACGCAACCATCCCCTCTTTGACTTCTGGAATGTTATGGGACTTTACGGATTGCGCAATAATGCTTCCTTTCGATTCCCGACATGTCGCGGAACTTCACAGATTGCCTAACGATGGGCGTTAAGTACCTCGACGCGGTCAAGCGAAGGTTGCATCCCACCAAACAGATGGTCCCCGGATGAAATTAGGGTATGACAGTTGCCCCTATTTACTTGTCTTTTATTGGAGATAAAAGCGAAGTAAAGATAAGACACTAATTTTGTTCGACCGGAACATCATTCGGCCGGTCAGTATCCTCGCCAGCGAAACCTGTCGTTCAGAAAGAAAAGAAAAGGCATTAGAAGCGTCAACAAACTTCAGTGTTTTGAAAATGACAAAGTTGGACAACCACGACACTTCCCTTCGCCATTGCACCCGATCGTCTCTACCCAGCAGAGAAGAATCCCGCGCGTCGTTGGGCTTGAATGTTTCCGGACGACGAGAGTAAAAACCTGCAAAAATTTTGAAAATGATCAGTACCGAACGACCAACATCATCCTGATACTGCCGAATTCGTTCCCCTCGGTTGACGAAAGGCACGGATGACCATAAGGTATCTCCGCCTACCACCTGACTCGCTGTCCCAGGATGGCAAAAGGTGCAGAAGACGATGTCGGTCTCTTCGCGTCAACGGGCTCGTTTGCTCCCTAGTTGACGAAAGGTGCGGGTACCATAAGGTAATCCCGCGTGTCACCTAACTTCACGGGTCAGGACGACAAAAGGTGCAGGAGACAATTTTTGCCTCTACATGCTATCATGCGTTGAGTCTTACATATAGCAAAAGAAAGTTTATACGGATAACCACTTGGGTATTTCCGCCTGCCCCCTAACTTCACGGGTTAGTGCTTGACAGAGGTAGTCTGCACGAAAGACGGCGTAAATCTCCGCGTGTCAATGAGCTTGTTGGCCGCGATTGTCAAAGGGTGCAGAAGACAACGTTAGTCTCTGCATGCTATCAGGCGTTAAGTCTTACAGATAGCAAAAGAATGTTTATACGGATAACCACTCGGGTATTTCCGCCTGCCCCCTAACTTCACGGGTTAGTGCTTGACAGAGGTTGTCTGCGCGGAAGACGACGTAAATCTCCGCGTGTCAATGGGCTTGTTGGCCGCGATTGACAAAGGTTGCAGAAGATGACGTTAGTCTTTGCATGCTATCAGGCGTTGAGTCTTATAGATAGCAAAAGAATGTTTATACGGATAACCACTCGTGTATTTCCGCCTGCCCCCTAACTTCATGGGTTAGTGCTTGACATAGGTAGTCTGGTGCGGAGAAATTACTTGTGTATCTCCACATGTCACCTGACTTCAGGGTTAGTCTGACAGAGATTGTGGGGCGGCCGACAAAAGCGAGGCTCTTGCTCCTACGTATCCTCAATTTGTGATGAGGAACTCAGACCTACGTAGTTCTTGATAACTGTGAGACTAAAATAGTCTCGGTATTTTCTTCACTAAAATGCGAACATGCTTTAGTAAAGAGACAAAACTTCCAACTGATCAGAGCAACATATGCCTTTTTGGATGAAAAACAATGTGTCTATCGGGGAAGGAAAGTATGCTGATGAAATACTGGGTCCAACAAAAAAAATGCGAGCATTTCGTTTCTAAATGACCATTTAGAGGAAATACCGGGTCCAACAAAAAAATAGAAGAAAATCACTCAAAGTGTATCAATCTCACACAGGTAAGTGTTTCATCCTAATTCTGAACCATAGATATGTCATGACTTGATTTTGCAAATCATTTCCTATCAAATCAAAGATTACATGCGTGATCATGGATCAATAGGACTTCTTCTTGGGAGTATTTTTTTTCTGGTGGGAAATTTGGCTTTAAGTGTTTTTGGCCTTTTCCTTTTCTATCTTTGTTTAGTGTGAGGTGAACAAGTCACCGACGCACGGGATTTTGGTTTGCAATCAAAGGGAGAGGACCACTTTAGGTTGTGGTTTCCTTTCTTTTCTTGTTTACTTGGTGACAATTCTGTATTGTTCAGATATTGTCTGGTCCAAAGACCTTTCTACATATTTCTTTTTCTTCCGATCCTTGATCGGGAATTTTCTTTCCTTTTTTGCTTTCTCCCACTCTTTGATTGGGAATTTTCCTTTTTTTGTTTTCTTCCGAGGGCAAGGATTGACATTCTCACCCTGGGTCAAGGTTTATGGTAAGTTGGGATTTTGGTTCAAGGCTTGTAGAATGGCTGGACATGATATATGTCAGGGTTTGGCCAGCAGTTCGGGGATAAAGGGGATGTCTCACATTATTTCCATGATACACATGCAACAATGATAATTAGGAAATTTTATGCAAAACTGGTCCTGCATGCACCCATGTGGACACTCAAGCATCAAGTTTTTATGGTCATGTGACACTAGGGCTCAGGATTCATTTTCTCTATTTAAGTCAACCTATGTTTCCAAAATACGTTCTTTTATCAATTCATGCATTCATCTGAGTCTATTTAGGGCGTTCGGGAAAATTTTCACAGCCATTCACCCTTCAGATGTATTACACACATTTTCTTTCAAAAACTCGAAGTTATCTCTTTTCAAAAGCATATTGGTTTTTCAGCTAGACAACTTATTTTTCTTTTTTCTCTCTTTTTTTCTTTTTCTTTCCCCTTTTTTTTAAGTTATTATCATTTGTTTTTTTCTTTTTTTTCTTTTTCTCTCTGAAAAGGTCGTGCGGATGAGGGCGCACACTACCTACTTATGTCTAACCACAAGGTAAACAAAAAAACGCACAAAATGGTAAGTCACAAAAAAAACAGTGATGAAATAACTGAGAGCCATAACGCCAAATTCTAGCAGAAACAAAAACAATAACTGAAAACAGTAATGTTAGTAACAACATAGACAATAACAGAAAACAGTAATGTTAATAGCAACATAGACAATAACAGAAAATAATAATGTTAATAACAAAAGTACGGTGACCTTGGTCACGTGGCTCCTTTCCCTCCCAAGAAACCGAGCAAGTCAGTCATATCTTCATCCATATGGGACTCATCTGGCTCACCGGGGGATCCTGCAGGCTTCTCCCCTGCCTGGGCATCGAGCCAGTCTCCAGGCCATGCGACCTCAGCCCCAAACTGCTCCGGAGTAGGGCATGCAAAAGGGGCGGAACCCTGCCCCTACTGACCGAGGCTGAACCGGTAGAGAAACTCATGTATCTGCACTTGCCTACTATGGTTGGCCACCTACTAGCGAACCAAATGCTATATATAATGCTCCACGCCCAATGACCCAGCTGGATCGGCATGCCGAGGTGGTGGCGGTGCGTGCAGTACTTCTTGATGAAGGCCTGGGTGATCGACGGTCGGATTACATTACTAGGGGTGACGAGAACTCCGTAGGACTGGTAGAGGCCCGTAATCAGCGCTGGAAACCCCAGGGCCCTGTTGGTCTTATCTGGGTCCAGAGGGTGCCTGGTTGGCGCCATACCTGCAAACAAATAAATGGCGTCAGCAATCACCTGGGCCACGTGGACGCTCAGCCGTGTCAGGATGGCATACACCAAATGGCACTTAGGCAGAGGGAGATCGGAGTTGTGATCCCAAGGCAAGACATTGCTGAGCAGCAGTGTCATCCATGTCTGGGTCAAAGTGGTCATGTTGGTGCGCATGATCCGCACCCGCCTCCCTGCAGTGGTCCGGGCGAAATCCTGCCCCGGTGTGCACAAAAGTTGGGCAATGGCTTCCTCATCGAACCCGTCGGCCCTGTTCCTCCTCTGGCTGACCTCACACTGCTAGCCTTCCTCAAAAACAAGTGGGTCACCCAAGAACTAGTAGAGGGCATCTGCGTCAAAGGGAATCCACTGACCCCTCACCCACGAACGCATGTCTCACACTCCCTCCTCCGTGGGCCAAGCATTAGCATAGAACTCTGGGACTATCTTAGGGTCAAACTTGGCCATGGGAGTCACCAGCGGTGTCCGACGCCTACGAGCTATCTCCTCTTGAAAGTCCGTATACTCATCCTCCCTGAGCTGGACACGCCTCTCCCTGTGGATCGGCGATCCTCTGATGGCCTCGAAGCGCTGCTGGTGCTCGGCACTCCAGAAACGATGACTATCAAACTCGAGGGCGGCACTGGACCCTTCTCCCATGGCGTCTCTTCTAGACCTCTTCGTGGAGAGTTTCTTCGGAGCCATTTCCTGCAAAAATGTTTGGAAAGTTAGTTCAAGAAAACTTAATCAAAACGAAAGCCAGATCAAGCCAAACGGCGTACCCTGTTTTCCAACAAAGCATGAATATCCATACGAATTTTGAAAGGAATGCTTACGCGTTAATGCGTGGGTTCTCCTAGGATATTCATACATTTATACCTATCTTTCCCTCGATGAATGACATCCTATAAGATGCACCTACTTTTGTTTTTTTGCAAAGAAATTCCTTACGCCATATGTCAAGCTATCCATACATATTTTCCAAGGCATTTGCTACCTACCTACCCAATTTTTTTTTGCTATATGTCCACATTTCATTCACATACATGTTCATACATTTGAGAGGCAACTTCATGTTATATATTCACATATATTTACGCTCATTTGAAAACAATTTCATGTCGCACCTTCATTGGAAAAGCAATTTTTGTACTACTCATTCACATTCTTGAAAGGAAATTTCATATCATATGTTCCTATTTTGAGAAGCTTTTTCGTGCCATTTTCAACATATATGCACATTTGCAAAGCATTTAGCTACCTATTCAACATACACATGTACGTGGTGAACAACATTTTCACACTATCTAGGTACAAAGAAAACATGGTGCAGCCCAAACCAAGTGTTGGCCTTAAGGGGAAACCTCACCAACATGCTCTCACTTTCATGCCTTCTTGCATTTCAAAAAATAAAGGCTTGGGCCCCCTAGGCCTAAGTCATGTTTTGGCATTTGTCCTAACTTTCGCAAGCTATCCGCATCCCAAAAATGGTAATCATACATACACAAACCCAACTAAAAGCCATATTCACAAACTTAGGTGAAAACACCATTGAGGTATTTCACCGAGCACTTGGTGGGCGCACTTTTGGGTACCAACAACAAGGGAATGGGGGCAATGTGGCTTGCCCCATCATTTCAGAACACAACCTAGGCCTAAGGCCATCCCCTACAACCCCCCAATTCAATGAATCAAAGCATAAATTTGCCCCAAATTGTCTCACGAAATTGGTCAAATCATGTATAATTTAAAGCGTAAAAGGCATCAATGGAAAGCTAGAAACCAAAAGATAGTGCACTTACTTGTATGGAATGGCAAGGAGACTAAAATGGAAGCAAAAAGCACACAATGGTGGCCTAGGATAAAAAAAAACCAGCAATCCCGTGAGTGCAGCGTTTTTAAGTGAGGGGGAGAAGTTTCTTGGGGGAAAACTGCACTCCCCCTCTCTTTTTAAACCACTTCGTGCAGGGGGTGTTTGCCCAGGTGAGCTAACCCTGCATTTTTTTTTAAAAAAAAAAACACAGGTACACGCTCTCTATGGGTCAGCATTCGCTTACTCGAACCCCCTTAGGGTAAATTAGGCATCTGACCATCACCTTAAAGACACAACAGTAATAATAACTAGGAATTTAAAGGATACTAGGCTGCCTCCCGACAGCGCTTCTCGCTTGTCCGGAGCTGGACATGGGACGACGATCCATCGATCATGGGCCTAGCCTCTACTCCCGTCCGTCCCTAAGTACCTGAAAGCAGGAATTGACATTGCGCAGCAAATCGTGGCCACGTTACCGCTTACCTCGATTTGTCTCTGTCTTTGGATTTGGCTCGGTATTTGACCGTCGCCTAATACGATCCTGCTCCTGTCATAAGATAACAAATATGCATGTGTATGTGTATGCATGAGCATTTTCAAATGCAATAATCTTTTTAGAGAAAGCTGGTCGGGTTTAGTTTCAATTAAGCGCTTGGGGCATCCCATGGACTGAGCGAAAAGGCTCAGGTTATCAAATACTACACATCTTTTAAAGCACAAAGCGAGGACTGGAACCTCAATCCTACGTTCTTTTCTTTTAAAAGACTACGATGAGAAAATTACAGAGGACAGGAATCCCTGGGGGGGAACCCAGAAGAACACACAAAAATAAAAACATGCAGCGACTTCCTCAATTGCCCCAGATCCTAAGCATAGAATCGCTTGACAACATCGAAGTTCACAGGTGAAGGTAGCTCCTCGCCATCCATGTTGGTGAGCACCAGGGCCCCTCCAGAGAAAGCCCTTTTTACAACAAAATGCCCTTCATAGTTCGGGGCCCACTTTCCTCTGTTGTTTTTTAGAGCTTGGGAAACCTTCTTCGACACCAAGTCCCCTTCGCTAAACCTGTGCATGCGTACCTTCTTGTCAAAAGTGTTCTTCACTCGTTTCTGATATAAACACCCGTGACTCATGGCGGCCAAACGCTTGTCTTCTATGAGATTAAGTTGATCGAAACGTGCTTGGGCCCACTCCGATTCCTTTAATCCGGATTCCGCCAAGATTCTTAATGACGGGACTTCCACCTCAAACGGTAGTACAACCTCCATTCCATATACTAATGAGAACGGTGTTGCCCCGGTTGACGTGCGCACTGAGGTTCGGTAACCATGTAACGCGAATGGAAGCATCTCATGCCAATCCTTGTATGAAATGATCATCTTCTGGATAATCTTCTTCATATTCTTATTGGCTGCCTCCAAGGCTTCATTCATCTTTGGTCTGTAGGGTGTGGAATTGTGATGTTGGATCTTAAACTCCTCGCACATTTCCCCCATCATCTTGTTATTCAAGTTGGTGTCATTGTCCGTGATAATCTTCCTCGGCAAACCATACCGGCAGATGACCTCCCTCTTAATGAACCTGACCACCACACTCTTGGTGACGCTAGCGTACAACGTGGCTTCGACCTACTTAGTGAAGTAATCGATCGCCACTAGGATGAAACGGTGTCCATTCGCAGCTTTGGGCTCTATGGCCCCAATCACATCTATTCCCCACATGGAAAACGGCCACGGTGCGGCCAAGACATTCAGAGGCAAGGGTGGAGCGTTGACATTGTCTGCAAACGTCTGACATTTGTGACACTTCCTCACATGGAGACAACAATCGCTCTCCATGGTGAGCCAATAGTAACCCGCCCTTAAGATCTTCCTAGCCATGGCGTGCCCTTTAACGTGCGTACCAAAAGAGCCCTCATGGACCTCCCCCAGCATGTTCTCAGCTTCCTTAGCGTTCACGCAGCATAGCAGAACCATGTCATGGTTTCTCTTGTATAGTATGCTTCTGCTCACAAAGAAGCCGGCCTCCAATCTCCTCAACGTCCTTTTTTCATTGTCGGAAGTCTCCGGTGGGTACTCTTTGCTTTCAACGTATCGCTTGATATCAAAATACCAAGGCTTACCGTCCCACTCTTCTTCCACCAAACAACAATGTGCGGGTCTGCCACGACACCTGAACTCAATGTACGGTAGGTCTCCGTGCGGTGTTAGCTGGAACATGGACGCTAAAGTGGCAAGCGCATCCGCCATTTAATTTTCCTCTCGGGGAACATGATGGAAGGAGATCTCATCAAAGAAACCAGCCAATTTCTTGATATAGGCCTGGTAGGGTATCAGCTTGTGGTCTCTAGTTTCCCATTCCCTTCTCAGCTGGTAAATCACCAACACCGAGTCTCCGTACACCTTGAGTAGCTTGACATTGAAGTCAATTGCTGCCTGGACGGCGAGGGCGCATGCTTCATATTCAGCCATGTTGTTGGTGCAGTCGAACCCCAGCCTGGCTATGAAAGGTATACATTGATTGTCTGGAGAAACCAATGTTGCCCCAATGCCATGGCCTAGAATGTTTGACGCCCCATCAAACCACATGATCCACTTGTCCCGGTCCTCGTCTAGCTTTTCCTCAAACAAGGCCATGATGTCCTCATCCGGGAACTCGGGATGCATGAGCTGATAGTTGTTGAGAGGCTGCTGAGCCAAATAATCCGCCAAGGCACTTCCCTTTATCACCTTTTGGGTGACATAGACTATATCGAACTCAGATAGCAAAACCTGCCACCGGGCGATCCGCCCCGTTAGAGTAGGCTTCTCAAAGATGTACTTGACCGGGTCCATCTTGGATATCAGCTAGGTGGTATGGTTCAACATGTATTGTCTTAGACGTTGGGACGCCCAGACTAAAGCACAACACGTTCTTTCCCGCAATGAGTAGTTCATTTCACATGCCGTGAACTTCTTACTCAAGTAGTAGACGACGCACTCTCTTTTCTCGGACTCGTCATGTTGCCCCAACATACATCCCATTGACTCATCCAGAATCGTCATATACAAGATGAGAGGTCTTCCGGGCACCGGCGGCATAAGCACAAGAGGGTTCATGAGGCACTGTTTGATCCTTCCAAATGCCTCTTGACAGTCCTCATTCCAGTGGATGGATTGGTTCTTGCGTAAGAGCTTGAACAACGGCTCACAGATAGCGGTGAGCTGTGATATGAATCTAGCAATGTAGTTCAAACGCCCCAGGAAACCTCAGACCTGCTTCTCGGTATGCGGTTCTGGCATTTCAAGGATGACTTCCACCTTTTCGGGGTCCACCTCTATCCCTTTCTGGCTTACAATGAAACCCAACAATTTCCCTGACTTGACCCCGAAGGTGCACTTAGCGGGGTTTAACCTCAATCGATACTTCCTAAGCCTTTCGAACAACTTCCGCAAGTTGACAAGGTGCTCCTCCTCAGTTTTAGACTTGGCGATCATGTCGTCCATATAGACCTCGATTTCTCGGTGCATCATATCGTGGAACAAAGCCACCATAGCCCGTTGATAAGTTTCCCCGGTGTTCTTGAGCCCAAAAGACATCACCTTATAACAGAACGTCCCCCACAGGGTGACGAAGGTAGTCATCTATGCACATTCGTACCTTCCCATCCTTCTTAGGGACTGGTACAATGTTGGCAACCCATTCCGGGTATCGAGCGACAGCCAAAAAACCAGCGTCAAATTGTTTCTTTACCTCTTCTTTTATTTTCAAGGACGTCTCGGGCTTCATCCTCCTCAGCTTTTGTTTTACCGGGGAACACTCAGGATTTAGAGGTAATCTGTGTTCTACGATGTCAGAACTCAAACCGGGCATATCTTGGTATGACCAGGAAAAGATGTCTTGGTAGTTTTTTAGCAGGGCCATCAATTCTTCATGGATGGGTGCGGTCATACCCGTACCTATCTTTACTTCCCGTTTCCCACTGTCGGTTCCTAAGTCTACTAGTTCTGTCTCTTCTTGATGAGGCCCCATCTCTCGGTCCTCCTGAGCGACTATCCTCTCCAACTCTGGGGGAAGTCCCACATCCGTCTGACCCGCTTCTTGCTTGAAATCGATGGCCGAGTCCCAGGTATTAGTACCTCTGAGGGACTCGTCGTCGGATCTGGCGTTTTAAACGTAAAGAAAATAAACATGCAAATTAATAAGAATGGGTAGAGGCGCAGGAACAGATGAAGAAAGATCTTTATATTATAAATTCAGGTACAAAAGACATAATGCCTTAACAAAAGGAAACTCTAAAGCCTAGGCCCAACTGTAGAGTTTAAAAGCCACAAAGGGTTACATTATGCTTGTCGCGTAAACGTCTGGGCGCTCCTCCACTCGCCAATTTCCTAGTCGGAAACCAGGAGGACATGGTCGTACCAAATCCGACCTACTCGAGGAGTCATTCTCGCATATCGCGATGACTTGGCCTTCGTGTCTTAGACCCGCGCTCATAAAGCTCCTACTGATGTGGCAGGGCGGGGCCCCTTTGACTTGTCGTCCCAACCACGAACCTTGGCCTCTACTCTTCCTTTCCGCGGTTTCCTTTGGTGCTTACGAGGCTGGTTCTGCCGCCGTTGTCCTTGGCTAAACCCATTCCGGGCTCGTAGCCATACCCCAACATCACCCGGGCCACCATCATTGCCGTATTGGACAGGCAAGGCTGCCCAGAGAGGGAATCTACGGAGGCAATGCTTACTACCTCAAAAGATTGGAAGGTCGTTTCCAATGACTCCTCTGCGGCTTCCACATATGGCATAGAGGACGGGCAACTTACCAAGACGTCTTCCTCCCCCGATACAATGACCAAATGCCCTCCACTACAAACTTCAGTTTTTGGTGGAGTGTAAAGGGAACGACTCCCACCGAGTGGATCCACGAGCGTCCCAAAAGACAGCTGTAAGCCGGGTTAATATCCATCACTTGGAGCGTAACCTGACAGGTATGGGGCCCTATCTGTACAGGGAGGTCGATCTCTCCCCTCACCTCTCGGCGGCTACCGTCGAAGGCACGGACCACCATGGAACTTGGCCTTAGATGGGAAGCGTTAAATGACAATTTCTCCAACGTGCTTTTGGGCATTACGTTCAAATTGGAGCCGTTATTGATGAGTACCTTGGCCACGACGTGGTCCATGCATTTGACTGACACATGCAAAGCCCTGTTATGCCCTCTCCCCTCAGCAGGGATTTCCTCTTCAATGAAGGTGAGGTAGTTGTTGGCGGTGATGTTATTGACGAGTCCCCCAAAGCCTTCTACGGAGATGTCTTGGGCTACATGAACTTCGTTCAAGACCTTCACTAGCAAAGCCCGATGAGGCTCAGAGCTCATGAGAAGTTCCAAAAGAGAGACTCTGGCCGGGGTTTTGTTGAGCTGCTCAATGACCTTGAACTCACTTTGTTGAATAATGCGGCGGAACTCGCCTGCCTCCTCTAGCGATACTTCTTTCTTGCCACAACCATCTTTTTTCTCAGAAAGACCTTTCATTGGAATATCCTCATCCGGAACGGGGATTACTTTGTCATTTTGTTCTTCCGCTATCTTCGCCTTCCCTTTAGCGTTTGCGAGCTGTGTCGGCAAGTTAGGGGGTGCGAACACGCGACCGTTGCGGGTCACGCCGCTCAGCCCCGTGATATTGGTTACCTTGGCCGACAACGAGTTGATGTCGGTGGCTTCTTCCTTCCTTTTGCTTGGAGGCACATACCTCCACGGAACTGTGTGGTTGTCTTGGTATGGAAACAGAATAGGTCTAACTACCGAGGGGTATCGGGGCATTTGGGGAGTTACGTCTTTGGTGAAATATATCACCAAAGGCTTAGGCTTTCTAAGACCTTCCTCATCTGCGGACTGCATGCATATGTGCTGCTCTTCACCCCCCTCATCGCCGACTTCCAGCCGGCCTTGGTCTATCATCTATTGCAACAGGTCCTTTACTGCTAAACATGCTTCCATGTTATGTAGCATGCCGGGATGCATCAAACAGGAATCTTCCTCGTGCCCACCATGGGGAATTACGCCCCCTTTTTGTAGGGCCTGATAGATAAACCTTCTGGGGGTCATCACGTCCTTCAAAGGCTTGGACCTGCGCGGCCTACCCGACTTGACGACATTAACCGCTCCTCCTCCATGATTGGCAAGCGGGTTTGTTTTTACGTTGGGTCGGTCCTCTTGAAACGTCAGCCATCTGGCTTCTATCAAACTTTGGACCTTGTGTTTAAAGGCCAGGCACTATTCGGTGGAGTGACCCGGGGTTTTCCCATGGTATGCGCAGGTTGCGTCAGGGTTATACCACTTTCAGAAAGGAGGCTGGTAGATCCTTCCGGGAGATATCACAGCCATCTGGTTGGCAACGAGGGATGGCAAGAGGTCTTCGTACGTCATTGGGATCGAGGTGAATGTTGGCCTCGGGGGAAAGTTTCTTATCGCATTGGAACCAGCGCCAAAGTGGGCATTGCCTGCCGGGCGAGTCGGGGTTGGAGCCGTAGCTTGGGGGGGTCTCCCTCTGGATGGGTGCAGGCGCCCTAGCTTGTACGGGTGTTGAGTTCAAGGAGTCCCCGACGTGAGCTGAGAAGCTTGGGTGATGTTGTGCGTACTATAGGAGGCATGTTTTTCTTTTCTTAACTTTTTTAGTATTTTCCTTCTTTCTTCCTCTCTTATTTTCTCTATTTCATCTTGACTTATTTCTTCCACTCTTTTTTTATTTTTATTTTCTCTCTTGTTTTTCTTTCCACAACTTAAGGGATCTCAACTCATCTAATATCTTATACAAGGGGTCCTTAGGAGTAGAACCCTCACCATTAACACTAGATGAAGAATGAAGACTCATGTTGGTTCCTAAGTTGTGGTTCTTTCTTGTTGGGGGTTTGAAAACAAAAGGTTAAAGAAACTATGGTTGAAACTAGCCAAAATAAAAACTAAAAGAGGTGTGAAAGATAAGGTAAAAACTAATTGGTAAAAGGCAAGCTATCTAGGCAGTTTGACAAAGGAAGGTAAATGAACTAAGCTATGAAAGTAAGCAAGAAATTAAAGTGTAAGAAATGTAAACTAGGCGGATCCTAAGAGTGTTTGGATGACCTCATTTAAGGTTCCCAACAAAACACTCACTATCCTAAGGGAAAATTGTCTAAAATTATTACACACAAATGGAAGTAGGGTGACCTATTGGAGGCTCCCAACTAACTTCCAATTAAAGGCCTTTTTGTTACAAAATTTGAAAGCAAGGAAAATTTCCAATTACAAAATTACAAAAAAAAAAGTCTTCAATTTTGGTGGCTATTCTCTCTGTGGTGTTTCACTCAATTTGGAGTGCTTCTTAGTCCAATAGCTCATAAGATGGTTGGCCCCTTGCTTCTTGGCTCAAATTCTTCAAGGGATCGCACCAATCCTCCTTTCCAATTCCCTATGTGGCAACTCACAAACAAGAAAACAAAGAGACAAGCAATAACAAAAGACCAAAAAAAATGAAATGAAAGTTAAACCAATAGAGTTTTAACAAGACAAATTTTCAAGGATAATTCAACAATTAAAGTAATGAAAAGCACATAAAAGCAAGCTAGAACTCAAAGAGAAACCTAGAATGGCTCTAGAGTAGAGTAGAAAAACTAAAAAACAAAAGACTCAAGAAACCTCTAGTTTTGACACTTGTTTTCACAATAATTTTCAATTGAAATTTCAGAACTAAGATTGGTATAAAATAGGCACCAATTATAGAAAAAATTTCGAGCCTAAACAACAAGCACACTTCCCTTTCACTTCTTTTTTCCTAGACACCGATTTTTCTTCCAACTTGTATGATTTTTATTATTTTTAACTTTTATCCAAATTGCTTGGTTCTTTTTTTTATAATTTCCTTCCTGATGTCTAGAAAATTCAATAAAAATTTCAGCTCAAAATTCGTAGTTACCAATTCTCAATCATTTATACAAGTTCGTATGTTCAAGCTGCCAGCACTAGCGATTTCAACCTAGAAATCAAGAGTAGTGTTTATGTTGCTTAAGGCTTGGATAGTTATAATTTGTGTTTTCTTATGGTCAATTATCTTGAATGAAAAAATTCAAGAGAGCTTAAGACTTATTTTGATTCACAAATCCAGCCACAACTCAACTTCATCATAGGCATCATGTAGGAAACTTAGAAAACAAAAAAAAAGGTTCAACAAGATTAATTACTTCTAGGAATTGATTTAAAACATATTATGAACTAGATAACATGCATGAATTAGACTCAAAATTCAAAAGATAGGCTAAGAATGACAAGAATAGATGAACAAATGTATCTAGAATTCAATCAACAAAATAAAAATTCAACACAAACTTAGAACATAATGTGACAATTACTATGACTAAACATGACTCTAAGACAACATGGATTAAGTGATTTACACTTAGATTTTTGTTTTTTTTTTCTAATCAATATTTTGGAAGAAAATTTATATCTAAAGATTCAGCACAAGAATATTATGACTGAAAAATGATAGAACCTAAAATCAACACGAAAACATGATTCAAGAGTAGATCTATAAAATTTGAACCATAAAAATGCAAGAACAAGTGTAGATCTAAGATTTAATCGGTTTATTTTTTTTAATCTACTCTAAACAGCACCAAAGCACAAGACAATAAAGGATATACATGGAGAATAAGATGAATAACAAGGAATTAAAGTGAATTGATCGAACAAAAAGATAGAGGAAGCAAAAGAACATCACCAAGATGAAGATGCTCTTGATAGCACATGAAGTAGCTCCATTGGAGCTTGTAGGCCTTGGACCTTCTTCATCAATAAAGTCCTTTGCTTCTTGAGTTTTAATGGCAGCAGAATGGAGAAGAAGAAGAGTTGAGAGGAGACGCCACTTCAAGGAGAAAATGAGTCAAGAAGAAGCTCACCACCATAGGAAGCCATGGATAAGAGCTTGAAGGTAGAAAAAATGAATGGAAGGAGAAGGAGAGAAGGAGCACGAAATTTTGTGCCTCAAAAGAGGTCTGAACTTTGAAGTGTAATTCTCATATGATCAAAGTTGAAAAAATGCACACATAAGGCTTCTATTTATAGCCTAAGTGTCACACAAAATTGGAAGGGAAATTTTGAATTTCTATTCAAATTTCACTTGAATTTGAAATTGAATTTGTGGAGCCAAATTTTGTAGCCAAAATTTCACTAATTATGATTAGTGAATTTTAGTTATGGTTCAGCTCACTAATCCAAAATCAAATCCAAGATTCTTCACTAAGTATGCTTAGGTGGCATGAGGCATGTAAAGCATGAAGGACATGCACAAAGTGTGACTATATGATGTGACAATGGGGTGTAGCAAGCAAATGCTCACCTCTCCCTCTAAAATTTAATCGGATTGGGCTCCTCCCAATTCAATTAAATTTATTTTCTAACACACACATCAAATATTCACTTAATGCATGTGAAATTACAAAATTATCCCTAATACAAAAACTAGTCTAGGTGCCCTAAAATACAAGGGCTGAAAAATCCTACATTTTTAGGATACTCTGCCTACATTATGGAACCCTGAATACAAGACCCAAAAATAATGAAACCTCAATCTAATATGTACAAAGATAAATGAGTTCATACTTAGCACATGCACCCAAAATCTAGCCTAGGGCTCATGAGAACCTTAGAGTTTTTTCTTGCATCTCTGGCCCAATCTACTTGAAGTCTTCTATCCAATGCCCTTGCGGAGTAGGATTGCATCAATCGCCATTCCTAATCCAAAAAACCTTTGTTGTTTGATGCTAGTAGGCTTCCTCTTGAGCAAGATCATTTAACTAATCTCTTATGCACATAATTTTCACAGCTTAAGAAATTATAGTTAGTTTCCATTAAACTATAGCCACCAAATTAAGTTGACTGTGGTTACTAATGTGCAGACTATAGTTTCCCATTTTCCCGGACATTTTTGTTTTATATATATGGTTTTCTCCCACGTTGCATTATTTCCGGCAAATTTAATGCACCAAAATCATTTAATATCCTCACATTTTGGCGACTTTTTTAGGTTTATGAACTTAATTTCTTTTAATCTTTTATTTCAAATTTTATGGATAGAGACAATTACGTTTTGAACAAATTTAAGTTTTTTAAATTAATCTCTCTAACCCAACTTAAGTAGTTAAATTCAAAATTCTGCACGGGAATCTCAAAGAAAACAGTTTAAGCAAACAAATTGCAGACATCGATCCTATTCTTTTTCCTTCTTTCATTCTTTCTTGTTTATTTATTTATTTTGTATTCATATTCTTTTTCTTTAATGCAACATTACTAGAAAATTATTAATTTTAAAGCCATTTAATGAATTTTTATTTTCTAGAGCAAGTAGTAAAATGAATAAATAATTCTTCCTCTTACCGTTCTATGTTTACTTGCAAATCTACAGAACACACTGACTACTGCTTATATAAAACATCATTTTCCACACACAAACTCGGTCAAGTCATCACACATGCATGATTGTAACTAAAAGAAAAGTCACTAAATGTGATTCTTATCAATGTCTCCACTTCCTTTCATTATTCACAATTAGTCTTCCCTGACATCAGCTAATGGCCACAAAATCAATTAAATGTCAACATGGTAGCAGAAAATTACACATCTTATATAACGTTCTTATCTCTGTACGTCACATAAAATTTCTCTTCCAAATAATCGTACACGAACAAGGCTTCAAAGAAAAGGAAAAATATTTTTGAAGATCAGTTTGGATTGATATTTTTACACTGATGTAGCCCAAATTTATTGATATCTGTGCCTTATTTTTCAACTCTAAATATGTAAGCAAAGACGAAACAATTTTTTTGTCACACTTTGATTCAGTCATGCATCCTTCAGATCAGCCATTTTCAAACATCTAATTAGAATATTCCAAGTGTACACTTACCTCTATTCATAGAAATTGTTGAATAATTGAATCCTGCACAAGAAAATTTCTATGGATATTCTTTCTTCATTGATCTTTGTTGCAAGTATACTTATCCCTTGTTTCAAATTCTGCATAGCAGCTGATACCATTCTTCTGTCCCAATCCATTAGTGATGGCATGACCTTGGTTTCTCGAGGTGAAACATTTGAACTTGGTTTCTTCAGTCCCAAGAACTCCAACAAACGTTATCTCGGAATTTGGTACAAGAATATCCCCCAGACAGTTGTTTGGGTTTCGAACAGGGCCATCAATGATTCCTCAGGCATCTTAACAGTGAACAGTACAGGAAACCTTGTCCTCAGACAGCATGACAAGGTTGTCTGGTACACAACATCTGAGAAACAAGCACAGAATCCAGTGGCGCAGCTTCTAGATTCAGGGAATCTTGTTGTAAGAGATGAGAGTGAAGCAGACTCAGAAGGATATTTATGGCAAAGCTTTGACTACCCTTCAGATACAATACTTCCAGGCATGAAGTTGGGATTGAACCTCAGAACTGGTATTGAATGGAGAATGACATCTTGGAAGAATCCCAATGATCCATCCCCAGGAGACTTTTATTGGGGCCTTTTGCTTTATAATTATCCTGAGTTTTATCTGATGATGGGAACAGAAAAGTTTGTGAGAGTTGGACCATGGAATGGCCTGCATTTCAGTGGCATACCAGATCAAAAGCCTAACCCGATTTATGCTTTCAACTACATATCCAACAAGGATGAGAAGTACTACACTTATAGCCTACAGAATGCTGCTGTGATCTCAAGATTGGTAATGAATCAAACCTCTTCAATGAGTATTAGATACGTATGGATGGAAAACGAACAATATTGGAAGGTCTATAAATCGCTGCCAAAAGACAACTGTGACTATTATGGCACATGTGGAGCCTATGGGACTTGCTTGATTACAGGCTCCCAAATATGCCAGTGCTTAGCAGGGTTCAGTCCCAAGTCACCACAAGCATGGAACTCATCTGACTGGACTCAAGGATGCACACGGAATCAGCCATTAAATTGCACTAACAAGCTCAATGATGGATTTATGAAAGTGGAAGGTGTGAAAGTGCCAGATACTACACATACTTGGTTAGATGAGACAATAGGTCTTGGAGAGTGCAGAATGAAGTGCTTGAATAATTGTTCTTGTATGGCATATACTAATTCAGACATAAGAGGTGAAGGTAGTGGCTGTGTCATGTGGTTTGGTGATCTAATTGATATTAGGCAGTTTGAAAATGATGGGCAGGATCTGTATATTCGAATGGATTCTTCAGAATTAGGTATACACAAGGACTTTATAATCTCAATCAACTTCTTCAAAATTTCATTATACAAGTACATACACAGATATTATGTGCATTTTTATTTGATTTTTTATTTTGTTTTATCGAATTCAACTATGAAGGGGAACAAGAAGAGCACAAGAAGGTGGTGATCATAATAGTTTCTACCACCATTGCTACAATTTTAGTAATTCTTTGTATTGGTTGTTATCGTATATACATTGTGCGGCACAGCATAACTGGTAAGAAACTGACCTGGCAGTTACATATACCTACAAATACTATCACCTTTTAATTTATTTAATCATCTGTTCACCTCCAAATGAAATACAAACCAAGTGGAGTTAGTTCACATAATCAAGATAATTCAGGGTATGTAAAGTAGGTAACCAAACTAAATTTATTTAAGGCTGCAAACCCATGAGCAAAGAAGAGCATCTTGAAGCCTAGTGTGTCTTACTATAATAGTTCTCAGTGATTCTCTACATGCTTGATGATAGGGTAGTAGGGATAACCAAATTTTGCTCTGTTTTAGACTCTTAGTTAGCTAAAGCTCTCTGGTTTTATTGGATAATCATCGTAAATTCTTTTGCCTTGCAATAATATATCTCTCGCCAAAGTTAAAGGTATGAACAATGTGTAAAAGATTGTAGTGCCTAGGAGAATTTTGACCATGTATCTGTTCAACATCTTGATAAAAAATGCAAAGATGTAATGCTGCAAAGTTATTGACTTGACTAAACTATCATATACATTGTGCCTTTAACTAAATTGAAGCCATTGTTCCATTTTATCAGAGTATTCAGATATTGTACGTGATCAAAATAGGGGAGGAAGTGAAGAAAATATCGATCTCCCCTTACTTGACCTTTCAACAATAGTCATTGCCACTGATAACTTCTCAATAAACAACAAGATTGGAGAAGGTGGTTTTGGACCAGTATACAAGGTGATTCAATCTTCTTTGTCTTTTTAGGAAAAAGACCTCAAAAAGTGTCAATGTGATTAAGATTATTCCAATTTATTTATTTATTTTGTAGGGAAGATTAGTAAGTGGACAAGAAATTGCTGTGAAGAGGCTCTCAAGAGGCTCGGGACAAGGAATGACAGAGTTCAAGAATGAAGTCAAACTGATTGCTAAACTTCAGCACCGAAATCTTGTTAAGCTTCTTGGTTGTTGCGTTCAAGAACAAGACAGAATGCTGGTTTATGAGTACATGACTAATCGTAGCTTGGATTGGTTGATTTTTGGTATGAACATCACAAGATTTCTTATTGTGGATTACTTTAATGTTTTTACTCTAACCTTTAGAGGTCATGAAACCTAAATTTTGAGATTTAGAATGCAAATGAGGTGAACAAATTTAATCATATTGAACAGATGATACTAAAAGCAAACTGCTAGATTGGCCTAAGCGTTTCAACATTATCTGTGGAATTGCTCGAGGTCTTCTTTATCTTCATCAAGATTCTAGATTGAGGATAATTCATAGAGACCTCAAAGCAAGTAATGTTTTGCTCGATGACCAGATGATCCCTAAAATATCAGATTTTGGCATTGCTAGAATATTTGGAGGAGAGCAGACAGAAGGAAATACAAATCGAGTTGTTGGAACTTAGTAAGTATTATCTTAGTATCAATCTGAGTGTGATTGTTTTGTGAAATTTTGTTTAACTGCTTTTTATTTTGATGATATGTTGCAGCGGCTACATGGCACCAGAATATGCAGCTGATGGTATTTTTTCTGTGAAAACTGACGTTTTCAGTTTTGGTATTTTGTTGCTGGAGATTTTAAGTGGAAAGAGAAACAGAGGATTTTATCTTGAAAACCAATCTGCAAACCTTGTCACTCATGTAAGTATGTCTCAATTTTCTCAGTTGTTTTGATTGGTTTTGGTCTTTGGAGAATATAATATGGATTTCTTTCTATAAAACATTTTCTGTTTTCATTTTAATAACAAAAATGTCCCTTTGTTTTATGTTTCCAAAAGTTTGTACATTTGTATCATTTCTTATTTTCATTTTCTGTTTTTACTATTTCCTGTGCAAACTTTGAAAGTAGGAAATAGAAAATGAAAACAAAATGTTGTCCCAAACCAAATGGCACATTTGGTTTCAATCCTTGTCTAAATTTAAATTATTTTTAATCCTTACATTGAATTTTAAAAATACAATGCATTTGTTGTCCCTCACCAGGTTTAAAAAAGGACATAATTTTTGTAATTTTTAAGGACTACAAACAAGAAAAACACTTCATCAGATATGTAACATACAAAAACATAGTATTTTCACAAATCAAAAATATGTTTAAGCTTTTTCATTATAGGTGTATCATGGAAACTTGTGACATCAATTTTTGCATTCCATTGATCAGGCATGGAATCTGTGGAAAGGGGGCAGGGCTATAGAAATGGTTGACTCAAACATAGAGGACTCTTGTGTTCTATCAGAGGTATTGCGTTGCATCCATGTCTGTCTCTTGTGTGTTCAGCAACACGCAGAGGATAGGCCTCTTATGCCTTCCGTGGTTCTAATGTTGGGGAGTGAAAGTGAATTGGCTGAGCCAAAAGAACCTGGTTTCTACATAAAGAATGATGAAGGTGAAAAAATTTCCATCTCAGGTCAAAGTGATTTATTTTCAACCAATGAAATAACTATCACACTATTAGAAGCCAGATGAAATTTAAATCAAATTACTATATTGCTCATGCATGTGAGTACTATTATGTATTAGCAAGTGCACCAATTCTTCCCAAGTAGTAAAGCTAGAATGGAAGTTCGAGTGTTGAATCTACAGGAACTTTGTTTATACTAGATGAACATTTTATTAATAAAAGAAGTTAAAGAAAATTAACTTGAGAAGGTTATGAGAAAAATAATAATTTAAATTGACAAAAAAGTTAAATCAAACAAAAAAAAGAAATTAAACAAGAATTTAAATTGATTAATTAAAGAGAAAAATTAGAGAACCCAATAATTGTAAAAGTAAATTTAGAAGATGAGAATGTTGGAACTTAATCTATTAGAGTTACTCTTTGATGTAATGTTAAGCTCAATCCTACAAAACCGGCTTATAAGATGAGGATTACTCCTCATTTATATAGTTTATCTCGGCACTATTTTTATTCGATGTGGGACTTTACCACACCTACCCTCATGCTCACAAGGCTACTTGCCTAGAGCGTGACAATCATAGGGATCCTTCCACACCTCCCCTCATGCTCATCAAGGCTTTTGAAAGTGGGTTTTTCATGAGTTTAGCTCAACCCTACAAAACCGATTTGTAAGGTGAGGATTACTTCCCATTTATATAGTTTATCTCGACACTATTTTTATTCAATGTGGGACTTCACCACACCTACCCTCACGCTTACAAGGCTACTTGCCTAGAGCGTGACAATCATAGGGATCGATTAGGATAGGCTCTGATATCATTTCAGAAAGTGAGTGTTTCATGAGCTTAACTCAATCCTACAAAATCAGCTTGTAAGGTGAGGATTACTCCCCACTTATATAGTTTATCTCAGTACTATCTTTATTCAATGTGGGACTTCAACATGCCACATCACCATACCTCCCCTCACGCTCATCAAGGCTACCTGCCTAGTGCGTGACAATCATAGGGATCCTTCCACACCTCCCCACACGCTCATCAAGGCTACCTGCCAAGAGCGTGACAATCATAGGAATCCATTTAGGATAGTCTCTGATACCATGTCAGAAAGTGGTTTTTTCATGAATTTAGCTCAACTCTACAAAATCGACTTGTAAGGTGAGAATTACTCTCCACTTATATAGTTTATCTCGACACTATTTTTATTTGATGGGGCATGTTGAAGTCCCATATTGAATAAAGATAGTGTCGAGATAAACTATATAAGTGGGGAGTAATCCTCACCTTACAAGTCGGTTTTGTAGGGTTGAGTTAAGTTCATGAAACACCCACTTTTTGACATGGTATCAGAGTCTATCCTAATGAATCCCTATGATTGTCACGCTCTAGGTAGGTAGCCTTGATGAGCGTGAGGGGAGGTGCGGTGATGGGTCATGTTGAAGTCCCACATCGAATAAGATAGTGTCGAGATAAACTATTGAAGTATAGAGTAATTCTCACCTTACAAGCCGGTTTTGTAGGGTTGAGCTAAACTCATGAAAAACGCACTTTCTGACATGGTATCAGAGTCTATCTTAAATGGATCCCTATGGTTGTCACGCTCTAGGTAGGTAGCCTTGATGAGCGTGAGGAGAGGTGTGGTGATGGAGCATGTTGAAGTCTCACATCGAATAAAGATAGTGTCGAGATAAATTATATAAGTGGGGAGTAATCCTCACCTTACAAGCCAATTTTGTAGGGTTGACTTAAGCTCATTAAACACCCACTTTCTGACAATAATTTCTCATGAAAAAAGGATAATGAGAATATTGTGCTATAAGAAGTGATAACAACAATGATACAAAGATGAAATAAATATGTCATGTTCTTATAATAATCATTTCATTAGTTGCAAAATTAATGTGTTCTTATAATGATACAAAGATAAAACAAAAAAGGGAAAAAAGTTGTGCCGTTATCTACATTTTCTCTTCTCTCCATATTCTTTAAGACTTCGACTTGTCCAAACAGAACATAGTTTATTCTCATTCTCTCAATATCTCAGTTCATGGATTAAAGTAAAACATAAGCTTTTGGAAGTATAAACAGGAAAAATAAATAAACACAGTTATCACAATTCGGAAAAATGACAGGGAATCTATTGTGAACCAGTGTCTTAAGTTTCAAAATTCACTACATCATAGCTAATCTTGGTATTTTCTTTCAATACTTTTGACTATGGAGCATAAATTTCGTGTTACTATGTATACCGTATAGTGCATAAAGTTCATGGGCAGCCAATCTCAAATTTTGCATGTTCACCAAATCAAGGTATGTTGATCAATTTAGAAGTTAAAGTAAGTAATGTCAGTCACTGATAAAAAAATATCAATATTTGATATTATGTATACGAACATGACAAATAATGATATGCTAATTTTCTTATCCATCAACACATGAAATTACTTAATTTATCTTTACTGAATCTGGAGAAGAGGCATTAAACAGAATATTTCAGTGCTAGCTGCATCAAAGCTTGAATTTTACTCTGTTGATAAAATGGAAAATGTAGACAACTATGTTCAGAAATTTCAATTTCCAAATAATCTAGCTGACGAAATTGACTTCTATCATAGTCCATCTTATCGTTTTTCTCGCTGCTTCTTTCTTAGCGATGGCATTTAGGGGGGGACCGGGGGACCGGCATTCATAATCCAACGAGTCAAAAATTTATGTTTGTATTTTATATTTTATTATTTCTTAAGGCTAAAATATGTTGATAATCACTAATAAAAATTTAAATTTTAGGTTGGTTATCCAACAAATTTTTTCTTCATTTTTGTTTTTTAATAAAACAAAAATTATTTTTGTGTTTGATACTTATTTTTAGTCCCTAATAAACTAATAATTTTTGTATTTGTTTCTTTTTAAATTTTTTTATTTGTCATTAGCCACTTTGAAAATGACTAATAACAAAAAGAAAAATGATTAGAGAGCAAACACAAATTTTTTTAATATATCAGAAACTAAAGAAAAGTGTCAAATAAATATTTTTTATTAGTAACTCAATGAAATGAATAATTTATGAATGAGTAAACATAAAATTTAAGTATTTTGATTGAAAACATATTTTAGACTTTTTTTAATGTACGAAACGACAAGTGTGACTTTGGATTAACTGTGAAAAGAGTTATGTTAAAAGTCAGATATTCCTATAATCAAATTTTTAAGGGAAAATATTATGAAAAAATAACTTATGCTAGGATATATTAATTCATAATTAATTTTATGACAGAGTGTTTTGTTTGAATATAAAAAATATATCTTTCATGAATTAAATTGACAGAAAAAATATCAAACGATTGAAAAGAAAAAGTCATTTGATTGAACGAAAATAATCAAAATTGTCAAAATAAAATTATAAAAAACAAATTTTAGTATGAAATAATACTCAACTCATTACTTCAACCTAAACAAGTTTGTTTATGAGAGAAGGGGGTGCTATAAAAACAAATTGAAAACGAATTTAGAAACAAGTTATTCAAGGTTGAAGATGACTAGTTATATAAACAAATTGGAAATTCATGCCGAACAAGACTCAGGCGCTATAAATAAAATAAAGAAATGTAAGAATATAAATATGGAGCCAAAGCCCATGAGATAGCCCCTAAAATATGAGACTCGGTTTTAAAACTGTTCAATTTCCACAAGACAAATGGTTTGATCGGTTTGAAATAATTTAATTTATGATTTTTTTGGGTCAAAAGATCGATTGATCGTTTCACTTAAAATTTTAATTTGTGATTAAACCATGATCAAATTTTGGCCAAACTGGATACAACTAGTTCAGTAGGAAGTTATCTGTTTGTTCAACTATAAAGAGGAGCAGGAACAAAAGGGAAATCAGGTAATCATAAACCTAGACATGTCCAACTATTTGAGAATTAATGGGAGTATATTTAAATGTACATAAAATATTCTTCTTTTGTATTTCCCTTACATTACTTTGGATCCTGGTCTTTACAGATGATCTGTTTTGGTAATTTATTTTTCAGATGATTCAACATTCAATAATGTATCATCAACATGTGCTACTATTTTGTATTTTGTTAGTTGTACTCACCGAGTGATTAGTATGTGAAATTACATTAATTAACATTAAGGATGTGAGGATGATACATCAAGCAAAACAGTACACAGTGACAAGATGCTGGCGGCAATCTGGTTTTGTTTTGCAGGACGTATGCAACACTTTCACTAGATCCAATTGCTATGGATATGTAGCTTAAAATCCAATCTGATTTCTGAAAAAACAAGTTATATATGGTGAAATTGAATAGTTATGACTGAAAAAAAAAATTACAACATATTGGAAGACGTTTGTTCAAGTTGCATTGGGATCTCTATCTCTGGCAGGAAATTGTTTTATAAATGTGGCAATGAAAAGCTATCATTGGCACCTGCATATCTCTAACTATGCTAGTATCATCCTCTGTCAAAAGTAAAAGAGTTACCACAATATAAATAGAGTTTTAATTCTGAAGAATGGAATAGTTATTCTAACGAACGGATTGAGATTTAAACATATACCATTCAAAGGCAATAGTCACCATTAAGAAATTTCTCTCGGCTTTAAAGGATAATACTAGTTGGCTCATTGGATCGGGCTCGGATATCAACTTTTGGAAGGATAATTGATGTTTTGACTCTCCCATTGCTGACTCGCTTCAGCTTCCTCATAACATTAGAATGAAGCTTTCTTCTTCTATCCATAATTTTCATCCGGATAATGAGTGGCTGATCCCGGATTCGCTTCTGGCCAGAATTCCCTCCTTATCCAATGCCATTTCGCAGGTTAAGCTATCTTCCGTTTTGGACGACTTACATGTTTGGAGTCCAACTGATAATGGCATCCTCTCGTTTAATGATGCTTTAAGATTCTTGCGGCCTCAAGAAAACCAGGATCCTTGGTGTGGAAGATCATTTGGTCCCCGCTGATTCCTCCATCAAAATCTTTCCTCCTCTGGCAGGTTCATCAAAATAGAGTGCCCACGGATGAAAAGAGGTTGCTTCATCACCTGAATCTGCTCTTATTGTTTGGCTCCTGTAATGAAACCTCATCCCACCTCTTCTTTGATTGCTACTTTGCGAGACAGATTTGGGCCTGGGCTGGGAGTAAAATCAATGTCAACTTTAATCTTCTCTATGCAAAATCAGTCCTCGGTACCTTGCTGCATTCTTGGAGCAAGCAAGCTAAGGATGTGGTCCTATCTTTGATCATCAACTCCTTGGGTGCCATTTGGTTTTGTGGCAAACAACTAAGATTCAACAACAAAATGGTTCCTTTTCAAACAACAACTTTGATCTCCTCCTTTGTCACTTTCTTTGGCTCTTGCTCCAAAGGTTGTTTTAAAAACAATATCTCTAAGTTCTCCTTGTTGAAAGCTTTTTTGGTTTATATCCATCATGGAAGGCTTTGCAAGTTGTTAGGTTAGAGCTATCCCCCCAACCAATTCAGCCTTGGTCCATGTGCGTTAGGACCAAAATGGCCCACAAGGTCAAATGGGCCACATAGTTAAACCACCCATTGGCCGAAAAGCCCATAAAGTCTTGTGAGCTAGACTTGGCCTATGGGCTAAAAATATTAGACCTTTTTTTTCAATTTTCATAATTCAAATATATATTTCAATATAATAGTTTTTTATGTTTGCATAAAAGAGAAAGGAGATGGATCAAATGTAACTACACGTTAAAGAGTAAAGACTAAAGATAACTATAAACAACTTTAAAACAACACTAATAATAACATTGTACACGTGTTCTTAAATAAAATACAACTTTAAAATTGGACAATCACAAAACAACAAACAACAATTTCTTTCCAGTTGTCAATGCCACTTTTTACCTGTCATATACAAATAAAATAAACTTTAGATCATATCAAAACTTAAGTCACACTAACAACATAACCAATACAAACATAAATTCAATTGTTAGTTAATTCTAGCTAGTGGCACATAAAGACCATAATAAACACATATAATAAAAAGGGTAGAAGCCTCACTCAAAATCTTTCTCAATCTTCAACATCTTGAGGCATAACTCCATCTATTATTGCCTCATGACCAAAAATGTCAGCCACAACTTCATCTAGAAAAACATAACCAATTGAAATACAAATAGACCACTATTCTAGAGTTAATTATCCAAGATAACATATAATTCTAAAAAATTATAATACAAAACCTCACCGTTAGAATTTTCATAAAAACTATGCAACCAATTTTGTGTACAAATTAACATTTGCACATGCTCAAGAAGAAGGGAGGTTCTATATTTGTTAAGTATGGCCACCAACACTAAAGGCCAACTTTGACACCACTATAGTGATGGGAATACTAAGCATCTCTCGTGCCATTATAGACAATATGGGAAATCTCTTCTCATTAGACCTCCAATACTGAAGTACATCAAATTGCACCATGTCATCATCATCTATCATTGGTTCATCCAAGTAAACATCTATTTCACTCTTGTCAATGAATGATTTAGTATATTATATTAGTATTAATAATTATCAAAACAAAAGAAGAAAAAGAAAATTAATGAACACTGAGTATAAAAACTTACAAAAATAATCTTTGATCTCTTGGTCTTATTCCCTTGTAAACATGACAACACATTGAAATCATTAGATGATTGAGAAAGAGAAACACTTGAGATAGGAAAATTCCTTACATATTCTTAACACCTTGAACTTCTTTTTATCAACTTTTCAGTCTTCAATTTAGAGGTCAAAGGATCATGTTTTTTTATAGCAATAACTTATAAAATCCTCCTTCAACCATGTGTCAAGAATAACTCCAAAAGATAATCCATCACTATACTCTGTCCAATACTTATCAAACTTTTAATAAACGTCGTACAGTTAACATCAGTTTTAACAAAAATACAGTGCCATTTTTGTAAATAAAGTGTTTTTGTTAACATTGATTTATTAAAAACCGATGTTATGAGTTTGCCTTAACATCGATTTTACTAAAATTGATGTTGTTAGTGGTAAGTTAATATCGGCTTTAATAAAATTGATGTTATTATTTTTTCCTTAACATCGGTTTTATTTAAATTCGATGTTGTAATTGGTAAGTTAACATTTGTTTTTAATAAAACCATGTTATTTTTCTAATAACAACATGGTTTTATTAAACTTGTGCCCAAACTTTTCAAAAGTCATTCTTCACATCTCAGAATCCAAACGTCTTGCAATAACCTATGGAGCCCTAGCCGTTCGTCGTCACTATCGCCAATGTCGCCACCTCTCATGGTCACAGGTATCATCCTCCCTCTTCGTTGTCCTCTCCGACATGCCCTCTCCGCCATTTCCCCATCGCCGGCGCCATAGGCATGTCCCCAATCCCTCTCTTTTCTCTTATAATATGTCATTGAAGTTCTATTCTCTATGCCGGCATTTTCCCCTCTTTAATTTGAATAGGTGTTCTGAAACAATTGAAATGGTTGTTATTGCTATGTTTGCGTCTTCCGTAATGATATCATTTTTTGTGATGATATTTTTTTGGAAAGACTTATTTTCAAGTAATGAAATGAGCAGTGATCCGAGAAATTATGGCAGTATAAATGGAATATTGTTATGTTGGATACAAGCCGTGGGGTATAACCTAGGCACTCAATATGTAATAAGAGAAGTAGGGTTCAAGGGATTTGAACACTACGAATATAGAGATTCTTGCTATTAGGGAAGTTTAATCCTAGTTGTCTGGTGTAATTTGAACCAAAAGAAACAGTGGAAAATAAAATTCAAAACAACTCTGACAATTACCTTACGATGTTGTGAACACTACTTACAATGCAATAGCATAAGCAATCTCAATCTAAGTAGCGAGAACAGCAGCTCAGTGTATATTTAAATGTAGAAACCTTTGTCCTTCACTCTTTACCTCTAACAAATGCTTGCAACAAGCATGATGGCTGTCCTAGATATAAGCTTCAAATGGTAAATAGAAAGCATGAAATCAGAAAGGTAAATTTTTGGCTGTAACTGATGAATTATTTTTAGTATTTACTTTATACCTGAATGAATTCCAAATTGGTCATATAATTATTTTTAGGATTCATTTTTTCAATTTTTTGGAAACATCTCACATGTGTTAGACAGGGATCAAAGAACTTTTAAAATCTTTACTTGTTGTTCTAGACGGATTTGTTGATTGCTTCTTATGTGTTTGATCAAATGCCAAAAAGAACTTTGAAATTTCCCTTTGCAAGCTTTACCGATTGATTTCTTTGGTCTATTTTTAGTTTACTGACTAAAAAAATATAAATTTAGTGGGTCAGTAGTACTAACTGAACATGCAATGAAACATGCACACTAAAAGAGCAGCTACATTCAAATACTTTAGAGCAGGTAATGAAAGTTTTAATTGGTTTCTTCAATTTGTTGAGCAGTCGGGTACTTTATTTATTTCCTTGTTTAGTAGGAGCAATTTTTTATTTCTTTTGAAAACTTTTTGCCAATGGTGTATTAGTATAGTTTGTAATTTTTTGTAGATTTCACATAATTTTAGGATAAAAATAAATTATATTTGTAAGTTTAAATACAGTTTAAAACAAAGTTATAATGATAATATGTATAGTGGAAGAAGAAACTATAAGAGGAATAGGAGAGGCTGGCCAAGGGTCAAGGAATTCTCAATGAAAGAGAACAATCACTAATGAGAAATCTTGGCAATCCTTTGTAACTCACTCGTAGGTGTCATTTTAAATACTCTTTGACACTTTATACCATCTATTATCAGGCTTGGAAAAATAGAAAATGAAACCCGTTAAATAGGGATTAAGACTGACATCATTTAGCGAGATCCGCATAAGATTCAGCTAATAATAGTTTGTAAATGATATTATGATGATATTACTATGATAATATCATTCTTCTTTTCTCTTTTATCTGGACCTTTGTGTGAGCTGTTTTATCTGTTGTAGGCAAGTGTATAAACTTTGATTGGGCTGAATGTAGGTTTTGCAAGTTGCAACTGATCATCAAGACATCAAGTATTCTTACAATTTTTTCTATTAATCCTCTTTAAATAAGTATTGATTCGAAAGTAAATGCAATTAAATTCTTAAAAATTTAATTAGTATTGAATATCTTTTTCATTTCATGAATAGGAAATTAGAAAGACGTAGAGTGAGGAAGAGAAAGACAATCTTCTCTCGCGTAAACAATTTGTCCAATAGATTTATTCTATATCACTTAATTATGTAAATGGAACCAATATAACAGAGGAAACACACCATGTGACTGGATAAGGTATAGATCCTATGAATGACATAGCCAGAGGAAACATGCCAAGAACTTGACATATGTTTATGCTTAAATAAAATAGAGTACTATAGTTACATGCATGTCTACCAGGAATGATTTCGAAGTGTGGTTTAATTTATTCCTCTTTCTTGAATTCTTGTTAGAAATTAATGTTTTGTTTAATTTAGGAAGGAAAGGTACAGAAGAATAAAAGTAAAAAGAAAGATAGAGAGAGAATAGAAAAATATAGAGTGGGATGATTTTTTAATTTTTTTCATGTATAAAAATTGAAAGGAAAAAAATATGTATATAAAATTACACTAATATCCCAAATGAAAAACAAGATGTATAATAAATAAGGATGCTTATATCTTTATACACATTTAAGTTTTACATTTTAATTCTTATACTTCAAAATTATCCTTTATATATGTTTTTTTAATTGCTTTTAGTCACCATAAGTTTAGACGACAAGGGATAAAAATAATTAAAAAATTGGACCTATTCAAAATAAATTCTAAAAGGATAGAAAGCTTTACTAATAATTCCAAGATAATTAACTATTATAATTACCAATACCTCTAAGATAAGTATTATAATCTATTAATCTCAAGGTTCAGTCCTACTTATAAAATGACTAAATGAGTAGTATAATCTATTAACTATGAAATGAGTATACCACACTACCACCTAGTCCCCCTCAATCCCAAGTGCAAGAGCTTTTACCAAACCTTCCTATAGCTAACCAAAAGCATCGGAAAGAAAAAAAAATGTATGCACTTGCAATTACTTAATTTTGTAAAATCTTATCTCTTATATTGTCATATGATATGCCAAGTTTGCTATGTCTTCTCTTGGAAGAAAAAAGATTGAAAATCAATTCTATAGTTAGAGGAATAGCCCTATGTTATGTTGATATGAGAGGAATATTTTCAATTCCAATAGTTGTATTATTATTATTATTATTATTATCAAATTCCATGGAGGATTTTGTTACTTTTATTCACCGTAGCATATATTTTAATGCGAAATATTTAAACTAAGATTAATTTAAGTACAAGGTCATCTCGTGTTAATCGTGTTTAATACTTCAAAATCAATTCTATCAAGATTTAAAACAAATGGGTTTATGATTGAAAATCTTGGGTTTGGCAATACTCAGAGAAAGGAATATACAAGTACATTGTTAAAAATAATTGATAGCCATAAATCTTCTAGCATATTTACCTGACCTGAAAACCATGAAGGGTCGTGCAGGTTCTTACAAGGAACATAGATTGCATGGTGTTTTCACTGATGACCATTCAAAGAAGCTAGATAAAGATATAGCAGGTATTGTGGCTAACTCCTTATATATTTGTCTCAATTCTGAAAAACGATTGTCTCTGTTGAGAATACACATGAGAATAGTCCTCATCAGGCGTAACACTTAGCTTGAAGTAAAAACAACTATATATTTTGAGTTTCTTATTTCTTCATGTTGGTGCAATTGTAATTGTAATTTGTAGGCATTTTTCCTTTTCCTATAGAACATTGTTATTGTTCATGACCATCTTAACAGGTACGAATGTATTTCATACTCTTTTCAGGGTTTTTTTTGTTACAAATGTTTTTATAATTTATTTTATGTGATTAATGACTATTATTTTATATACATGTTATGTTTATCATGAGTGAACCTTACCTTTGCGTTTGAGATTCAATGCAATGATTCTTTCGAATAGTTCAGATTAATCGTTGTATTGAAACTTGAATTGTCTATTTGGATAGTTTGGGAAGATTCATTTATTATACTAGATTCATACGTATATGTTAACTATCTTTTCTTAAATTTGATGAAATTTTGGTATAGTGCATTTCACTTTGTTTTTCGGGTACATACTTAATTGTTGTGGAATTCATGTTACTACTTTCATGTCATGTACTTGGAGATCAATGCGAAATGTTGTCAAAATTTTGTCAAATCTAATAAAAGAGAGTTAACTTTTGCGTATGAATCTACTATAAAAAAATATTTTCCTGAATGAGATAGGGTCACACCTTTAATGAAAAAAAATGAGATTTTCATGTATCGAATAACTTTGAGTATCATAGAGTTATTAGATGGATCGAAGTTTGATGAATGCAAGTCGCATGAGCTCTGCGTGTGACAAAGGGGTTGAACAATTCTTGGAATTTGCCTTGGAAAGAACTCGACCGAATAAGGATGGAAAATATATATGTCCTTGTATAAACTATTTGAATGGGAGTCAACAAGTATGAGACGACATACGGGAACATCTTCTATGTGATGGGATTAAGAATTATTATACAACATGGATATGGCATGGTGAATTGACAGACATGCAAAGTAGGACCCAAACTGAAATCGGTTGACGTAGAAATGGGAGATTGATTAGAGGATATGATTCATGATCTTGGAAAAGATTCTTTTTAGCAAGCACGTTCCCCTATGTATGATACATTGGAAAGTGATTAGAAGAAGTCTTTGTATCCATGGTGTAAGAAGTCATTGACATTGTTGTCAGTGATGTTAAGTCTGGTTAATGTGTAGGTCAGATATGGGTGGAGTGACAAAAACTTGACTTTATTGCTTAAGGTAGTGCAGCGTATACTTCCAGAAGAAAACATGTTTCTAATAAGTTTCTATGAGGTGAAGAATATATTGTGTCTGATGGATATAGAGTATTAGAAAATTCATGCATGCCCTAATGATTGCATACTATACAGAGATGAGTTTGAAGAAATACATAAATTCCCTAGGTAAGGGGTATCACAGTTCAAATTCAAGGATGATGAAAATTGTAGCAGTGATGAAAGCACAAAGAAAGGCCCTCAACGAAGGTGTTATGGTGTCTTTCTTTCATTCCAAGGTTTAAGCGTGTGTTTGCTAATAAAAATGACGCAGAAGACCTTGCATTGCTCCGCCATCCGGCTGATTCCTCCCAATGGAAGAAGATTAATCTTTTGTATCCAGATTTTGGGAAAGATGCAAGAAATCTTCAGCTTGGATTTGCCATTGATGGAACGAATCCCTTTGATAGTGTAAGCACTCAGCACAATTCGTGGCTTGTTTTGCTAGTAATTTACAACTTGCCTCCTTGGTTTAGCATGAAGAGAAAATACATTATGTTGTCTATGATGATATTGAGGCCAAAATAGTCATGAAATGACATCAATGTTTATATATTATCTAAGTCCCTTGATTTAAGACATGAGAAAGTCATGGGACGGGGGGAGGGGGGTTGATGTATTTGATGGGAGTCAAAATGAGGCATTCAAGTTGCATGCAATGATATTTTGTACTATAAATGATTTTCCTGCATATGGGAATTTGAGTGGATACAATGTTAAGGGCCATTGTGCATGCCCTATTTGTGAAGAAGACACAAACTACATACAACTGAAACATGGAAGAAAAACAATGTACACTTGACATCAACATTTTTTGAAACCTTATCACCCTTATCAGCGATTAAGCTTTTAATGGAAGTCAAGCGCATGAAATTACACCGATACCCTTAACTGATCAACAAGCAGGTTGACAACATCAATACTATATTTGAAAAGACCCAAAAGAAGCTGACAAGTAAAACTTGCATATGGAAGAAGAGGTTGATATTCTTTAACCTTTCATATTTGTCCGATCTAGATGTTTGACATTATATTGATGTTATGCATATGGAGAAAAATATATGTGATAGTGTCATCGGCATGCTTCTTAACATTCAAGGCAAGAGAAAAAATGGTTTGAATACTTGTCAAGATCTACACCATCCTAAAACATCCATTTTTGAAAGGTACATTGCAGAAGAAACTATTGAGTTTTGTTTAGAGTACATTGAAAAGGCAAAACTTGTTGGGCTTCCCGAGTCTCGACATGACAAGAGAGTGAGAGGTAAGGGTTCATGGGGATGCATGTTATAACTCCGGGTCTAGAGCAATTGAAACAATCTCATTTGTATATATTGAATAACAATAATGAAATTATGCCATACATAGTTCATCATGAAGCCTTAGTCAAGGAAAATAACCCAAAAAAGACCATGAATAGGGTGTTGAAAGAGCATAACAAGACTTTCCTTAATTGGTTTAAAGATACAATCTTTGGTGATGATCATGCTTTTGAAACATTAAGGAAGTTAGCAGATGGGCCTAAAAGAAATGTTAGAAGTTGTTAGGGATATGATATAAAAAAGTATTCGTTCTACACCAAATCATAAGACAACAAGAGTACAATGCAAAATTGTGGGGTTAGTCTTAGGGTTGAATCCTAACATTTTGCTATTGTAAATGATGACAATCCACATCTGGCATTCATGCCTTACTTTGGAGTCATTGAAGAAATTTGGGAGCTTAATTATGTTAAATTCATTGTGTGTTTTTAACTGTAAATGGGTTGGTAGCAATATCAATGTGCGAACTGACGATTTCGAATTTACTTTGGTAGATTTGAAGAAGCTGGCTTATTGGAATGAGCTTTTCATCATGGTAGAACAAGCTAAATAAATGTTTTATGTTCAAGATCCTTGTGATGAAAGGTGGTCAGTGGTTCTACAAGGAAAAACCATAGGTCTTAATATCGAAGATGACAATTCAACCCTTGATACATGTCACTCTTTTCTCTATAAACATGCCTAACGTCAACGGGGAATAAGAAGTTGACGACATCCATGCAAATTGTAATGATCATGATGAAAGAGAATTAATTAACATCCAATAATGTAATCATTTTTTATATTTACTTGTTTCCATATTTACAATTACATAACTTAGTATATTTTAAATTGACTTTAATTAATTTTTTTTATTAGGCACATGGCTACACTACCAAGCTTTCCTCCTCTTGAGTTAACATCTTCATCATCTACATCGAAGAGGACTAGAAAAGCCACACGACTCAGATCACTATCTCTCAAACCCGTGGGGGCATAGAAACCAGTAGTTCATGTGGATCCTACCATTGGGAAAGCTGATGGTCCCCATAAAAATAAATTAAGGGCATATGTGGGGGTCATTGTAGAAGCAAGATATCATGATGTTTTGATGATGCCAAAGAAAGGTGCTTCTCAAGTCTAATTCATGACAAGACTTCAAGAAATTCAAGATAAATGATCAAGTTGATCTCTAGAGTCTTAGGAAGAAGTTTCCAAATTGAAAAAACAAAATTTTTGGCCAAAGAATTTTATCTAAATCATTTTAAATTGAGATTTACTCTCTGGTAATCGATTACCATAGTCTGTAATCAATTACTAATGGCCAATATGCTTTCTGAAAAGGTTTTAAATTGTCTTAAATATTTTCGAAAGCATGTAATCGATTACTAGAGGTTTTGAACATTTTAAAATAGCCTTAAGAAATTTGAATTTAAATTTCAAATTATGTAATCGATTACAGTGAATTGGTAATCGATTTCCAGTCTTAAAAATTCAAATTTTAAAGTGAAAAGTCACAACTCTTCAGAAAACAATTGTGTAATCGATTACACCATTTTGGTAATCGATTACCAGTGAGGAATTTTCTAAAATAACTCCCAACAATCACATCTTTTCAAATGATATTTTGAATGGCCGTCAAAGGCCTATATATAGGTGACTTGGGATACGAAATAAAAAGATAGTTTTTCTGAACTAAAATGTCTTATCCTCTTAAAAAGATTTCTTGGTCAAACACTTGCATATTCAATAAGGAATCTTGAATGATCTTCATTGTAATATCCTTCTCTTAAAGAGAGAATTCTTCTTCCTCTTCTTATTCAAAGGAAATTGTTTAAGAGACCAAGAGTCTCTTAAGTTGTAAGGATTCCTGAACACAAGGGAAGGGTTGTCCCTGTGTGGTTTAGACTTTGTAAAAGGAATTTTACAGAGTGAAAAATCTCAAGTGGGTTGCTTGAGGACTGGACGTAGGTGATCGAGGTCGTACCCGAATCAAATAAACATTAAAAATGCAGTATCTAGGAAGTGATCCTAGGTCGTCTCCCAACGAGCAATGGTCAACCAAACGTTCATAATAGATAGTAATTAAATAGTAACGAATTGGGGAGGGGGGATTTGTTTGTTTTTGTAAATTAAATAGCAAGTAAATTTGAATTAGAAAATATCAGAATTAAAACATGTTGTTTCCCCTTGATTCACAAGCAAGTCTCTTATCCTAGGTTACGAGGATTTATCCTTTATCAGTTCAACCACTTAATCTAACCCTAAATTAAATTACTAAGCAAAATTTAACATAAGGCATTCATTATGTGATTAAGCAACACATACACCAATTAATAATGAACGGAACTGATAATTAAGCATGAACGTAAATTAAGCGCAGAGACAATTAATCAGGCACTAAGCATGCATGGATTAATAGCAACAAATACAGAGTAATTGGTGAAGAGGAAAAACTGATCAGAATTCAATAGTAATAATAAAACCTCGAAGAGAGCTGTGCTTGATCATCAAGAGAAAACAACGCTGGAGACTTAGCCTTCCATTAATCAATAGCAAACGAAATTGTAGTAGAAAACAAAGAAAACTAGAATTATTCTTCAAAACGAAAAAAACTAAAACCAAGCGAGAGAGAACCTAAAACTAGAACCTTGGTGTTGTTATGTAGTTCTCAGCCCCAAAGCTTACAAATTTGTTTTAAGTCCAAGCCCATAAATAAAATAAAATCTAGATAAGATAAGATAAAATCTAGATGAAATAAAATCTAGATAAGATAAGATAAGATAAGATCTAGATGAAATAATATCTAGATGAGATAAAATCTAGATATGATAAGATAAAATTTAGATGAAATAATATCTAGATGAGATAAAATCTAGATAAGATAAGATTTGGTAGAATAAAATTGTCTGCTCTCTTCAAGTTCAAGCCCAATTCCGGATTCAAGCCCAATTACTTATAATTCTCTTGAAATTAAATTAAAAACACAAAATTAATCCAGTAGGCCCAAATGATAAAACTGCATAATTAATTTGACAATTAAGGCTAATTATTAATTAAAATGGTGACAAAAAGGGTTAAGAAATATGAGAAAATGATGACACATCAAATCCCCTCACACTTAGCCTTTTGCACTCATGGGGAAAAAAAAACAAAGCAAGGGACAAATCCAGAGACATTAAAGAGAAACAAACAGACACAACAACAATTACATATTTCTCAATGAATCTCAAGGAATGAAAAGAATGGGTAACATCCAACACGTAAAGAGTTAAAGAGTCAAGACCGTCATGAAAATCATCTAAGCATCTCAAACATGGCAAGATAGTAAATCAGCTCAAGAATGAAAAGTGATAAAGCCTCACAAGATATGCACTTTATCTCTCAAGTGTCTAGGCTACTATTTACTCTCAGAGCACCCATGAAAACAAACACCACATAGACTTGGCAAGACTCTAAAATTGACAAGCACATCACAAGCACATGCACATGAGGATCAAAAGGTCTTTTAAGGTTGTAATGGGGCCAAGGACAAGGTAGATGAAAGTATGGGATGGTAGCTAAAACCCAAAGGAATAGAGGAGCATTGGGGAATAAGTGGAAAGTAAGAAAAAGTAATAAACCCCAAAACCAAAATTACAAATTAAGCTTTAAAAAGTAACCCAAACAAAATCAACCAAGTCCTCAAACGAATTCAAGTCTTCAAACCAAGACCTCATTTATTCAACCTCATTCTTTTTCTATTTTTTATATATATATTTTTTTGAACATGAACAGTAGCAATTGAAAGCATTTGAAAAATAAAGCAACAATTAGGCAATATATATATATATATATATACATCAAGCATGGCCAACAAAAACATATCATCCAATGAAACATACCCCCCCCCCCCCTTCACACTTATTCCCAAAACAATTCCAAAGCTCCAAAATTCCTTAAGGGTAGGGTAAAATCATGGTTTTTCACTTAAGGCTTGTAATGAGCTTCAAAACAAAGAAAGGGGAACATCGGCTCAAAGGGGCTATCAAAGGAATTAATTCAAGGTAGGCTCATTTGGCTAGAGGCTTATAAGAACAAAATGCCTAAATCATCTCCCAACATGCATGTGAAGCAAGAAGTATCAACAAGAGTAAAGCCAAGGCTATTGTGCAAGCAATCAATGGGGCAAAACACACCAAATAAAATATATGATGATGGCTCAAATTCTCACCAAGGGTAAATCTATCACTTTCAATTTGAACTTTCAAAACTAACTTGACATGTAGAGAAAAACAAGGGTTTCAATTCACAAAATGCCAAGAAACTCCTATTTCAAAAACAATTACCCATTACCTGTACATAACCCAAAATTCAAAGAAAAACATGCAATGTTGTACACAAAACATAAAACCAAAATAACAAAATTAACCTAGAAAAACCTATTAACATTAAACTAGAACACCCAACAAAATTAAAGAATAATCTCCCCCCCCCCCCCTCACACTTAAACAACACATTGTCCTCAATGTAGCACAATCACAAGATCAAGAGCAATCAAAACAATCAGTAAAATTGGACAAGTGCAATAAAAGTAAAGAAGGAGACAGAAAAAGAAAACTCCCTAAGTCATGGAGGAAGAGAAGTAGGGTGAAGTAAGGAGATCTTTTAGACAAGGACAGCCCCCAATGCGTAATTGGATGCATCGCACATTAGCTCAAATGGGGCTATCCAATCGGGTGCCTGAATGATAGGGGTGGTAGTCACCGCACGCTTGAGGCAATCAAAAGCCTCTTTGCATCGGTCATCAAAATCAAACTCCACCTCCTTTTGCAGCAGATTGGATAGTGGAAGGGCCACTTTGCTAAAATCCTTGATAAAGCACCTATAAAACACTGCATGACCAAGAAAAGAATGAACCTCTCGCACGCAAGAGGGGTAAGGCAATTGTGAAATAACATCTATTTTTGTAGGGTCTACCTCTATGCCCCTATTGGAAATAATATGCCCTAAAACTATACCTTGTTCTACCATGAAGTGACATTTTTCAAAATTCAGCACAAGGTTAGTTTCAATGCATCTATTAAGAACTCTATCCAGACTATTCAAACATGCATCAAAAGAGGATCCATAAACAGTAAAATCATCCATAAACACCTTTATGCAACTCTCTAAAAAGTCACTGAAAATGCTAAACATACACCGCTGGAAGGTACCAGGGGTGTTGCATAGGCCAAAGGGCATCCTCCTATAGGCAAAAGTGCCAAAGAGACAGGTGAATATGGTCTTTTCTTGATCCTCGAGAGCAATATGAATTTGTAAATAACCATAAAAACCATCAAGAAAACAGTAATGAGACTTACCTGCCAAGCGCTCAAGCATTTGGTCAATGAATGGCAAGGGAAAATGATATTTTCTGGTTACCTGGTTCAGCCTCCTATAATCAATGCATACTCGCCAACTGTTTTGCACTCTTGTGGGGATAAGCTCATCCCTTTTATTCTTAATTACTGTGAGGCCTGTCTTCTTAGGGACCACTTGAATTGGACTCACCCATTGGCTATCAGAGATGGGATAGATGATTCCAGCTTGTAAGAGCTTGGTCACTTCCTTTTTCACCACATCTAGAATAATGGGATTGAGTCTCCGCTGTGGCTGCCTCACTGGCTTAGATCCATCCTCTAAAAGTATCCTATGCATGCAGGTAGATGGACTAATACCAGGAATGTCTGCTAAAGTCCATCCAATGACTTTCTTATGCTTCTTGAGCACTAGCAACAACTTCTCCTCTTGCTCAGCATCAAGGGAGGTAGATATGATCACTGAAAATTTTTTCTTGTCCTCCAAGTAAGCATATTTGAGGTTTGTTGATAAGAGCTTCAACTCTGGTGTGGGTGGTGGCTGAACAGTGGGAGAAACCATGGCAGGAGAAGAAGGTTCCTCGGCCTGTACCTCATAAAGCAAGTCAGAAGTATATGTACTTCCTGCAATATGGTTAGTGCATTTTGACTCTAAAAAATCAACATCAAGAGGTACAACACCCAAAAAATCAGAACCAGACTCAAATTCAGATTCATTCTCAGCATAAAAATTAGATACAAGATCAAATTCAAACTCAGATTCAGATTCAATGCATACGGAATGACAAGCATCCAGATCAGATAAAAATGGATGTTTCCTACCATAAAGAACAGAATCAAAATGAAACATATAATCATCAACAATCTGATCAATTATCTCAGCACGAAAAACAGAATGATCCTCAGATGGATGTTTCATGGCATCAAGAATGTTAAAATGAACAACAATATCACCAAATTCCATAGACAATGTGCCAGCATAAACATATATCTTGGTTCAGGCTGTTTTCATAAATGGCATGCCTAAAATAATTGGAACTGAACCATGGGAAAATCCCTCTTCCATATTAAGAACATAAAAATCAACAGGAAAAATAAGTTCACCAACCCGAACTAGCACATCCTCTATGAAACCTGTGGGGTAAGCAATACTTCTATTTGCCAAATGAATCACCACATCTATAGATTGCAAAGGTCCAAGAGATAAAGAATTGAAAATGGATAGAGGCATGACACTAACTAATGCTCCTAGATCTAGTATGGCATTCTCAAATTTAGTGTTCCCAATAATGCAAGGTATACAGAAAGTACCTGGGTCCTTACATTTTTCAGGAATGTGAGGAACAACTTTACCTATCAATGCTGACACATTTCTGCCCATGCTAATCCGTTCATTGCCTTTGAGCTTCCTTTTATGGGTGCACAAATCCTTTAAAAACTTGGCATATCTTGGAATCTGCTTGATGACATCTAGCAGAGGTATGTTCACCTCTACTTTCCTGAAGGTCTCTAAGATCTCCTTTTTCGCTTCTTCCATTTTTTTGTTTGGAATTGCTCTAGGTGGGAATGTGAGAGGGATATGAGGCTGTTGCAAGTCATAATTACTAGAAGAAGGTCCATTTGCATGAAAATTTTTGTTAGAAAGCTTTCTTTTTTGTGCAACTATCTCATCCTCTTTTTCAGGTGTAGAATGAAGCTTGACAGGTGCAGGTGCTGCTACTGGTGGAGGCACTTGAATTTGGTTGCCAGACCTCAAGGTGATGGCACTCACATTTTTTGGATTCTACACAGTTTGTGAAGGCAATTTGTCAGAATTTTGGGACTGGGCTTGATTCATTTGAGTAGCCATCTGCCCTATCTGATTTGTCAAACTCTGAATGGAGGCTCTTGTCTCTTGCTAAAATTGCATATTCTGGATGGTCATTTGCCTTACTAACTCTTCTAAGGAAGGTTGAGGAGGAGCCTCAGTTGCTGGTTGTCTTTGTTGTGACTGTTGCTGTTGTTGCTGCATTGGAGGAGGAACATATGGCTTGCTTGGACCAGCAACATTCTGAAAAGGAGAGACAGGCTATTGTTGTTGTGGAGGACTTGTCCATCTCAGATTTGGATGATTCCTCCAACCTGGATTGTATCTATTGCTCCAAAGGTCATAATTATTCTGCTGTTGTTGGTTTTGCTGCTGAGGTGGTCTATTATAAATGTTTGCAGCATAAGCTTTAGGTTGCTCATTGACTCCAGATTGTTGCAAAGAAGGACATAGATCTGTATGGTGATCTGCAGAAGAACATAGACCACAGACTCTTGCAACAGGTATAGATTTCTTATTTATGGCAAGCTGAGTTACTAGGTTGACCAAGGCATCAAGTTTTCCTTCAAGCTTTTTATTTTCAGTAGATGAAGATGAATCCGTGGCCACCTCATGGACTCCTCCAAGGACAATAGCATCATTTCATGCACTGAATTGTTGGGAGTTGGAAGCCATCTTCTCAATCAAATTCCTAGCTTCAGCAGGGGTCATATCACCAAGAGTTCCACCACTAGCAACATCAATCATACTCCTCTCCATGTTGCTAAGTCCCTCATAGAAATATCGAAGAAGGAGTTTCTCAGAAATCTGGTGGTGAGGACAGCTTGCACACAATTTCTTGAATCTTTCCTAGTACTCATACAAGCTTTTTCCACTAAGTTGTCTAATGCATGAAATGTCTTTTCTGATGGCAGTGGTCCTAGATGCAGGGAAAAATTTCTCCAAGAACACTCTCTTAAGGTCATCCCAGCTGAAAATGGACCTGGGAGCAAGGTAGTAGAGCCACCCTCCACAGAATGAGGAAAATCCTTTAGAAAGATATGATCTTCTTGGACATCAGGGGGCTTCATGGTGAAACAAACAATATGGAACTCCTTAAGATGCTTATGAGGATCTTCACCTGCAAGACCATGAAACTTGGGCAGCAAATGTATTAGTCCAGTCTTGAGAACATATGGAACACCCTCATCAGGATATTGAATGCACAAGCTTTCATAAGTGAAATCAGGTGCAGCCATCTCCCTAAGAGTCCTCTCATGAGGTGGAGGTCGAACCATGTTCTCAGTATGAAAGTTAGTAGTGGAGTGCTCAAAATCAGAATATTCAGAATCACCCTCAACAGAATGCTCAAGCCAGTTGCCACAATATGGGAAATTTTTTCATAATACTTGAAAAATAGGACAATAATACTTGAAAAATAAAAAAGTAATTAGTAAATGGCTGATTTTTGGAGTTTGGGAGTCCTCAAGCCAGTTGCCACAATATGGGAAATTTTTTCCTACCCCAAATGCATATATAATAATAGTCGTTCTGATACCCGCAGCAAAAGTTATGGTCGTTTTAAGTTTTGCTAAAAACAAGTTCCAAATATTTTTGTCCCTCTCAAATAACGCCACACCAAGTGCTCTTGATATTTTTCACACAAAATATGGATCAAAAGAAGCTACCACACAAAAATTCAGCCAAAAATAACAACTCTAACTATCAAAACAAAAAATTGTTAATTAAATTGCAAAATCCGTCGCTAATCACTGTTCAGCATTGTTCACAGCAAAACAAAAGGCTAAAGCAGTCGCTAAAACAGTCACTAAATAGGGAATGCAACTGAAATGCAAAACAGAACGCTACACAAAATAAGATAACTAAACACTAATATGAACCTTTGGCCCATTGCTCCCCGGCAATGGCGCCAAATTTGATCGAGGCCGTACCCGAATCAAATAAACATTAAAAATGCAGTATCTAGGAAGTGATCCTAGGTCGTCTCCCAACGAGCAATGGTCAACCAAACGTTCATAATAGATAGTAATTAAATAGTAACGAATTGGGGAGGGGGGGAGTTGTTTGTTTTTGTAAATTAAATAGCAAGTAAATTTGAATTAGAAAATATCAGAATTAAAACACGTTGTTTCCCCTTGATTCACAAGCAAGTCTCTTATCCTAGGTTACGAGGATTTATCCTTTATCAGTTCAACCACTTAATCCAACCCTAAATTAAATTACTAAGCGAAATTTAACATAAGGCATTCATTATGTGATTAAGCAACACATACACCAATTAATAATGAACGAAACTGATAATTAAGCATGAACGTAAATTAAGTGCAGAGACAATTAATCAGGCACTAAGCATGCATGGATTAATAGCAACAAATACAGAGTAATTGGTGAAGAGGAAAAACTGATCAGAATTCAATAGTAATAATAAAACCTCAAAGAGACAACTAATGTTGTCTTTCAGCCGGATGCAATCCCATGGATTCATACCTCCTCTTGAGCTTGAGGTTTCTCCTTCTGCTTCTTATGTTAGAAGAAAGGGAGGTTGTGTTGATCCCTCGAGGCAAGGCCCAAACACGGCTTTATCACACAAGCGTTGGTTATATCTTGATGACAATCCTCCACGCTTGGTTACCTTTAGCAGAGTTTATGAGGGGTCAATAACTGTGCACAATGTCCCTTTGGGCAATGATCAAGTGAAGGTAGGTGTTGAGGAAGTTCAAGATGTTTATGTTCATGTCCTTGTATCCCCTAAAAAAGGTTCAGTTAGTAGGGCAGACCTTTAAGTCTTTCCTTACTTGGTTGACATATCTTGAACAATCTTTTTCAGAAAAGATGTTTCCTTTTTGTTGTGTTTATTATTATTTAAAAAGGATTTTTACAAATAAATTATTGACTGTCATTTACTTATGTTTATTAATTATGTAGGATAAACAGGACCAGAGAGACCGGCGAAGCATGTTCATAAGTCAAAACCTGATGACAATCCAATATACCAGATGTCATTGATGATCCCGCAACTTTTCCTCAAGCCTATGCAGGTGCTGTAAGATGTAGTTATGTTTAGGGTGTACAATGATAATGTCCCTTTGTACATAAAGCATGAAGATATTGGGAAAATAGCACACGATGGTCAATGTTTGGACATCGTTGTTATATAATTATGAATTTTGTAAGTAACTTTAAATTATAGTCCATTACCTAATTGATTGTTTTAAATTGATGCATAATTTAATTTATTTTAACAATAGGCATATGAATGAGTTAAGTATGTGATCGGGGAATGCCTCTATGTATAGATTTCTTGAGCCACAGTCTATACAGAGATCTAGCCAATCGCAGTTTGAATTTGGGGATTATATTAAGAAATGGATGCAGAATTCACAAAGATATGTCTACATAGGAGCCTCCTTAAATGGGTAAGTAAAACTGAACAAATCAATTTTAATAATTTATGCATTATAATAACTTAATGTTCTCCAATGTAGTGGACATTGACAATTGGTCATTATATGTCCTAAGGACAATGTTATTGTCTGGTTCTGTTCCTTGCACAATAAGCCCGACAACTACTTGAAAAAAACTTATTAACAGGTTAATTGTAATTTGTAACACATTTACTTTATCAAAGTATCTGACATCAATATTTTAATTGTACTGTATGCATGCATGTTTCTCTTAACCAGTGCTTTGAAGAGATTGAACAATAATAAAGGAAGTAAATCCAAGGCAACTGTTAAATGGATTCCAGTTAAAGTAAGTCATTTAAACAATGTTTAATCTCTTAAAATGGAATTTTATTACAGTGTATATCTTTGGGATAACTTTGAATATCTTATTCAATTTAGTGTAATAAGCAAAGAGGAATCATTGAATGTGATTATTACGTGATGCGTTAGATGTCAATCATAGTCCTAGGAGATTTCAAGGATGATTGGAAAATGGTAGTTGTTTACTTGAAAACTAATTTCATTTGTTATAGTTGTTATTATTTGCACTGATTAAGTTATGTTTTATTATATCATGCATTATTTTACTAATCTAAGAGCATTGGAACCAGAGAGAATAAAGACAATTCACATCTAGTGGGCAAGATGTCTTCTAAGAGTTAAAAATGAAGCACTAGTTGTTTAAGAAATTTTACAATTGTAGAGTTATGTTTAATTAGCTTAGGTTATAGATGATTTTATTTATTGAGATTATTGTTCCATTACTTTAAGTATTTCTTTTATTTAATAGTAATTATTCAATAATAATTTGAATGTAATATTTTGTATTGCCTGGATAATGCCTGAATACTGCCTAGATTGGTTGTGTTTTCAATTTGTAGGTTTGACTTAATTAACAAAATAGATAGAATATTAAAAAAATGCAAAAACAACATCAGTTCTAGAAGAACCAATGTTGTAATGCACCATAGTAGCAAAACAACATTGATCGATTTTGGGAGAAAATGATCTTGTAATTACAACATTAATTTTGGTTAAAATCGATGTTGTAAGGTGCATAATAACATCGGTTTTGACAAAACCGACATGCGCCTTACAACAATAGTTTTAAGCAAATCTGATGATTTTACATTTTTTTTGTATATTTCTTACTATACGACATCAGTTTTCGTTAAAAATTGAAGTTGTGTAGTGAATTTTAACATCAGTTTTCATAATCGATGTTAAAATTGAAACTTTTAACGATAGTAGTTTCTACATCGATTCATAACCAATGTTCAAAATCCATAAAAACCAATGTTAAACCTTCTCCAGATCTCCAAAACCTTCTCCACGTGCCAAGATGCTCAACTTCATCTTTGCTCACCAATCCTTCCATTTGCCTTACAAACCCAAGTTAGAACCACTACTACAAATAAGGTTTTCAATGATGGTTCTTTATGGCCTTCCATAATGGTTTTTAAATGCCATGGAATCCACCATTGTTGAATGTGGATTGCTTACACATAAAATATTTACGTGTATTTTTATGACGGTTTTTTGAAAAATCGTCATAAAAAGTCAACATTCTATGATGATTTTTCAGAAAAACGTCATAAAATGTAAGTCTTCTATTACAGTTTTATGAAAAGCAGCATAGAAAGTCCAAGTTCTATGATAGTTGTCTAAAAACTATCATAGAGGTTAATTTTTTTAAATGTTACTTTTTTTTATGGAACACCCCACATGTAATTTAACAAAGAACAAATACATGCAGTCCAGACCAAATTATAAATTAGTATAGTTAATTAATATAAACAAATATGATATAAATTATGTACGATATTATCAACATTATATAAATACATGCATTGTTTTTACATTTTAAGAAGTATGTTGTCCATGCCTTGCAAATTGTTGTAATCTTCTTCAACTTGAATGGTGTTCCATTACTAAACCATGACAACATATGATAAACATTCGTTAATCACATTAAATAATAAAAAATGTAACAATTAAAAACGTCAAACTAAACTAGTATATTATTAAATACAAGTTAATGACATTTTATGATAAAAAATCTAATAATTGAAATTTGTTAAAGTAAACTAGTATCGTGTTCCATTCATTCTTCAAACCCCCCATGACTACGGTCAACATCCAATGCATGACATAATAGTCACACTCATAGCCTTCATTTTGAATATGACTATAAATTCAATATGAAATATAGTTAAATATTATAATTACAAAGTTATAAAATGTCATCATCAGATTAAAGCATTGGTTAAATGACATACGTTTACCTCAATCCAATGAGGTACGAGTAAAGGTTTACTCTGGGAGGGATTACCATAGAATCTCTTTAATTCCTTCGTAGCACTAGTTAAAAAAATGTAAATGTATATTATGGTAAGATCAAAAGATTCATGTGTATCCATACTAAAAATTATTTGTGTAAAAGTGTTAGAAATTCAAACTTAACTTGTTAACTATGGCTATGATGTGAACATCGGGCTATTTATGCAAGGAACAAAACCATACAACAAAGTCATTCCAAGGACATATAAGAAGGAGCTCTCAATGGCCCCTACGTTGGAGAATAATAATTAGTAATGATGTAAATATTACTTAACAATTTAGTTTTATTTTTACTTACTAATTCAAGTAAACTCTTAGGTATATCTCTCTTTGTGATCCTTCATCATGTTTATCATTTGTATTGTGTTTGGACTGAGGCTCAAGGAATCCATACACAGAACCATGACACAAGTTTATTGACAAGTCATTTAAAAACCTATTTTTGTTTAATCAAATAAAAATCATTAATTATATTATAAGTAATTAGATAATGAATTAACCTTCAAATAAAATACACTTACATTGTCTAAAATTGTAATATAGAGATTTTCAAACATTGTTGGCCTGAGATTATTTCACTTACATCAGTTAACATTATGAACAAGGGAAAATCATCATTGTGAACCTCAAATTTAGATGCATCCCTCGCCACTTGAAGAGGCTTCATGTAAAGGTCAAGCAAATTTTTAATCAAATCAGCTAAGGGATCACTAATGGGATTCGACCTATGAACAAATTCAACGTAGTCATGTGTCATATAAGGTATCAAATGTAGCTAGTTCAAACCATCACCATCACTCTCTGTGTATGTTTGAATTGAATGAGCTTGAGGCTTACTCTTATATTCTCAACACAGTGATATCTCTTTTATATTTTGGTTGATTAATTAGGCCATGATGTTGAAGATGGGTTGGCAATATTTAGCTACCAAACGCATTAGATGTGGTTGTGAGAAGCTAACAAGTTCAAGTCAAAAGATGACGAGGGATGGGAGAAGCTATTAGGTGAAGTCTTTGGATGATGAATGATTACGTGGCCTTAGGTTGTCATGGTCTAGGAAACTTTCCGAGGATCATAAAATGGTCCTCTTAAATATTGCTTTTAGACTATTTTAGTAAAAGGATTTATCTACATCATTGCTCCTGGGTGATTGCCAAGATAAACTACTATCTAAGAAGAAAAAAATACATGACCTTATTAAACACTGTTTAAACATGTTTGAAATAATTTTTAACATTATTTAAAATAATTAAAGATTTTACAATTTTTAAACTTAACTTAATATTATGATCACTTAAATTTTTAATCGAAGTTGCCATGACCAGAGAAGTAGATATCATGACAGTATGTTTGGATTAGCATAGGGAATTTGATAGAACTGGCTCTTAGCTCTTTCATGGATATCTCCTATCATACACCTTTCCCGATCTATCAAAATCTATTATTTGATTAGCATATTCCATTATAATTAACTTAGTTACTGAAACACACTAAAAAGAAACTATTCTATTATGCTTTCTCTTTGTAGCCCATTCAAATATGATATAAAAAAGTATATATATGTCATAAGTCATTTTCATAATTAAGTTTAAATAAATTTTTGGAAGATTATGCATGGACAAGAAGAGACTGATGTGTTTCTATAAAGATAAAGAAAAAGAAGAATAAATATAATGATATAATGCAACAAGAAGAGACTGATTAGTAAAAATAAAGAGTGTCAATCAAGTGTATATACTATACAAGTGCCAATGTATATCATTACTCTAAATCTTTAGAAATCCCCTTTTACCTTAATCATAAGATCAGCTCTATAAGTGGCTAGAAACTTTCTCAAACTAGTATAATCTAAAATAGACAAGCATAACAACATTAGCATATTGACTATACCTTAAAAAACTGTAGAATATCAGAACTAAATATGAAAATGTCACTTTTATGAAATTTTGTTAATTTCATGTTTGTAGGCTTTTGTTGTGATGAACGCCCCAGAGCGCCGTTAAAATTAGAACCAAAACTTTTGGAGCAAAAGATTTATGTTGTATTTCTTTCAATACTTAAGAACTTCAAAATATTATAATTTGGATAAATAGGTAACTTGAAATTCCATGAATGATATATATATATATATATATATATATATATATATATATATATATATATATATATATATAGGTCATTTTTTTATTATGCAAGGATCTGCTCACAACTCACTCACTCTATCAGGCCAAAGCTTATGGTTGGCTTGGAATTGGATTTTGTTTTGTGATTTTCTATAATATTACATGCATACATAGGACATACTTTTTTTCCAGCAAGAAATTAAACAAAAACAAATGAATTTGTTTTGGGAGAATAATTCAAATATCTAGGTTGTTGGCTTGTAGAGGAGCCCACCACCCTATGTTAGATAAGGGTCATCATTAGAGAAAGTTTTCTTAAGTTTGTCTAAAAACTTGTAAAAGGTTTATCAAGTTCTAAAAAACTTGTAAAACTCTAACCATTCCTAAGACTCAGAACCCCAAAAAGGATGTGAAACAAGTCCTTAGGTATTGATGTTCTATTTTTCAATCAAAATTGAAATTTCACCTAGTTAACCTATGTTGAGATTTAGTATAAACCTTAATTTCACATATTTACAAAGTAAAACTAGAATAGTACCAAAAACACTTAAAATAATTACATGTTTAAATTTCATTATTTGTGCATTATTTTAGTTCAACATAGCAAATCATAGAGCAAAGTTAATAAAGTGAATAATCCATAACATAGAAACCCTGTTGTAATGATGATGACACAATCCCATTTCCCAACGCCACATGTAGCTTCACAATTCATTGTTAAATTTATGAGACAACACCAATATTGACAAGCATTATCATCCCATCCAATACCAAACTAAATGTTTGCATACAAGGAATGCAATAGAGCAGTGAAAGAGCAAAAGAATAAATTTGAGATTGTTAGTGAATTGTACAAAAAAAAGTTTAAAAAAGCTCAAATAGGGACATAGGCCCCATTGGTAGGAGTTTCACCAAGCATAAGACCATAAGGAGATTCTTGATAATCCCCAATAAGCTCGTCTGTACTCCTGAGCGCATCATGCAAGGAAAAAACCACGACCACAATGACCACCGCTAGGAGGAGGGATTTCGATTTCAATTTCCAATTAGGAAGTAACACAACACAACACAACAAGACTATTCAGTCAGTTGTCGATGAAACCAACCAAGACGAAGTTTCCACTACTAGAAAATATAGATTTAACATCGGTTTTCGACAAAACTGATCTTAACATAAACACGGTGGCATAATTGTAAATAATGTGTATTAGTTCACATCGGTTTTTTGAAAAACCGATGTTAATGTATGATAAGTTAACATTGGTTTTCTGGACGTTGACATCACTTTATTAAATATGGTTTTCAATAAAAAACTGGTGTTGAACTTAAATTTAAAAATATCAGAACACTGTGTTTATGCTGAATTTTCACGATTGTGTCTCTCTTTGAATCTTTTTGTGTTGAATACCATGGCTGAGTTTGGCTCACTTCGCATGGTTGAGTTTTTGCCAAGTGCCATGGCAGAGTAGCATGGCATTGCCTCGACCATGGTGGCTGCAACGTTCTTGGCTAGACCTCGCATGGCTGAGTTTTGATAATTACATTTAGCAGGTTGTTGTAGTAGCAATGCTTGTGCAACGACATGTTTAGGCTTTAGTTATGTGTGTATGTTTCTCTTCTCTCGATTTGCATAACATTAACAACCCCTCACTCAGTCTTTTTTATTTCTAGGTAAAAGTTTGAGTTAAATTGAGTAATTGAGTCTTGGTTAAATTATATATGGGTATTACATATTTGAAATATTGGGTTCTTCAATGTCTTCACTATCTATTGCTGAAATTGGCATCTATAGAAGTAGTATTACTGGGTTCTGATTGTATCCTTGCAATTTTATCATTGACAAACAAAAATGATCCATTCGTTTTATTTTATTTTTCAATTTTAATACATATATCAGCTTTCATTACTTGTTTGTTCCAGTGAATGCCAAATCTAAATATGTCTTGTTCACAGGTTTCTTCAGTTTGTTCCAACAAGTCTAATGATAAGCATCTTTCCATTTTTACTGGGACAAAAACTCTTCACTTGAGGTTTGTGTCTAGAGAAGACAGAGCCATATGGATATTACTCCATGCTTTTACCTTGTTTCAGTTAGAGTCATCTGCATAGAACAAGGAATTCAATTGCTTTATAAACATTGGTGTCAGTGGCCCTCTGACTCATGACTACTGGCATGCATAGTTTGAAATTGTAAAATAATTTTTGGTTTGACTAGTTAAAATCTGTAATATCGCTTGCTTACATTCATTTATGTAGTTCTCCAAGTTCATTATACAATCTTACAGAAAACCATTAACACATTTTGCTCAACACATACCATAAAAGTTGTTGAACTTATTAATAATGTTGAAGAATGTGATGCATCATTTATATATATATGTGTGTGTGTGTGTGTGTGTGTGTGTGTGTGTGTGTTTTCCAGATAGGAGCAATTTAAGTTGTGTCCCATGAGTTGGTTGCTCCCACTCCAACCTAGGTTTACATTAGTTTCTTACTGCAATTGTTGGTAAGTTTGATTCATTGTGTGTTAAATTGTTGAATTTTGTCCAAAGGAGGTGACTCTGTGTTGCTTCTAAGGCTTGTGTTAGTGTTTTGTACTACAAATTCTATATTATTGGTACAATCAACTTTTGTATGTCACATGTTAGCAATATGGTTGAACAAATTTGGTTGCTTTAATTCGTTGTCTCCAATTTTTGCTGTTGAAAAATTGTAATTCAATGGTAGTAAAGAACTTAATGTCTTCAACTAGAGAATTTGTTGCTCTACGCCTTAGGTATTATGTTATTTACTTATATAGAGTCAGTGATTATGGATCATGGTGGTTTTGGACTGTGTTGGCTGTGTCGAGGAAGTTTTATATCTAATGTTTTTGGGAATGATGATTGATGAAGGTGGTGATTGAGTTCTTTATTAGATTGTTGCTCTGTTTTTGGACCATGTTGCTCATCATCACAGGTACAAACGTATTTTGTAAACTTTTGATGTTGTTTTCTGTTACCAATGTTTTTATTACTTGTTCACTGCGATTAATGAGAATTGATATATGCTATTCAAGTTATGTTCATCATGAGTGAACCTTAGATTCCCGTTTGAGATTGAATACCATGATTGTTGCGGATAGTTTGCATTAATCGTTGTATTGAATCATGAGTTGTCCATTTGGACGGTTTGGGAAGAGTCATATTTTTATGGTAGATTCATGTGTTAAGGTTAAGATTATTTTGTTGAATTTGATGAAATTTTGGTACAATGCATTTCTAGTTGTTCTCTGAGTGCATACTTGATTGTCAGTGAATTAATCTCACTGCTTTCAAGTCGTGTACTTGGAGATCAATGCAAAATTTTGTCAAACTTAACAAAAGAGACTTAACTTTGACATATGAATCTACCATAAAAGAATGCCTTCCTGAATGGGATATGGCCACACCTTTAATGAAAAAGTCAGATGGATCGAAGTTAGATGAATGAAAGTTGCATGAGCCCTTCATATGAGGAAGGCGTGGAACAATTTTTGCAATTTGCTTCTGAAAGAAGTCGACTGAATGGGGACGAAAAATTTTTTTCTTTATATAAAATATTTGAACGGGAGACAGAAAATACTAGACAACATACAGGAGCATCTGTTGTGTGATGGGATTAAGAAGAATTATACAATATGGATATGGCATGCTGAATTGACAGACATGCAGAGGGGGTCCCAATCTAAACCATTTGATGTAGAAATGGGAGATCGCTTAGATGATATGACTCGTGATCTTGGACAATAGTCTTTTTAGCAAGTGTATGCCCTATATATGATACATTGCAAATTGATTTAAAGAAGTCTTTGTATCTGAGGTGCAACAATTCCTTGACGTTGTTGTCAGCGGTGTTAAGTTTAGTTAATGTGAAGGCTAGATTTGGGTGGAGTAACAAAATATTTAGTTCACTGCTTTAAGTAGTGCACAATATGCTTTCAGAGGATAACACGTTGCCAAAAAGTTACTATCAGACAAATAAGATAATGTGTCTGATAGGTATGGAGTATCAGAAGATTCATGCTTGCCCTAATGATTACATACTGTACAAATAGGAGTTTCAAGAAATGCAAAAATGCCCTAGGTATGGGGTATCACGGTACAACGTGAAGGATGATGACAAGTGTAGTAGTGACGAAAACTCAAAGAAGGGCCCCCTAGTGACGGTTTGTGGTATCTTTCGATCATTCTAAGGTTTAAGCGTCTATTTGCTAATAGAGATGATACAAAAGACTTTACATGGCATGCAAATGGAAGAAATTGCGATCATCTGGCTGATTCCTCCCAATAGAAGAAGATTAATCATTTGTATCCAAATTTCAACAAAGACGCAAGAAATCTTAGGCTTGAACTTGCCACTGATGGAATGAATCCATATGGCAGTTTAAGCACTCAACACAGTTCGTGGCCAGTTTTACTAGTAATTTACAACTTGCCTCCTTGGTTGTGCATGAAGCAAAAAATACATGATGTTGTTTATGATGATGTCGGGCCCAAGACAGCCAAGAAATGACATTGATGTTTATCTCAGTCCCTTGATTGAAGACTTGACAGAGTTATGGGACGAGAAGGTTTCAGTGTTTGATGGGTTTCGAAATGAGACTTGATTTACATGCAATTTTTTTTGTACCATTAATGACTTTCCAACATATGGGAATATGAGCGGGTACAATGTTAAGGGCCATCATGCATACCCCATCTATGAAGAAGACACAAGCTACATACAATTAAAACATGATAGAAAAATAGTAGACACTAGGCATCGACATTTTCTGAAACCTTATCACCCTTATTGGCGATTGAAAAAGCATTTAATGGAAGTCAAGAGCATGAAAGTTCACCAATACCATTAACTAGTCACAAGATCTTTCAGTGGGTTCAACACTTGAATACTATATTTGGGAAGACCCAAAAGAAGGAAACAAGTCAGACTTGCATGTGGTAGAAAAGGACGATTTTGTTTAATCTTTTGTACTTGTCCAATCTAGATGTTAAATATTGTATTGATATTATGCATGTAGAGAAAAATGTATGTGATAGTGTTATTGGTACCCTCCTTAACATTCAAGGCAAGACGAAAGATGATTTGAATACTCGTTAAGATCTAGCTGAGATAGGTATACAAGCCTAGTTACATCCAAGGTCTGATGGTAAAAAATATTCTTGCCTTCAACTTGTTATACTTTGTTCAGAAAATAGAATATGAGTTTTTGTCAATGTTTGCGCTATGTCAAAGTCCCACAAGGATATTCTTCAAATAATAAGAGCCTTATGCAGTTGAAAGATCTAAAGTTGGTAGTCTTAAAGACTCACAATTGCCACATTTTGATGCAACAATTGTTAGTCGTGGCCATATGACACATTTTTCCTAACAAAGTCAGGCTTGCCATAACTCGGTTGTGCTTATTCTTCAATGCCATATGTAGCAAAGTCCTTTATCCTATCAAGTTAGATGAGTTGGAAAACGAGGCTGCCATTATATTGTGTCAGTTGGAGATGTATTTTCCTCTTGCGTTCTTCGACATCATGGTTCACTTAATTATTTATCTTGTCAGAGAAATCAAATGTTTTGGTCCTGTTTATTTGCGGTGGATGTACCCAGTTGAGCGATACATGAAGATCTCAAAAGGATATCCAAAGAATCTACACCGTCCAGAATAATCTATTGTGGAAAGGTACATTACAGAAGAAGCTATTGAGTTTTTTGCAGAGTACCTTGAAAAGGTAAAGCCTGTTGGGCTTCCCAAGTCTCAGCATGACGAAAGAGTGGGAGGTAAGGGTTCAAGAGAACTGCATGTTATCACTCCAAGTGTAGAAGATTTGTAACAAGCTCATTTGTATGTATTGAATAATAGTAATGAAGTTTTGTCATACATACTTCGTCATGAAGGTTTAGTGAAGGAAAGTAGTCCAAAAATGTCAAAGAACAAGGTGCTGAAAGAGCATAACAAGACTTTCCTAAATTGGTTTAAAGATACAATATTTTGTGACGATAACGCTTCTGAAACATTGAGAAAGCTAGCAGATGGGACTAAAAGAAATCTTATAACTTGGAAAGTATACGATATAAATAAGTAGTCATTCTATACAAAAGCACAAGACGAGAAAAATACAATGCAAAATAGTAGGGTTACCTTAAGGGCTAAATCTCAACACTTCGTTGGTGTACATGATGATAATCCCTATGTAGCTTCCATCCGTTACTTTGGTTTCATTGAAGAAATCTAGGAGTTTAATTATGTCAAATTCATTGTCTAAGTTTTCAAATGTAAGTGGGTTGCTAGCAATATCGGTGTGCGGACCGATGATGTAGGATTTATGTTGGTAGATCTTAAGAAACTTGCTTACCAAAATGACCCTTTCATCATGACAGAACAAGCTAAAAAAGTATTTTATGTTCAAGACCCTTGTGATGAAAGGTGGCTAGTAGTTCTACAGGAGAAGACAATTGGTGTTAATGTTGAAGATGATGATTCACTCATTGATACTTATGTTAGTCCTTTGTCCACACAAATCTCGCCTAACATCGTCGGAGAAGAAGCTGACGACATTCATGCAAATCATAATGATCATTGTGAATGAGAATTAATTAACACAGTCTGATGTAATTTTTTTTATTATGTACTTCATTTCAGTCCATTCAATTACACGAGCTATTGAGTTTTCTGATCATCTTGAAAATTAATGTTTCTTTTCTTTACATGCAAATGACTACACCACCCAGCTTTCCTCCTCCTCCTCCTACTGATGCAACATCACATTCCCCTTCTACCTTGAAGCAAACAAGAAAAGCCACACGCTTGAGATCATTGGCTACTAGACCAATTGGGGCAGAGAGACCCCTGGTCCATGTCGATCCTGCGACTAGGAAAGCCGACAACCACACAGAAAAAATTAAGAACATATTTGGGGATTGCCGCTCTTGATAAGGTGGATGTGGCATACAATAATTAGAAACAAGTCTCTACTGCCCAGAAGGATTTAATATGTGAGGATATTCAGGTATTTTACTTAAATGTTGCATGTTGTTGATAACAATTAAATTGTAATTTAGTAACAATAAAATGTAATTTTCGTTTGTTAGGATGAATTTGATATCCCTCGAGCATATGATATAAGGACAAAAAAGAAAATACTTCAGATTGTGGGGGAGCGGTGGAGACTGTTTAAGTCTGATTTCACGTCAAAATGAGTTCTTGCAGCCAACAAGAATAGTGTCAATGACTATATGCAAAAAGTACAACATCAGCAAGGTGAAGTGGACCTAATTTTGTCAGAGCCATAGAGACCCTTCGCGAGAGGTAACTTTGTGATTTTAATTTTTTTAAACTTTAAATTTAATTATTATTGTCAGTAATAATAACTTTGGATAATGTTTAATTTGCGAAGGATATGAGAAAGAAGGCACAGGTCATTCAGAAACAAAACACTTTCCCTCACGTGTTGTTTCATGGGGGTTATGAATTTCTAGAAAAACAAGTTGATAGAGCAGAAGAGCAAACAACTTGAGGAAGCTGCAAAATTCGGAAGCACTAACACCGTCATTGATCCTCCATCTCCCATCAGACGACACGTGACGTAGAAGATGACCCGCACCAAGAAAACTGGTCAAACGACGTCTGAAGCAGCAAAGGAAATTGTTGACAAGATTGTAAGTCACTTTTAATTGTCAATTGCTATTATTTATATTTATTGTTGCATAGAGTAAACCAATAAATCTGTTCATTACAGGATTCCTTGGAGGAGCAAGCCTCACAGGGTTCCTTTGTCGCCCATGGATGTCAGGATGTACTGACTGCTGTCATTGGGCAACCAAAACACCCTGGTCGTGTTCGTGTTGCTAGAGTCGGTGTCACGATTAGATAATACTTTGGCCCGGCTCCAACGACCTCCCGCACTTCTTCGTCCATGGCTCCCGAAGACCTGGAGCAGCTGATACAAAAAATTAAGGACCATTTGGAGGAGTCAATCATAGAAAAAGTGACTCGACAACTAATGTTGTCCTTCAACCACATGCAGTCCTAATTCAATCATAGATGTAATCACAAGGACTTGTAATGCCTCTTAAGCCTGACGTTGGTCATTCAGCTACTCCTGTCAACACAAAGGAGAGTTGTGTTGATCCCTCAAGGAATAACCCAGACACGAGTGATTTAGAGAAATGCAAGTAGTACGTCGAAGAAAATCCTCCCTGCCTAGTTGCATTAGGAAGACTTTATGAGAGATTGAGAACCATTCACAACATCCCTTTAGGCAATGATCAAGTCAAGGTTGGTGCTAAGGAAGTTAGAGATGCAGATTCTCATATTCACATACCCACTCAAGAGGTTTAGTTAGTGGGGCATGCACTTAACACCTTCGTTGCTTGACTGACACATCTTGTGAAGCGTTTCTCAGAACAAGTATTTCACAGTCATTAAATGTTTTTTTCAATTAAAGTGTTCACTGTCATTAAATTATGTTAATTAATTGTGTTGGATAAAACAGGAGTTGTGCGATCGGTGAAACCTGCAGATAGGTCGAATCATGATGTCGATGATCCCCTATATCTTATGATATTGACCATCCCACAGCTATTTAATGACAACTTCCCCTTGTACATAAAGTATGAAGATCTGTCTAAAATAGCCCACGGTAGACAATATCTTAGCATCTTTGTTATACACTTGTGTATTCTGTAAGTCACTTTACATTATTGTTTATTACCTAACTTATTCTTTTAAATTCATACATAATTTACTTTATTTTAACAACAATAGGCATATGACTAAGACAAGTAGGCGAGCGGGGAATTCCGATATGTATGGATTCCTTGAGCCACAATCCATACAGAGATTTGGGCAATCACAATTTGAATCAAAAAGTTATATTATAAACTAGATGCAGAATTCAAAGAGGGATGTGTACCTAGGAGCCTACTTGAATGCGTAAGTTAAACTAAACAAATGAATTTAAATAATGTATAATAGTATAATAACTTATATTGTTCTACACTGCAGTGCACATTGGTAAATGGTTGTCATTTTGCCTAAGGAAATTGTTGTCATCTGGTTTTGTTCGTTGCACAATAGGTCAGACAACTACTTGAAAGGAATTATTAACAGGTAAGTTATATTTTTCAATACATTTACATTAGCATAAGTCAGGAACATCAATGCTTTAATTGTACAATACACATCCATGTTTGTATTGAATAGTGCTTTGAAAGGATTTAACGATAATCCACAAAGTAAATCCAAAGTTACTCTAGGTGGATTGTTGTTAAAGTAAGTCATTTAAACAATGTTTCTAATAATATTTTATTAATGTGTAGACTAATTTGTACTTAACATTGAATATCTAAATTTCATAATGTATTTAGTGTAATAGACAAAAAGAAAACATTAAGTGTGGATATTACGTCATGCACTAGATGTCAACTATATTTTTAAAAAGTTTTAAGAATAACTTTGAAACAATAATTGTTTAATTCAAACGTATTTCATTTTGTTATAATTGGTAATATATATTATTAACTTATGTTTTATTATATCATACAGAATTTCAATGATGTTAGACCATTGGAACCACAGAGATTGAAGGCTTTTCACATCTAGTGGGCAAGCTACTATTTGAAAGTTAAAAATGAAATAATAAGTGTTTAAGTAATTTTGGAATTGTAGTTAAGTCAAATTTACATTTTTTACAATTTATGCAATGTATGAACATTAAATATTCTTTTATTCATAGTAAATATTCAATTTTTATGGAGTTTCTGTTAAAAACTGTCTCAAAACAGATTAAAATTTATCTGTTGTGGTTCTGCTTTTAAATTTGCAGGTTAATTTGGGGTAATTAAAACAACAAATAATATATTAAAAAAAATCCAAAAAAACCGATGTTGATTTGTATAAAAACCGATGTTATATAGTACAAATCAATATCGATTTATTCTAAAAACTGATGTTGTATGTATATATTAACATTGATTTTTAGAAATCGATGTTGTATGTATAATTTAACATTGGTTTTGATATAAACCGATGTTGATTTGTAGATATTTGACCTTTTTTTATAATTCTCACTATACAACATTGGTTTTTCAAAAAATCGATGTTTTCATTTTTATGTTAGCATCGATTTTTTAAAACCAATGTTAACATATTAACCGATGTTGAAAGTCTTTAATAACCAATATTAAAATCCTATTTTCTAGTAGTGTTCCCTTCCCCTCTAACCTTCTCATCTCTCCTACAATTGATTTTTTTTTTATTTCATAACAAAATATTGGCGTGATGGGTTTTCCCCAAATTTAGACTGATTATCATTTCAGTTCTATGCAACAACAACAAAACAGAAGACTCTTGCTATGAAATTAACAGTAACAAAATAGAAGTAACAAAATAAAGGGTTCTTTCCTCCATAATAATGGCAGCACACGACTTTCCCCGACAACAATAACACGAAAAATGGAGAAACCTTCCACAATGACACAATGTGTAAGATACCTTCTACGGTTGGTGAGGAAGGGAGGGCACGAGCTGAGTGAGGGCTCTAGGGAGAGTGAGTGAGTGAATGCGTTTTTGTAAAATGAGCGCACAAAGCATGACGATTTTACAAAAACATGTCATGGAATGTTACATTCAACGACGGTTATATAATTAACTATCGTTGAACATAGTATTCCACGACGGTTTTTGTAAAACTCTCGTTATTGAACTTTTCTTATTTATAAAATGGTCACTGCCTTATATTTTAAGATGATTGTTGAGAATCGTGGTTGTTGATTTGGGATCATAATATACTATTTTCTTAACAGGAAATGTACATACCAAACCCTGAAAATTCAATGACCTTTCTTGTAGACCTTCCAATAGGACACGCACACACACAAATTAATAAATCACATTTTCTTAATTATGTAATTAACTTTTTATTTAATATAAGTATTTTTCACTTATAAATAGGTTAGTCATTAAAAAAATCATATATAGGCTTGAGACTCTACATATCATTATTTTATTTAATGAAATTTGATTCATTGATTTATTATATAAAAAAGTATTATTCTTAAAAATAAGAAAATAAAAATAAAAATCAAATTAATAATTTAATGTAAATAATAAATACTCGAGTTAAACTAGTTGCAATTTAATATTAATTTCAAATCACAATTTTGTTAATCATAAAATTAAATGTTTTGTTTACGTGAAATTCAATTCGAACCATATCTCAACAAACCCTACGCACAGCCGACGTGGTTCCTTCGTCATGTTCTACAAAGTACGAATCGAAAAGTGTAAACAAGACAAATGACGAGTTCAAGTGTTTAACATATCCAAATACAAATATTTAGATATCTAAAAGGGATACCGTCATTTATTGGCTGCGCAGACCCTCATGTTTCTTATTGAATCTCCACAAGTGAAGAGCGGAATATATTTTAAAATTAAATATAAAATTATAAGAATTCAATTAAAATTTAATTAAAAAATGTAATAACTTTTTAATTTAATATATAATTATAATTCTGATCATTAATTTTTAATTGATTTTTATACGTCAAACCTAGTGATGTTACTATTACATAGCTGAATTAATTTTTTTTAGTATCATCCCACCAGTGTAATATAGAAGCCACCAAAACGGGAAAACTAAAGTAACATCTTCATATTTGATATTTTATTGACCATGGATATATAAGACTTTTGACTTTGACATTAACGTGCTATATAGTTGCATTCCGAATTGGAGTATCTATAATTATCACAGACAATTTTATTGAACAGTTAAATTTGTAATTGAACATCACATGATAATTAACGATATACGCACCCAATAATCAAATTTTATATATATATATATATATATATATATATATATATATATATATATATATATATAAACAGTAACCATTAAGCCTTAATTAAAAACTATATATACGATGTAAGTTTTTTATGATGAAAAATTTAGAAAACGAAAAAGTGATGCCCGAATCCAATTAAGACAGTATAATAAAAGGTTTTTTTTTCATCATGACATTGATCTCTTTAAATAAAATCTCAAATCTTCTAATAAAAATAATTAATTAAATGGAAAGACTTACAAATGATTACCTACTAGAAGTTTTTACGAAAATTAATCATCATAAATATTTCACACTAATAATATGTTAAAAATTATGTCTGCTCTTTAAAATATAAATTTGAAATTGAGTTTAACATTTATGATAAATCAAATTATTACTCAGGAATCAAGCATAACATTTGTTCCTTCACCCTATTATAAAAGTATAATTTAAATATATAAAGAAGACGAGAAGGAATAACATTTTTATTCGTTTATATTTTATTGTAAATAATATATACTAATTTATTATAAATACTCTAATATATGGTAAGTATAATATTTATATTTTTTATTCAAATTAACAATATAAATTCTCAACTTTTTATATTAGTAAAGAATTTAAAAAATTATCTCCTAATGTGCTTTAAATCTATTTATATATTGAGTCGGCTTGAAAAATACTTAAAATGCACATGCATATATAATCGCACCCTTGATTCCTCAAAATTCAAGAATCTAACATGTTCACCTCCATCTCTTCCCAACTACCCGTCCGAAAATTTGTCTCGTGTTTACATGACACATTATTATAGTTAGACTTAGATATACTATTAATTTAAGTGATTAATTGAAAAGAGAGCTAGCTTTTCGGTATAGAAACTAGGAGTAGCAAGGAAAATTTCCTAACTTTCGTGTGTTTCATTGAAGTCTCAAATATATTTTTTATTTTTGATAAATATTTTATCTATTTTTTCTTAATAATTTTTTTATGTTAAATCTCTATTAAAATAATAATTATATTTTTAATTCTTCACATTTTATTTTAGTCTGCAATAAATTAATGAATTTTATATTTTTTTCATGAAAAATTAACCAATTTTCTTTTAGTCTTCACTGATAAATAAAAAAAAAACTTATTAAAAAATAAATACAAAATTTGTTAATTTATCAAAAACTAAACAAAAATATCAAGAATAAAAAATAAAATTATTATTTTATTAGAAACTTAATAGAAAAGAAAAACTTATTAAAAAAACAAATACAAAAATGAATGTTTATTAAAAAATATTAGTATCAATTAGTACAATATTTAAAGCTTCCGAATTTGGCAGCTTCTGGAGAATTTCAGTAATTGTTCGAATCAATTCCAGTTCATGGTGAGCGAGCGTGACGCCACCCTATCATCACCACCGATTATTTTTCTTGTAGCAACGGCGTCGTTCCATTCCGAACAAAACCAAAATAAAATAAGAAATCAACTTAGAAATAAGAAACTAATTAATAAAAAGTCAAGCCACCTTGCTCAAAATCAAGTCATGTGTTCAACTATTAATATGGCTGACGCTTCCCGTTATTATGCACATTCCTCGACTTAGCTATCAATTCATTCATAAAGAAATAAAAACAAAAGAGAAGCACGAACAGTAACTTTAGAAGATCGATCATCATCAATGGCTGTCCAAGTTTATATTGTGTATGCATTTTTCTATATTTATTCACACTAAGGGCGAATTTTGTAAATCTTTATTTGAAAATGAAAATTTTCTATTTACTTCGACAGGTACTACTCTATGTACGGGCATGTGGAGAGATTAGCAGAAGAAATAAAGAAAGGAGCTGATTCGGTGGAAGGCGTTGAGGCCAAACTATGGCAGGCAAGTTTATTTATGTTAATTTGATTGGAATATACAATTTATATGATTATTCAATGATAAATTTTCATATAATTCATAATTTTGAATTTTTGTAGTGCTTACCTTAAAAATTATATTAAGGGTTCAGAGTTAGATTATTATGTAATTGGTTTCAATCTCATAGTTATAGTGTTGGGATGCTGAAAGCTACACTATCAGTCTATCAATATACTCCTAAGGAAACACCATTAAAGACTAAAGAAAGTTATGAAGAAGATAAAAGAATAACTGAGATATTTTTCATTGATGATGATTCAAAGCAACAGTACTCTTTTAAATACAAACTAAGACCTAGCATGAAGTGGACTACAAAGAATACCCAATATATATAGCTGTGCCACTTTAGGAAAAATAACAAATAACTCAATAAAGTTAAATAATAACTAAGGCCCAAATGGAGATGCTTGGTCAACCTCCTATCAAATAGCCACTTTTCACAAGGTTATGTTAAACTTTCTCTTCATGGTGATCATATTTTGCAATGGTTCCTGACACCTCAGAACCTATTTTTTGTCCTCAATCTCTGTTCTTTAAATCTCTGTTCTTCCAATGAAATCATGTAACAAGCTACTTACCAAAGATGTTTAAGTTGTTTGTAAAAATTTGCTGTGTACATGAGCAGGTAGCTGAGATATTGCCAGAAGAGGTTCTTGGCAAAATGGGAGCACCACCAAAGAGTGACGTACCAATCATTACCCCTAATGAGCTCTCTGAGGCTGATGGGTTTGTCTTTGGCTTCCCAACAAGATTTGGAATGATGGCTGCTCAGTTCAAAGCTTTTATAGATGCAACTGGAGGTTTGTGGAAAACACAACAACTTGCAGGGAAGCCGGCTGGAATCTTCTATAGCACTAGTTCCCAGGGTGGTGGACAAGAGACTACAGCGTAAGACCCTCTATATAAACTTGTAGTTTACTGATCAATTTCCCAAATATATGGTTTAGGGAATTTCTAACAGTCACTTAGCACCAGTTAAAAAATCAAACAGATAATTTTTTTTTATTGAAAAGTTATAGGTTCTTTTAAAATGTTTAAGATACTTATTAAGGAATCAACAAATAAAGTTTTTATTAAAATCATAATGGGGTATGTGTTAGTACTTAGTGATACTTTTCTGTAAAATTTGTCACTTTTGATTCTAAGAATACTTGTTAGTTGTTTGCAAAAAGTATTATATTGAAAACACAAAGAACTTTCAATGTTAACTTCTTAAGTAATTGTAAGTATTTAATATGATGTATTTAAAGTTGCTGACTAGTGTCTATAAGGTATGGTAAGCAAGATCTTTCGGAATGTTAATGATGAGAAATTGTGGAATGTATGCCAGGCTGACTGCTATAACTCAGTTGGTTCATCATGGAATGCTATTTGTTCCAATTGGATACACATTTGGTGCTGGAATGTTTGAGATGGAGGAACTCAAAGGTGGAAGCCCATATGGTTCAGGAACTTATGCTGGTGATGGTTCAAGACAGCCAACTAAGCTTGAACTGGAGCAAGCATTCCACCAAGGCAAGTATATTGCCGGCATCACAAAGAAGCTCAAGGAAGCTGCATAATGTTGAATCAATTAAGATTTAGAATTAAATATATGTTTGAGAATCGTTCATTATATTTTAGTCCTAGAATGTTCTGAGTTCTGTTTCTTTAGGTGCTTGCATGTTATAGTTTTCTTATCTTTCAAAAAGAAAATACTATGTATTGAGTTATATTTTTATGTTACACTACGGTGTAGTGATTATTGAAATTTATTGAATAAAGGAAGTTTGTTTTGTCTTGTCCTTTTGTGATTAAATAATGTTTGTTCCCTTCTCTATGTCCATCTTTCTGCTGACAAGACAAAACTTAGACGCAGTTTCTTAAAAAATAAAGGTTTAATTACCTATTTAGTCCCTATAATTTTTAAACTTATCCAATTTAGTTTCTATAGTTAATAAGTAACTTTTTTAGCCCCTATAGTTTACCTTTTAATTTTCAATAGGTCTCTACTGTTAAAATTGTTTAACACCGTTAACGGATCTTGGCAAAACTCCCTATGCACCGCACCACAAAACTCCCTCTGAATTTTGAATACATTTCCCTCTCGGCCACTGCTGTCCATTGTTGGGAATTAAAACTCATTGTGATTTGCTACAACCAAGCGTTGGCCCATGTCGTCCATTGTTGCAATGAACTGAAAACTCATTGCGATTTGCTGCAACCTTGCATGGCACCGCACTTCGCACAACACCTCGCACCGCACCGCACCTCGCACGATACCTCATATCGCACCGCACCTTGCACAACACCTCGCACCTTAACCTACCTTCATCCTCTGTTGAAGAAGAACACGTCTAGTTTTCAGTTCGTAGCAACAATGGACGACATGAGCCAATGCTTGGTTGCAGCAAATCGCAATGAGTTTTAATTCCCAACACAATGGACGAAAGTGGCCGAGAGGGAGATGAATTCAAAATGCAGAGAGAGTTTAGCGGTGCGGTGCGGTGCAAAGGGAGTTTTGTCAAGGTCCCTTAACAGTGTTAAACAATTTTAACGGTAGGAACCTATTGAAAATTAAAAAGGTAAACTACAGGGACTAAAAAGACCACTTATTAACTATAGGGACTAAATTGAATAAATTTGGAAACTTTAAGGACTAAATGGGTAATTAAAATAGGTCAATGATAACCTTAAAAAAAAATAGGCCAAGGATACATGGGTTAAATAGTCCATATATATAGAGCAGTTGAGTTATCTAAACTTGGGCTCAATTTTAATATAGTTCTACTTGATCCAATCTAAAAATTCTAACAACTTGACTATCCAATAATGGTTCGGCTTCATATTTAAAAGATTTAAATATATTTTAGGTTTTTAATAAATTGATGAATTTTATTGTAACTCTGATGATTTTTTATTAAATTTCTAATAAAATAAAATCTTTATTTTTAGTCTTTATTATTTAGTTTTAATCATTCTAAGATTTTTATTTTTTTATTTTTATCTCTAAAAAAATATGTAGATCCTTTATTATTAGTGCATATCAAATATTTTTTAAATGAATTAATACAAAATAAATAAAATTTATTTGGAACCTAAAATAAAATTTGTTAATTTATCATAAACTAAAATAAAATAATAATAACAAAAAATAATTTTATTTTATTAGAGACTCAATGTAAAAAAAATTATTAGAGACCTAAAATAAAATTCATTAATTTATTATCCAATCACATTATTGGCCTTATTTTATTTGCCTCGTCGTTGAGGAAAGACTTAATAATACCATAACAGACATTTTTTTTCACAGTAAATACCATACTCCACATGTTGAATTTTGATATGAAATTCTTAAAGAAAAATAAACTATTTCTTAGCATTATTGAATACTCCAACACCTACGAGTAAAATTTCAGCTTTAGGCCTATTTCCTAATCTAGTAGACTTGATCAAGAATTTAGCAACTATTTTTTTTTTTTTATAAAAGAAAGGAAGTATAAATTATTATAACTTATAAGTTATAAGGCTTGTGCTTCCCACCATTTCATAATCTCCAAATTAAACAGTTCATTTCATTTAGCTGATAATTTTAACCAGAGAAAGAGGAGAATCGCAAAGACCTTACATGATCAACAATGGCTGCAAAGTTTACATTGTGTGCACTTTATCTTTCTTGTTATACTCGGTTTGTCTTCTTGTCATTATTATTAGTGCTATTTATTACTATGGTGGTTCTCAAAATGGTTTTTGTTTTTACCATTGGGTTTCTTTTACTTTTTCAATGGGTTCTTAAATTTTAAGTATTTCCAAATCTTAATATTCTTTGAAGGTCTTGGGGTTCACTACTAAAAAAGTAATTTTTTACGGCGCGCTTTTTAAAACAATTCTAAAAAAACTGTTTTAATATATAAAGCGGTGGCATTTTTGTAAACACTACAACAAATCTGTTAAATAATGGAGGTTATTTTTTTGTTTAGTGGAGGTTTTTACCCTCCGCAAAATAAATTACGGAGGTTTTCAAAAACCTCCGCAGTTAGATGCGCCACAAGCAATTAGCGGCGGTTTTTGAAAACATCTGGTATCGAGAACATTTTGCAGAGGTTTTTTTTGTAGAGGTTTTAAACCTACGCTAACTGTGGAGGTTTATTGGAAGAGGTTTTTATACCTACACTAAATATGGAGGTTTTTTGTAGGAGGTTTTAAACCTATGCTAAATGCGGAGGTTTATTAAAAGAGGTTTTAAAACTATACTATGGAGGGGTTTTTTTTAAATCATGCTAGCAATAGATGTTTTACAATTGATTTTCTAATTCTCCTTATTTTCTTGTATATAATGATTTTGTATACTCATTTTAGTTTCATAATCTACATGTATTATAATTTTTCATTTTCTTATGATATCGATAAAAAAAATGTAATAAAAAAACTCATAATGAGGACGTAGAAATTATATTTCAATAACCAAAATAATAGCATATAGTTCAAAGATTTATAATTCAAATTTCTATTGTAAATCAAAGTATGACATAAAATCCATAACAAATTAATATTAGTATTGTACTAAACTTTAAATCCAAAATACATTATAAGCAAACTAAGGGTTGCTAGCACCAGAAGATCCTCTTGCATCCAAAGGTGTATTAGGAACACTTGAAGCATCATTTGGCTGAAATAAGAAAAGAAAAAACACTTAGTCACATATACTATATACAAGGGTGTATCAATGTTTAATTACAGTAATCTAATCCCTTAATTGCAGGGATAATAATCTAATGTTTAATTACAGTAATAACCTAATCCCTTAATTGTAGGGATAATAATTACTTGGTTGAAACATTCCTCCTCTTCCCTGTCATTGTATATCAATGTTTAATTAGAGTAATAACCTAATCCCTTAATTGTAGGGATAATAATCAAGATAAATCAATTACATACAAATAGTAAGTAGGAAACTAAATTAATAATATAAATAAGGAAACAATCATATCAAAAAGATGTCTTATCCCATTGGTTGAATGTCAATGCATTATCCCCTAACTGGAGTGCACAATTTAGGGTGGTTAACAATTAACATCAGCTGGTGGAATTCATTCTTCTATTCTGAAAATGGCGCATGGAATTTATCGTATATAGTATAGAGCTAGAGAGAGAAAAGAATATCAAGGCTTGTAAACTAGCATATCAATTAATAATAAATAAAAAATTAAGGGGTCCCAATTATAACAAGAATGTTCTGCACCGAAAAATGAAGGATATAATCTCTATCACGAGACCAAAATCTAAATGAAGTATTTTTTCTCTGCACCGCACCGCACTACACAAACATCCATGATTTCTCTCGCATACACATTGCAAAACAAGGGAAAGAAATACCAGAGTAAAATAAAAATAGTGCCCAGACAATACACATGCCAAAAGATAAGATATATTAAAATAAAATAAAAATAGTGCTTTCGAAGATAACTGCGCAATACCTGGCCTTATTTTCTCTTTGAATCCTTCGAATCTCTCCGAAGATAACTGCACTCTATAATAGCAAGCAAAACACATGCTTGCATCAAGTGTGTATTGATTTTGTCCGAATATATACATAAAAAAAAAGAAAAAAAAAACAAAGATGGTGATTCGATTAATTAAAACAAAAATAAGAAAAGAGCAACGGACCTTTGAAAAAAGAGAGGAAGTACCTTTGAAGAGAGGGGATTTGGGAAGCGAAAGAAGAAAAGAAAAATCAAAGCCTGGAACGAGAAACCGAGAGAAATTTTGGGGGTAATCTGAAGAGAGGGGTTTTGGAAATCTTTAATGAAGAGAAATAGGAAGCTGTGACTGAAAGAGGGGTTTTGTAATTCTTTTGAGAGAGAATTTATTTTTTTGAGGGGTTTTGTGATTTTTTTGAGAGGGAATTTATTTTTAGGGGTTTTGTGATTTTTTTGAGAGGGAATTTTTTTTGGAGGGATTTTGTGATTTTTTTGAGAGGGAATTTTTTTTTGAGGGGTTTTGTTATTTTTTTTAGAGGAATTTTTTTTTGCCAGAAAAAAACATGATTTATTTTATTTTAAAGAGAAAAGAGTGGGAAAATAATATTTAATTAGCAGAGGTTATAAACCTCCACAAATTAAGCACAAAAAATTGTAGTTTTTAATAAATTAAGGAGGTTTTTAAAACCTCCGCAAAATAACCTCCATTATTTAACATTTTTTTTGTAGTGAAATAATAAAATACATACAACGACGGTCTTATCAAAATCGTGTTAAAATGACTGTTCAAAGACAATTTTCTTAAAATCGTCTTTGAAATTAATGTCATTCTCGATGAGCCTTATCCTCTCGTTGTCGCGCTCAGTCTTCAAGTATTCAAAGATTGTTCACATTCACTACTTCTTCCACAGGACTTTCTCTTTCACTCCGTTACCATCTTCATTCTCCTTCGCCACCTCACTTTCTGTCTTCCTCCTTGTCGTTTAGGTTACACTCCATCAGAGCCTCCTCCCAAAACAACCTCATGTTTCACACCCCCTCTACTCCAAACCCTAACCTCATTCATCACCGCCACTGCCTTCTTCTTCATTCGCTTCCACCACACACCCCCTCGTTCTTCACCTCGCACCGGAACGCATGGCTAGTGGAGGAGAAGTGCCTCTGACACCAGATTGATGCCACGACGAAGGAGATCGCGCACCTGTGTGGCCATGTGGAGGAGCTCGATGATAGAGGAAAAGCATTTTTGGGAACAATAATGGCTTTGATTCAGAGTCTGTAGCACCCCAAATGAAACGACAATGACCAAAACAAAAAATGACATTATCGAGAAAACGATGATGTCGGAAGAAACGACGTCGATTGACTACGTAATGGAGGCATCATCTAGGTCTCACTTCTCCGCCCTGAGACTCGACGGCCAGGTCCCATCCTCCGCCACGGCCGCGTCCTCCACTCTCGATTCAACCCTAACCCTCAATTCCCTTCCCAATCAACCCTTCGTCATAGGTCACTACTCTTCTTTTTTTCTTCTTCACACTTTTCTTTCCTTCAATGTTCCAATTCCAAAATTAAAACGACAATGCGATTCACACGTGTATGTAGGAGTTTCTGGAGGTACTGCCTCGGGCAAAACCACCGTCGGCAATATGATCATTCAGCAACTCCACGATCACTGCGTTGTCCTTGTAAATAAGGTATCTTTTTTTTTTCTTCTTTCAATTTAAATTAATTAATTAATTTATAGTAACTTTTGTTTGAATTTATATTTTATAATTATAGGACTTGTTTTATCACGGGTTGAATCCTGAAGAGTTGAAACGTGTTCACAAGTACAATTTCAACCACCCTGGTAATTTTCAGTTAAACTCACTATGTGTGTGTGTGGTTGAGTTTAGGATGATTAAAGTTTCGTTTCTTTGTAGATGCTTTTTACACAAAGTAGTTGTTAGAGTGCACGAGGAAGCTCATCAGTGGTCAGGGCGTGCATGTTCCCATTAATGACTTCAAGAATCACCAACGATCTTTCGATAGTTTTTGCCAAGTTTTCGATTGAATGACGTCGTTTTGTTGTTATTGGTTTGTTACTACTTACTAGGATGTTAATGTGGTGCTTTTGGCTTTGGTGAATTCCTCTGATGTGATTATATTGGAGGGGATTCTTGTGTTCCATGATCAGCGTGTGTGGGATCTGTTGAACATGAAGATCTTTGTTGACGCAGCTTTGATATCTCAATTAACCCTTCAAATCACCTAAACTTTTATCTTTTAATTAATAATAATAATAATATAAGATTACTAGTTTATCTTATTTTTAGAAGAAAAATGTTTCATAAATATCTTATATGTTATTCTATATCTAGAAAGAAAAAAAAAATATATATATATATATAAGTATAGTAGGTTTTATGATTTGATAAGAGAAATAGAAAAAAAAAATAAGTGTTGATAAGATGATTAAGATAATGAGTATTACTCCTTTTACAATCCTTTTCCTTTGGCCACCGTAACTACTATTTTTGAATGAGACAAATTTCTTGGTAAAAAGCAGTACGTGGAGAGTCACTGCTAATAGCTAATTCAGTTTAAAGATCAACTTCATTTGAGTTCACAAAGAAGATATCAATAGGAGTATTAATGCAATTCCTCTTCTAGTGCAGCCCTCACCAATCGTTTTGCAATTCCCTACAATGATAAAACTTACCTTTCTCACCAATCGCTTTGCTATTTCCAATTGTTTATTTGTTTATTTATACTACCTTTTTAATTTGTGCACATAAATATACTAAGAAATAGTGTAACACTAAACCATTAACTTGAGTTGTTACAAAAAAAAAAAAACCATTAACATGAGTGTGCATTTTACTAGTTTTACTGAGAAGCATATTTAACATTTTAACTGGTGTGTGATGGCAGGTGTTGATGTTATTCTTGATTGTATGGGAGCAACCTACTATCAAAAAAATCTTGATAGCTTGAATTTTGATGGAAGGCTTTTTATTATTGGCTTTCAAGGTGGGGTTAGTACACAAACAGATCTACACCCTTTACTTGCTAAGCGTCTCACAGTACAAGGCATTGCAATTTTTGGATTATACCCTTTATCAATATATGCTCTCGATCATATTTAGTTTCTACTTGTAAACATTTGTATGTGTGATAGGGAAGCATACATCAGCAGGAGACAAAGAGAAGATGGTGCCATTAGCAGAAGTCCAAGCACAAACAGATCAAACACAAGCAAAGGGGGTGCAGGGGGTGCAAACAACAACAAACAAGAGAAGAATGGTGAGGCCTGCTTACCTTATTGACTTCATTTGAGCATGATCGTGCAGGAGTGTTGTGTGCAAGATGGAAGATTTCATGTTGGCCTTTAAGGGACAAGAATAACCAAATTGCTGAGTTCTGAACATTCTAGAAATCACAAAATGCCAAAATTAGTTACATAGAATGCAGTACATATATGACTATGTAATAACAGCATCAGGCATGAATGAAATTAGCAAATTACTCTCCTCTCTACTCTTCTTCTTCCTTTGGAGGTTCTGGTGCCTCGAAGCCAACTCTTTAATTTCCTGCATTATGTTCTGTTCGTAACATTTGATGCTCTCGTTTGTCCTCATGGTCTCCCACAACCTTGATGATTCCTTTGCTCGTCTTGACGATACCATGCACTCTATGACCCTTAAAATGGACAAGCTTCTCAATCGCCTTGCTCCTGTGCCTTCCTCCACCATGCCCAACTCCACACCAATCCCTCGCCACTCCACCTCTGTTCCTGCACAAACCCGGTTCGCACCATCACGGTATGAGGACCCTGCCGATGCCCTGTTCAAACTCACTCAGACGGGTTCTGTGCCAACATACCTGAAGGAGTTCGAAGACTTGGCTAATAGAATTATTGGCTTACCGGTTCCCTTCCTGTTGAGTTGCTTCATCTCGAGTTTGACGTCGGAGATTCGCCACGCAGTCTAGGCCCATCAACCTATGACTCTGGACCAGGTCGCCGGCCTCGCGAGGCTCCAAAAGCAGAAGTTGTCAGACCTTCGTCTGCTGCCTCATCCGCAACCCCCACCTATCATCCCTCCACCCCCTCGTCCCATGACACTTTCGCCTCTTTTGCCATCACCACCGCCATCTCTGCCACCCATGGTGAAACCCTTGACGTTAGAGGAACCCATTTTCCACCGGGAGCGTGGGTTGTGTTTCACTTGTGACGAACGATACCCTAGCGGGCATTGCTGCGCCTCTAAAGCTTTCCTTCTCGTTGCTGAAGACAAAGATCCCAATTGCCTAATATAGACCCAATTGACCCAACCCTGAACCCAAACCCCACACTTGACCCATTTGGCCCAAATTCGTTTGAACTCCTTATCAGGTAATTTAGCACCGAAAACTTTGCGCCTCATCGGCCTTCTCTCCGGCCATCGTGTGGTCCTCCTTGTTGATGGGGAAGTACCCACAACTTCCTCCAGCCTCAACTAGCTAACTCTCTGAGCTTACCTTGTCGGACCGCTCCAACACGATTACGCGTGATGTTCTTTCATCACGGGCACTTCGTGGAATTGCAGGGCGAGAATGCCACCACTTTGGGTCTTCTTCCCCAACACCAGTTCTGCCACCTTTATTGGAACAACGAGGATGTTTCGTACTTCCATATTGCTGGATTTCCTGAAGCTCCTCTTGGCTCACTACCCATTGACTCACCTAGTGCAGTTCGTCGGAATAAACCTTGGGATCTCGGCATTATTTTTGGACACCATAGTTTGAAAACCCAACACCTTGAGGACAAGGTGTTTTTGATGGGGCAGGGAGTGATAGGGAAGCATACAACAGCAGAAGACAAAGAGTAGATGGTGCCATTAGCAGAAGTCCAAGCACAAATAGATCAAACACAAGCAAAGGGGGTGCAAACAACAACAAACAAGAGAAGAATGGTGAGGCCTGCTTACCTTAGTGACTTCGTTTGAGTAGGACTGTGCAGGAGCATTGTGTGCAGGATGAAAGATTTGATGTTGGCCTTTAGGGGATAAGAATAACCAAATTGTTGAATTCTGAACATTCTAGAAATCACAAAATGCCAAAATTAGTAAATAGAATTCAATATATATATATGACTATGTAATAACAACATCAGGCATGAATGAAATTAGCAAATTACTCTCCTCTCTACTCTTCTTCTTCCTCTGGAGGTTCTAGTGCCTCGAAGCCAACTCTTTAATTTCCTGCATTATGTTCTGTTCGTAACAATGTGCAAGTATACTATTAATCATGGTGCCATATCTTGTATGTTAGATGATGAAGAAATTAAAATTAAATAGAAAGTCAGTCACTTGGGTGAATAACTAAAAAATGCAAAGTTAGATTGGGAGGTGAAACTATCATAATATGTTAGATTGGGTGATATTGCTGACAGATCAGATTTAATAATACTTAGGAAGCTTTCTATTTAGTTAATGCCTCAACAAATCTTATGCTTGGTTATGTTCAAACCAATATACATATTATCATGTTGCTTGTGTGTTGAAAAACACAATTTTGCTTTGGAAGTTTGCTTGCCTCTTGTCAGACTTTGCTTTTAGCTCTAATGGGGATGGGGGAATTGTAACATCCCAATTTTTGTAATGATGAGATTTTCTAAATAAATTTTTAGAAAAAATGATGAGATTTTATAAATAAATAAATAAGGAGATAATTATTAATTAAAATAATGATTTGAGAGAAAATAAAAAGGGTATTTCATTTATTTGTTTGATAGAAAATAAAATAGAGTTTATTTTATAAAATAAATAAATAAATAAATATAGAGCAAATAATACGCTGAGTACCCTAGGTATAAATAGTTATGTTAAGTCAGGTGTCTCTTTTTGGTCTCATTTTCATTTTTCCCCTTCTCCTCTCAAAACCCTTTCCTTTTCTCGTAGCCCACCGAACTTGTCTTAGTAAAACGACGATCTCGGGCTCATTCACCGTTGGATCGTTGTGAAATTTGAGCACCACATTCGCAACCCAATTCGAAGCATTCTTACCGTTGGGAATTTCTATATTATTTCTGAGCTTAGAGGAAAACCCTTCGTATTGTAGCCTTTTATTTTCCCGCAGAAACCAAAAATTGTCTCGGTAAAACTACGATCCCTGTTTCGTTAACCGTTAGATTTTCATGAAATTTTGATATGTTGTTCGAAACTCAATTGTGCACACTTTTACCGTTGTGATTTTTGAGATAATATTCGTGGAGGGAGAAAAAGGAATCGCATGAAGACAGTACAAGTGGAGGTTTCAATCTCTTCTCCGTCTCTCTGACGTTTGAGAATTTTATCGGAGCAGTCGAAGGAATAACTGAAGGAATCTTAGGGAACCGCTAGAGATGTTACTATCTCTAGCTGAAGATACGTGAGTCCGCTCAAAGGTAAGAGATGAGTTTATTGCAATTGGGGGTTAGAATGAACATGTGTAGGGATCCTTAGAGAACTAAATTTGGGTTTATTTTGGGATGTTTATTGAATTATAATTTTTCTTTATGATTATGAATACAATATTATTGTGTTATATGTACCAATTGATGTCCTGATGAGAATTGATTGATAAACTTGAGTGCTCTTGATGTCTTTGTGTTAACCCATGATTTTGATACAATTGTGAGAAACTATTTCAGAGGTTTTACATTCCATGTTGTGATAAAATCTTTTGTATGAATCGTTATGTTGAGGTTATGAAATGATGATTCAAACTGTGAGTATGTGATAAATTGAACATGTGACGGATGATGAAATACATGTGTATTGAGATGAGAGGTGTGTATTGAGTTGTGAACTATGAACTGTGTAATCACACAATTGTAAGACCCTTTAAGGGTAACGAGTATTGTGATGGGATCCACTGTGGGAACCTAACGAATTAAAATGATTTTGAAAACAATTGAGTAGATGTGTGTATTGCATATTTCATAGGTAAAGTGTATATGATTCATGAGGTGTGATAACATGTTAAATTGAGATTATACCATTGTGATTGAGATTAAGTGTATGTGATAAATTGAGTATGTATATGATTGAGATATATATGTGCATTGAGTTGTGAACTATGAATTGTACAATCACACGATCATAAGTCCCTTCAAGGGCGACGAGTTAATGCTAAGTCCATTTTAAGGCGACGAGTTGATGTTAAGTCCCTTTTAGGGCGACGAGTTGATGCTAAGTCCCTTTTTGGACGACGAGTTGATGTTAAGTCCCTTTAAGAGTGACGAGTTAATGATAAGACCCTTAAAGGGCGACGAGTTAAAATTATTTTGAGAACAATTGAGGAGTCGTGTGTTTTGTACAGTTCATAGATAGAGTCTGTGTGCTAAAATATTTTCTGGGTTGGACCTGAATCAGGAGGGAGAGGCCCTGACGGACTCTTCGGAGTGTAGGCCTTGGGGGTCACGCGGTTTGAGTGCTCCTTTAAGCCTATATTGATCCCATATGGTTGAAGCATTCTCGCAAAACACTGTGACCCTGACTGGTCTCCCTATGATATTACCTAGTGAGAGTGACTTGACTTACTATTGTGTGGTTTGTCTTGTCATGTACTCCTAGGCGCCCGACGAGGTTTTTCACTGACATGGTACCACATTGCATATAGGCTTGAGTCTTAACATACACTTGCTAATTGTTTATTATGAAATTGATGTGTTATTATGTCTTGATCGGAGTGTGTGATTCCTGTGTATTGTGATTGATGATTGAAAAGTGTGATTGATGAATGACAAAGTGATGAAATAGTGTGAGATATGCTAAGTAAATTGTATTTGGCTACTATATGTTGTGTTGTTTTTCTCTAGTAGTTAGAAATGTGATAATTCACTCCTGGTTTGCTGTTTTTGTTTGGATCCTGTGATGATCTTGAACTTTGTGTTCGGGGGAGCAATGAATAGATGGATGACTATGAAGAACCTCATGCTAGAGGACACGAGAACACCACGCTCTGATAGGATGTGACATTAGGATATATGTTCTATATTAATTGTATGAAACTTAGATGACCTTCTTTGAGCCGAGATGACTTTATTATTTATTTGGACAAGTTTGAATATGATGGAGAAGAAAGTGAATGTGAGCCTTTTACCCATTTGAAAGACTTGTATTTAAAAATGTTTTAAAAATACTTTTAATTAATATTTGAATTTTTATTCCTTTATTAATATATATGTGAGAGGTAGAGGGTGTCAGAGGAATAATTCTGGAGATATCAAGTTGAATTCTAGTTCTAAAACGGCTATTGACATTTGCTGTTTCACTTCAATGATTTTTGGTGCCTATACAACCTTTTTTTTTTTTCTAGAGATGAATTTGAGATTCGATGCATCAAACTTGAACCAACAAGAAATAAAATATCACAACCTTTTCACCTTTTACATGCCTAAAAAATTTTGGTTATCACCTTAGCAGTTGGAAGTTATATATAGAGAATGGTGCTCAGTAGTAGAATCATTGTTCCTTGCTTTTTATGTTTGCATTAAGTTAATTTGGGTCATATGTTGCTGAATAATTGTGGCACCCTAGGATGCTCAAAGGGAATCTACTCCAAATTGACCATGCACTGATCTATCACTTTTGCTGCTATTTTTTTCATTAAAATTTTATGAATTAATATGGGCAATCTGTTAATACGGAATTGTTGATTACTTATATTTGACACAATTTTGCATAGATTTCTCTCCTTACAGGATTCATCTAAGAGCTGACATGTTGTTTCTGTCGTAATCTAACTCAAGTCATGATGTCCTTGGCTTAACACTGTCGCAGAGAAGCTATTTTCCCTGTATTGGAAAGATCCTTTTGTGTTTACCTCATATATATGTAACATCATATATCCCTTTTTGGGAGCTTAACCTAGATAACTTTGAAAATACGGATTCCAGCAGGCTAACAACACCCACATCATAGGAAACATGGATATTATATTAGCAAAAATAAATTGCAATGATTACCATTTTTTATTTGTAAGATCATCCAATTAGTTATACAATTTGCTAAAACGATTACTTTTGAATTGAATCTGAATAGAATAAAATTGATCATTGTGTGCTAGGTGGTCCCTTCTGCAATCCTTGCGATACTAATCCACCCTTTTATGACTCATTGGCGTTTAGTTCGAATTGTTTGGGCATTCAGTTTGTATTTGGAAGCTGTTTCTGTTCTGCCTCAACTTCGTTTTATGCAGAATGCAAAGGTAGGTCTTTAGACTGTTCTAGTATTTTTATTATTTTTAGAGTATATGTTGTAATTCTTGTATTTTCTAGATGGTTGAAACATTTACAGGGTATTATGTATTCGCTCTCGGTGTTTCAAGATTCGTAGCACTAGCTTATTTGTTAATTCAGGTGAGATCAATTTTTACTTGATTTGGTTTCCTAGATCTTTTTATTCTTTTTTGTATTCGCTCTCGGTGTTTCAACATTCATATGCAAGAATGATTTCATAATTTTTTAGCAAAAAATTAATATATTCATGCAATTAGTTATACAATTAATTTGTTATACAATTAGTTATATAATTTGCTTGATTGCAAGCCCTACACAGCGGTAATGTTGGAGTCATTCTATTCTTTGACTTCATTAGGAATTGCTAGAATAGAGCCATGATCTGACTTTAAGGTGTTTAGAGGCTATCAATTTAATTTTCCTAATACAACAACCATAATTAGTTACGTGAGACCAAGGCATGTATGTATGATTGAGTGTGTGAGACAGCAATAGTTTTCATGCATTTCAGGTAATTAGATAGCAATTGTGTCACATAAAGAACATGCTTGTAATGTGCTTAAAAAATCAACATTATAATAAAGTATTTTTAATAAAAAGAAATTTTATTAAAAAAGCAAATAATGCATAGCCAAATACATTATTGAATTTTGAAAATATATCAAATATTGAAATATATACATTTCAATTATTGCAGCTTTATTTTTTTGAAGACCGAGGCCATCGCGGTGCTGCATTATGTGTCTTGTCTAAATATAAAGCTAGCCCACTTTTAAGGAAGTGAGGAAAAAGTAAACTCGAATGTCTGTTATATATATATATATATATATATAACTTATATATATATATATATATATATATATATATATAACTTATATATATATATATAAAATATTTTTTGGATAATTTTGAGTTATATATAACTTGAGAGAAAAAAATAGAGATGAAAGATAAATAATTAATTTGATTGATTGTGTAATGTGATAAAAAAATAAAAATAAAGAAAAAAATTATTAATTAAGTGTTTAAAATTTTTTGTTATGAAAATATAATATTTTACATTGATGAATAAAAGGGTTTTTTCCTTGTATTCAAGAATGATCTAACCCATATATTCGCACATGGAGACAGTCTATGATAAGCCTACCATATAGAACCATGCACTTTTTCATCAAATTTAAGGGCTCCTTGTCCAAGTTATAGGGTGTTAGGCAAATAATAACGTAGTACTCCTGATTGTCAATACTCCAAAAATTGTTCTTACAAATCTAGTTACTTTTGACATGTCCATCTTTAGCTGGCAGCTATACTAGAGAAGATAATCTAGGTTTTGTCTAACTGTCTTAAAGACAAATTTCACAAGATCATCTTTAAGCTAATACTATACCTAAGTCGATTTGACCAACGGCCGGAGGTTAATTTCCCTTCATCACAACCATTTCTTATTTTATTTTTCTTTCTTCTCAAATTTAAATATCATTGATCACAAGTTCTAATTTTTGTTTTTAATATCAATATTAGATATGACTTGGAGTTGCACATGGTTCATGTTAGCATACAACTTGATGGAACAAACAAGACCGCTGTTGTTGGTATTCTGTACAAGTACGGTTCCCCCGATCCATTGCTCTCTAAGGTACGTAAGTGCAATAATGTTTACTATAAAATTAAAGAACAAAAGAAGAAAACCAAGCATGCAGTTAGCTATTTATCAATCTTGCATGTATAATATTTATACATAAATTTCAGTTGGGAAAATACATAATGGAGATTCAGAGGACGAAGAGAAAAGCGTAGGGGTGATTGATCCCTGAGAAATCATAAAGGGCAACAAGATGTACTATAGGTACATGGGATCACTCACTGCACCTCCTTGCACGGAAGACATCATTTGGACCATTGATAACAAGGTATATATACACTTAAATACTTTTTTTTTTTATACATAATTGTTATTCTTCTTATTCATTATTAAGTTTTCACACACACTCCCACGCGAAAGATTCCTTTAGTATCTTCAATTTTCTTGATCGTCAATTAATATTTTACTATATATATATATATGATTACCTTAACATATATCCAATTAATATTTACTCATTTTTCTTGGTCGTCAAAACATTTTTTTTTAAATAACACATTTTAAGATGGTTATATGAAAAACTGTCTTAGAACGTCTATATGAGAAACCTGTCTTAGAATCCTTTATATATTTTTAATTTTTTTTTAATAAAAATGCATTATAAAATGATTATCTAAAAAATCGTTTTAGAAAGTGTATCATTCTAAGACGATTTGTAACTAAGAACCGTCTTAGAAAAATATCATTCTAAGACAATTTTTAGCTATGAACTGTCTTAGAATGATATTTTTTTCTAAGACGATTGCCTATTGAACCGTCGTAGAAAGTGTAAACTTAACTTTTTATGATGTCTCTTACAACGACGGTTAATAATCGACGTAAAATACATATTTTAACCGATGTAGAAAGCCTCTTTTGTAGTAGTGGTTCCACTTCCTTGGATTTTAAGCATTGTCATTTTAACTCTTCTTTTCATTCTTGCTATAAATGCATTCGCTTCTTGAATAGTTCTTTTACATTTCCTACGGTAGCCCATCCAAATGTTCACCTAATCAAAGCATATTTCGAATTTAAATTTCTTTTGCTTCATTTTCATTTTATTCATACATGGTACTATGATCATCCATTGGTAAATTGTGATCTTCAATTCCTATTTCATCTGTATTGTCCACAAGAAAATAACATGTACATTTCAATTAGTTTAGAAAATGAGAATTTAGCATTGCATTGACAGGTACTACTCCACTACAAGAAAAATAGCTATTTTCGATGGATTATTAATTTCTCACGAAAAACATTTTATCGGAAATATTTAAATAGCCAACAGAATTTACCAAAGAATTAAAATTCATCGGAAATTTTTTAATTACCAACGAATATTTTTTCCATCAAAAAGTTAAAATTAGCAACAAATTTTTACCCACAGATTTATTTATGTAAGAAATTTAAATATTTTCGACGGAATATACATCCATCAAAAATTTAAATTTTCACCAAAATAAAAAGATCCCAACCCTAGCTAGACTCTCTCACTCACTCACACTCACAGCCACACCTTTGTTGCACTCAGTCCACGTCATCGCATGAGTCCCCCGTCACTGACATCGTCGCGTTGCTGCTGTTGAGCCCTAACCGTCATGCCCACGCCAGCTGGTTTGCACTCCAATTTGCCTCAGTCGTTTCCTCTCCCACTAACGTTCACACTCCAATCGCCAATTCGCCATAGTCATTTCATCTTCCACTAACCTTCGCTAGAGAAGATATCATGGAGCTTCTCAACTCTAAGTTCTGCCATCCTATTCTCGTAATGTTTACTTATTTTATTTATTTATTTATTGTTTTTCATTTTAAAGATCACTGTGTTGCTATGTTGCATTTGATTTTAATGTAAACAAAATTAAATTAAAACAAATCAAGCGAGCTTTCATTTGTCATTTGGTGAAGAGTGTTATTATTAGATAATCATCCTCTGCGCATGCAAGTAAAAAAATACGTTAAATAATCAAATTCGGTGACTATTGGTTTTCTTTCTTTTTTTGTTATCAAGTATACTTCTGCTCATGGACTTGCATACTTTCTTAGTAGTGACCTTAAGTCAATAGTATTCTAGCGTATTCAATTTATTGCAATTGATATTAAAATTCTTATATTTTTTTCCTTAAAAATAGATCTTGCAGTTGCAATTGAGATTTAATTACAACCTATAAGTCCATTTTTTTTGTTTTAAAAAGAATAAATATTTACATTAGTGATTTTCTTTGGAATATGTAGCTATTAAAGCACCTTATACACGAGAAATTCCTTTAATAGATAACTATTGTATTTTCTTATACTAATTAATGTATTGATATTTTATAGGATCGCATGGATAACAAATATAATCCCTAATGTAGGAAAATTTTAACTGTTAGACAATTACTTATAGTAATATTTTTAAGCCAATTTAAATTCTGTCAAATTATTTTTAATTATCATTTTTCCGGTACATGTTTTTTTCTTCTGAATTTTGCTTATGGAGTAATATTCCTTGATGAATTGTCATATCAGGACTTATAAATGCATTGAAACTTTTTCAGCTAATCAAAGACAAATATTCTAGCGTGACATATCCAGACTTATTTCAGTTGGCTGGTACTACGACTGTGGAGGTTATCTTAGTTCTATTTTGGCTTCAACACTAACTATTGTTTATTTGAATTAATTGGATGATACATTGATCACTTTTTGGAATTTCAGGAAGCTAGAGGCCCAAAATCCCTATGAAATATGGAAGAATGGATGTATTTGGACTTGAACAATGCCCTAAAGAAGGGAGACTTCCTGGTAATAACCATATATCATGTAGGAGCTTAATTGCTATAGAAAAATTTCTTCTTTGTGTATTAGTTATCATGTCCTGATTCCATAGATACAAGTAATTTATTGCACAACTATGAAATTTGATTGCATAATGTGCTCATAAAAAGTAAGGAGTCTTGAGTGAATTGGACAATGGTTTCTTTTGGAGAGTTTTATTAACTCTAGGATTCTTAGAAATCTTCAATTGTTTTTGTTTTGGTTATTTATTATGTGTAAATGTGTAATGCATAATACTTATTCTCCCTAGTAACGACCACTTGCAGAATTGTTATTGCTTCTTTAAATACTATAGTATTTTTTTTGGAGAGGGGATTCCTCCTTGTTTGGTTATCAATTAAATAAAATAAATAAATTTTTAGAAAGAAAGATGTGAAGGGTTGTGATCCATTTTTTTTAACCATACAAAGATGCCCCAACATATTAGCACAATAGTTATCAACCAATTATAGGTAGGGTGTACATGGACTAGTTTGGACCAACCCAAGTCAACAATTTCTCACATCCTCCACATTGAAGAATTGCAAACCAATTAGCCTAAAGCATGGAAAATCAAGGTTGGGCTAGTTTTTGGAGTAGACCTTTTTCATGTGTCCTTCCAAATTTCCATCTCAAATGGTATATATGTGCCATGTTAGTGGAAATTTACTACTACTGAATTAGTGAGTTTTAATCAGTGTTTCTTCTATAAAAACATCAAATAAGAAGAGATGACACCAAAGAAAGGTTAGGTAAACCTTCAACAATCAGTTTGATATAATGAAGGCAGATTTTAATTATATAATAAGTGTTTGGGCCTTAAATTGCTCAAAAGAAACAAAATATAAGCTTTAAATGAAATAAATAATTGTTGAAAAAATATTACGGACGGATTTTCCAACGGATATTTTTGTCGGTATTCCGTCGGAAATTACTGATGGTCTTTTGTGACGGATATTTCCATCGGTAATTACCGACGGACAACAAAATTTCGTCAATTAGAATTTCCTATGACTATTTGTCGCAACCTACCCTTCGGCGGGAGGGTGACATGAGACTCATGGGTGCGTCTTCCATGAGAGAAAAATGCGCGGAGTCGCCACCAACGTTTATTTAAGGAAAACGTCAGAAAAATTGGAAAGGTGTGGTCTACGACCTTTAATCGTGAAAGGTTCGGGAGTTATTTTTATGCACGGGGAAGGTATTAGCACCCCATGCGTCCGTCACAAGGGACGACAACCTTTAATTAAGTGTGGAAATGACTTCAAAATGTTTTATTTTCCCTTTTTACGCCTTTTTGAGTTTTTATCTTTTTGTGGTCGACGAGGGTGTTTCCCTCGCTCCTACGTATCCTCAAATTGTGATGAGGAAATCAGACCTACGAAGTTCTTTGAGAACTGAACGTTGGTTAAGTTGTTTTTATCTTTTTTGCAAGATATATTTTGATTGAACAAAAGGTCATTTAAGGTGTTAGACCATTAAACGATCTTTTGATTTTGAAAGGAGAGAAACGTTAAGGTGTTGGACCATTAACGATCTCTTGGTTTTTGAAAGTAGCGACAAAGTTACATGTTGATTTTATGCTTTCGAAAGTCCATGTTAACCAATAAAAGCAAAGAGGACCATTTAAGGCGTTGGACCTTAAAACGGTTTTTAAGTGATTTTTGTGGACAAAGCTTGATTTGTGAGTTGATTTTAGCCTTAGTTTCACTTTGGTTATTAGTCAATTCATTCAAGGAAACTTCTAAAGAAAAACGTCCGATTGATTTTATGATTATTTTATTCAAAGATATTTTGATTATTTTATTATTATTTTGTCTTTTTTGGTTTTAAACGTGGTTATGGCATAAATGATCAGTTGGATTTTATTTTAACAGAGATTAAACGATATTACAACTCAAATGATCGGTGGAAAATTCATTTTATTATTTATTAGGCAAGAAAACGGCTTAAATAGATGGCTAAAGCACGTCAAAAGGGGATACGGAAAACAAACGAAATAAAAATAAAAGCACGCGAAACAAGTGGGGACCATTAACGGTGCATAGAATGAATTGAAAGATCGGATTTTGAGAACTTACCGGTTGAAGATCGAAGAATGATGAAGAATGAATGAAGAACGATAAAGAATGGTGAAGAATCTTCACGAAATCGCTCATGGAAACGTCTCGAAAGCATTACGGAAGCGCCTTGGCTTGGATTTTTTCCACGGAAACAATTTCACTCACTAATTTCGAGAGAATCCTAAATACCAGAAGAGCTGAGAATTTTTACTCTGCCCTCTTTCCCCTATTTATAGGAGAAAAGAAGGAGGTGGTTGCCGCCCAGGCGAGCTGGGTTGCTTCCACCAGAAGGCACCGCCTTCTGGTGGAACCCCCTGGAAGGCCCAAGTGGGTCTGGTTGCTATTTGCAACCCCCTTTTTACTAAACACACCCCTCTTTTGCCCTTTTTTTTTGCTGATTCCTTTTTCAAAATGTTACGGAACTTTACGGATTATGTAATGACACCTATTTTCTTTCTGGAATGTCGCGAAACTTTACGAATTATGCAACAATGCCCTTTTTGACTTCTGGAATGTTGTGAAACTTTACGGATTACGCAACAATGCTTCCTTTCGACTTCTGGCATGTTGCGGAACTTCACGGATTGCCTAACGATGGGTGTTAAGTACCTCGGGGCGGTCAAGCGAAGGTTGCATACCACCAAACAATGGTCCCCGGACGAAATTAGGGTATGACACTATTTTAACGATGGAAAACAAAATTTCGTTAATTAGAATTTCCTATGACTATTTTACCGACGGATTTTTGTCCATTGGAAATACTTAATTACTGATAGATTTTTGGGGTTACCGACGAATTTGTGTCGTTGGAAACACCATTTTTTTAGTGCCCAATGCTTGGGCACATGGAAAGATTAGCTCAAGAAGTCAAGAAAGGAGCTGATTCTATCGAAGGGGTTGTTTCCCAACTATGGCAGGTTGTCATACCCTAATTTCGTCTGGGGACCTTTGCTTGATGACATGCGACCTTTCTTTGGTCCTTGTGAGGTGCTTGGCATCCATCATTAGGCAATTTGTGAAATTTCAGGACATGCCGAAAAACAAAAAAAATATTGATGCACAATCCGTAAGTTTCCGTGACACACCGGAAATCAAATGGAAGCATCGTTGCATAATTAAGTGAGGTTCCGTAACATTCCGTAAGTTAAAAAGGGGATGATTATGTAATCCGCAAGGTTCCGTAACATTACGGAAAGAAAACAAGTATCGTTACGAAATTCGTAAGTTTCCGTAACTTTACGAAAAAGAATCACCAAAAAAAAAGCAGAGGGGGGTGTACTTAGTAAAAATGGGGGTGCAAATAGCACCCAGGCCCACTTGGGCCCTCCAGAATATTCCTCCAGAAGGCTGTTGCTTCTGGAGGAAGCAACCTGGCTCGCCTGGGCGAGCTGGGCGGCAAGCACCTCCCCTATTTTGCTATAAATAGGGGAGGAAGTGAAGAAGAAAAGGGTTCAGCCCCTTAGGCACTTCTCTCTCTTTCGAATTTGCTTGGAAAAATTGTTTCCGTGAAGAAAATCTAAGCCGAGGCGCTTCCGAAACGTTTCCGTAACGTTTTCCGTAAAGAATTTCGCAAAGGTTTCGACCGTTCTTCGACGTTCTTCATTCGTTCTTCATCGTTCTTCGATCTTCAACGGGTAAGTACCTCGAACCAAGCTTTTCGATTCATTCTATGTACCCGTAGTGGTCCACATTGTGTTTCGTGCATTTTTATTCTCGTTTTGTTTACTTTTTATACCCCCTCTTGACGTGCTTAAGCCATTTTACTTAAGTCATTTCTCGCTTAACTTAAAAATAAAATAAATTTCCACCGAACGTTTGAATTGTATTATCCGTTAATTTCGGTTAAAATGAATTCCGACCGTTCGGTCGTGCCGTAACCACGTTGGAAATAAAAAAAGAGGTAAAAAATAATATAATAATAAAAAAAAACATCTTTTAGTAAAATAAAGCGGAAAATCAATCGGACGTTTTCTCTTTGGGACTTCTCATTCTTAATCGAATTGATTAATAACTAAAGTGAAACTAAGGTTAAAATCAACTCGCCTAGTCAAGCTCGTCCATAAAAAATAGGCTTTTGAAGTTTGTCATTTCAATTTCTCACTAAGTAAAACGGATCATTTTTAAGGTCCAACGCCTTAAAATGATCACCACTTAAGTAAAAAGAATCACTTGACAAGAAAGAACTACGTAGGTCTGATTTTCTCATCCCAAATTGAGGAATACGTAGGAGCAAAGGGAAACACCCTTGTCGACCACAAAAAAGAAAAAATATAAAAAGGATATAAGGACATAAAAGGGAACGTAAAAATCAAAGTCATGTTTGCACATTCGATTAAAGGCTGCCGTCCCTTGGGACGGACGTGTGGGGTGCTAATACCTTCCCCGTGCGTAAATACAACTCCCGAACCTTTCACTTAAAAGTTTGTAGATCGCGTCTTTTCCGGTTTTTCCGACGTTTTCCTCAAATAAACGTTGGTGGCGACTCCGCGCGTATTCCTTTCGTGGAACACGCATCCCGCGAGTCACGCGTCGCCCTCCCGCCGAAGGGTAGGTTGCGACAGTTGGCGACTCCACTGGGGACTGTTTTTAGAGAGTTAGGCCATTTAATTTTGTGCAATGTTTTACCGTGACTTACCCCTTTGTTGGTTTCCTTTCATTATGTTTTTGTGTATATAAACTCTTTGTTGCTTTTAGTGCGTTTTAAAATGTATGCATGAAGTAAATATTTATTCATTTGATGCACACAAACACCAACACTATTTGCACACACTGTGAGTGAAAAAGGGCCCTATACCCGGGTTCATGGGAGCATAAGGAGTGGAGGTGAATCTGTGATCATGCTAGGTCTCCGACTTGCTTGATTACAGTGAACCCTCATCTAGAGCTTTTCTCTTTGAAAACTTATTGTTGCTAGTAGTCCCTACTGCTGCAATATGTTCTTCGAAGGGGATGATACCTCTAGAAACCATCAAGAGAGATATAACTACCTTGGGGATTATTGCTAAAAGCCTAGTTAGTTCTCTCCCTTATAGGTCCCTTAAATAGGGGCACGGAGCAAACACGCTGCGTGCCATTTTTCACACTGCCATGCATAAGTATCATATACCCTTTTGCTTATGTTCGGTAAATATTGTCATACTGTGTACATTCCCGCATTGTGTCTTTTGCATACGCATTGCATATGGGTTCTGTCTTGATCCCTTCTGTAAACAAACTAACGGAGGGTCCGTGTCGCCTTCTTAAAAACGTGCGTTGGGGCATTTTGCTACCCCTAGACGTCGTATCTAAGAAGGGGACAAATTCCCCGGACCCCCGCATTCCTAGATTGCATCTGTGTCATATGCATTCCATCATGCATTCATCCATCCCACCCATGAGATATCGGAGTTTTAATTTGCACCAGCTTTTGTCTCACTTTAGTAAGCATGGGAACAAATCAAACCGGCAAGAGGTTCTACCAAGTCAAGGTCAAAAGCCTAGATACCACCAGCATCAAGGAATTAGGGCGGTTGATGGAACCTCTCCAAATGCAAGCCTTCCGCAAGACTTACGGAAAGATCTTAGAGTTGACCATAGCAGAGGTGTCCATAGAAGCCATTGCATCACTTACCCAATACTACGACCAGCCTTTGAGGTGCTTCACATTCGGAGACTTCCAATTAGTACCAACCATTGAAGAATTTGAGGAAATTCTAGGATGTCCTCTCGGGGGAAGAAAACCATATCTTTCCTCCGGGTGTCTCCCCTCTTTGAGCAGAATTGCAACTGTGGTCAAGGATTCAACAAGAGGTTTGGACCGCATAAAACAGACTCGGAACGGAATAGCGGGCCTACCACAGAGATACCTAGAAGACAAGGCGAGGGGTATGGCCAATCAAGGAGATTGGGTCCCGTTTATGGATGTGTTAGCTTTGCTAATTTTTGGGGTCGTCCTCTTTCCAAACGTGGATGGTTTGGTGGACCTAGCAGCAATCGACGCTTTCCTTGCCTACCACCATAGCAAGGAAAGTCCGGTGGTAGCTGTCTTGGCAGATCTATTTGACACATTTGACCGAAGGTGCAAAAAGAGTAGCGCACGGATCATCTGTTGCTTACCCGCCCTCTGTGTTTGGTTGGTTTCGCACTTGTTCCAACAAGACACAAGACATCCATGTCCGCTCCTGAGCCATCGCTCGTGTACTGAAAAGAGGAGAATAGATTGGGACCAGCTCTTGGCCGGGATAGGAGGTAGAACAATCAGTTGGTTCCCTCGATGGAAGGAAGGAAAAGAAGGAGTCCTTTTCTCATGTGGAAGATACCCAAACATTCCGCTGGTAGGAACGAGGGGTTGTATTAACTACAATCCCGCGCTTGCTATAAGACAACTAGGGTACCCCATGAGGGGAGCACCAACGGAAGAAAGCATGTCTCCTTTCCTTGTGAGGGATTTCGGCGCATAAAATTCCAAGACTATACAAAGAATCCATAAGGCTTGGGAAACCCCGTTAAGGAAAGATCAAGAACTTAGAGGCATTCGTAATGGCATCATTGGTGGGTACCACGAATGGCTGAAAGTTCATATACGAGGTTTAGATTGGCTCGCCAAGTTAAAAGTCGTCAGCGAAGAGAGTTTTGAAGCACTGGAAGAGGACGAAGAAGTCCAAGCTCTCAAAAGCGAGTTAGGAAAGGCGAAATTTGCCAAAGAGAAGTTCAAGTTGGCCGCAACACACATTCGGAAGGAGTGTGCTGGGTTACGGGAGGAGAATGCAATTACTGCAAGAGCCCTTGAACAAGAGACCAAGAGGGCTCGCAAGGAAGAGTATGGCCGGAACAAATTTCGTGGAGCTCTATGGGGTAGCAATAGTGAACTCAAGTTGCGAAGGGAAGAAAGAGACCAGTCGCGAGCACATAGCATGGTTCTGAAAGAGGAGTTAATTGCTTGTTCGAGGTCCAAAAGAAGTTTGTCTCAGCGTTTATGCGAGACGGAGACCAACATGCTAGCTATCATCGGTAAGTACCAAGAAGAGTTGGGTCTAGCCACGGCCCACGAGCATAGAATCGCGGACGAGTATGCTCAAGTATACGCGGAAAAAGAGGCTAGAGGAAGGGTGATCGACTCTTTACACCAAGAGGCAACCATGTGGATGGACCGGTTTGCTCTTACCTTGAACGGGAGTCAAGAACTTCCCCGCTTGTTAGCCAAGGCCAAGGCGATGGCAGACACCTACTCCACCCCCGAAGAGATTCATGGGCTTCTCGGCTATTGTCAGCATATGATAGACTTAATGGCCCACATAATTAGAGATCGTTAGGAAACTTGTATGGTCTCTCAGACCTTGACTAGATACGACTTCCTTTTTGAAATAAAATGAGTTGGTCCCATATTTCTACTCCAAAAAGCTTGTACAAATCAAATCACTCCTACATTTCATCTCTAGCATGCATTTTCTTTCTTTACCCACTCCTCACGTTTTGTTTTTTAGGGAAAAACACCATAACTAAACGCGCCGCAAGGTATCCCTATCGCACCAGATCCAAATCTAGAACGATGGGTGATCAAGAGGAGACGCAGGAACAGATGAAAGCCGACATGTCGGCTCTGAAAGAACAAATGGCCTCCATGATGGAGGCCATGTTAAGTATGAAGCAGCTCATAGAGAAGAACGCGGCCACCGCCGCCATTGTCAGTTCGGCTGCCAAAGCAGACCCGACTCTCTTGGCTACTACGCACCATCCTCCCTCAAACATAGTAGGACGGGGAAGGGACACACTGGGGCACGATGGCAGCCCTCACCTGGGATACAACCGAGCGGCTTACCCTTATGGATTGCCGCCCAACTATTCACCACCCGTCTTGCAAGAAGATGCGGGCCACATTGCTTCTCCCGTCCATGAAAGAGAGCCTCCTCAGCAGCCCGACGAAGTCCACAAAGACCCTCAAGATTATGCTCGAAGGGATGTCGAGTTCTATCCCCCGATCCCCGAAGGGCCGGCACCAGGCACGTTGCCTCAACCAAACATCGCAGCACCACCAATAGTTTTGTCCACGGAAGGGCCGCCTCCAGCAACTGAAGAAAGGAGGAAGCTCGATCTCCTTGAGGAAAGACTGAGGGTCGTGGAAGGATTTGGGGATTATCCGTTCGCAGACATGACGGATCTTTGCTTAGTACCCGATGTTGTTATTCCCCCGAAGTTCAAAGTGCCGGACTTCGACAAGTATAAAGGGACGACTTGTCCCAAAAACCATCTCAAGATGTACTGCCGTAAGATGGGCGCCCACTCTAAAGATGAAAAGCTATTAATACACTTCTTTCAGGATAGCTTGGCCGGAGCTGCGGTAGTGTGGTACACTAATTTGGAAGCTTCCCGTATCTGTACTTGGAAGGATCTGATTACCGCCTTCCTAAGGCAGTATCAGTACAATTCTGATATGGCTCCTGATCGTACTCAACTGCAGAATATGTTCAAGAAAGAGGGTGAAACCTTTAAAGAATATGCGCAGCGATGGAGGGATTTGGCGGCACAAGTAGCTCCTCCCATGGTTGAGAGAGAGATGATCACCATGATGGTAGACACTCTGCCAGTGTTCTACTATGAGAAGCTAGTAGGTTACATGCCGTCCAGCTTTGCGGATCTAGTGTTTGCCGGGGAAAGAATCGAGGTAGGATTGAAAAGAGGAAAGTTTGATTACGTTTCCTCCACAAATGCGAATGCCAAAAGAATCGGGGCAACAGGGGCAAAAAGGAAGGAGGGAGATGCCCATGCCATCTCTTCAACACCCGCGTGGGTCAAACCCCAGCAAACACCTCATGGTATCCATCAGTATGCGCAACATCACCCAAGCTTCTCGGCTCATACTGGGAACGCCTCTAGTTCAACACCCGTGCAGCCTAAGGCACCCACCCAGAGGGAAGCTCCCCAAGTTCCAACTCCGAACACGACTCGACCGGCCGGTAATTCCAACACGACAAGGAACTTCCCTCCGAGGCCATTTCCGGAATTCACCCCACTCCCAATGACGTACGAAGATCTTCTGCCATCCCTCATCGCCAATCATTTGGCCGTGGTAACTCCCGGAAGGGTCCTCGAACCCCCTTTCCCGAAGTGGTATGACCCTAACGCAACTTGCAAGTACCATGGGGGTGTCCCGGGGCATTCCGTCGAAAAATGCTTGGCCCTTAAATACAAGGTCCAACATTTAATGGATGCCGGATGGCTGACTTTCCAAGAGGATCGGCCCAATGTGAGAACCAACCCGCTCGCCAATCATGGAGGGGGAGCGGTTAATGCAGTTGAGTCCGATAGGCCGCACAGGTCTAAACCTTTAAGGGATGTGGCAACCCCTAGGAGGTTTATCTTTGAGGCCCTACAAAAAGGAGGTGTGATTCCCCATAGTGGGTGTAAGGAGGATTCCTGTCTGCTACACTCCGGCGAGCTGCATGACATGGAGACGTGTTTGGGAGTAGAGGAATTGTTACAGCGGATGATAGATCAAGGTCGACTGGAAGTCGGCAGTGAAGGAAAAGAAGAGCAGCATATATGCATGCAGTCTACGGAGGGGAGCGGTATTGCGAAGCCCAAACCCTTGGTGATATACTTCACTAAAAGCGCAGCTTCGCAAAGGCCTGGACACCCCTTAGTAGCCAAACCTGTTCCTTTCCCGTACCAAAATAGCCACGCGGTCTCGTGGAGATATACACCTCCGAGGGAGAAGGAAGAAGAAGCCACTGACGTCAGCTCGCTGTCAGCTAAAGTAACAAATATCACGGGACTGAGTGGTGTGACCCGTAGTGGTCGTGTGTTCGCACCTCCGGACCTACCAGTCCAACCCGCGGACATCAAGGGAAAAGGAAAAGTGGTGGAGGAACAAGACGACGAAGCACCCCACGCTTCGAATAAAGATATTCCGGCAAAGGGCCCCCCGGAGAAAAAGGATGGTAGAAAGGAGGTGTCGCTAGAGGAAGCCAGCGAGTTCCTTCGAATAATTCAGCAGAGCGAATTCAAGGTTATCAAACAGCTCAACAAAACCCCGGCCAGGGTCTCGCTGTTGGAGTTACTTATGAGCTCCGAGCCTCATCGGGCTCTGCTAGTAAAAGTTCTAAACGAGGCTCATGTGGCCCAAGATATCTCGGTAGAAGGTTTCGGAGGGCTGGTCAACAATATCACTGCCAACAACTATCTTGCCTTCGTCGAAGAAGAAATCCCCGCCGAGGGGAGAGGGCATAATAAGGCTTTACACGTATCAGTCAAGTGTATGGACCATATCGTAGCCAAGGTGCTCATCGATAATGGTTCCAGTTTAAACGTGATGCCTAAGAGCACTTTGGAGAAGTTACCATTCCATGCTTCCCACTTAAAACCAAGTTCAATGGTGGTTCGTGCCTTCGACGGCACTCGCCGAGAGGTTAGGGGAGAGATCGATCTCCCAGTACAAATAGGCCCTCACACCTGTCAAGTCACCTTCCAAATAATGGATATTAACCCCCCTTACTGCTGTCTGTTGGGGCGCCCGTGGATCCACTCAGTGGGAGTTGTGCCTTCTACACTCCACCAAAAGCTGAAATTCGTAGTGGAGGGGCACTTGGTCATCGTGTCAGGCGAGGAAGACATCTTGGTAAGCTGCCCATCCTCCATGCCTTATGTGGAAGCCGCAGAAGAATCGTTAGAAACTGCTTTCCAATCTTTTGAGGTGGTCAGCATTTCCTCCGTGGACTCCCTCTTTGGGCAGCCTTGTCTGTCCGATGCAGCGGTAATGATGGCCCGAGTTATGTTGGGGAACGGTTATGAACCCGGGATGGGTTTAGGAAAAGACAACGGCGGCATAACTAGCCTGATAAATACCCAAGGAAATCGTGGGAAGTATGGTTTAGGCTATAAGCCCACTCAGGCGGACATGAAAAGAAGCATCGCGGGAAGGAAGAACAGTGGTCAAAGCTCGCGTTGGAGACAAGAAAGTGAAGGAAGCCCGCCCTGCCACATAAGTAGAAGCTTTATAAGCGCGGGTCTGGGAGACAAAGGTCAAGTGTTCGCGATATGCGAAGATGATGTTCCGAGTACTTTGGATTTGGTACGACCATGCCCTCCTGCTTTCCAGCTGGGAAATTGGCGAGTGGAGGAACGCCCCAGCATTTACGCAACGAGCATAATGTAAACCTTTACGGTTTTAAAAGCTCTATAGTTGGGCCTAGGCTTTAGAGTTTTTCCTTTTGTTAAGGCTTTGTGTCTTTTGCTTTTGAATTTATAATACAAGGATCTTTCTTCATCTGTTCCTGGTCTCTACCCATTCTCATTCATTTGCATGTTTACTTCTTTTTCTGAAACGGCAGATCCGATGACGAGTCCCCCGAAGGTACTAATACCTGGGACCTGCCTATCGACTTCGAGCAAGAAATGAATCAAGCGGAAGATGAAGGAAATGAGGATGTGGGACTTCCCCCAGAACTAGAAAGAATGGTCGCCCATGAGGACCAAGAAACAGGGCCTCATCAAGAAGAAACAGAGCTAGTAGACTTAGGAATTGGCAGTGGAAAGAGGGAAGTAAAGATAGGTACAGGTATTACCGCACCTATCCGTGAAAAATTAATAATCCTGCTAAAAGACTACCAAGACATCTTTGCTTGGTCATACCAAGATATGCCCGGTTTGAGTTCTGACATTGTACAGCACCGATTACCTCTAAATCCCGAGTGTTCCCCGGTAAAACAGAAACTGAGAAGGATGAAGCTCGAAACATCCTTGAAGATAAAAGAAGAAGTGAAGAAGCAATTTGACGCTGGATTTCTGGCCGTCGCTCGGTATCCGGAATGGGTTGCCAACATCGTACCGGTTCCTAAGAAAGATGGAAAAGTACGAATGTGTGTGGATTATCGGGACCTGAATCGGGCCAGCCCAAGGACAATTTTCCTTTACCACACATCGATATCCTCGTAGATAACACGGCCAATTTCGCTTTATTTTCCTTCATGGACGGTTTCTCTGGTTACAATCAGATAAAGATGGCGCCCGAGGATATGGAAAAGACTACTTTCGTCACCCTGTGGGGGACGTTCTGTTACAAGGTGATGTCCTTTGGACTCAAGAATGCCGGGGCAACTTATCAACGGGCCATGGTAGCTTTGTTCCATGATATGATGCATCAAGAGATCGAGGTCTACGTGGACGACATAATTGCTAAATCTAAATCCGAGGAAGAACACCTTGTCAACCTGCGGAAGTTCTTCGAAAGGCTTAAGAAATATCAATTAAGGTTGAACCCCGCTAAGTGTACCTTTGGGGTCAAATCAGGGAAATTGCTTGGTTTCATTGTAAGCCAGAAAGGGATAGAGGTAGACCCCGAAAAAGTGAAGGCTATCCTTGAGATGCCAGAACCCCGTACAGAGAGGCAAGTCCGAGGTTTCCTGGGGCGCTTGAATTATATTGCCAGATTCATATCGCAGCTCACCGCCATTTGTGAGCCGTTGTTCAAGCTCTTGCGCAAAAACCAAACTGATCGCTGGAATGAGGATTGCCAAGAGGCTTTTGGAAGGATCAAAAAGTGCCTAATGAATCCTCCCGTGCTTATGCCACCAGTACCTGGAAGGCCTCTCATTTTGTACATGACAATCTTGGACGAGTCAATTGGGTGTATGCTGGGGCAACATGACGAATCCGGGAAGAAAGAGCGCGCTGTTTACTACCTAAGTAAGAAGTTCACGACCTGTGAGATGAATTACTCCTTGCTCGAAAGAACGTGTTGTGCTTTAGTATGGGCATCCCATCGCCTAAGGCAGTATATGCTGAGCCATACTACCTGGTTGATATCCAAAATGGACCCGGTTAAGTACATCTTTGAAAAGCCAGCTCTCACGGGACGAATCGCCCGGTGGCAAGTCCTGCTATCTGAGTTTGATATAGTCTACGTCACCCAAAAGGCGATAAAAGGAAGCGCTTTAGCAGATTATTTGGCTCAACAGCCTCTTAACGACTACCAGCCCATGCATCCTGAATTCCCGGATGAGGACATCATGGCCTTGTTCGAGGAAAAATTGGACGAAGATCGGGACAAATGGACTGTATGGTTTGACGGAGCGTCAAACATTCTAGGTCATGGCGTTGGGGCAGTGTTGGTCTCTCCGGACAATCAATGTGTACCTTTCACAGCCAGGCTAGGATTCGACTGCACCAACAACATGGCCGAATATGAAGCATGTGCCCTAGCCGTCCAGGCAGCAATTGACTCCAATGTCAAACTACTCAAGGTGTACGGCGACTCAACGTTGGTAATCCATCCTCGTAGCGATAGATTATTTCACCAAGTGGGTCGAGGCGGCTTCATATACCAATGTCACGAGGAATGTGGTGATCAGGTTCATTAAGAAAGAGATCATCTGCCGATATGGTTTGCCAAGGAAGATTATCACGGACAACGGCACCAACCTGAATAACAAGATGATGGGGCAAATGTGCGAGGAGTTTAAAATCCAGCATCACAATTCCACACCCTACCGGCCAAAGATGAATGGAGTCGTGGAAGCGGCCAATAAGAATATCAAAAAGATTATCCAAAAGATGACCGTGTCATACAAGGATTGGCACGAAATGCTCCCATTCGCGTTACATGGTTACCGGACTTCAGTGCGAACGTCAACTGGGGCAACGCCGTTCTCATTGGTATATGGGATGGAGGCTGTGTTACCGTTTGAGGTAGAAGTCCCGTCATTAAGGATCTTGGCAGAATCCGGATTAAAGGAATCAGAGTGGGCTCAAACGCGCTATGACCAGCTCAACCTCATTGAGGGTAAGCGCTTAACGGCCATGAGTCATGGGCGCTTATACCAGCAAAGAATGAAGAGTGCATTCGACAAGAAAGTACGCTTACGCAAGTTCCATGAGGAAGACCTTGTGCTAAAGAAAATGTCCCGTGCTGTCAAGGACCATCGAGGGAAATGGGCCCCGAACTACGAAGGGCCTTTTGTTGTGAAGAGGGCTTTTTCCGGAGGAGCCCTGGTGCTTACCAACATGGATGGCGAAGAGCTACCTTCACCTGTGAACTCTGATGTCGTCAAACAATATTATGCTTAGAAGCTGGGGCAATTAAGGGTGTCGCTGCATGTTCTTTATCTTTATGCGTTTTCTGGATTTCCCCCAGGGATTTCCTATCTGTTGTATCTCCCGTTACAATCTTTCAAAGAAATGAACGAGGATTCGAGGCTTTAGTCCTCACGTTAGTTTCAAACCTTGCGTTAATCTGTGATCACCTGAGCCCTTCTGCTCAGTTCATGGGATGCCCCAAGCGCTTAATTAGAATTGAACCTGAACCAACTTTCCCTAAATTTGCTGCGTTTGAAAACATTCATGCATACGCATACGCATACGCATGCATATTGTTGTGGTAAAACAGGGACAGGATCGTCTTGGGCTACCTTCTGGGGTAGAGACAAAACATGAACGGCAGAAACCAATCAAGGTAAGACAATGACGCGGTCAAGATTGGCCATACCTGGTTGTTTATTACTTGCAGGTACTTAAGGACGGATGCAAGTGGGGATGGGGTCACGACCGACCGATCGTTGCCCCTTCTCTGCGTGAAACAAGCAGAGAATGTCGCTGCAAGGCAGCCCCGTATCCTTTGTATTTTGCAGCTTTCTTTTACTATTTGTTTGTTTTAAAAAAGTAAAAAAAAATAATAATTCTAACCTAAGTAAGTTCAAGTTAGGCAAGATGCTAATCCATGAGAAGGGAGGGGACATGGTTAATGTTCCCCTCAAAAAAAAAAATATGTGCAGGTTAGCTCGCCTGGGCGAGCTGGGCTCGCCTGGGCGAGCCACCCCTGCACCAAATTATAAGAATGACGAAAGGGGGGACGTTTTTGCATTCAAAAACTTCTTTTCCCCCCTTTCAAAAGCCATACCCACGGGATTGACGAATTTGCAGCCCTAGGGTCATCCTTTTTCGCATTTTTTGATTCTGTTTTGCGCTTTTGTTCATCACCAACAAGTAAGTGTTCCATCCCTAAGCTTTCTAGCTTTTCATTGGTGTATTTTGATCTCCTTTTGGTGCTCTAAATTGTGGGAATGTGCTCAAATGTATGGGGCAATTTTGGTTTGTTTTCTTGCTTGATTAGGTTGAATTAAGGGGTGTGTATGGGATAGCCCTAGGCCTATAATGCATTTTGGAACAATGGGACATGCCACATTGTCCCCGTTCTCTTGCTATTGACGCCTAAACGCGCGCCCACCAAGTGTTCGGTGAAATGCCTCAATGGCATTAGCGCGTGACTTTTGTAAGGAAACAACCCATGGGGTATTTTGGTTTGTACATATTTTGTATTCATTCCCGAAAAAGGCTAGAGTAATTGCCCCACATATATCCTAGGCCTAGGAACTAAAATTTTATGCAAAAAAAACACAAGAGGAGGTGCATATTGGGTAAAGTTACCCTTTTTGGCCAGCAATCAGCTATGGGCCACGCTACAATAATTTCCCTACGCCTAGATGTTTAGGATTTTTGCTCGTCATGAATGTGTAGGTTTAGAATAGGTAGCAAAATACCTTTGGCAATTTACACTTTGGGTATGATAGCAAAATACTTGGATGTATGTACATATAATTTTTGGTAGTCAAAATGTCTCACAAAAAAAATATATGTAAATATGTTGCATGTTATGTAAAGAAAATACATTACAAAAAAAATATATATACCTTTTAATTTGAATACAATTTTAGTCAGCAAAGGAAAATATACTTGAATTTGCATGCGGCTTTAGGTAGCAAAAACTTGAAAAGGGCATGAAATGTAGCACCTTATTGTGTATATAGTCAAGATTCATCATGAAGTTTGTGTATGTATAGGTATTAGAAATACCAAGATGTGCACATGTGCAATTTTTGGTACCCCAAAATGCTTTGAGTATGCATGTATGTAAATTTAGCCAAGGAGATGTGTGTGATGTAAGTAACAAATACGCCTTGGAAGTACATGTAAATAATCTAGGTAACGAAGCTGCCTTGATTGTATATGGGTGCATTTTTCTTAGTTAATAGAATGTCTTGTGCAAGTGAACGCTCGTAAGGAAATATGCGCATAAGCTTGCTCTAAATTTACATTGATGTTTGTATTTATGGGAGGAGGTTGTATGCCATTTTTTTTTTAAGAGTAGTGTCCCACTGGTAAAACTAACTTTCCAAATGTTTGCCTTCGCAGGAAATGGCCCCGAGGAAGCTTGCCTCAAAGAGGTCCAGGAAGGACAAGGCAGCCGAAGGAACTAGTTCCGCTCCGGAGTATGACAGTCACCGCTTTAGGAGCGCTGTACACTAGCAGCGCTTCGAGGCCATCAAGGGATGGTCGTTTCTCCGGGAGCGACGCGTCCAGCTCAGGGACGACGAGTATACTGATTTCCAGGAGGAAATAGGGCGCCGGCGGTGGGCATCACTGGTTGCTCCCATGGCCAAGTTTGATCCAGAAATAGTCCTTGAGTTTTATGCCAATGCTTGGCCAACAGAGGAGGGCGTGCGTGACATGAGATCCTAGGTAAGGGGTCAGTGGATCCCGTTTGATGCCGACGCTATCGGCCAACTCCTAGGATATCCGTTGGTGTTGGAAGAGGGTCAGGAATGTGAGTATGGCCAGAGGAGGAACCGGTCTGATGGGTTCGATGAGGAGGCCATCGCCCAGCTGCTATGTATACCGGGGCAGGATTTTGCCCGGACTGCTGCAGGGAGGCGAGTGCGAATCATGCGCACCAACATGACCACCCTGACCCAGATATGGATGACGTTGCTCCTCAGCGACATCCTGCCCACCGATCATAATTCTGACCTTCCCATGCCGAAGTGTCAGCTGGTGTACGCCATCCTGACACGGATGAGCATCCATGTGGCTCAGTTGATCGCTGATGCCATCTATATTTTTGCAGGTATGGCGCCTACTAGGCACCCTTTGGACCCAAACAAGTCCAACAGGGCCCTGGGATTCCCCGCACTGATCACAGGACTCTGCCGGTCGTTCGGAGTCCCCGTTGCACCTACCAAGGTGATTCGGCCGCCCATCACCCGGGCTTTTATTGAGAAGTACTGTACCCAGAGACAGGCTCAGGGTGATGCTCCACAGGTCGCAGGCGCGCCACCACCACCTCATCAAGCTGGCCAGGCTGGGGCATTTGACATGGAGCAGTATTTACGGCATTTGGTTCGCCAGCAGGCGGCCAACCACCGAGCACATGTACAGACCCATGATTGTCTGTACCAGATGAGCCTTAGCATGCAGAGCCAGGGCTTCGCTTCTTTTTCATGCCCTACTCCAGACCAGTTCAGGGCAGAGGTTGCATGGCCCGGAGATTGGCCCGAGGCCCAAGCAGGAGAGGCACCCCCAGAAGCTCCCGGCGATGGAGAAGAGGCCCACGAGGACGAGGAGATGGCCGATTTGCTTGACTTCTTGGGAGGGAGTGGAGATACGTGACTGGGAGATCCCCAGATTCATGTTTTCTTTCATATTTCTTTTGTCATTTTTATTCTATGTTATTGTTTTGACTTGAGAGACTAATGTTTGTTTTTGTTGTTTCGATTGTCATTTGTACAGCGCATACATTTTTAGATTGTTGCGTTAGTGTTTATATATCATTACTATCGATGATGTTTGAAATTCTGGAACCGTGTAGAGTTCTTCGTTTAGGAACATCGTCCCAAAAATATATATGTAAAATAAACAAAAATCATGATAAAAATAAAAATAGAAAAGAAAAAAATGAAATGAATGAAATGGAAAAGAGAACAAAAGGGAAAAGAAGAGAGCAAGTAAAGAAAAAGAGAGCAAATAAGGAAAAAAGGGGGAAAAGCAAGTAAGGAAAAAGGTGGAAAAAGAGAAAATAAGTTGTCTAGCTAAAAATCGACATGCTTTTGAAAAGAGATGATTTCCAACTTTTCTTTGAAAAAAATTCATTGATCATAACCGATTTTTGAAGAAAAAACGTGTCTACACCTGAAGGGTGAATGCTGTGAAAATTTCCCCGACGCCCGAAATGGACTTGGAGGAATGCACAAATTGATAAAAGAACATATTTTGGAAACATTGGGTTGACTAAAATAGAGGAAATGAATCCTGAGCCCTAGCATCACATGACCATAAAAATTTGACACTTGAGTGTCCGCATAGGTGCATGCATGACCAGTTTTGCATAAAGTTTCCAAATCATCATTTTTGCATTTGTGTCATGGAAATAATGTGGGGCATCCCTTTTTATCCTTGAACCAAACCAAACCCTGACATGTATCATGTCTAGCCATTCTACAAGCCTTGAGCCAAAATCCTGACTCACCATAAACCTTACCCTCGGAAGCAAAAAAAGAGAAGGAAAGGAAATTTCCAATCAAAGAGAAAGCAAAAAAGGAAGGAAAGGAAATTCCCAATCAAAGAGTGGGAGAAAGAGAAAAAAAGAAAAGAAAGGAAATTCCCAATCAAAGAGTGGGAGAAAGAAAAAGAAAAGAAAGAAAATTCCCAACCAAAGAATGGGAGAAAGTAAAAAAGAAGGAAGCTCCTGGTCAAAGAAACCAGAGGAAATGTGCAGAGAGGTCTTTGGACCAGACAATATCTGAACAGTACAGAATTGTCATCAAATGAACAAAAGAAAGAAAAGGAAACCATGACCTAAAGTGGTCTTCTCCCTTTGATTGCCAACCAAAATCCTGTGCGTCGGTGACTTGTTCGCCTCGCGCAAAACCAAAACAGAAAAGGAAAAGGCAAAAAATAATCAAAAGCCGAAAAACTCCCCAAAAGAACCCATTCCCAAGGGAAGTCCTATTTGATCCATGATCACGCATGTAATTTTTGATTTGATAGGAAATAATTTGCAAAGTCAAGTCATGACATATCTATGGTTCGGAATTAGGATGAAACACTTATCTGTGCGAGATTGATACACTTTGAGTGGATTTCTTCTATTTTTGTCGAACCCAGTGTTTCCTCTAAATGGTCATTTAGAAACGAAATGCTAACATCCAAAATCTCATTTATGGTTATGGGAGATTTCATCAGCAGACTCTCCTTCCCCGGTAGACGCATTGCTTTTCACTCAAAAAAGCATATGCTGCTCTAAATCAGTTGGAATATTTGTCTCTTTACTAAAGCATGTTTGCATTTTTAGTGGAGAAAACACCGAGACTTTTTCAAGTCTCACAAGTTATCCAGAACTACGTAGGTCTGAGTTCCTCATTGGAGGATACGTAGGAGCAAGAGCCTCGCTTTTGTCGACCACACCGCCATTTGTTGCCATGACCCAAGAGCTGGTAGCCCGCGGAGACACCTTACGGTTATCCGCACCTCGTCATTCAGTGACCCCAAGTGTGATTGACGAGCAGAGGCCAATGTGGTCATCTGCGCCCTTTCCGGAGATGTCAGCATTTTTCGATGGAGGCTTTTCAAGTCTCACAAGTTATCTAGAACTATGTAGGTCTGAGTTCCTCATTGGAGGATACGTAGGAGCAAGAGCCTTGCTTTTGTCGGCCGCCCCATAATCTTTGTCATACTGACCCTGAGGTCATGTGACACGCACCCTTGTGTCATCCAGAGGCGGCGGGCCCGATGATACGCGGAGATACCTTACGGTTATCCGCACCCTTTTGTCATCCAGAGGCGGCGGGCCCGATGACAAGCAGAGACAAAATTTGGTCATTCTGCACTCTTGTGTCATCCAGAGGCGGCGGGCCCGATGATACGCGGAGATACCTTACGGTTATCCGCACCCTTTTGTCATCCAGAGGCGGCGGGCCCGATGACAAGCAGAGACAAAATTTGGTCATTCTGCACCCTTGTGTCATCCAGAGGCGGCGGGCCCGATGATACGCGGAGATACCTTACGGTTATCCGCACCCTTTTGTCATCCAGAGGCGGCGGGCCCGATGATACGCGGACATACCTTACGGTTATCCGCACCCTTTTGTCATCCAGAGGCGGCGGGCCCGATGACAAGCAGAGACAAAATTTGGTCATTCTGCACCCTTGTGTCATCCAGAGGCGGCGGGCCCGATGATACGCGGAGATACCTTACGGTTATCCGCACCCTTGTGTCATCCAGAGGCGGCGGGCCCGATGATACGCGGAAATACCCGAGTGGTTATCCGTATAAACATTCTTTTGCTATCTGTAAGACAGAACGCTTGATAGCATGCAGAGGCTGACATAGTCTTCTGCACCTTTTGTTCCTCCGGGAACAACAAGTCATTTACATGCGGAAATTTCATGGTCGCCCGCGACTCTCGTCAACCGAGAGGAGCGAAATTAGTGTCATACACTGATTTTCGTCCGGGGACCTTTGCTTGATGACATGCGACCTTTCTTTGGTCCTTGTGAGGTGCTTGGCACCCATCATTAGGCAATTTGTGAAAATCCGGGAACGACAAGTCATGGTCACCCGCGACTCTCGTCAACCGAGAGGAGCGAAATTAGTGTCATACACTAATTTTCGTCCGGGGACCTTTGCTTGATGACATGCGACCTTTCTTTGGTCCTTGTGAGGTGCTTGGCACCCATCATTAGGCAATTTGAGAAATTCCGGGAACGACAAGTCATGGTCACCCGCGACTCTCGTCAACCGAGAGGAGCGAAATTAGTGTCATACCCTAATTTTTCGTCCGGGGACCTTTGCTTGATGACATGCGACCTTTCTTTGGTCCTTGTGAGGTGCTTGGCACCCATCATTAGGCAATTTGTGAAAATCCGGGAACAACAAGTCATTTGCATGTAGAGATTTTATGGTCACCCGCGACTCTCGTCAAATCGAGAGGAACGAAATTAGTGTCTTATCTTTACTTTCCTTTTATCTCCAATAAAAGACAAGTAAAGAGGGGCAACTGTCATACCCTAATTTCGTCCGGGGACCTTTTCTTGATGACATGCGACCTTTCTTTGGTCCTTGTGAGGTGCTTGGCATCCATCATTAGGCAATTTGTGAAATTCCAGGACATGCCGAAAAACAAAAAAAATATTGATGCACAATCCGTAAGTTTCCGTGACACACCGGAAATCAAATGGAAGCATCGTTGCATAATTAAGTGAGGTTCCGTAACATTCCGTAAGTTAAAAAGGGGATGATTATGTAATCCGCAAGGTTCCGTAACATTACGGAAAGAAAACAAGTATCGTTACGAAATTCGTAAGTTTCCGTAACTTTACGAAAAAGAATCACCAAAAAAAAAGCAGAGGGGGTGTACTTAGTAAAAATGGGGGTGCAAATAGCACCCAGGCCCACTTGGGCCCTCCAGAATATTCCTCCAGAAGGCTGTTGCTTCTGGAGGAAGCAACCTGGCTCGCCTGGGCGAGCTGAGCTCGCCTGGGCGAGCTGGGCGGCAAGCACTTCCCCTATTTTGCTATAAATAGGGGAGGAAGTGAAGAAGAAAAGGGTTCAGCCCCTTAGGCACTTCTCTCTCTTTCGAATTTGCTTGGAAAAATTGTTTCCGTGAAGAAAATCTAAGCCGAGGCGCTTCCGAAACGTTTTCGTAACGTTTTCCGTAAAGAATTTCGCAAAGGTTTCGACCGTTCTTCGACGTTCTTCATTCGTTCTTCATCGTTCTTCGATCTTCAACGGGTAAGTACCTCGAACCAAGCTTTTCGATTCATTCTATGTACCCGTAGTGGTCCACATTGTGTTTCGTGCATTTTTATTCTCATTTTGTTTACTTTTTATACCCCCTCTTGACGTGCTTAAGCCATTTTACTTAAGTCATTTCTCGCTTAACTTAAAAATAAAATAAATTTCCACCGAATGTTTGAATTGTATTATCCGTTAACTTCGGTTAAAATGAATTCCGACCGTTCGGTCGTGCCGTAACCACGTTGGAAATCAAAAAAGAGGTAAAAAATAATATAATAATAAAAAAAACATCTTTTAGTAAAATAAAGCGGAAAATCAATCGGACGTTTTCTCTTTGGGACTTCTCATTCTTAATCGAATTGATTAATAACTAAAGTGAAACTAAGGTTAAAATCAACTCGCCTAGTCAAGCTCGTCTATAAAAAATAGGCTTTTGAAGTTTGTCATTTCAATTTCTCACTAAGTAAAACGGATCATTTTTAAGGTCCAACGCCTTAAAATGATCACCACTTAAGTAAAAAGAATCACTTGATAAGAAAGAACTACGTAGGTCTGATTTTCTCATCCCAAATTGAGGAATACATAGGAGCAAAGGGAAACACCCTTGTCGACCACAAAAAAGAAAAAATATAAAAAGGATATAAGGACATAAAAGGGAACGTAAAAATCAAAGTCATGTTTGCACATTCGATTAAAGGCTGCCGTCCCTTGGGACGGACGTGTGGGGTGCTAATGCCTTCCCCGTGCGTAAATACAACTCCCGAACCTTTCACTTAAAAGTTCGTAGATCGCGTCTTTTCCGGTTTTTCCGACGTTTTCCTCAAATAAACGTTGGTGGCGACTCCGCGCGTATTCCTTTCGTGGAACACGCATCCCGCGAGTCACGCGTCGCCCTCCCGCCGAAGGGTAGGTTGCGACACAGGTATGTAAACTTCATTTTTAATGCATCATTATTGCTAATCCTTTATATGCATTATTTCCATTTTTCTCATAGCATCCTATATAACCAAATTTTCCAATGGCATATTATCATTCCAACTTTTAACGTCCTAATGTTCTGTGTGGTCTCTCTGACTAAGATTTATTTCCAAAAATCACTCTAGCAAAATTTGGAAAAAGGATGTATCATGTAAGCATTCCTTTAGCCAAGGGTAGTAAAAGAACTTTATTATTGAGAATTGAAAGGGGGTTTTTCCTTTTTGACTTAACTGAATGTATACATGAGCACCTGAGACACTCTCAATTGAGGAGCTTGGTTGATGCAATCCTACCCCCCAAGGGCATTGGATAGAATACTCCAAGAAGATTGGGCCAGAGATGCAAGAGAAGACCCAAGGGTTCTCATGAGCCTTAGGGTAGATTTCAGGCCTATGGGCTAAGTATGAACCCACTTATCTTTGTACATATTAGATTAAGGTTTCATTATTTTTGGGCCTTGTATTTAGGGCTCCATAATGTAGGTAGGGTACCCTAGACATGTAGGATTTTTCAGCCCTTGTATTTAGGGCACCTAGACTATAGTTTTTGTATTAGTGATAATTTTGTAATTTCACATGCATTAAGTGAATATTTGATGTGTGTGTTGGGAAATAAATTTAATTGAATTGGGAGAAGACCAATCCAATTAAATTTTAGAGAGGGATGTGAGCATTTGCTTGCTACACTCCATTGCCACATCATATAATCACACATTGTGCATGTCTTTCATGCTTTACATGCTTCATGACACCTAAGCACACTTAGTGGAGAATCTTGGACTTGATCTTGGATTAGTGGGCTGAACCATAGCTAAAATTCACTAATCATGATTAGTGAAATGTTGGCTCCACAAATTTAATTTCAAATTCAAGTGAAATTTGAATAGAAATTCAAATTTCCCTCCAATTTTTTGTGACACTTAGGCTATAAATAGAGACCATGTGTGTGCATTTTTTTCAACTTTGATAATTTTGAGAATGAAACTTAAAATTTCAGACCTCATTTGAGACACAAAATTTTGTGCTCCTTCTCTCCCTCTCCCTCCACTCATCTTCTCCTACCTTCAAGCTCTTATCCATGACTTCCTATGGTGGTGAGCTTCTTCTTGACTCATCTTCTCCTTGAAGTGGCATCTACAATCACTTTCTTCTTCTCCATTCTGCTGCCATAGAACTTCAAGAGGCAAATGACTCCATTGATGAAGAAGATCCAAGGCCTACAATCTCCACATGGAGCTACATCATGTGGTATCAAGAGCATCTTCGTCTAGGAGATGTTCTTTTGCTTCCTCTATCTTTTTGTTCGGTCAATTCACTTTAATTCCTTGTTCTTCATCTTATTCTCCATGTATATCCTCCATTGTCTTGTGGTTTGGTACTTTTTAGAGTAGATTCAAAAAAATAAACCGATTAAATCTTAGATCTACACTTGTTCTTGCATTCCTATGGTTCAAATTTTATAGATCTACTCTTGAATCATGTTTTTGTGTTGATTTTAGGTTCTATCATTTTTCAGTCATAATCTTCTTGTGCTGAACCTCTAGATCTAAGTTTTCTTCCAAAATTTTGATTTGAAAAAAAAAACACAAAAATCTAAGTTGAAATTCTGATACCAGGGGACAGATGTCGTACCGGATGTCACGACATCACGCTTCAGAACATGCAGATTATATGTGTCCGTATGAACAGATTAAACAAGTAAATAACACAAGAGAATTGTTAACCCAGTTCGGTGCAACCTCACCTACATCTGGGGGCTACCAAGCCAGGGAGGAAATCCACTCTCAATAGTGTTAGTTCAAGGTCTAACAGCCCCTGTTTACAACCTTCTCACCTAACCACTACCCGTGCGATCTCTACCTAAGAGCCACTCTTAGATATGAGAACCTCCGCTCACTCCCTCTCACTCACACTCCCGTGTTTACAATTAAGTCAAAGACACACCAGAGATCAACTCTGAACAAAAGAGATCAACTCTACACACTAGAGATCAACTCTAGACACAAGAGATCAACTCTACACACTCAGGTCCAACACTTGATGCTAGGGTACCATCAAGGTGGCTCACAAAACACTCAAGTCCCAAAACTCACAAAATAACTCTTCAATCCCGGACTTGGTACAGAACTCGTGCAGCCTCCATGATTATATAGCAATTTGCGTTTCTGGGCTGCAACGGCTTGTGCTGGAGGAGATCTATCTTCTTCTGAAAAAATCTGCAGTTAAAGAACTAAAAGATAACTTTTGATCTTTTAGTTTGAATCTTTAATCTTTAATCTTTAATCCCTGAACGAACTCTTCTTCTTTGAAATTCGAACTTTAATTATCTTTTAATTCGTTCCAGAAGATAGATCATCTAATCTCTTGCTAACTGCACAATAATCTGTTAAAGATATAACAGATTTATATGTCCAGTATTATCGGGCCGGATGTCAGGACATCGTGTCCGACATCGTGGATCCTGCAGCTTCACTTCTGCACTTGACTTTTATCTTGCATTGTACAGCAACTCCAGTATTCTCGGGCAGGATGTCAGGACATTGTATCCGACATCGTGGATCCTGCAACTTCACTTCTGCACTTGACTTTTATCTTGCATTGTACAGCAACTCCAGTATTCTCGGGCAGGATGTCAGGACATTGTATCCGACATCGTGGATCCTGCAACTTCAATTCTTCATTTGACATTTTATCTTGCCTTGTGCATTGTGCAGCCCGATCTCATTCCTTGACATAACGTTGGACATCATGTGCAGCAACTCCAGCTTTCCTTCATTGTCTAAGTGCTTATGTTTTAACAAAATCTTAGCCAATCTTTTAAAGCTCAGTAGAGCTAAACACTAACAATCTCCCCCTTTGGCAAATTTTGTCTAAAACATACTTAGACACTTCCTGAGCAGGTACGAGCAGTTATGCAAGTGGGATCAGCAACTTCCATTATCAGAGTAATCAAGCACAGCGGAAATTCTTCAAGTTGCAAATCTACAAGTCTTCTCCAGGATGTCAAGACATCTCTCGTGACATCAGCTTTCTGCTTCTGCTCCCCCTGTCTTCATGCTTACTGCAGCATCTTCTATCAGCTACTAGTCTTTTCCAGGATGTCAAGACATCTCATGTGACATCCGCTTTCTGCTCCCCCTGTCTTCATGCTCTTACTGCAGCATCTTCTATCAGCTTCTAGTAGCTTACATCAGTCGTCATCAGCAGCAGTCTCCCCCTCAAAATCGTGTACATACAACTCCCCCTCAAGGTCATGAATCATGCATACATCGTATCCTACTGCCATACATCTACTATTGCATACATAGTATCCTATTACTCAAAATCATGCATAATAGCAAGCATAATACTATTACTCCCCCTTTTTAGACATAAATTTGGCAAAAGTAGGATGCATGAAATTAATGTGCGAATATTACAGACCAATAACAATCAATTGTTCAAAGGGACATGCCCCTTTAGCTAATAAAAGTGAAAAGCAAACATAAGGGTCTGATGATCATGGGGTGGCTTCAGAATCATCATCTGATTCTGTCTCTTCTGCTGCATCTTCCTCTTCCTCAGTAGCTTCTTCTTCTTCTTCAGCTGCTTCTTTGTCTTCCTCAGCTGCCTCTTCCTCTTCTTCAGCTGCTTCTTCATCATCAATGCCACTTTCTGAGAGCCTTGTGATCAGCCGTTCTAGCTCCATCTTCTTTTCTGTGGTGGCTTTGATGGTTGCTTCCAGCACCTTGCATGTGTCCTTGAGTTCAGCAATCAAGGCATCCTTGGACACAGCACCTGAAGCAGCAGCTTTCCCTGATGTCGAGACAATGTCTGGGACATGTGTCCCCTCAAACAATTTGTAATGCAGGGATAGAGGAGATTCTCTCTTCATTACAGAGTCAATGTTGTTTAAAATATTTGGATGTTGACTCAACATAATGCCACACAATACAGTAGGGAAGGCAATGGGTAATTTGACAGCAAATGATTCGGAATGCTTAACAGTTTGATCAAAAATATAGTTTCCAAAATTAAATTTGGACTTGGTTCCAACAGCATACAGAAATTTACCCAAACCTGTGGCAATAGTGGAAGTATGATTGGTGGGTACCCAGTTTGCAGCACCAATCCTGTGTAGAATTGCATACTTCACACTTAGCTTCCCTGCTGAAAGCTTCCCTTTCTTCGGCCAATGCTGGACTCGTTTGGCAGTGATTTCCTTGGTAATTTGATGCTCAGAAACATCAATATCTATCACTCCATCAGTAGGTCTGCCCAGATATTTGTTGATCACAGCAGGGGAGAATCTAACACACTTTCCTCTGACAAACACTCTTTGATAATCATCACTTTTTCTGTTTGATATGTCAGAGGGAATGTTGACAATGAATTCCCTGACTAGGCCTTCATAACAGTCTCCCAACTTGGTGACTGTCTTCAGTAGTCCAGCAGCCTTAATGAGGTCCATGGTCTCCTTGCAATCCAAGGCATTTCTTCCCAGTTCTCTTTCAACCGCAAGTCTGCGTTGATACACATATTTCCACTTTTCAACATTGCCAATGGAGTGGAAAGAGATGTTGTCCAATGGTGCATCAGGAACATTTTCAGGCACCTTCTTCCCAGATTTCTTGGCCCTCTTAGATGTCGAGACATCTAGTTCGACATCCTCATCAGAATCGGATGAGGAAATTTCTTTCCTCTTCTTGGAGGGGATTGCAACCTTGCTCCTTCTGGATGTGGTAGGAGTGATTGGAGTGCTCTTCTTCTGGGCCATAGTCTTGATTCGTCCAGACCTCTTGATGGGAGTTTTCCCTTTTCGGCTTTGTAATCGTTCTGCAACGCCAGGTGCCAACCTGTTGGCAATGGGTTCCTCATCAGATTCTACTTCTTCCAGGTCAATGAGGTCACCTGGAGCAGGTTCTGGTGCCCTTGGTGCAGGGGTCGCCTTTGTCGCTTGATCATCTTCCTCTGTTGATCTCTCTTTGCTGGGGGAAGATAGTACTTCAGCATTTGGGCCGGAAGATGTTGGAACATCTTTCTCATCATCAGGCACAGAAACATTCGGGGTGGAAGATGTTGGAACATCTTCATCAGCTTCAGGAACAGAGGCGTCTTTTAAAATGCTACTCACAATACTGCGGATTTTCTTGTCCATCTCCGTGTCTACTTCCCTAGGACTTGTTGCAAGGCTAGGGTTTTCAGCAATCTTCACTCCCTGTTGTCTTCTGGGAACCAGTTTCTCAGGGACAGAAGCTTGACCAGGAATTATTTGTATGGGTTGGATGTTGAATTCTGGTTGTTCCTGGTGCGGAGATGATGGTACAGCGGGTGAACCAGAAGCGAAAGTTTCGTTTGGTGAGGAAGCCATGGAAAAACAGAGCGTTTGGAATGATTTCGTAAATCTCATAAAACTATTGGGAAATGCTGGTGAAAACACGAATGCCAAGCAGATATAAATTTGAATGAAGAATGTAGAGGGGCGTGTGAAGCAACGGTCGAATTTGCTTTGTGGTGAACGTGCTATTAATGTTAAGTGATTCGTTTGGGCACGTTCAGATTGCAGTAGCTGCTATAATTCCTCTAGCAGACAAATGCCCAGCTTGCCCCTCAGTTTTTCAAACTGATTTGCATCCAAAGCCTTTGTGAAAATATCTGCTATTTGTTCCTCAGTGTCAACATGCTTCAGTGTGATCACTTTATCATCAACAAGATCTCTGATATAGTGATGTCTAATGTCAATGTGCTTGGTTCTGCTGTGTTGAACAGGATTTTTAGAAATATTAATAGCACTCATGTTGTCACAGTACAATGTCATGACATCTTGTTCGACATTGTACTCCTTCAGCATCTGCTTCATCCAAACTAGTTGTGAACAGCTGCTTCCTGCTGCAATATACTCGGCTTCTGCAGTAGATAGGGACACACAGTTCTGCTTCTTGCTGAACCATGAAATAAGGTTGTTTCCCAAATAGAAGCATCCACCAGAAGTGCTTTTTCTGTCATCTGCACTTCCAGCCCAATCAGCATCACAATACCCAACCAGCATTGAATCTGAACAATGACAGTACATAATCCCATAGTCACTGGTGCCATTTACATATTTCAGAATTCTCTTTACTTGAGTCAAGTGACTTATCTTGGGATTGGCTTGATATCTTGCACAAACACCTACTGCATAGGTGATGTCGGGTCTGCTAGCTGTTAAATATAGTAAGCTCCCAATCATGCTTCTGTACAGACTTTGATCAACACTGGTGCCTGCTTCATCCTTTGACAGCTTCAAGTGAGTAGGTGCAGGTGTCCTTTTATGACTGGCATTCTCCATCCCAAACTTCTTGACAATGTTCTTTGCATACTTGCTTTGAGAGAGGAATATGGAGTCTTCCATCTGCTTCACTTGGAGTCCCAGAAAATAAGTCAGCCCTCCAACAAGACTCATCTCAAATTCAGATTGCATCTGTTGGACAAAATGTCGAAGCATCTCATTCGACATCCCTCCAAACACAATGTCATCAACATATATCTGTGCAATCATCAAGTTTTCAGCATCTTGTTTGACAAAGAGAGTCTTGTCAATTCCTCCCTTCCTATACCCTTGCTGAGTAAGGAACTCTGTCAGCCTTTCATACCAAGCTCTTGGAGCTTGCTTCAATCCATAGAGAGCCTTCTTGAGCCTGTATACATGATCTGGATGAGTTGGGTCTACAAATCCCCTTGGCTGCTCCACATAGACTTCTTCATTCAGGTATCCATTCAGAAATGCGCTCTTCACATCCATCTGGTACAGCTTGAATTTGAGGATGCAAGCTACACCAAGTAATAATCTGATGGACTCAAGTCTAGCAACAGGGGCAAAAGTTTCATCAAAGTCTACACCTTCAATCTGAGTGTAGCCTTGAGCAACCAGTCTGGCCTTGTTTCTGGTTATGACACCTTCTTCATTGGTTTTGTTCTTGAAGATCCACTTGGTGCCAATCACATTAGTTCCCTCGGGTCTCGGAACTAGCTCCCAGACTTCATTCCTTTTGAATTGCTCCAACTCTTCTTGCATAGCATTGATCCAGAACTCATCAGTCAGTGCCTCTTTCACATTCTTGGGCTCAATTTTGGAGACAAAGCACGAATTGGAGACAATCTCAATCTCCCTTGATCTTGTAGTGACCCTCTGTTTGGATCTCCTATAATCAGCTCCTTGGGGTGCATCTTCTGGATTCTAATGGAGGGTCTCTTGTCAGGTTGGTTGATGTCTGGTTCATCTGTAGCAGGATCAGAGTTTTCTGTATTTTCTCCACTGTTAGCTGTATCTGCTACATTGTCTCCCGATGTTCTGACATCTTCTTCGACATCCTTCTTTCTTGCTGGAGTTAGATCATCAACAACCACATTGATGGATTCCATCACAGTTCTGGTTCTGGAATTGAATACTCTATATGCTCTGCTGTTTGTAGAGTATCCCAGGAATATTCCTGCATCACTCTTGGGATCCATCTTTCTCCTTTGCTCTCTATCTGCCAAGATGTAACATGGACTTCCAAAGATGTGGAAGTGCTTGACAGTTGGCTTCCTCCCTTTCCAGATTTCATACAGTGTGGTTGGAGTGCCTCTTCTAAGTGTGACTCTGTTGTGGATGTAGCATGCTGTGTTCATGGCTTCAGCCCAGAGATTATAGGGAAGTTCTTTGGCATGAAGCATGACCCTAGCAGCCTCTTGCAAAGTCCTGTTTTTCCTCTCAACTATCCCATTCTGTTGTGGTGTAATGGCTGCAGAGAACTCCTGAGTGATGCCTTCAGATGTGCAAAATTCAGTGAACCTGCTGTTTTCAAATTCTCTGCCATGGTCACTCCTGATTCTCTTGATGACACAGTCTTTTTCTCTTTGAAGTCTTAGACTCAACTCTTTGAATACTTCAAAGGTTTCTGATTTCTCTCTGATAAAGGTGACCCAGGTAAATCTGGAGAAATCATCCACAACAACATAGGCATACCTCTTTCCTCCAAGGCTTTCAACCTGCATAGGCCCCATCAAATCCATGTGAAGTAGTTCCAGCACCCTGGAAGTGGTCTGATGTTGAAGCTTCTGGTGGGACATCTTGACTTGCTTTCCAATCTGACATTCACCACAGATTCTGCCTTCTTCTATTTTCAGATTGGGAATGCCTCTAACAGCACCTTTGTAAATGATTTTCTTCATGCCTCTTAAGTGCAGATGTCCAAATCTTTGATGCCATATTCTGACTTCATCTTCTTTGGAGGATAGACATGTGGAGGAGTAGCTGGTTTCTTGGGGTGTCCATAGGTAACAATTGTCCTTTGATCTGCTGCCCTTCATTAGAACTTCACTCTTCTCATTTGTCACCAAGCATTCTGACTTTGTGAAGTTTACATTGAATCCTTCATCACACAGCTGACTGATGCTGATCAAGTTTGCAGTCAGTCCCTTCACCAGCAGTACTTTGTTCAGACTAGGAAGTCCATCATGAACTAGCTTTCCCATTCCAATGATCTTTCTTTTAGAGCCATCTCCAAATGTCACATAACTAGTGGAGCAGGGCTCAATGTTCAGCAGGAATTCTTTGACTCCTGTCATGTGTCTGGAATAGCCGCTATCTAGGTACCAATCTTCCTTAGCTGATGCTCTAAGTGAAGTATGAACAACAAGACTGACAGCCTTGTGTTTTGGAACCCACATCATCTTCTTTCTGTTGTTGCTACTTTGAGTTCCATGATGTGGATGGCCATGTAGATGATAGCAAAAGGGCTTTATGTGACCATACTTGCCACAGTAGTGACACCTCCACTTCTTTCTTTTGCTCTTTTTCTGCTGCGTTCCATGATGTCGAGACCGATGTTGTGACATCGTGGCTCCAGTCCTGTTTTTGGCAGGAACAAATTCTGTCATGGTTGTTCTGCCAGCAGACTTAGGATTAAATCCAAGTCCTCTCTGGTTTCCAGCATTCTTTCCAAGCACCTCATCAAGCGTATCTGAGCCTTTATTCAGCATCTTTATTGATTTTGTCATGTTTTCCAGCTTAGAGTTCAGAAAACCAACTTCTCCTTTAAGCTCAGAGATCTCCTCTTTATGTGCCTCCTTTTCAGCCTCCAGATCTGCAATGACCTTCTTCAGTTGTGCTTCTTGCTGAAGAATCTTCTCACTTTTGATGCATAGTTCTCTATAGGATGTAGCAAGCTCATCAAAAGTGATTTCACTGTCTGTATCACTTGAATCTTCAGCAGATTCAAATCTCCCAGTGAGTGCATTCACATCTCTGTCAGAGTCACTTTCTTGTTCACTCTCTGTATCAGATCGACATACAGAAAGTCCTTTCCTCTGCTTCTTGAGATGAGTGGGACATTCAGCTATGATGTGTCCATAGCCTTCACACCCATGGCATTGAATTCCTTTGCTGTGACTGGGCTTTACATCTGACCTTTTCTGGTATTTACTGCCTTTCCTGATGTCGAAAGGGATGTTCTGGACATGTGGCTTCTGCCTCCTGTCCATTCTGTTCATCACTTTGTTGAACTGTTTTCCAAGGAGCACAACTGCATTAGTCAGACCTTCATCAGTATCCAGGTCATACTCATCTTCTTCTCCTTCATCATTGGACACGAACGCCAAGTTCTTGCTCTTCTTTTCAGCCCCATCCGAGAGTCCTAGCTCAAAGGTTTGAAGGGAACCAATGAGTTCATCCACTCTCATGTTGCAAATGTCTTGGGCCTCCTCTATTGCAGTGACTTTCATGTCAAATCTCTTAGGCAAGGATCTGAGGATCTTTCTCACCAGCTTTTCATCTGCTATCCTCTCTCCCAAGGCAGTGCAAGCATTGGCAATTTCAAGAATGTTCATGTGGAAGTCATGAATACACTCTTCCTCCTTCATCTTCAGATTTTCGAATTTTGTAGCCAAGAGTTGCAATCTGGACATCTTCACTTTGGAGGTTCCTTCATGAGTGGTTTTCAGGATCTCCCATGCATCTTTGGCCACTGTGCAAGTGTTGATTAGTCTGAAGATATTCTTGTCAACTCCATTGAATAGAGCATTCAAAGCTTTGGAGTTTCCAAGTGCCAATTCGTCTTCTTCTTTAGTCCAGTCTTCTTCTGGCTTCAATTCATCAGTGGGCTTTCCTTCTGTGTCCAGCATCTTGGGATGTTCCCAGCCTTTGATGACAGCTTTCCAGGTTCTGCTATCCAGTGATTTGAGGAAGGCCACCATCCTTGCTTTCCAGTATTCATAGTTGGTTCCATCTAGGATTGGTGGTCTGTTCACTGGTCCTCCTTCTTTCTCCATGTTCATCAGAATTTATCTCCCTAGATCTCACTCTGTGATTTCGAGTGTTGGCTCTGATACCAATTGAAATTCTGATACCAGGGGACAGATGTCGTACCGGATGTCACGACATCACGCTTCAGAACATGCAGATTATATGTGTCCGTATGAACAGATTAAACAAGTAAATAACACAAGAGAATTGTTAACCCAGTTCGGTGCAACCTCACCTACATCTGGGGGCTACCAAGCCAGGGAGGAAATCCACTCTCAATAGTGTTAGTTCAAGGTCTAACAGCCCCTGTTTACAACCTTCTCACCTAACCACTACCCGTGCGATCTCTACCTAAGAGCCACTCTTAGATATGAGAACCTCCGCTCACTCCCTCTCACTCACACTCCCGTGTTTACAATTAAGTCAAAGACACACCAGAGATCAACTCTGAACAAAAGAGATCAACTCTACACACTAGAGATCAACTCTAGACACAAGAGATCAACTCTACACACTCAGGTCCAACACTTGATGCTAGGGTACCATCAAGGTGGCTCACAAAACACTCAAGTCCCAAAACTCACAAAATAACTCTTCAATCCCGGACTTGGTACAGAACTCGTGCAGCCTCCATGATTATATAGCAATTTGCGTTTCTGGGCTGCAACGGCTTGTGCTGGAGGAGATCTATCTTCTTCTGAAAAAATCTGCAGTTAAAGAACTAAAAGATAACTTTTGATCTTTTAGTTTGAATCTTTAATCTTTAATCTTTAATCCCTGAACGAACTCTTCTTCTTTGAAATTCGAACTTTAATTATCTTTTAATTCGTTCCAGAAGATAGATCATCTAATCTCTTGCTAACTGCACAATAATCTGTTAAAGATATAACAGATTTATATGTCCAGTATTATCGGGCCGGATGTCAGGACATCGTGTCCGACATCGTGGATCCTGCAGCTTCACTTCTGCACTTGACTTTTATCTTGCATTGTACAGCAACTCCAGTATTCTCGGGCAGGATGTCAGGACATTGTATCCGACATCGTGGATCCTGCAACTTCACTTCTGCACTTGACTTTTATCTTGCATTGTACAGCAACTCCAGTATTCTCGGGCAGGATGTCAGGACATTGTATCCGACATCGTGGATCCTGCAACTTCAATTCTTCATTTGACATTTTATCTTGCCTTGTGCATTGTGCAGCCCGATCTCATTCCTTGACATAACGTTGGACATCATGTGCAGCAACTCCAGCTTTCCTTCATTGTCTAAGTGCTTATGTTTTAACAAAATCTTAGCCAATCTTTTAAAGCTCAGTAGAGCTAAACACTAACATAAGTGTAAATCACTTAATCCATGTTTTCTTAGAGTCATGTTTAGTCCTAATAATTGTCACATTATGTTCTAAGTTTGTGTTGAATTTTGAGTCTAATTCATGCATGTTATTTAGTTCATAACATTTTCTAAATCAATTCCTAGAAGTAGTCTTGTTGTTGAACTTTGTTTTGTTTTCTATGTTTCCTATATGATGCCTATGAAGAAATTGAGTTATGGTGCTGAGTTGTGGCTGGATTTGTGAATAAAAATAAGTCTTAAGCTCTCCTGAATTGTTTTATTCAAGACATTTGAGTATAAGCAAACACAAATTGTAATTATCCAAGTCTTAAGAAACATAAACACTACTCTTGATTTCTAGGTTGAAATCGCTGGTGCTAGCAACTTGAACATACAAACTTGTAAAAATTACTGAGAATTGGTCACTGCTAATTTTGAACTAAAATTTTTACTGAACTTTTACGACATCTGGACAAAAATTAGAAAAAAGAAACAAGTGATTTGGATAAAAGGAAAAAAAATACTAAAAATCACACAAGTTGGTAGGAAAATCAGTGTCTAGGACAAAAAAAGTGAAAAGGAAGTGTGCTTGTTTTTTTGGCTTGAAATTTGTTCTATAATTGGTGCTTATTTTATACCAATCTTAGTTCTGAAATTTTAATTGAAAATTAGTGTGAAAACAAGTGTCAAAACTAGAGGTTTCTTGAGTCTTATTTTTTTTTTGTTTTTTTACTCCACTCTAGAGCCATTCTAGGTTTCTCTTTGAGTCCTAGCTTGCTTTTGTATGTTTTTCATTGCATTAATTGTTGAATAATCCTTGAAAATTTGTCTTGTTAAAACAATATTGCTTTAGCTTTCATTTCATTTTTTGGTCTTTGGTTATTGCTTGTCTTTTTGTTTCCTTGTTTGTGAGTTGCCATATAGGGAATTGGAAAAGAGGATTGGTGCCATGCCTTGAAGAATTTGAGTCAAGAAGCAAGGGGCCAACCACCTTAAGAGCTATTGGACTAAGAAGCACTCCAAATTGAGTGAATCACCAAAGAGAGAAAAACCACCAAAAATTGAGGACCTTTTTGTAATTTTGTAATTGACAATTTACTTACCTTCATTGCTTTCAAATTTTGTAACAAAAAGGCCTTTAATTGGAAGTAAGTTGGGAGCCTCCAAGAGGTCACCCTACTTCCATTTGTGTATAATAATTTAAGGCAATTTTTCCTTAGGATAGTGAGTGTTTTGTTAGGAACCTTAAATGAGGTTATCCAAACACTTTTAGGAACCGCCTAGTCTACATCTCTTTCACTTTAATTTTTTTCTTACTTTCATAGCTTATTTTCTTTACTAGTCACACCTAGCTTATGTTGTTATTGCATAATAATTTCTTCTTGCTTATCACGCTTATCTTGAGTTCTTTTGGAACCATAGCTTTTACCTTTTTTTCAAACCCCCAACAAGAAAGAACCAAAACTTAAGAATCAACATGAGTCATCATTCATCTAGTGTTAATGGTGAGGGTACCAGTCATAAGGACCCTCTATCTATAATCTTAGATGACTTGAGTTCCCTCAAGTTATGGAAAGAAAAAAAAAAGAAAGAAAGGAAAAAGGAAAAGAGAGGGTAAAAATAATTGAAGATGAGAGGGAATAAATAAGGGAAGAAGAAAGAAGGAAAATACTAAAAAAATTAAGAAAATAAAAACATGCCTCTTATAGTAGTCATGACCCTTGCAAGAGCCTAATTGAAGAACTTCGTGACTATTATGAAAGAAGGCACATGTCAAATCTTAGACCTCACTCCCATAGGAGAGAAAAGGAAAGAAAGCCTTGAGAGGCTAACATTAACCTCCCATACTTCCATGTGAAGGACAATGTAGAGGCTTACTTAGATTGAGAAACAAGGGTAGAGCAACAACATAAAAGGAAGTCTACGTCAAAATCTTATGGCCCTCACTCTTATCCAAAGAAAGACCAAGGTTAAGGCATCTTAGGGGTGGCACCTTCTAGACAACCTCCATATCTTCTCCTTTGTAAAAAGACACTTGTTAGCACTGCCACACCTCTATGACTTGATATTATTCCTCAAGTAAAGGAGTTGTTGGATAAGAGTTTGGTTCGTAAGAGCTTAAATTCTTGTGCTCTGTTGGTGCCCAAAATAGGTATTATTAGGCATCAAATCCCTAAAATAGGTGATATGATGAATGTGTTGAGTGGTGCAACCCTCTTTTGTAAAATCACTCATGCTCCCAACATCTTTAAGATTCGTGTAGATAGGGACTCATTAGGTAGGTTTGTTCTTATTTTTAGTTTCAATACAAACTTACGTGCTCATATGAGACACCTTAGGTTTCATGTACTTTTTGGTAGGAATAATCAACATGAAAATGCAGAAAAAGGTATGTTTTATTGCATTACTTTCTTTAATTTTTTAAATAGTAATCAAGGGGTTCCCACGAACACTAAAAGAATAAAGGTCATTCCTGAGTGGCCCACTCCACCAAGTATAAGAAAAATTTGGGGCTTCATGACTTAACAAACCTTTACAAAAGGTTTGTCCCATATTTTCTATACTTGTAGCACCACTCATTGAGTTGGTGATGAACCATGTTCCCTCATGGGAAGATGCCCAGGAAATGGGTTTTCAGACCTTACCTTACTCCAACATACCAAACACCACTAATATATATGTTTTTATTCTTTTTACAGGTGTTGAAGAAAGAACCCCAGAGTTTTAAGAACCTCTAGATTTGAGGTCAAATCCTTTTCAAGGGGGAGGGAATGATGCAATCCTACCCCCTAAGGGCATTGGATAGAAGACTTCAAGAAGATTGGGCCAGAGATGCAAGAGAAGACCCTAGGGTTCTCATGAGCTTAAGGGTAGATTTTTAGCTCATGGGCTAAGTATGAGCCCACTTATCTTTGTACATATTAAATTAAGGTTTCATTATTTTTGGGCCTTGTATTTAGGGCTCCATAATGTAGGTAGGGTACCTTAGAAATGTAGGATTTTTCAGCCCTTGTATTTTAGGGCACCTAGACTATAGTTTTTGTATTAGGGGTATTTTTATAATTTCACATGCATTAAATGAATATTTGATGTGTGTGTTGGGAAATAAATTTAATTGAATTGGGAGAAGCTCAATCCACTTAAATTTTAGAGGGGAAGGTGAGCATTTTCTTCCTACACCCCATTGCCACATCATATAGGCACACTTTGTGCATGTCCTTCATACTTTACATGCCTCATGACACCAAAGCATACTTAGTGGAGAATCTTGGACTTGATCTTGGATTAGTGGGCTGAAACATATCTAAAATTCACTAATCATAATTAGTTAAATTTTGGCTCCACAATTTCAATTTCAAATTCAAGTGAAATTTCAATAGAAATTCAAATTTCCCACCAATTTTGTGTGACACTTAGGCTATAAATAGAGGCTATGTGTGTGCATTTTTTCAACTTTGATCATTTGAGAATTACACTTGAAAGTTCACACCTCATTTGAGGTGCAAAATTTTGTGCTCCTTCTCTCCCTCTCCCTCCACTCATCGTCTCTAACCTTCAAGCTCTTATTCATGGCTTCCTATGGTGGTGAGCTTCTTCTTAACTCATCTTCTCCTTGAAGTGGCATCTCCAATCATCTTTCTTCCTTCTCCATTCCGCTACCATTCATCTTCAAGAAGTAAAGGACTCCAATGATGAAGAAGATTCAAGGCCTATAAGCTCCACATGGAGCTACATCATTTACCCAGATACCATCCACACCTGGACAAATATAAAGAAAAGATTCTTAGAGAAGTTCTTCCCTGCATCCAGAACAACATCCATTTGGAAAGAAATTTGTGGCATAAGGTAGCAACCTGGAGAGACATTATATGGGTACTAGGAGAGATTCAACAAGTTGTGTGCTTCATGTCCTCACCATCAAATCAGTGAGAAATTGTTGATCTAGTATTTCTATGAGGGGTTGATGTTAATGGACAGAAGTATGATTAATGTAGCCAGTGGAGGCGCTTTAATGGACAGGACTCCTATAGCTGCCAGACAATTGATTTCCAACATGGCAGCAAATAATCAACAATTTGGGACTAGAGTTGCTACACCACCTAGAGCAGTTGCAAGTGAAGTTTTTGTTTCTATGGTGGCTGATAATCAAAGACTGGAGAATAAACTTATAGAGTTGACATCCCTTGTGAGGCAGGTAGCTGTTGGTAAACAGTAGAATGTGATGGTAGCCAATCAACCAAGGTTGTGTGGTATATAGTGTTCTCTTGATCATCCAACAGATGCATGTTTCACACTTCAAGAAACAAAACAAGCTGCTATTATTTCTTCCATGCAACCTGGGCAGTTATTCAAACCTCAACAACAGCAATACAATCCTTACTTCAACACCTACAATCCTGGTTGGAAAGATCATCCAAACTTGAGGTACGGTCTTGGTCCACAACAGCAACACACACAACAACAGCCATTCAAATAGCCATAATTCCAACCTTTCACCAGCAAATATCAGGCTCATCCTTTCAGACAACAATAGCAATTCCAGCAATCTACATCTCCACTTGCACAACCTGTGCAGAATAGTAGTGCTGAACCTTCCTTAGAGGAGCCGATGCAGCACGTGGCTACCACCAACATGCAGTTTCAACATAATATGAATGCCACCATCAAAGACCTATAGATTCAGATAGGATAGTTAGCTACAAGTGTCAATCAATTGCAGCGACAAGGTTCTGGCAGCATTCTCGCACAACCAATTATCAATCCAAAGGGGAATGTGAGTGTTATTACCTTGAGGAGTGGCAGAGATCTTCCCAAGCCAACATATGTTGGTACCAAAATTGATGATAGTGCCAATACAGATTCTTCCCCAAAACAGATTCTTCTACCTTTTCCTTTTAGATCCATTCCTGCAAAGAAAATAGAGCTTGATTCAGATCTTTTTGAGACTTCTAGGAGGCTAGAAGTCAATATTCCCCTCTTGGATGCTATTAAATAGATTCCAAAGTATGCAAAGTTCTTGAAGAATTTGTGTACTCATAAGAGGAAGCTAAAGGGGAATGAGCAAGTGAAGTTGGGCAGAAATGTTTCCGCACTTATACAGAGCAAGAGTGTTGCTACCATTCCACCATCCACCTTCCATAGAAGTGCAAAGATCCTAGCACTTTTACTGTCCCTTGTACCATTGGAGATTGCATTTTCACATATGTCATGCTTGACCTTGGAGCTTCAATTAATGTCATGCCCATATCAGTTTATAGATCATTAGATCTTCGTGATTTGAAACCCACCGGGGTTGTCATCCATCTAGCCAACCGGAGTGTTGTGATGCCACTTGGATTCATTGAAGACTTGTTGGTACAAGTTAAAGATTTAATTTTTCCAGCAGATTTTTACATTTTGGATATGGAGAATGAGTCTTCCAACCATGGGTCCACATTGATCCTAGGGAGACCATTTTTTATGATAGTCAAGACCAAGATTGATGTGCATGCAGGGACTCTTTCCATGGAGTTTGGTGATGATGTTATGCATTTCAACATTTTTTAGGCCTTGAGACATTCGACAGAGGAGCATTTTGTTTTTTCTTGTAGATATTATTGATGATGTAGTAGATAATGTAGATATTTGTACATATTTACTTTTTTATTTTCTTATGTTGATCTTGGTTCTTTTGATTGTACTTGTGATACTTCTAATGAGTCTGTTATTGTCTATATTTGTGCAGAGATCTCTATTGCAATTCACTTTGATTTTAATGTAAGTACAGGTTCTGATCCTCCTAGTCCTCTTTCATCCACCATCAACCTTCCCTTGCCTTCTACCATTCAACCACCTTCCTTGGAGCTGAAACCCCTACATGAGCACCTTAAGTATGCATATTTAGATAATTCTCAAAAGCTTCTAGTCATAATAGCCAGCAACCTTTCATTTGAGCATGAGGATAAGTTGCTGCATGTTTTGAGAAGCCACAAAAAGGCCATTAGGTGGACACTAGCTTACCTTCCTAGAATAAATCCTTCCATATGCATGCATTGAATACTTTTGGAGGATGATTCCAGGCCTGTAAGGCAGCCACAAAGGAGGTTGAATCCCACCATTCTTGATGTGGTGAAGAAGGACGAGATGAAGCTACTAGCAGCAAGGATCATTTATCCCATTTCATATAGCACTTCGGTTTCACCTTTCCAAGTGGTCCCTAAGAAGTCAGGCATCACTGTTGTGAGGAACCAAGATAATGAGTTGATCCCGACTAGAGTGGCCAACAGTTGACGAGTCTACATTGATTATAGGAGACAGAACCAAGTAACTCGCAAGGATCACTTCCATCTCTCATTCATTGATCAGGCTCTGGAGAGGTTGGCAGGTAAATCATATTATTACTTTCTTGATGGTTTTCCTGGCTACATGTAGATTCGTAATGCACCAGAGGACTACAAAAGACCATATTCACCTATCCATTCGGCACATTTGCCTACACCAGGATGCCTTTTGGCCTATGTAATGGTCCTGGCACTTTCCAAAGGTGCATGGTAAGTATTTTTCTGATTTATTAGAGATTTGAATGTAGGTGTTTATGGATGATTTCACTGTTTATGGTTCTTCCTTTAATGCATGTTTGGATAGCCTCTCTAGATTTCTTGACTGATGCATTGAGACTAACCTTGTTCTTAATTTTGAAAGATGTCATTTGATGGTCCATCAAGGTATAGTCTTAGGGAATTTGGTCTCTAGTAGATGTATTGAGGTCGATAAGGCCAAGATTGATGCTATTACTTCTCATCCTTACCCCGCTTCTATGTGGGAAGTACATTCTTTTCTTGGACATGCAGGTTTTTACAGGAGATTCATTCAGGATTTTAGCAAGATTGCCCTGCCATTGTCCAAGCTTCTTCAAAAGGACGTAGATTTTGTGGTTGACCAGCCTTGTAGAGAGGCATTTGAGGAGCTGAGGAAGAGGCTTACCTCCTCTCCTATCATGCAACCACCAAATTGGGAGCTTCCATTTGAGCTCATGTGTGATGCCTCCAATTATGCACTTGGGCTTGTTTTGTCGCAAAGAGTTGATAGACTGTCACATGTCATTGATTATGCGTCACGCACTCTAAATCTAACCTAAGTCAACTACACCACCACCGAAAAAGAGCTTTTAGCTATTGTTTTTGAATTAGACAAATTCAGATCTTATTTTCTTTGCTCCCATATTACTATCTATACTGACCATGCATCCTTGAGGTACCTGTTAAGCCTAATGCTAAACCTAGATTAATCAGGTGGATGCTTCTTCTTCAAGAGTTTGGTATTGAGATCAGGGACAATAGTGGTGCAGAAAATGTGGTGGCAAATTATTTGAGCAGGATTGAAGGACTTCTTGACTCCCTCCCTATTAGGGATAACTTCCTTGATGAGCATTTGATGCAAGTGCATTCATCACATGTCACACCTTGGTTTGCTGATGTTATGAATTTCATTGTTGCATTTGTTGTGCCACCACATGCATCTAGGTCTCAAATAGATAAACTTAAGAGTGATGCCAAATATTATGTGTGGGAAGATCCTTATTTGTGGAGGTTTGCTAGTGACCAAGTGATATGTAGGTGTGTGCCCGATCATGAGATTTATTCTATTCTACAATTTTGTCATAACACACCTACCAACGGTCATTTTGGTCCTCAACGGACTGCTAGGAGGATTTTGGACTGTGGGTTCTATTGGCCCACCATTTTTTGAGATGTTCATCATTTTTCCACCACCTATGAGCGATGTTAGAGAGCGAGTGGGACCATTACACATAGGCATGAGATGCTGCAGCAACCCATTTTTTTGTGAGATTTTTATGTTTGTGGTATTGATTTTATGGGTCCATTTCATGTTTTTCATGGTTTTTCATATATTTTACTTGTTGTTGATTATATTTCCAAGTGGGTGGAAGCTAAGGCCACCAGAACTAATGATTCTAAAGTTGTATTTTACTTGTTGTTGATTGTGTTTCTAGGTTTGTGGAAGCTAAGGCCACCAGAACTAATGATTTAAAAGTTATTGTGGATTTTGTGAGATCTAACATTTTTTTGCAGGTTTGGTGTGCCTAAAGCCATTATTAGTGACCAGGGGAGCCACTTTTGTAACAGGTCATTGGCATCCTTACTTCAGAAGTATGAGGTTATGCATAGAGTTGCTACAACTTTGATGCAATCCTACTCCGCAAGGGCATTGGATAGAAGACTCAAAGAAGATTGGGCCAAAAATGCAAGAAAAGGCCCTAGGGTTCTCATGAGCCTTAGGGTAGATTTCGGGCCCATGGGCTAAGTATGAGCCCGCTTATCTTTGTACATATTAGATTAAGGTTTCATTATTTTTGGGCCTTGTATTTAGGGGTCCATAATATAGGTAAGGTACCCTAGAAATGTAGGATTTTTCAGCCCTTGTATTTTAGGGCACCTAGACTAGTTTTTTTGTATTAGGGGTAGTTTTTTAATTTCACATGCATTAAGTGAATATTTGATGTGTGTGGTTGGAAATAAATTTAATTGAATTGAGAGAATTTCAATCCAATTAAAATTTAGAGGGGGAGGTGGGCATTTGCTTGCTAGACCCCATTGCCACATCATATAGTCACACTTTGTGCATGTCCTTCATGCTTTACATGCCTCATGACACCTAAGCACACTTAGTGGAGAATCTTGGACTTGATCTTGGATTAGTGGGCTAAACCATAGCTAAAATTCACTAATTATAATTAGTGAAATTTTGGCTCCAAAATTTGGCTCCACAAATTCAATTTCAAATTTAAGTGAAATTTGAATAGAAATTCAAGTTTCCCTCCAATTTTGTGTGACACATAGGCTATAAATAGAAGCCATGTGTGTGCATTTTTTGAACTTTGATCATTTGAAAATTAAACATCAGATTTCAGAGCTCTCTTAGAGCACAAAATTTCATGCTTTTCTCTCCCTCTCCCTTCATTCATCTCCTTCTTCCTCCAAGCTCTTATCCATGGCCTCCTATGGGGGTGAGCTTCTTCTAGACTCATCTTCTCCTTGAAGTGGCGTCTCCTCTCTCTCTTCCTTCTCCATTCCGCTGCCATTCATCTTCCAAGAAGCAAAGGAATCCATTGATGAAGAAGATCCTAGGCCTACAAGCTCCAATGGAGCTTACATCAAGCTTATCATCCTCAAACTAATGGGAAAGCAGAGGTTTTTAATAGAGACACCAAGCAAGTGTTGCAGAAGGTAGTGCAGCCCAACAAGAAGGATTGGAGCAAGCGGGTATGGAAAGGAAGCTTCAATTGCAAGAACTTGAGAAGATCCACTTAGAAGCCTATGAGAACTCCAAGATTTACAAGGAGAAAGTGAAGAGGTTTCAAGACTCTAGGATTGTTAGGAAGAAGTTCCATATTGACAAAAAAGTGCTCTTGTTTAACTCACGCCTCAAGCTTATTTCTGGTAAACTTCTATCTAGAAGGGATGGTCCTTTTGTTATTACTAATGTTTTTTCCCATGGTGTAGTTGAGATTAAAAATGAAGTTACCGACAAAAGTCTTCAAAGTGAACGATCACCAACTCAAGCTTTTTCGTGAAAGCCCCAAGTGGAGGAAGAATTTGTGGTGGACCTCTCTTTGTTCTTGCCAATTTTATGTGATCATGTGCTTTGAATGGCACTTGAGGAGTTTCCTTCCATTTTATTTTATATGTTGTCTCTTTGTTTGTATTTCATTACATGCTCACATTGAGGACAATGTGCATTTCAAGTATGAGGGGACGGTTTAAAAAAATCTGGTTTCTGTTTTCTGATTTTGTTTTTTTTTGTTGTCTTACTGTTTTTACTATTTTTTTACATAAAGAAAAATAAAAAAAAAACAGACTTTACTATTTTCTAATGTTTTTTGTTGAAGTTAGGAACTTTTTCATGTTTTTCATAGGATGTCTAACTTGTATAAATTGTGAGAGATGTATCATTTTTAGTTGAGAGGTTTCATGCTTGATGTGAACCATTGTTGCAATTGTGGAAGTGATAAGTAAGCTTGAAAATTTTGAGGTGGATCATGAGTGATGGAATTATGACTTATGAGTTCTGGGATTTTGAGGATGGATTGCATTATTCCATTCATGTTCTGATTCAATCCTACCCCCAAGGGCATTGGATAGAAGACTCCAAGAAGATTGGGTCAGAGATGCAGAAGAAGGCCCTAGGGTTCTCATGAGCCTTAGGGTAGATTTTGGGCCCATGGGCTAAGTATGAGCCCACTTATCTTTGTACATATTATATTAATGTTTCATTATTTTTGGGCCTTGTATTTAGGGCTCCATAGTGTAGGGAGGGTACCCTAGTAATATAGGATTTTTCAGCTCTTGTAATTTAAGGCACCTAGACTAGTTTTTGTATTAGGGGTAGTTTTGTAATTCAACATGCATTAAGTGCATTATTGGATATGTGTTGGGAGAGAAATTTAATAGAATTGGGAGAAGCCCAATCCAATTAAATTTCGGACCAGCCTAAAGGGGAAGTGAGTATTTGCTTGCTACACCCCATTGTCACATCATATAGTCACACTTTGTGCATGTCCTTCATGTTTTACATGCCTTATGACACCTAAGCACACTTAGTGGTGAATCTTGGATTTGATATTGGATTAGTGGACAAAACCATAGCTGCAATTCACTAATCATAATTAGTGAAATTTTGGCTCCAAGTATGGCTCCACAAATTCAAATTCAAACTCAAGTGAAACTTGAATATAAATTCAAATTTCCCTCCAATTTTGTGTAACACTTAGGTTATAAATAGAGGCCTTGTGTATAAATTTTGCAACTTTGATGATTTGAGAAATTAGACTTCAAAGTTCATACCTCATTCTTCCTCTTCTCTCTCCCAAAATTTTGTTCCTTTCTCTCCCTCTCCCTCCACTCATCTTCTCCTACCTTCAAGCTCTTATCCATGGCTACCTATGGTGGTGAGCTTGTTCTTGACTCATCTTCTCGTTGAAGTGGCATCTCTAATCACCTTTCCTCTTTCTTCATTTCTCTGCCATTGATCTTCAAGAAGCAAAGGACTTCATAGATGAAGAAGATCCAAGGCCTACAAGCTCTACATGGAGCTACATTATTTTCTTTCATGTGTGATTTCACCTTGTGCTAGATTACTTTAGGTTTTGCCTTGCTTCTCTTGTCATTCCTTGTTTTACATGCATTGATTGAGATGATTTAGGTCTTCTTTCTTTTAGCTATTAGCTAAATAAGCCTATCTTGCACCGATATCCATTGTCACCTTCTTTGAGCCTTTAACCCCTTCCTTCATTGTGTAGCTCATTACAAGCCAAAAAATGGAAAACCATGTTGTCCTAAACTTTAGGGAGAAAAGGGGCCTTGGAATTGTTTTGGGAGTGGGTTTCAAACAAGTGTGGGGAATTGGTACTTTGTTTTATGAAAGTTCTTTTGTTTTCACCATTTCATTTTCTTGTGACTTGTTGGAAAGGGAAAAAAAGAAGAAGAAGAAAACAAAAGAAAAAAAAGGAAATAAAAAAATGGGAGTATAAAAATGCAAAAGTTCAAAAAGGAAGAGAAGAAAAAAAATGTTGTGGTTCATTTTCATTCTTATAAGCTCTTGTTACTTTAATTTTATTGTTCTTCACTTTGTTTCTTTGTTTCTGACCCTCTTTGTACATGTTGACTTACTCCTCATTGTACCTCTTTTTCCTTAGTTTTAGCCTAAATATCCTTCTCATATCCACCCTTACCTAAGTCATACATTACAAGCCAACAAAAGTCCTTTTGATCTTTTGATGCATGTGTATTTCAAGTTGAATGGATTAAAATCTTGTCAAAATTTGGGACGTGCTACTTACATGTGGTGCTTCAGTGTAAACACAAACTCATACACAATTGGCAGGGTTGAGTGTTGTTCATTGAAAGATTTCTATCACCATGATATAATCTTAATTTTGATTTGACTACCTGTCCACTTTGCATTATGTGATCATGTGTTCATGGATTGTTTGTTACCTTGAGACCATTCTTCCATTTTCTATCTCTCATTTTTGTGCATTTTTAGGATCCATTGAAAAAATATGTATGCCTTGTTCATACCTTCTTTTAGTGTGGTTATTTTCTTAGTTTGATTTCTTTTTCTTAGTCTTTCTTTTAGTTTTGCCCAGAAGTGCAAAAGATAAAGTATGGAGTAATTTGATAGAGCATTTGTAGTTTAATATGTTTCTATTCTTCTTAGCTTAATTGAAATCTCTATGGCTCTTATTTTCTCACCTTAACTCAGTTTTGGTCTAAGGAAAATGATTGAGCTTAATTGAGAATTGTAGCTGAATTTTAGATTTTGTCCTTACATGACCTATCTTCCTTGTGTAGGGCCTAGAGGACACTACAAAACTCCAGATGGAACGTGTGAGTAGTCCCTATAAAGATAAGAAATAGACCTTCAATTTTGTTAAAAATAAGCTTTGGCCAATTTTGCCATGTTGAGGGTCAAATTGAGCTTGGAAGTCAAAACCTCTATACTAGAAGAATTGGGTTACGAGTTTGGGCTTTTGTTTTGTGTAATTGGTTTAGTTAGTTAGTTAGGTAGGTAGTTATTTAGTTAGTTAGTTAGTTACTAACACTCTATATATTAGTGTTAGATAGTTAGTTAGAAGCTGAACTTCATTTGGAGAAACACTTCACTACACTTCATTTTGTACAAAACTTGTTGTACAAGCTTTCTCTTTTCTCTCTTTTTCTCTCAATTGTTCTTCATTCTTCTTCATCTTTTCACTTTTGTTCCACCGTTTTCTTACACAAATTTTGTGGCTTCTCTATTGGTGATGACCATGGAGGGCTAAACAATGAATCAATCCAAGGATACACTCCAAGCAAAGCTAAATTTGAGTCCAGATTTGAGATTTCTACTCTTTGTGAATGTTCTTCTTTCTCTTCAATCATATTTTCGTCTTTCATGATTGTGATTACATTTAGGATTGAAAATGGATTAGGTTATGGATTCATTTCATAATTTCTAAAATTAATCACAAATTGTTTGGATGATTGTCCACTCTAATTTGCAGTTTCTAACAATTTAGAGATTTAATTCGATTGAACTTTCTCTAATGCATTTGAGCGAACTTTCACATTGAACATCATTTGTAGTGACTATGATAATTCTAATTGTATTGGTTTGGTGAATTGCATTGATGCTTTGAATCTTGAAGTGTATTTTGTTCTTGTTCTGTTTTGTTTCTTCAATTATGTTTTTGTGTTTTCACATCCTTTTAGAGTTTCTCACAAACTTTTTGACAAAAATCTCCCTTCCTTTTTATAAGTGAATAAACCCCATTATAAAGAACTAGTTCAAACCTTTCATATTTTCTTGAAGCTTTCAATTTGATCTTCAACTATTTTAGAGAGTTTAGTAGAGATCTGGGCATTGAAAAAGGATTGAACATTAAGTGGGGGAGATGAATTGGTTTGGCCACAAAGGGAAGGATCGACAAGGTCGGCAGTGTACACAACCTTTTTTGTTTTCTAGGATTCAACCATTTTCGAAGGTGAGGAATTCATATTTGAAGGGTTTTGTGGCAACAAATTGAGTGTCAAAGATGATGAAGGCACAATATTTGGTTTGATTTAGGTGTAGGTCTCACAGATATGCGTTGGTTGTGGTGATTGAGGTGCAAACTTGTGATGTTGTGGTGGTTATGGTGAGAAGTGGTGGCACATGGTGGACATAGTGGCAAACAACATGGAGACACAACCTTTGGTTTCATTAGGGCATGGGTCATGCAAATTCACATTCATTGTGGTGTTTGAGTGATAAACCCAATTATGATAGTGTTTTCTATGTGACTTTTTATGTCATAGCAATTTCAAAGCAATTTTTTGACACTGTGTAAATATCCACGACCATGGATGTCAATTATGACCACTTGGGGGGAAATGAGTTTTTGAAGATCAATGTCAACTTTTCGATCATGATCATGGATCAATATCCACGTCTATGGGTAATTATCCATGGCCATGGGTAGTCAAGGCCATCAATCACTTAAGTTTGGCCTTTAAATAGTGGATTTTGAAGAGAAACCCTTATTTTTTTTTCCTCGGAGCATGATTTTGGAGTTTTCCCAGGGAGAAGAGCACTCGAGCTTTTGTGGCTATGGAGGAACATGGAGATCACAAATGGGGTTGTTTCTTGTAAAGTTCCTTCCTCTTTTGTAATTCTTATGTCTTCTCTTAGGATTTCTAGCTTTGTCATGACCATGAGTGGCTAGACCCTTTTGGTCTAGGATTATGATGTAGCCTTACCCTTGTACCCATTTTGATTTCAATATGTCTTGATGTTATTTAATTAAATCTCTCTTCTCGTTATTTATCATTTTTGTTGGAACTAATCATTCTAAAATCTAATTAATTGCATAGTCGTGGTCATCTGTGTGTGACTAGTTGACCTAGAAAAAGATTGTTTCACACCAACTTGCATGATTAAACTGGTTGGGTAATTTTAGGTAGAATAACATGGTTGTTGATCATCCTTATTATTTGAAAACTTCATCCCTTGACCTAAATCAATATACCTATGATCAATTAAATATTGATTTAGGCCAAGGAGCATTATTAGATCTAGATCAACGACTAGTAATTTAATTAGGAGAATAGTGGTAAATGATGTTGTTGTGCCAAGAATAAGTAATACACAACAAGATAGAGACTCCAAGAATTGAATTTAACAAAAAAAGTGAAAACACACTCAATGTAGTAGAATCAGCTTCTTCACATTCATTTCTCTTTCTTTGAATCGTACAACTACAATGTTTATCTCTCAACAGTCTCATACCGTGTTTAGTTACAAGAGAAGGAAGGATTTACAATGAAAAATAAAAACTAATCACTCTGCCTAAAAGAAGAGCATTTTAAGCTATTCATAGCTTAAATCTCTAACAACTAACTCCTAAAAGAAAGTTTTAAGAGAAAATAAATGTTTTACAAAGGACAGAGTTAAAAGTAAAACTAACTTTCCTGAACCAATTACAACAATTGTCCACCTTGGTTTAGAAACCCTCTTAGACCAATGACTGCAAAAGCAGCTTCAAGATCTTAATCACCTTTCAGTTGAATCAATTCTAAACAATGGGAAAAATTACTATTAGGAAGTGATTTTGTGATCATACCAGAAAGATTATGATCAGTTGAATCTTGTTGTTCTTAACTGACCCTTTAGCAATCATATCTCTCATAAAATGTAGCTTAATATCAATATACTTTGTCCTTTCATAATAAACTTGGTTTTTTTATAACTGAATTGCACTTTGACTGTCACAGTGTATTCTAATCACTTGATCTTGCATCTTCAATTCTTAAGCAATCCCTTCAAGCCATAAGGCTTCTTTCACAGCCTCAGTCACAACCATGTATTCGACTTCAGTTGTAGACAAAGCCACTACCTTCTACAAATTTGTTTTCCAACTAATGGTAGTGCCATATGCAACAAACACATAACCATTGAGAGATTTTCTAGTATCTAGGCCCCATGCATAGTCAGAGTCTACAAACCCTTCAATAGTTGTTGTTCCTTTTTTGTCTTTGGCTCCACCATAAACTAGAACTCTACCAAGAGATCCTTTGATATATCTTAGGATCCACTTTGAAGCCTACCAATGTGCTTTCCTAGGATTAGGCATAAACACTATCAACAAACTCACTGCATGAGCTATATCAGGTCGCGTACATACCATAGCATACATTATTGAGCCTGCAATGTTAGCATATGGGATACTTTCCATATAAGTTAGCTCTTCAATTTTCTTTGGGGATTGACTTACACTCAATTTGAATTGTTGAGATGTAGATATCACTACAGGCTTCAAATTTGACATTCTAATCCTTTCAAGAACTTTCTTGAGGTATGTTTCTTGAGATAGCTACAAAAGCTTTTTCTTTCTATCCCTTTCGATTTTGTCCCAATATTCTTCTTGATGCCCCAAGTCCTTCATTTCAAAATCCATTTTTAAGTTAGCTTTGACCTTGGTAATTTCCTCCATATAGTTACTTACTATTAACATGTTATCAACATATAGGAATAGGATTAAATAAATACCTTCAGAGAAAAATTTGAAGTAAACATAGTTGTCATATTGACTCCTTCTATGAATCCACCAAACTATCTATTCATTGTCTAGGAGATTATTTCAAGCCATAAAGGAACCTTTAAAGCTTGCAAACATAATCCTCATTGCCTCTGATTTCAAATCCCCAGGCTGTCTCATGAGGATAGTTTCATCTATCTCTCCAAACAAAAATATTCTTTTTACACCTATTTGCTCAAGTTCAAGGTCAAACTCAATAACCATGGCCAAAAGAAGTTTGATGGACCTATGTTTTACAACAGGTGAAAAAACCTCATTGAATTCAATTGCCTCCTTTTGTGTGGACCCTCGAGCAACAAGTCTGGCCTTAAAATTGTCAAGTTCAACACCTTTCAATCCCTCTTTCCTTTTGAAGAGCCATTTGCAACTGACTACCCTTAAACCAATGGTCTTTCTAATCAATTCCTATGTATTGTTGTCATATAGGGACTTCATCCCCTCTTCCATAGCAAATTGCCATTTGTCTTTTTCTTTACTAGCCAAAGCAACTTTAACACTAGTAGGTTCATCTTCTAGAACCTCACTTGCAACTATCAAAGCAATGGCAATCAGGTCTGCATATCCATACTGATGCAAGCTCCATTGGAGCTTGTAGGCCTAGGATCTTCTTCATCAATGGATTCCTTTGCTTCTTGGAAGATGAATGGCAGCGGAATGGAGAAGGAAGAGGGAGAGGAGACGCCACTTCAAGGAGAAGATGAGTCTAGAAGAAGCTCACCACCATAGGAGGCCATGGATAAGAGCTTGGAGGAAGAAGGAGATGAATGAAGGGAGAGGAAGAGAAGAGCACGAAATTTTGTGCTCTAAATGAGCTTTGAAATCTGAATTTTAATATTCAAATGATCAAAGTTCCAAAAAAATGCACACACATGACCTCTATTTATAGCCTAAGTGTCACACAAAATTGGAGGGAAATTCAAATTTCACTTGAATTTGAAATTGAATTTGTGGAGCCAAACTTTGGAGCCAAAATTTCACTAATTATGATTAGTGAATTTTAGTTATGGTTCAGCCCACTAATCCAAGATCAATTCCAAGATTCTCCACTAAGTGTGCTTAGGTGTCATGAGGCATGAAAAGCATGAAGGACATGCACAAAGTGTGACTATATGATGTGGCAATGGGGTGTAGTAAGCAAATGCTCACCTCCCCCTCTAAAATTTAATTGGATTGGGCTTCTACCAATTCAATTAAATTTATTTCCAACCACACACATCAAATATCCACTTAGTGCATGTGAAATTACAAAACTACCCCTAATACAAAAACTAGTCTAGGTGCCCTAAAATACAAGGGCTGAAAAATCCTATATTTCTAGGGTACCCTACCTACATTATGGAGCCCTAAATACAAGGCCCAAAATTAATTAAACCTTAATCTAATATGTACCAAGATAAGTGGGCTCATACTTAGCCCATGGGCCCAAAATCTACCCTAAGGCTCATGAGAACCCTAGGGCCTTCTCTTGCATTTTTGGCCCAATCTTCTTGGAGTCTTCTATCCAATGCCCTTGGGGGGTTGGATTGCATCACATACCTATCAGGTGGCTTGATCTCTCTTCCGATTCTATCTCTAGCTAGCATATAGCCATTTTGTTGGATCGAGTGGCCTCAGAATAATTAAGAAGGGGGGTTGAATTAATTATTCCTAAACCTTTACTAATTAAAAATTACTCTTCTAAGGCTTTTACTTATTTTGTTAAGAGAATATGGAGTAGAAGAGAAACTTAACAGAAAGTAAAAGCGGAAATTAAATGCACGGCGGAAAGTAAAAGAGTATGGAAGAAGGAGACAAACACACAAGAGTTTTTATACTGGTTCAGCAACAACTCGTGCCTACATCCAGTCCCCAAGTGACCTGCGGTCCTTGAGATTTCTTTCAACCTTGTAAAAATCCTTTTACAAGCAAAGATCCACAAGGGATGTACCCTCCCTTGTTCTCTTTGAACCTAGTGGATGTACCCTCCACTATAATTGATCCACAAGAGATGTACCCTCTCTTGTTCTCAGTCAAACCCAAGTAGATGTACCCTCTACTTGTACCACAAAGGATGTACCCTCCAATGTGTTGAGACAAACATCTCAGGCTGTTAAACCTTTGATACTTTGTGAATGAGGATACAAAAGAATTCTCAGGCGGTTAGTCCTTTGAACACTTTTGTATTAGGGAATGGGAAGAATCAAAAGAATTCTCAAACTGTGTCATTTTGAATTCTTTGACAAGGGAGAAGGGAGACACAAAAGAATTCAGGCGGTTAGTCCTTCGTTCTTTTGGAAAAGGGAGAAGAGAGACACAAAAAGAATTCAGGTCGAGAAGAGAATGAAAAGATGAATAGCACAAGTTTTCAAGGTTTCGAAAACCAGAAAACTTCAGAAAGTTTTTGGTACAAAGAAGAAAAAGAAGTTCAAAGAGATTCAAGGCTTGTAAAGAATTGATTAGAAAAGTATTCAAGATTGAAAGAATGAATTAATTGATTGAAATTGCAAAATAAAGCCTTGCTTTTATAGACTCTTCGTGTCTGGTCAAGAAGACCAATTAGAAGAGTTATAACTTTTAGAAAACCTTAAAACCAATTTGAAAAAGTCAAAAACCTTTTGAAGAGTTACATCTTTTGATTTATCAGAAACAGTCACTGGTAATCGATTACCAAATTAGTGTAATCGATTACACAAAGCTTTTAAGTGAAAGGATGTGACTCTTCACATTTGAATTTGAATTTCAACGTTCAAGGGCACTGGTAATCGATTACCAAAACATTGTAATCGATTACAGCTTTTTGAAAATAATTGGAACATTGTAAATTCAATTTGAAAACTTTTTCAAACTCATTTTGCTACTGGTAATCGATTACAACAATCTGGTAATTGATTACCAGAGAGTAAAAACTCTTTGGTAAAAGGTTTTGTCAAAAACTCATGTGCTATTCAAAGTTTTGAAAAAACTTTTTAATACTTATCTTGATTGAGTCTTCTCTTTATTCTTGAATCTTGAGCCTTGAATCTTGATCTTGATTCTTGAGATCTTGAACCTTGAATCTTGATTCTTGTCTTTAGACTTTCTTCTTGAGTCTTGAATTCTTCTTGATTCTTATCTTGAACTTCTTGAATTGTTCTTGATTGATCTTTGAGCTTTTTGTCATCACCTTTGTCACCATCTTTTGTTATCATCATTGTTATCATCAAAACACCTTTGAATCACCTTTGATTTACCATGAAGCTTTGCTTCTACAATCTCCCCCTTTTTGATGATGACAACTTCTGAAATCAAGAAATACACACACACTTTTTCCTAGTCGATCACTCTCATAAATTCTCCCCCTTTGTTTTTGAATTTATGCTTATCTTAAAAATAAGTTGATTACTCATGTGAATTCTTGATTTAATCCCATTTCTCTCCCCCTTTGGCATCAACAAAAAGCCAATGTGTGTATCAAACAAATTTAATTTAAACATCCATACAATGTTCATAAAAAATATCAACCAAATCATGAAGCAAGAAGCAAGAACCATGAAACCATGAAGCAAACAACCAAGCATAGATTAATTATAAACTCCACATAGTCAAATAACATACTTAATATTTGTTCAAACATACCATGCAAATAGGCAAATATTAAATTGTTCAAATACCATAATAATATAGAGAATTATTTTGATAAGTCACTAACATCTATCAGTCCTAATTCTCTTCTAATGTTATAGAAGGTATCTTTACTTAGTGGTTTTGTAAAGATGTTTGCAAGTTGATTTTTAGTATCTACAAACTCTAAAACAATATCACCTTTTAAAACATGATCTCTAATAAAATGATGCCTAATTTCTATATGCTTGGTTCTAGAGTGAAGAATAGGATTTTTAGATATGTTTATGGCACTTGTGTTGTCACATTTTATGGGAATGTGATCTAATATTATTCCATAGTCAGATAGTTGTTGCTTCATCCATAAAATCTGTGCGCAACAACTACCAGCAGAAATATATTCTGCTTCTGCTGTGGATAATGCTACACTATTTTGTTTCTTGCTATTCCAAGAAACAAATGCAGATCCTATGAATTGACATGTACCACTAGTGCTTTTCCTATCTGTTTTTTATCCAGCAAAATCTGAATCTGAGTATCCAACTAGGTTGCATAAAGAATTCTTAGGATACCATAATCCTAAACTAACTGTTCCTAATAAATATCTTATAATTCTTTTTACTGCCATTAAATGTGAAAACTTTGGATCTAATTGAAATCTTGCACACATGCATACACTAACCATAATGTCTGGCCTACTTGTAGATAAGTAAAGTAGAGATCCAATCATACCTCTGTATTGCTTTGGATCAACAGGTTGACCGGATTCATCTTTGTCAAGATAACAACTTGTATTCATAGGGGTAGCCAAGTGTTTTGAGTTTTCCATTCCAAATCTCTTAATGAGTTCTTTGCAATATTTTGCTTGATTGACGAAGATCCCATCATTTGTTAGTTTGATTTGTAGTCCAAGAAAGTAATTTAACTCACCCATCATGGACATCTCAAACTCACTTTGCATATTAATAGAAAACTCCCCTTTTGAGATATCACCGATGATGTTATCAAGAGGATGATTTCTTGAAGTTTTCCATTCTTTAGGAAGATTATCATTTTCTTGTGCTATGTCATCTTGATCATCCTTGTCTTCATCATCTCTCTTTCTTTTCAAATTTATTTCTTCATTTTGAGTATCTTCCAAAGTATCTGCAATATCATCAACAAACTCCTTTCTCGGGGAGGTAATGTTAGTTTCATCAAAAGTAACATGTATTGATTCCTCGATTGTCATAGTTCTTTTGTTGTATATTCTAAATGCTTTACTATGTAAGGAATACCCAAGGAAGATACTGATGTAATCCTACCCCGTAAGGGCATTGGATAGAAGACTCCAAGTAGATTGGGCCAGAGATCCAAGGGAAGGCCCTAGGGTTCTCATGAGCCTTAGGATAAATTTTGAATAGGTTTTTTTCCTTCGTTTAGGCCATGTATTTTGGCCATTCTAGTAGTATAGGGTTTTAGCCTTGTATTTCGAGGCATTTTGAGTAGTCTTTGCAGTAGGGACTTTTTTTTTGTATTTTCATGTATTTTGTCATGGGGTGAGCTTAGCTATTATAGGGGGTGTGTGGCTAAGTTCTAGCTTCTCATCTTAAGGAGGTGAGCTTAGCTATTAGAGAGGTGTGTGTAGCTAAGCTCTAGCTTCTTTAGGAACATTTTCAAGGAAGCTTCTCAAAGAGGTGAGCTTAGTTATTAGAGGGGTGTGTGTAGCTAAGCTCTAGCTTCTCAAGGAAGTTTTCTCAAAGAAGCTTCTCAAGGAAGTTTTCTCAAGAAAGCTTCTCAAGGAAGCTACCTAGTCTATAAATAGAAACATGTGTAACACTTGTGGCAACTTTGATGAATGAGACTCTTGTGAGACACAACTCAAAGTTCAACTTCTCTCCCTCTTTTATTCCTTTAATTTCGTGCTCCCCCCTCTCTCGTTCTCTCCCTCTTTCTTTTCCTCCATTGAAGCATCCTCCCAAACTTCTTATCCAAGCTTCTTATCCAAGGCTCATCTTGTTGGTGAAGCTCCTTCTTCCATGACTTATTCCCTAGTGGATGGCGCCTCCTCTCACCTCTTCTCCTTTGTCTTCCGCTGCATCTCCATGGTAGAAAATCACCATTAAAGGACCTCATTGAAGCTCAAAGATCCAGCCTCCATAGAAGCCCCACAAGCAAGCTTCCATCAAGTGGTAATCAGAGCACAAGAGCTTCAAGTAGGTGCTCCTTAAACCTCCATTAATTTTTTTGCTTTACCTTCTCTTCCATTGTTGTTTCTTCAGTTTTTTCTCCATGTATCTCCTCACATGTCTTGTGATAAATGTTTTTAACATGATTCTTTAGAGTTTCCACCGATTAAACTTGCTATAGAAGCTAGATTTGATTTTCTATGGTTCGCATTTCTTGTTCTTGTTCTTGAACCATGAATTGTGTTGAGTTTAGGTTCCTTTGACTTTTGTCTTGTTATTTTTTGTGGCTGAAACCTAAACCATAAAATTCTTACAAAAATATTAAAGTAGAAGAAAACCTCAAAAATCTAGAGTGACTTGTTCACCTATTGTAGTTTTGTCATAGAAGTCATGTCTAGTCATGAAACTTGTCACATAAGATTTCTTATGTTGTGCTGAATTTTATTTTCTTGTTTCTTTGTCTAACTCATTTGTTCATGAGTGTATGAAATTCTTTTAGCCTATTATTTGATTTGAGTCAAATCTTTCATGTTAATTAGTCCTTAACATGTTCATGCAAAATTCTTAGAGAGTCTTTGATTGTGAACCTTTTCTTGAACTTTTAGGTTTCCTTATGATTATGTCTATTGTGAATTTGAGTTTTGGCGATTGAATTGCGGGCTTAAATGTTGATCCTAAGTGAATATTGAACTCCTAAAACTGTGTTAAACAATCCTAGTTAGTTCAACATACATAGGAAGGTTGAAAGTAAGCCCAAGGAAATCAATATACCATGCTTAAAAAAAAAATCGCTGGTGCTGGCAGCTTGGACATACAAACTTGTAAAAATTACTGAGAATTGGTTACTTCGAATTTTGAGTTGAAATTTTTACTGAATTTGCTAGACATCTGGAAAAAAGTTATAAAAAATAAACAAGTGATTTGGATAAAAGGAAAAAATACTAAAAATCACACAAGTTGGCAGAAAAATCAGTATCCAGGAAAAAAAAGTGAAAGGGAAGTGTGCTTGTTGTTTTGGCTCAAAATTTATTCTATAATTGGTGCCTATGTTATACAAATCTTAGTTCCGAAATTTCAATTGAAAATTACTGTGAAAACAAGTTCCAAAGCTAGAGGTTTGTTGAGTCTTTTTTTTTATAGTTTTTTTTCTACTATAGAGCCATTCTAAGTTTCTCTTTGAGTCCTAGCTTGCTTCTATGTCCTTTTCATTGCTTTAATTGTTGAATAATCCTTGAAAAATTATCTTGTTAAAACTTCATTGGTTTAGATTTCATTTCATTTTTTTTTTTGGTCTTTGGTTATTGCTTGTCTCTTTGTTTCCTTGTTTGTGGGTTGCCATATAGGGAATTGGAAGGAGGATTGGTGCCATCCCTTGAAGAATTTGAGTCAAGAAGAACGGGGCCAACCACCTTAAGAGCTATTGGACTAAGAAGCACTCCAAATTGAGTGAATCACCAAAGAGAGAACAACCACCAAAATTGAGGACCGTTTTGTAATTTTGTAATTTGCAATTTACTTACCTTCATTGCTTTCAAGTTTTGTAACAAAAAGGCCTTTTATTGGAAGTGTGTTGGGAGCCTCCAATAGGTTACCAAACTTCCATTTGTGTGTAATAATTTTAGACAATTTTTCCTTAGGATAGTGAGTGTTTTGTTGGGAACCTTGAATGTGGTCATCCAAACACTCTTAAGATTCGCCTAGTTTACATTTCTTGCTTACTTTCATATCTTATTTCCTTTACCTTCCATTGTCAAACCGCCTAGATAGCTTTCCTTTTACCAATTAGTTTTTTACCTTATCTTTCAAACCTCTTTTAGTGTTTATTTTGGCTAGTTTCAACCATAGTTTCTTTTACCTTTTGTTTTCAAACCTCCAACAAGAATGAACCACAACTTAGGAACCAACATGAGTCATCATTCATCTAGTGTTAATGGTGAGGGTACTAGTCATAAAGACCCTTTATCTAGAATCTTAGATGAGTTGAGTTCCCTCAAGTTATGGAAAGAAAAACAAGAGAGAAAAGAAAAAGGAAAAAAAAGAGTGGAAGAAATAAGTCAAGATAAAAGAAAGAAAATAAGAGAGGAAGAAAGAAGAAAAATAATGAAAGAAATGAAAAGAGAAAAACATGCCTCATATAGTAGTCATAACTCTTGCAAGAGCCTAAGTAAAGAACTTCATGACTATTACGAAGGAAGGCATAAAGGCATAGGTCACATCTTAGACCTCACTCCCATAGAAGAGAAAAGGAAAGAAAGCTTCAAGAGGCTAACATTAACCTCTCATACTTCCATGGGAAGGACAATGTAGAGGCTAACTTAGATTGGGAAATAAGGGTAGAGCAACAACTTAAAAAGAAGTCTACTTCAAAATCTTATGGCTCCCACTCTTATCCAAAGAAAGACCAAGGTCAAGGCATCTTAGGGGTGACACCTTCTAAGCCCAAAGATGATAAGGGGAAGGCAATAGAAAAGAAGGCCCCAAAGGCTAGTATGCAAAAGAAAACTAGCTCTATAAAGTGCTTTAAATGTCTTGGAAGAGGACACATTACTTCTCAATGCCCCACCACAAAAACCATGATTATGAGGGGCCAAGACATTTATAGTAGCCAAGATGAGGCTACTACTTCACCTTCCTCTAGTGAAAGTGAAGAAGCAAAAGGGTACGAATCTAGAGAAGAAATCTACCCCCAAGAAGATGGACAACCATTAGTGGTTAAAGAGAAGTGTAAGGAGGTAAGTGTCTCCTCCAAAAGGTTAGCTAAGAAGGAAACTCATTTTACAATAAAGACAAACATTAAAGAAACTTTCCCTCTTAGACAACCTCCACATTTTCTCTTTTGTAAAAAGACACTTACTAGCATTGCCACACATCTTGGGCTTGAGTTTATTCCTCAAGTAAAGAAGTTGTTGGATGAGGGTTTGGTTCGCAAGAGCTTAAATCCTTGTGCTTTGTTGGTGCCCAAAATAGGTATTATTAGGCACCAAGTCCCTAAAATAAGTGGTATGATGAATGTTTTGAGTGGTGCAACCCTCTTTTGTAAAATCACTCGTACACCTAACATCTTCATGGTGTGTGTACATAGGGACCCATTAGGTAGGTTTGTTCTTATTTTTAGTTTCAATACAAACTTAGGTACTCATATGGGACACCTTAGGTTTGTCATACTTTTTGGTAGGAATAATCAATATGAAAATACAGAAAAAGGTATGTTTTATTACGTTACTTTCCTTAATTTTTCAAATAGTGATCAAGGGGTTCCCATGAACCCTAAGAGAATAAAGGTCATTCCTGAGTGGCCCACTCCACCAAGTATAAGAAAGATTTGGGGCTTCCATGACTTAACAAACTTTTACAAAAGGTTTGTCCCATATTTTTCTATACTTGTAGCACCACTCATTGAGTTGGTGAGAAGCCATGTTCCATCATGGGAAGATGCCCAGGAAATGGGTTTTCAGACCTTACCTTACTTCAACATACCAAACACCACTAATACATATGTTTTTGTTCTTTTTATAGGTGTTGAGGGAAGGAGCCCAGAGTATGAAGAACCTCAGGATTTAAGGTCAAATCCTTTCCAAGGTGGAGGGAGTGATGCAATCCTACCCCGTAAGGGCATTGGATAGAAGACTCCAAGTAGATTGGGCCAGAGATCCAAGGGAAGTCCCTAGGGTTCTCATGAGCCTTAGGATAGATTTTGAGCCCATGGGCTAAGTATGAGCCCACTTATCTTTGTAAATATTAGAATAGGTTTTTTTTCCTTCGTTTAGGCCTTGTATTTTGGTCATTCTAGTAGTATAGGGTTTTAGCCTTGTATTTCGAGACATTTTGAGTAGTCTTTGTAGTAGGGACTTTTTTGTATTTTCATGTATTTTGTCATGGGGGTGAGCTTAGCTATTAGAGAGGTGTGTGTAGCTAAGCTCTAGCTTCTTTAGGAATCTTTTCAAGGAAGCTTCTCAAGGAGGTGAGCTTAGTTATTAGAGGGGTGTGTGTAGCTAAGCTCTAACTTCTCAAGGAAGTTTTCTCAAAGAAGCTTCTCAAAGAAGTTTTCTCAAGAAAGCTTCTCAAGGAAGCTACCTAGTCTATAAATAGAAACATGTGTAACACTTGTTGCAACTTTGATGAATGAGAGTCTTGTGAGACACAACTCAAAGTTCAACTTCTCTCCCTCTTTTATTCCTTCAATTTCGTGCTCCCCCTTCTCTCGTTCTCTCCCTCTTTCTTTTGCTCCATTGAAGCATCCTTCCAAGCTTCTTATCCAAGGCTCATCTTGGTGGTGAAGCTACTTCTTCCATGGCTTATTCTCTAGTAGATGGCGCCTCCTCTCACCTCTTCTCCTTTGTCTTCCGCTGCATCTCCATGGTGGAAAATCATCATTAAAGGACCTCATTGTAGCTCAAAGATCCAACCTCCATAGAAGCCCCACAAGCAAGCTTCCATCAGATACCCTCATCTGCCTTGGCATCAAACTTTCCTAGACTTTCTTTACCATTGTTTAGAACAAAACATTTACATCCAAAAACATGTAAATGTGCAATATTTGGTTTTCTATTGTTAAAAAGTTCATATGGGGTTTTCTTAAGAATAGGTCTAATTAAGGCTCTGTTCATAATATAACATGCGGTGTTAACTGCTTCTGCCCAAAAGTATTTTGGAAGAGGTGTGTCATTTAAAAGAGTTCTAGCAATTTCTTCTAGGGCTCTATTTTTCCTTTCTACTACTCCATTTTGTTGGGGTGTCCTTGGTGCAGAAAAGTTGTGTTCTATGCCATACTCATAACAAAACATTTCAAAATCATTGTTTTCAAATTCACCTCCATGATCACTTCTGATGGAGATGATTTTGAGATTCTTTTTGTTTTGAATGACTTTGGAAAGTCTTCTAAATGCATGAAATGCATCATTCTTATGAGTAAGAAATAAAGTCCAAGTATATCTAGAATAATCATCAACAATTACTAATGCATAGTAACTTCCACCAAAACTCATTACTCTAGATGGTCCAAACAAATCCATGTGTAATAATTGCAATGGTTGAGTGGTAGAAACAATATTTTTAGATTTAAAGGATACTTTTGTTTGTTTACCTTTTTGGCATGCATCACATAACTTATCTTTTTCAAATTTTAATCTAGGCAATCCAATAACTAGATCTTGTGAAATTAACCTATTTAGATGATCCATGTTAATATGAGGAATTCTCTTATGCCATAACCATGGATCACAATCTTTACTTAAAAAGCATCTATCATTTACAGATTTTTGTTTTAGATCAATCATGTAGACATTATTTTCTCTAAAACCTATATGTTCAATATCTTTGTCATGCTCATGCTTAATAACACATTTTTCAGAATCAAAAGATACTTTATATCCTTTATCACATAATTGACTAACACTTAATAAACTATGCTTCAAACCTTCTACAAGCAACACATTTTCAATAGGAGTAGAAGAACTCATACCTATTTTACCGACTCCAATAATTTTGCCCTTGTTGTTGTCGCCATATGTAACATGTCCACTTTTCTTGGGGGAAATAGTTGTGAATTTGGATACATCACCGGTCATGTGCTTGGAACATCCACTGTCTATGTACCATTTCTTCTTTATAGAATATTCTTTGTTATTCTCATCAGATTTTGTCATGAGACACAAGTTGACTTGGTCTTCATCATGATCTTTGAGTAACCTGTTCCTGAAAAAAAAATTAAAGACAAAGAATCTAAATAGGCCATTCTACAAGAAACCTGCTCTGATACCACTTGTTGGATCGAGTGGCCTCAGAATAATTAAGAAGGGGGGTTGAATTAATTATTCCTAAACCTTTACTAATTAAAAATTACTCTTCTAAGGCTTTTACTTATTTTGTTAAGAGAATATGGAGTAGAAGAGAAACTTAACAGAAAGTAAAAGCGGAAATTAAATGCACAGCGAAAAGTAAAAGAGTAAGGAAGAAGAAGACAAACACACAAGAGTTTTTATACTGGTTCGGCAACAACTCGTGCCTACATCCAGTCCCCAAGCAACCTAAGGTCCTTGAGATTTCTTTCAACCTTGTAAAAATCTTTTTACAAGCAAAGATCCACAAGGGATGTACCCTCCCTTGTTCTCTTTGAACCTAGTGGATGTACCCTCCACTAGAACTGATCCACAAGAGATGTACCCTCTCTTGTTCTCAGTCAAACCCAAGTAGATGTACCCTCTACTTGTACCACAAAGGATGTCCCTCCAATGTGTTGAGACAAACATCTCAGGCTGTTAAACCTTTGATACTTTGTGAATGGGGATACAAAAGAATTCTCAGGCGGTTAGTCCTTTGAACACTTTTGTATTAGGGAATGGGAAGAATCAAAAGAATTCTCAAACTGTGTCATTTTGAATTCTTTGACAAGGGAGAAAAGAGACACAAAAGAATTCAGGCGGTTAGTCCTTTGTTCTTTTGGAAAAGGGAGAAGAGAGACACAAAAAGAATTCAGGCGGTTAGTCCTTGGCGAATTCTTTTTGGCAAAGGGAGAAGATAATGAAAAGGTGAATAGCACAAGTTTTCAAGGTTTCTAAAACCAGAAAACTTCATAAAGCTTTTGGTACAAAGAAGAAGAAGAAGTTCAAAGAGATTCAAGGCTTGTAAAGAATTGATTAGAAAAGTATTCAAGATTGAAAGAATGAATTAATTGATTGAAATTGTAAAACAAATCCTTGCTTTTATAAACTCTTCGTGTCTAGTCAAGAAGACCATTTAGAAGAGTTATAACTTTTAGAAAACCTTAAAACCAATTTGAAAAAGTCAAAAACCTTTTGAAGAGTTACATCTTTTGATTTATCAGAAACAGTCACTGGTAATCGATTACCAAATTAGTGTAATCGATTACACAAAGCTTTTAAGTGAAAGGATGTGACTCTTCACATTTGAATTTGAATTTCAACGTTCAAGGGCACTGGTAATCGATTACCAAAACATTGTAATCGATTACAGCTTTTTGAAAATAATTGGAATGTTGTAAATTCAATTTGAAAACTTTTTCAAACTCATTTTGCTACTGGTAATCGATTACCAGAGAGTAAAAACTCTTTGGTAAAAGGTTTTGTCAAAAACTCATGTGCTATTCAAAGTTTTGAAAAAACTTTTTAATACTTATATTGATTGAGTCTTCTCTTTATTCTTGAATCTTGATCTTGATTCTTGAGATCTTGAACCTTGAATCTTGATTCTTGTTTCTAGACTTTCTTCTTGAGTCTTGAATTCTTCTTGATTCTTATCTTGAACTTCTTGAATTGTTCTTGATTGATCTTTAAGCTTTTAGTCATCACCTTTGTTATCATCATTGTTATCATCAAAACACCTTTGAATCACCTTTGATTCACCATGAAGCTTTGCTTCTACACATTTCCGCCCTCATCATATTTCTCATATTCATCTTCATCACTTAGTCATTCTTCACCTTGAACTTCATCAGCCTTATCCTTAAGCTCCACCTTAAAGGTTAATCCTTCAAATTCATCCTTTTGAATTTGGTCAGTGTTGGATTTTGCCATTTTATAGTTTTCTTTATACCCCATGTGAGTTTCATCGTAGATAACCTCATAGCTTATTATATTTACATTTCTTGTAACCAGGTTCTAAACACTACAACATGTATGCCTTAAGTCCTTTTGGATAGCCTAGGAACATGCATTTTACTGCTCTAAGTTCCAATTTATCTTACCTAATATGAGCATAGGCAACACAACCAAACACTTTAAGTTTATTCAAGTTTGGAGGATGACCTGACCAAACTTATTCAAGAGTTCTTATGTCAAAGGCAGTGGAGGGACATTTTTTTATCAAGAAAATCATAATTGATTTTGCCTAAAAAATATTTGGCAAACCTGCACTCAACAACATACATCTCACTCTTTCCAGAATAATTCTATTAAATCTTTCTGCTAAACCATTTTGTTGAGTACCAACTACTATTTTGTGCCTTGTTATCCTATGTTCCTTATAGAAATCATTAAAGTAATCTTAATAGAACTCAAGACCATTGTTAGTCCTAAACCTCTTTACTTTCCTTTTTGTTTGATTCTCAACAAGAGTTTTCCAGTTCTTGAAGTTCTCAAATGACTCAGCTTTGGTTTTCTAGGTGTATATCCACAGTTTTTAAAAGTAATCATGTATAATGGATAAGAAGTACCTTGCACTAGAGTGAGATTGGATCCTTGATGGTCACTAGAGATTGGGATGAACATAATCAAGTATTCCTTTAGTTCTTTGTTGAGCAATATTGAACTTCACTTGCAAGCTTTGCCATAGACATAGTGTTCATAGAATCTCAGTTTTTCACTTTATCTCCACATAGTAGATTTTGTTTACCAAGATCAATTAACCCTCTGTCACTTAAATGGCCTAGCCTCATGTGCCATGGCTCAATCTTAGACACCAATTTCTTAGATACAACAGTTGTAGAGCCAATTAGTATGTCACCTTCTAAGGAGTAGATGCCATTTTTCTTAATTCCCCTCATCATAACCATAGATCCTTTCGCTACTTCCAACATTCCTTTTTCACCCTTGAACACATATCCTTTTTTATAATACTCGCCAAGAGAGATTAAATTTCTTTTAAGGTCTAGTACATACCTTACTTTAGGAAGGAGCCTTTCAACCCCATCATGTAACCTGAACCTTATAGATCCAATTCCAGCAATCTTTCCAGGCTTGTTGTTTCCAAGGAGCATTGATCCTTTTGCAAGATCACTAAACTCTTCAAACCATGATTTGTTTGGAGTCATATGTCAGGAACATCCTGAATCCATAATCCATTTAGTTTCTAGATTGTCATTAGACACCACCAGAACCTCTAATGATTCATAACCATCTTGGACAATTGTAGCATTTCCAAATGTGGAAGCAATGTTTTCCAAGATTATTTTGATGATGCCAAAGACTCAATTCAAGAATCAAGAGTCAAGCAAGTTTCAAGAATCAAAGAGTCGTTCATTCAAATCAAGATTCAAGATTCAAGTAAAGAATCAAGAGAAAACTCAATTAAGATAAGTATTAAAAGAGTTTTTCAAAATATTGAATAGATCAATTTTGTTCAAAAGAATTTTTCAAAGAAAAATCTTTTACCAAGAGTTTTACTCTCTAGTAATTGATTACCAGAAGGCAGTAATCGATTACCAGTAGCCAACATTCTTTTCAAAGTGATTTACAAAGCTATAATCGATTACCATAATCATGTAATCGATTACCAATGTTTTAAAACGTTAGATTTCAAATTTCAAGAGTCACAACTTGTGATAAAACATTTTCAAATCATTTCAAGCTTGTGTAATCGATTACACAATACTTGTAATCGATTACTAGTGTTTCTAAACGTTTTGATTTTCAAATTTAAACATGAAGAGTCACATATGTTGATGTGTAACCGATTACACTATGATGGTAATCGATTACCAGTGACTTATTTTGAAAAATAAATTATCAAAAGTCATAATTCTTAAAGTGACTTGTTTCTGAAGATTTTTCAAAAGTCACAACTTTTAAAGTGACTAGTTTTCAAAAGAGTCACAGCTTTTGAAAGTGACTAGTTTTGAAGAAATTTCCAAGATTCATAAACTTTTAACTTGAGTCATCAAATGACTATAAGTATGTGACTATGACACGAATTTCAAAAAGATGCATAACAGATTTCTTTCATTCATTCATTCATCTTTGTAAGAGTTTTTGTTCAATACTTTCTTTTTCAAGAAAAGTTCATTGGCCAAAAACTTGTGCTATTCTTCTTATTCTTTCCTTCTCTCTTTTGTCAAAAGAATTCAAAGAACTAATTGTCCGAGAATTCTTTTGATTCTTTCCTTCTCCCTCTGTACAAAAGATTTCAAAGGACTAACCGCCTGAGATATCTTTTTCCTCCTCCCTTTATACAAAAGATTTCAAAGGACTAACCGCCTGAGATATCTTTTGTATCCCCCCTATAGAGAATTCAAGGGACTAACCGCCTAAGAATTCTTTGTCTTAACACATTGGAGTGTACATCCTTTGTGGTACATGTAGAGTGTACATCTACTAGAGTTGTAATACTGAGAACAAGAGAGAGTACACCTTTTGTGGATCAATTCAAGTGGAGTGTATATCCACTTGGTTGTTCAAAGAGAACAAAGGAGGGTACATCCTTTGTGGATCTTTTCTTGTAAAGGATTTTACAAGGTTATTGGAAATCTCAAGAACCATGGGTTGCTTGGGGACTGGACATGGGCACGGGTTGTGGACGAACCAGTATAAATCTTGTGTTTGTCTTCTTCTTCCCTACACTCTTTACTTTTCTGTTGTGTACTTTTTATTTATGCTTTACTTTTGTCTAAGTTATTATTTTTGTTCTTTATTTTCTCATAACTTAGTAGTAAAGCCTAATTGAATCTAGTAACATTAAGAAGGAAAAATTTTAATTAGTCAAGACACATTAATAATTAATTCAACCCTCCTTCTTAATTATTCCGAGGCCACTTGATCCAACACCAAAATCCTTGAATCTATTAGTGATGTCCTTCTATCTCTTAGGGCAATGCTTTCTAGTGTGTCTTTCTTTCTTACAGTGATAGCACCTGATATTAGGAACATTTCCTCCATCATTCTTCTATTATGGCTTGCATACCTTTTTATAAAGTTTGTTATCTTTCTTAGAGGATTTACCTCTCATTTTAATCCTTCACCAGTACTAAATAACTTTATCTCCTTTCTTTCATTCAGTTATTTAGAATTCAAAGAAGGCTGAACATCATCAAGGGTTAAAGACTCTCTACCAAACAACAAAGTTTCTTTGAAGTGTACATGTGTTTTTAGTAAATAACAAAGCTTGATCCTCATCATCTATAGTAACATCAATGTTTTCCAAATCAAGAATTAAATTGTTAAACATATCTAACTATTCTACTATAGGTTTTTCTTGATTCATTGTTTAAGATAGAGACATTTACTAGGGATTTGGTCATGTACAACCTATCAAACTTTGCCCATACTCCTACAATAGTCTTCTCTTTGAAGACTTGTATGAGAACCTTATCACCAAGACTCAAGATAATTGCATTATGAGGCTTTTCTAGCATTGCTTTCTTATCTTTCTCAAGCTTGACCTCTCCTTCAAGAGCCTTCACCAGACCCTATTGTACCAGAAGGGCTCTCATCTTCAACCTCCACAATCCAAATTTATTTTGACCAGTGAACTTCCTAACCTCATACTTGGTCGAACCCATGACTCAAGATCCACACTCACCGCACCAATTAGTTGTGCCAAGAATGAGTAATACACAGCAAGCTATAGACTCCTAGAATTGAATTTAACAATGAAAGTGAAAACACACTCAATGCAGCAGAATCAACTTCTTCTCATTCATTCCTCTCTCTTTGAATCATGCAACTACAAAGTCTCTCTCTCAACAATTTTATACTTTTCTCAGTTACAAGAGAAGGAAGGATTTACAATGAAAAACAAAAACTAATCACTTTGCCTAAGAGAAGAGCATCTTAAGCTATTTTTAAACTTAAGCCTATAACGACTAACTCCTCATAAATAGTTATAACAAAAAATAACTATTTTACAAAGAATAGAGTTAAAAGTAAAACTAAGTTTACTGAACCAATTACAACATATGTAATTAGGGGTTTATTGGAATTAAATTAGGGATAAAGGGTATGCACGAATTCATAATCCTAGGTATAACTATTTTCTCACAAAGTTCTTCTACTTTAATTCTTCTTTTTGTCAAAGAGTAAATTGATCAAAAACACCTTTCTTCAATTGATAAAATTCAAATTGCCTAGTTTTGGATAAATTGATTATTAGAAAATGTGACTGGTCCTCTAGGTTCAATATCCAGACTTAGGTCCACTATCATTACTGCGTAGGATATATTTGTCCTTGTGTGAGTACTATTTTTACCCATCATTGAAGCACAGACTGGTGATGTTGTGCTGCTTGTGGTGGGAGGTGGTGTCATTGAAACTTGGTTCTGGTGGTGGTGGGTGGCACGTTGTGGTGGTTTCGTGCAGTGATTGTTCGGAGCTTCTGTTGTATAGTGATAAGAAAAGTGTGCATTAAAAATAATAACTAATAATAAATATAGTAGCAGTTAAAAACCGCCACGATTCAAAAATTAGAATCGTCAGAACTTGTGACTTTACAATGTCAACTCCAATTGGATGAAAAGGATATAATTGTTGTGTTTTAAACAATCAAGGGATCTAATTGAACTTTTAATTATGGGTAAATAGTCAAATTCATCACCGAAAGTGCAGATCTTCATACATCACGAAAAGGGTATAATTGTTGTGATTTGTCAAGAATACGCAAGAAAAGCATTTCGATGTGATGCAGTGACAAATTGGTCTCTGAAAGATGAAAAATACAAATTTAGTCTCTAAATGTACAAAAAAGTGCAACAAATTAATGTTGCTGCTAAATTTGTGAGATCATTTAATTATTAAGTTGTAATGTTCAAGGACCAATTTGAAAATAAGTTATATTTTTTTATGATCAATTTATTATTAAATTGTTTGCAGAACTAATTTATCGCATTTTTTACATATTCAAAGATTAAATTTAAATTATTCATCTTTAAATGACTAATTTGTCAGTGTCTCACAGTTTCATGAATAACTATTTATCCTTAAATTATAATTGAGAAATCAGATGTATAATTAAATCTAATAATAATAATAATATAATTAGTAGTAGCTTAGAATGCATTATCAAGTAATATATATAATAGTAGCGGTAGTTAAAATGACATAAGTAATATAATAAACAAACAAGTCATAGACTCGTACACTGCATGAATAATATAATTTTAAGGAATTAAGGGATATTAATCTCTATAAGTTAAAGAAAAAAGTTCCATGGCACTTCAAACTCCTTTGTAATACTTTAAAAGAGTAAAAAACATATGTATGATAAAAAAAATTATGGGATAGGAATTAGGAAGAGAGAGATAGAGAAAAATTAAAAGTTAAATCAAATGATTGGACACACGTGGTTAATGGGCTGAAATTAAGGTTGAATCGTTTGAGTAATATCCAAGTTCGATCCTTGACTAAAGTAATTCTTGGTTAGACTTTACTTACATCTCGATCAAATTTCAGATTAGTCAGGGTCTCTTTTCCTTAATTAATGAACTAGATGGTTAAGATAAAAAAAAATTAAAGTTATTAGTGTGGTATTTAAAAATAATAAAATGTTTGTGTAACATTACTAAGTTAAATCATTCAACAATTCCTCAAATATTAAAAATAAAATGACATAGGCTAACATTGATCACTGATATGCAGTTGAGAGAAACATAATAAATTAGTAATTATGAATGCCTTTGTAAATTCAAATATTCAATCAATTTGTTCTTATCAAGAATAGGTCTTAAGCAAGTCATCAAAATAAAGGTGTTTTATAGATTTTTATTTAGAAATTTGCTTTGAAGATTCATTTGGCAACATTTACTGAAAAAGAAATAAAGAAATAAGATCAACATCGAAGTAAATTTGACACCAGCTAGTAATTGAAATAGTTAGTTAATTGAAGTAGTTACCAATAAATCTTAAGGCAGTTATAATTTGCATGGAGGTGGTTTGTAATCTTTTTATTTCCTTTCACGAATTAATTCGTAAACACATGGCTGAAATCAATTCCTTCATATTTTTCAAAAATGCGCAATAGCAGACCCAAGGTTCTGTATAGACTCACCAAAAACAAGTTCTAAAATTCTTCTTATTGAGAAGTTAATGGCATGCATAATTTCTTTTTTTTTTTTTATTTGATACATAACTTCTTCTTCGATTACCCAAATTATATATTTTTTTAAAAAATAATAGAGATGTTATTAATTGATTTGATGTTCTTTTATTTATCCAGATCATCACGTGTTAAGGTGGAATAACTTCATACATGTTAATCCACACGTTCAGTTGTATCTATATATTTCAAAGCACAAAACTTAAGAAATGTCAACAATTCCAAGAAATTCACCCCGTAAAGAACACTTCAAAAAGGGTTAATTCTTTGGATAACTTCTAATATATGTTAGTAATGATATATGTAGACTCATATATTGAACAAAAACATCTTACCATTATGCACTAATGAGATAAGAAAATTGTGGAATCTATGACAGGTTTGCTGCTATCACTCAGCTGATTCATCATGGAATGATATTTATTCCATGATAAAAGAGCCGAAAGGTGAAAGTCCTTAGGGCACGGGAACTTACACTGGTGATGGCTCTAGGCAGCCAACTGAACTTGAGTTGCAGCAAGCATTCCACCAAGGGAATTATATCGCCACCATGGTAAAGAAGTTCAAGGAAGATATTCACACAATTTTTACTCTACATAATCGAGGATATTAGTTGTATTCTCTGTGCCTGCAATTTTCTTTTTTCAGAAGCAAATTCTCTGTATTCAGTTCTATTTTTGTGTTATAGATACACTGTTTAGTGATACTTGCTAATGTGAAGTTTGTTTGTCTTTTCCTTTGGTTTTAGGCTAAGAAAACACTTGTTCCCTTTTTTTTGTAATCCCCTCATGAATGTTAGTGCCAACAAACAGGCACATATACATTGAGACATAACAAAAATTGCATAGTTTGAGGAAATTAAACTACTCTACTATATGCTATATATGTATGCAGAGAGCCACTTCATTTGTCCTAGCAATTGAAAATATACTTATTTAATAAACAAAAGAAAATTTAAAATGAAAGCTACAACCCCTATGCTAATAATTGAATATGTATCATTTCAGCTCTACTGATCGACATAGGTTATTGGTTGTATATACTATTCAAACGTTCCCTAAAGCCAGTGCAGTCAATGTGTCAAATGGAACAAGCAAATCTAATTTTATATGAAAAGGAAAAACCTACTTTACCATGCAGCAAAAACTTTCATGTCCTTCACTATACATGTTAGTAATGTTACATAATTTTTAAACTCGATATCAATTCTAAGAGATAGTTTGTCTTTTCCAATATCTACCAAATGAAAATGGCACCTTCTCCCTCAAATTCTATCAGATTCATTTTGGTTAATTTTGTCATCAATTCCTCTCTGCATAGGTTCTGTTCACATGTACTGTTTTGCAAGTGGCAAGTCCTTCTTAAACCTATACAAATATATATAGGCATGATTTTATTTTTATATACTTCATTTTAAAAAAAAATATTTGGGAAAACTGTGCACACATACATCAGTATATCATTGAAACAATACTGATTAGACAGTCCATGCGACATAAGTAGGCAGCTGTCACAAAGAAGAGAAATACTCTGATGCACATTGCTTTTCCTTTACCTTTGATATGAAAAAAATCCAGTGTCATGTGATTCTCAAAGCTTTTTCGTATTCTTGTCCATTTTTTCCCTTCCTATCATTGGTTTGTGTCCAATTTTCTACTTCTAGCTTTGCGGCATCCAATTCCACCGTTTCTTGGCAAAAGTTGCCTACCCTCATCTTTTCTCAGCTAGCTAAACCAGCCACTCTCTTGAATTCAAGCAGCAAATTTTTCTCTCTTTTTTTTTTGTTTTTTTTTCTTTTTCTAGATTCCATTGACACAATCCTTTTCAAACATGATGAAGTAGACCAGATATACACATGACTAGCTCAGAAAACTTGGAATGGAATCTACAGAAAAGTTAATTGTGGCCTTGTAGTATAACTTACTAGAGCATGTTTGGATTAGATATTTTTTCTAACACTTTAGTTTGATTTATGGAAAAGGAACTGATAGAATTAATGTTCAAATATCTTTTGTAATTTAGATTATAATCTTTAATATAATTTTAACATAATTTAATTTATGTACACTGTAAATGTAAAATTTTTTGTACTATCAATTAATTAAAAATACTATAGATAATATGGCTTTTAAGGTAATTACTTTTAAAGTAACTAAACTTATCATATATGTATGGTAATTAGTAATTAGATGATAGAGTAAAATTCTCTTAACCATACACTATTTACTCATTTTAAAGAGGGAAACAATTTTTTTTATAATAAGTAAAATTTTAAATACAAAATCAACTATTACAAGTAACTTGATACTATTTTTCTAATCTTTTTATAAAAAAATAAACAATTTTTTTAGACAATTCAAACAAAATATATCTTATAATCACTGTTCAGCTAACTTGATACGTTCATTCCTATACTCAATTACAGCAATAATTGATTATATCTATTATCAATTATTGAAAATTTTTTTTCACCGTAGTGATTTGGTGAACTTATTGCTCTTTCCTCTACTCAAGTGCTTATATAAATGCTATACATGATTAGAGTAGAGAAGTGAAAGTTAAGCAAATGTATCTCTCAAGAGTTGCAATGGATGCCATAAAAAGTTGAGAAAAGGGATAAGAATTATGGAATCTATAGAAAATTGATATAGGCCCAAATAATTTGAAGATTCTATTCCTCCTCTCTTTTGGTCCATGTACTGTGGTATCTACGAAATTCATTGATTAGCAATCATGTTTTAGCATTATGCGACAGAAATTATTAAAAACAATGAAACAATATATCTTATACCAGCTAAAGAACAAATCAGCTTCAAAATAATTAAAAAATAAATATATTATTATTATTATTATTATTATTATTGCTCTTGAGTGGCATATTCATGAGAAAATGTACTACAGACTAAAGAAGATGCTCTTCAAACGGTTATAAAAACTATATTTAATTTACCATTAACTATTTTCAAAATGAATGTGCTCAATATATGGTTCATTATGTACCTTATAATATATAATTATTCCTCCACTCTAATGTTATTGGAGAAGTATAAAGATGGTAACTAATTAAGAAAACAGTTATTGCTGGTCCCTCCCATGTCTCTTATTTACTTCTAACTTCTTCCAAACGTACTATATACCTTTGTGCCAAATGCTTTCCACATAAATAAGGGAATAGCTGATTCCCTCTCGTAATTTTTAAATTAATTGAATAAACTTTGGTTGATTATGAGATAGCCCCTGATCGAAAACATAGTTAAATCATGTACGACAGTTTCTCTAGTGAAGACAAATTTTTGTTGAAAATAATTAAACTTGAATATAGTGTGGAGCCCCATTACAGACTAGCTTGGTTAACACAATAATGGCTAATGCTTAAATGCTTTATGTTAATTTGAATTAGTTTATGTTCTGATCTTGCTAGAGAAGTTTGAAAGTGAGATTTGGTAAAGTACTTTTTGAGCTGAAGGGGAAATTCTCCCGGGCCCAAGACAAAATAGTTTATAATACTCTCAGGCCGATAGGGTCCAAGTCTTAACAAGTGGCAAGGTTTGAAGATATGCCAATCTAGTAAGTTTATAATTCTAGTATTATGTGATTATAATATGTCATTCTATTATGCCCTTGTGAATTTTGTTGTTATTATGTCTCATTTTTTTCTAATATAATAAAGCGAAAAGAAGAATAGCATCGGCCCTTATCCCCAACAACCTTTTCCATACATTTAATTAAACCTTAGGTGTAATTTTTTATTTTTTTTTATTTTTTTAAAAAAGACAAATCCTTACTCAACCACCACTTAATAGTATGTAGATAAACTAGTCATTTATCAACCAAAAATTAGGTGAGTTACGGATTGGTTTATTTTAAAGAAATAATTATTTTGTTGGCATTTTTTTAAAATTTTCTATAGAAATAACTATCCCTTTAAATTTAAACTTAAACAACACTACTAGAAAATAGACTTTCTACATCAATTATTAAGGACTTTTAACATCGGTTATTAACCAATGTTAAAACTACCAACATTAAAGTATTATCGTTAACATTGATTGTTTAAAAATTGATGTTGTTTTACCAAAAAAACATCGGCTTTTAGAAAAAATGAATTTTTAGAAAAACCGATGTTGTGAGGAAACAACACCGATCTTCTTAAAAACCTAAACTTAACATGAAATTCATATTAGATATGTATATGATTTTAAAATTTGACATACAAATGAGTGTTTAATTACTCACCGTACCAAACTACTGCAAGTCACTTTGTACTACAAGACTTTAAAAGTGATTGAGTTAGGATCTTGGTGGTACAAGTAGTGTCATTTAGGGTCAGCTTCTGGTTCAGAGTTGCTTTTGAAGATGGTGAGGAGGAAAACACTCTATCCATAGTGGGTCAAGGTTACTTGATGATTTTCAGTAAGCTCATAGAACTCTCTAAGTTCTCTCCATCCAGCAAGTAGAGTTGGGCTGACCAAATCTTGTTTATATGTGATAGAGTGCATATTGCCACTAAAGTGTAGCAGATGTCAAGTAGGCTCTAGTTCATCCTTCCATCTTACATCAAATGACTTACTGATTTCACCGTAAGGTTACATTTAACAAGCAAAGTAATATAAGCAAAAGTGTTATATCATATCATGTTTATTTGAGAATAGTGTTGAAATATCTAACCTGATCCATAACATGAACAATATTGAACATTTCCTTTGCTTTTTTGTTAATCTTCATCATTGTGTTAGCGATTTCCTTCCATTTTTGTTGATCTCCATCCATCATTTATAAACTTCATTTACAATATAAACATGACATTAAATAGATTTTGTCAAACCAACACAAAGTGAGAGCAAGAACACAACAAACACAGAAACAACCAAACATAGAAACACAATAGATTTCATTCCTAAGACTGTGGCAAAATTCTCACACCAATATAATACATTTGGCATAACAATATGATATCAATAAATCTACAAAACAAAGAATTCTCAGACTAGCACAAAGTCTGTGGCATAATGATATTCCTATTTTGAAAACCAAGAATGGTATTCCTATTTTGGGGGTCTAAGGCTATGGCAAAATTCTCACACCAACACAAAGTCCAATTAACAAGCATTTTCATGACCAAACACAAAAACACAAAAACAACTAAACACAGAAATAAAACTAACCTTTCGTGACCGAGAACGAGAACCAAACTATGAGAGAACGACAATGCGGTGGTGGCACGATGAGAAAGTGAGAGTGAGAGTGGCGAGGAGGAGGAGGACAATGGGAGGTGTAGTGTTGCAAGGATGCGGTGTGGCACGGTGGGCACATCGCGCCGTGAGGAGTTCGGTGACGGTGAGAGAGCAAGAGTGAGAGTCACAAGGAGGAAGAGAATGAGAGGTGTAGTGCTGCTGTAAGAAGGAAGAGAATGGGAGGTGCAACATCGCGAAAACTCAAACCATACAAAAAGGGTTTGACATAATTGATGTTAATGAGGACATTTTATTTACAAAAATGTCACTGCATATTTTTTAATATCGATTTTCGTCATAACCCATGTTAACATGACGATGTTAAAAGTCAATTTTTTATTAGTACAAATATGTCATAAGTTAACTTAATTAAGTTTAATAATTGATTGTCCTTTAAGGAGAGGACTAATTTTATCATTTTAAAATGGAGTAAATCTTTATTATTAGATATTACATGAATAGAGGAAATTACATATAAGAGTCGTCTGACTTTAATAAAATAATCATGTAACCTTAAAATAACTTTTAATTTAAAATATTTATGTATAGTTATATAGTCAAAATTTATTTATTTTATTCTCAAATAAAAATAAATATCTTTGTCTTTCACTTAATATAGTTTCATTTTTAAAAAATAATTATTTTTCTAAATAATTCTTAAAAATACTAAAACAAATTATTAAGCGAACCCAAATACTTATTAATTAGCATTACATTATTCTAACTAGTTAATAAATTATACAATCTAGGTTCAAAATTTTCTATTTATGTGGCAATTGTATTTCTCGCACAGTTTAATTCTTTTAGAAATAAAAGGGGGAATAATTACGTACGCATACGTCATTTCAAAATCTGGACCATCTCCAGAACTTTGCGGAGGATAAAAACATTTGTGGGTTTTCTCTTCTTTTTACATGTGCTTCCAATAGAAGCCCCTCTATGTGACCATTCATTACAAAGCACAAAAGCATATGTGCAAGCATCTCCAAAATAAATATGGTAAACGTAAATATTTAATTTGAACACAATTTTGACAAAAAAAAAAAACTGAAAGGGGCAGTGTGGGCCACCCTCTGACTTCCACTTACATATTCTGAAGGAAATAAACAAATCAAAAGTGAGATTTCCAATCAAATGACATATCCCACACTCACTCTCTCTTCTATATTTCAATGATTCCTTCAATTAGTTTTAGTTTTTTTTTTTTCCTTTTTCTTGAACTAAAGCGGTAGTTCCAGCTCTATTCACAATAAAACAACAAGAAGAAAAATTAACAAAGCTCCTTTATCATCTTCGGCTAACAACAATTTTTCTATCTAGCTTAGACCAAGAAAATTTAACAAAGTTCCCTTATCATCCTAATCCTCCACCCCCTTGTGTGCATAATACATAATTCTTCAATTATCATAAAACAGCTTATAAATTAATAATATTGTGCTCCAATGGTTCCAAAAATTGGCACAAATTAATTATCTTACCCTTGCATCATCATTCTGCATGTAGTTGGTCTTTCAATATGACCCTTCTTGTGAATGGTCATTTTCCCTTTCTTTCGTCTCTTTTCAACTCTATATCCTTTTTAATAAATAATATCTTTAATTTTTCCATCACAGGAAGAATTAATTAACTTCACATATTTATGTGGCCTTTTTCTCTCCTGTTTCATATCTTTTTCTTTCATCTTATCATTCCCAACTTGGCCAGGTTTTGATAAGTCATGCATGTTGTTGTTGCTCAGAGTACTGCTTCCATGTCACTTTTGCCACCCATATTAATTAATTAATGAAGCTAGCAAGCTATCTGTAAGTTCCTCCGAATGTTGGTGTCCAATACTCAACTGTGGGTTCGTGAGTCACTGGAAATGTACTAGAAACTGGCACCAGACATAGCCCTCGGCTTCTAAGATCCTGCTTTGGACCCTCAGATTCCTTAGATTTTCCAGAACTCTGCAATAAAAGGACAAACAAAAAAACATTATAAATATAGACTCCTAAGTTTTGAACCAAATTATTAGCATTAATGCATATTAATTATAGTTGTTCTGTGCACAAGAATAGATCCACTAACATTCAAATTTCACGTAATCTTGTTATATTGAAATTTTGTATCTACCTTTATTTTCATAAAACATTTAGAAAAATTAAGTGTAGTACAGTAAAAATACTATCATCCATCTATGAATTGTTATATTTATAATAATTAGACTCTATGGATAATCTTTTATATAAATACTATAAGAAAAGACAAATAAAAATATAAAATGAACTAAAACTTAATCTTATAAAGATATATAAATTGATTTTGACATATGAGATAAATTCAATATATTTTAATTCTTATTTTCTTTTCCATCTAATTAAACAGGATCTTAGTCATCAATTTAAGAATCTTTAGTGTAGTAGTACATTAAAATTAAACTCGAAAAAAGAAATGAAATTCCAACATATATAACACGAAAAAAGTTTGACGTAAAAACATTCAGTTTCACTTTGAAGATAATTTTCAAGAAAATGAAATGCATAAATATACGTATACTACCTGCTGATGTTGTATTGGAGCACCACTTTTCATATACGGGGTACTTAGCACCTAAAAATTAAAAGAGAGAAAATAAACAAGATTAAAATTTCGCTAATATTATAAGCTTTTCTGAATAATTAATCATATGTTAATGGGAATTTGATGGGACTTACAGTCACTTGTTCATGGAGGAATTTGATATATTCAATGGCTTCAGAGAGCACTGACGCTGTATCAGTCTGGCACACACACAACATTGCAAACCGATTTTTAAAAACTTCAAATCAATAAACATTAGTACAATCACACTTGCCATCATCATCTTTTTTTCTGCTTTCTCATATATCATAAATACACGCAAGAAATCATAGTCAACCACAAATAGATATACTATTAGAAAAGAATTATAGATGATTTTTTATCAGAAGCTCTCTCACCTTTCCGAAAGGTGAAACCAATTGTTGGAGTGCAGTGATTCTGTCCCCCATCTTCTCTTTTCTCACCTAAGAACAACAACACAAGGGTATATCATATTCAATGTTTAAGGACTCAAAAACCGAAAAATAAAATATAAGGGAAAAAGTATATATGATAAAGGATAAATAAAGATAGGGAAATTAAAGATAAAAAGTTTAAAGCTAAATAACTTCCCCTTCTTGTTAAAAGGTTAGTTGCACTTATTGTACCTTAAAAGCTGGCAAAGGTGATGGGGTTTCGTTCCTGGGCCTTTTGGGTGCTGCCTCACTCCCACTTTTCTTCACCACACCACCCGAATCTCTAACTTCAGATATATTCTGCAAAATCATGGATGAACAACATTAAAAAAAAGCAAAATAGACCTCAAATGCAGTAGTGTCTCATTTCAACCCTATGTAAAATACAAACTTCATTATTTGTGTATTTAACCCAGAAAATACGACATTTTTTTCAAATTTTATTTAGTTTTAATCCTTATAATGAAAATAAAACATATCATCTTTTATATATATATATATATATATATATATATATATATATATATATATATATATATATATATATATAAAAGAAAAAGACAATAAAGTTTTAAATAAGAAATTAATAAAACAAAAAGGTACATAGATTTTTAGAGGTTTAAAGTATCTTAACATATCATATATCATGGTGTTATGTTATGATCTACCATGATCAACATAGTGGTGAAGAGTATAAACAGTTTGTATAAAGTCTTAAAAGTCTTAAGTTCAAACTTTATCACGGCACGGTGAAAGTGCATATAAGAAAATCAGTGTTATTTACATGTATGCCATGCAACGTTGAAATGGAATACCTTCGATTGTACATCGAAATTTGATGTGGGGAAGGGAGGTTGCAAAGAGGGGATAAAGTTGGATCGAGAATCCTTAATAGCAGGCTCAGAATTAGCGTTCCAAAAGGGAGCGTTGTTGGTGAAATGCAACTGGTTATTGGGGGGTTGTTTTGGCGGAGAAGCTCTCAGAAACTGAGGAACTTTAGACCAAGAAGGCACCAACTCAATATTCGAGTTCAATCCATAGCTTGCTGCTGAGTAAGGAAAATTCATGGCACCACCACCTTGGTGGGGTTGTTGTTGGTTGTTGTTGCTCTCTTGTCCCAAAAGACCTTGCAATATTGAAGAAGGGTTCCCAACATAGTCTATCTGAAAAGAACAAGGCAAGCCTTGGCTTGTGACAGTGCTGTCCCCGGAGCTGTATTGAGGAGAAAACTGTGTTTGGTCCAAGGAGAAACCCCTCTTGAATTCGTTGCTTGATGACTCAGCTGAGAACAACTTTTCTGGTTTCCAATGAACTTGTTGATGATGGTGATGGTGGTGTTGAGACAAGCCTATACTGTTGCTCCCACATTCTTGCTGCTGAAAATTTGTGCCCGATGAGCTCAAATTCTCTTGCAACATCGACCTGAAACTGTTCTCTGAACCCTTCTCACCTCGCCTGTATCAATCAAACACACACCCCAAAAAAGTTACAACTTACAAGGTTTTTTTTTTAAAAAACAAAAAAAAAAGGATTTGTGGCCGCAATTTCAGCCACAACGTCAAGGTTTTTGAGATCGTCGTGATTATAACATAAGACTACAGTTGCGGTTGCATTGGCCGCATCTGTCTGCAATTTCACGTAATATCAAGTATTGCGACAAAACTGTAGCGGTGACCGTAATTTAAACCTTTTTTTTTTGCATCAAAATTTTTCCTTTCTGGTAAGGTAGAATGAAAGGAGAGAAAGAAAAAACAGAAAATGAAAGATCCAAAAACTTTATTTTTATTTTTTTCTCTTTTTCAATTTTTATTTTTTGAGGGGTATTACTTTAGAGTAATATTGTTATAGAAGTCTTTCTCTTGACACAGACTACACTTACAGCGGCAAAGATGCTTGACTCCAGTCCATGGCTTGAGATGAGAGGCCCAAGGCCATCATGTGAAAGTTGGGGTCATTGGTGGAAGTGGCTGCTGGTGATGAATCATGAACTTGAAGCTGCTTCTGGTCATGGAAGACCACAGAGGAACCACCTGAGACAGAGTTGTTATCCATGGAAGAAGACCTTGTTGCCATGTCATGTTGTTGATGTTGTTGCCAAGAAGCTGCATAGCTTCCAATGTTGTTGGTGAGGCCAGAAGAAGATTGTGATTCTCTACTCTCAAATCTCACGCTTCTTGCTGTTTCCCACCAGTTTCCACTTGCTTGAAATTGATCATCTGACATGGCTGATAATATAGTACTTGTTGGGGGATTCACTTCACCGTGATCTTCGCATAAACATGAAAAATATTTTGATGAAATTAAGGATGCTGTGTCAGTTATTTTGTGTTATTTCGGTGGGTGTAATGTAATAATGTGTGCGGTGCTGGGTGAAGGGGTGAGACTAATAGAAATGAATGAATGGAAAAAAGGTTCAAAACTTTGGAGTATTTATATTGGGGAGTGAAGGGAGAAAAATGGGTTTGGTGAGGGGAATGGGAACAGAGAGGAATATGGTTGACGCTCTTTGACAATTCAGGGGTGATTAGACAGTGCAATTAAATTAAAGGTCATTTTGAAATAGGAATTTGGTTTATTCTTTATTGTTATTTCTCTGTAGAATTTTCTCTTTTTCTTTATCGCTGGCTGCCGCCTAAAAATATACTAATTTTTTTATAAAAAACAAAAGAGTAAAAGATGATATTAATTTAGTATAGTATAATTTATGTATATTGTGAGGCTCAGTTAGATTTAAAAGATTTTTTTATCTTTTCATCAATCTCAAAGTAACAAATTAAAAGCACCACTTATAACCCGTGGAATCAGTATCAAAATTCTTTGCATTAAATGAACATTAATTGAAATTCAATATTTATAAATTTTTTTACAAACACTCGTTACTTGAAGATTTCTAACCTGTCACAGTGAGTTTTAATTATCAATAAAAAGGATGAAGCATTTAATGTTACTAAATGCTGTAAAATCGCATTAACTTTATCCTTAATTATCAATAAAAAAGATGAATTTTTTTCTGAGTACATTTATTGTATTAAAATTTGTTTGTTCTTATCCTTAATCAAAATTCTTTGCATTAAATGAACATTAATTGGAATTCAATATTTATAAATTTTTTTACAAACACTCGTTACTTGAAGATTTCTAACCTGTCACAGTGAGTTTTAATTATCAATAAAAAGGATGAAGCATTTAATGTTACTAAATGCTGTAAAATCGCATTAACTTTATCCTTAATTATCAATAAAAAAGATGAATTTTTTTTCTGAGGACATTTATTGTATTAACATTTGTTTGTTCTTATCCTTAAACAAAGATATACAATAAATGTACTTATAAGAAAATTCATAAATGGTAATAAGAATAAAGTAAATAAAATTTCATAATATTTAGTAGCATTAAATGTTTGGTCCTTTTTATTGATGATTAAAACTCATTGAGATATGTTAGTAATCTTCAATTAAAGAGTGTTTGCAGAAAAATATATAAATATTGAGTCTTGAATTAATGCTCAATTATTGCAGACAGATATTGATGTTGATTTCAAGTGTTGTAAGAGGTGCTTGTGTTACTTTGAGATTGACGAAAGGATTAAAATAGGTAACTTCAACTAGATGTTGTTGAATGTTGCTCTAATTCTTCTGGATGAGATTGATAAGCTTGCCACAGAGAATAGTTCTGTCCTTCCTCAGGGGAGTTGTAATCTTGATAAGCTTTAGAGGGTCATTCCTCATAATGTGTGTAATGTTATAAAAGTAGCGGTGCCTCTTGACATAACTCGACGGAATGATGTTCCAGCTTAGAGACACACAAATGATGGCAACTTTATGATTAAATCCTCTTACAAAGCAATTGTGGCTCAAAAAGATGATAATGGCCTTTATTACGCACTATATGAAAGTAGCGATGGCCTGAAAGAATGAGAGAATTCATTCATGGAAAGTTGATAGACAAGCAATGCTCACCAATGAATCAAGATATAGAAAGGGTCTAACATATTTGAACTTGTGTCCTCTTTGTCAGGAGTCGCAACAATCTATCACTAATGTCCTTCGTGATTGCATTTTTTCCCAACATGTTTAGAGCAAACTTCGAATGAATTGACAACATCTCAATCTTTCATGAACGATTCTCGCACGTGGATGCATGATACCATCACCATATATGCCTTCTTCTAATGGAGAGAGGGATTGGGATGTGGTGTTTGGCATGGCTTTATATTTCTTATGGATGAATATGAATGATTTTGTTTTATATTTTTATTTATATATTTCTTCTCTTCGTCAGTTGATAGCTTGATTTGTCGTATCAGAAGGATAGTCAATAATATTAAGCAAACATGGAATATCAATCTTGTTTGCAACGTCAGAGGGGTATAGTTTGGAGTGACTCATCTATCTCATGAGACCTTTGAACCCTGAATAGTATAAGCTTAACTGCGATGGTGCAATTTTAATGATTGAGGGTTAATGTGAGCCTACGTACAGTTGATTTCAATTGGTGAATATGATAAAAAGAATTCATTGTTGCTGGAGGCCTATATTAATGGAGGAACATTTTTTGTGAACCGAATTATGTGGCGGGCGAGTTCGCCAAATACAGTTGTGTTAATTATTATATTTAATATATATCTTATTTTATATTATAAAGTTACATTATTATATATATAAATATTACTCAACAAATTTTTGTATATGAAGCTATTAAACTCAAAATCAAATATTATTTTATAAAAGATATATTAACTAATTAGATTTAAAATATTTTTAAGTATAAAATATTTCAACCCAATAAATAAAAATCATTCAACAAAATACAAATATATTTAATAAATTAAGTTTAATAAAATTATTATATATTTATGTAAATAATTACATTATCTTATAAATATTAAATCAACAAAAAGAAAGTGAGTGAAATTATACAATAATAGCATAAAATTAAAGAAATTAATAAGTAATAAATAATTATACAAATCGATCATTCAATCAAAATGATAATAACATATTTTATGTAATACTGAACATAATATATAATACATATTTCATTAAAAAAATGAAATAACATGTTGATAAAAGTATCTTATTTTTTATGATTTGACTTGAACAAAATTATTTTCCGTGAAAAATTTTTGTGGTCTCTATTATAAAAGAATAAAATAAATTAATTTATAATAGTCTTAATCAATCGATTTAAATTTGCTATGTGATATAAGTATATTTGATAAATAAATTTTAATATATCTTATTATATAAATTTTTGTATATGAAGTTATAAAGCATAGAATCAAATATTATTTTGTAATAAATATATTAACTTAGATTTCAATTATTTTTTAGTATACATATTTCAACCTCAGAAATAAAAATCATTAAAAAATACAAATATATTTATTAAATTAAATTATCATATATTTATGTAAAAAAATTCATTATCATATAAATATTAATTCAACAAAAATAACTGAATGAAATTATAAAATAATAACATAAAATTTAATATATTTTATGCTCAATATTATATAAAAAGGTTATTATTTTATTTGTATGACCAATCTGTAAAATTACTAATTGCTTATTAATTTTTATAATATATATTAAATATTTCATAAAAATTGATATAAAATGTTGATAAAAGTACAATAGTTTTTTTATGGTTTAACTCGAACAAACTTATTTCCCATGAAAATATTTGTGGTCTCTTTCATAAAATTAAAATGATTTAATTTATAATAATATTAATCAATCAACTTAAAACTATTATGTGATAAGTAAATTTTAGTATCTTATTATATAAATATTACCCCAAAAAAATTGTATATGAAGTTTCAAGCATAGAATGAAATATTATTTTGTAAATATATAAACTAATTCGACTAAAACTATTTTTTAGTATTAATTTCAACCACAAAAGTAAAAATCAGTCAACAAAATACAAATATATTTATTAAATAAATTTTAGTAAATTTATTATATATTTATGTAAAAACAATTCACTATCGTATAAATAATAATTCAACAAAAAGAAAGTGTGTGAAATTATATAATAATAACATCAAATTTAATATATTTTATGCTCAGTATTATAAAAAAATATTATAATTGTATGATCAAGTTTTTAAATTACTTATTCCTTATAAATTTTTATAGTATATATTAAATATTTCATAAAAAATCATACAATATGTTAATAAAATTAAAATAATTTTTATGGTTTGAATCGAACATAATTGTTTCCCATGATGGATATTTGTTATCTCTATCATAAAATTAGAAACAATTTATTTATAATAATATCAATAATTTTAAAACTATTGTCACATAAATATATTTAAAAAAATAAATTTTAATATATTTTATTATATAAATATTACTCAACAAATTTTTGCATATAAAGTTATAAAATACAGAATTAAATATTATTTTGTAACAAATATATTAACTAATTAGATTTAAGAGTGGATAAACACTTAAGCTCAAATACAAATGAATAACTTTACTACACAAATGTTGAACTAATTAAGCATTGTAATGTATCATCTAGTGGTTTAAACTGAAATCACTTCAAATACTATTGCTCTTATTTCTAGTTTCCTTCTTTTATGTGATAGCAAGGCCTTGGTCACCTTTTATAGACTTCATTGAAAGCATCCGCTACGAGTTTAGCGCTTGTTTCTAATTTGACCATTGTCTCACAGCTAGAGGCAATGCTATATGTCATTCTCTTGTGGAGAAAAAAGAATAAAAGTATAGACAAGTGCATGTGCTCTTCTTGCCAATGATAACAACCTCTGGGGAATATTCTTGTGAATTCTTCTATTCCCTTCTATTATGTTTTGTCCTTACTTGAAATTCATATGTTAGTAATTCAAAATAAGAGAAACAAAATGAGCATATTAAAGCTAAGTTCATGCACTTCCCTTTTTGGCTAACATGAGACTAGTATGTGAATGACTATTACTTATACTAAATATAAAACAATTTATGTAAGTGAATAAGTCCATTGGGAATGAGTTAAAGGAATACAATGTATAGGCACTAGTTTTCACAAAAGAATGGATGCTAGTTTATAACAACATGTTGGACACTGGATGTTAATCTTAGCAAAACAATTTTGGGCCTTGTGAATGGATGCGTACTAATAAGAGCTTTAGAATAAAGAATGAATACCAAGTGTTCTCATATGCAATAAGTCCTATTCACTAGAAAGTAATCCATAAGTCCATCAACAATTTATATCTTTGGAATCATCAAAATCATGAGAAGGATGTATCGTCCAGTTATGACAATTGACATCTAGACTTAACAATATCCTTCTTTTTTATGATGACAAGCCATATAAATTTTGATCAAGACAAAACATAATCATGTGATAAGGATGTAGATAAAATACGCATGATTGTGAGTTATGTATCAAAGCATATCAGAGCTAATATATATGAAGGTTTGTAAAACTCCCCTTGAGTTCAACAACCTTTATGCATGTATCAGATAAGGAACTAAAAGAGAAAAACATGTTAAGAATATATATAAGTAATAATGGATAACATGACACACAAATGAAACCAAACCACTTGTATTATTTATAAGAGTGCTTTACATATAAAAAACTTCCCCCCTTTTATAATTAACAAAAATAAGTAGGGTTCAAAGAAAATGATGATTAGACATCATTGCCACTCTTGAGTTGGTGGTGGTGCTTGACTTAGTGGTGGCAAAGATGGAGATGGTGGTGAAGGTTCGACTTGAATATGCGTAGGTAAAATGCTTGGTGTTAATTTTTGCTAAATGGTTTGAGGTTGGACGACAACTCTCAGTATGTTCATTTGAGCCTGTTGATGATTCTATAGAAGCATCTGGTGAATTAAGTAACAATAATAGTTTGGATGGATTGCTTATATTGCTCACTCTCCAATATTTTTTGTTCAGCATAGGCTTACAATTCCTTCCTTATCTCCTTCATTTATTGCACCATAGCTTGAATGACTAGCGCTTGAGTTTCTTTATTCTATTTCAGCATGGCTTGATTCAAGAATTCTCAGACTTTATCTTCTGAAATATCACTGAGGGCAACAAAGTTGATAGGAGCAACATCATAGTTGCTTGTCAAAACAACTATTGCGTTAGGTAGATCCTTCTGCACTAAGGTGGCTTCACTTGAGAGGTCAGCCTACTTGGATGCAAGGGTAGGTTGACTAGATTGGACGACCTCATCAGCCTTGGCAGCATTAGACTTTATAAGGAATGTTGTTTGTTCATTTCAATGCTCCAGAGATATTAAGATCAACTAAGACCTTAGTGATCTTGGTACCATCTCCTCAGCTTGTTGTGAAACTCTTGCTTCATATCCAGCCTTTTACTTGGCAGATTTTTTTGTGGCTTTCTTAGCCTCAACCTCAGCATGATAGACTTTCTTTAACTCTTCTTTGTCAGACTTCTACACTTTATGGATTTAGATCACATGAAGAAATCTAGTGATTGGCATCCATATGTTGATCTTTACTTCCCATCTGATTTGTGGAGGTTGACAACCTTAAGATGGATCTGTGTTGCTTTGGGCAAAGATATCAGTGTAAAAAGGTGAGAGAGCTCTTGGACTTCTTTTTTATTTTCCTTTTCTTTTTTCATACCTCCTTCATTAGAAGCTAGATGCACACACCGCTGAGTGCCGTGGATTAACCAGTGTGGTTTCATCTTGTCCAAGTCATGGTACATTGATCACAATAGCAAGAAGAGCTTTGTAAAACCTTGAAGGAGTGTGTTGATAATCATACCTCGTCTAGAGTGTAGGAGATATAGTGATGGAATCACATTGGGCAGGTTCTTAACATACTGTATATATTATCTCACTCATTTTGCAGTAATTCTATTTTTTCCTAGCAAAGAAAGCTACTGGAAACCTATTTTGATCAAACATTGGTGCCTTCATTTTTCTATTGTGCTCAAACTTTGCTAAGTTGGTGGGTGATGGAGGTGGACGTTGCCTTGGAGGTGTAAGTAAACGACATTCTTTTGAAGATATAGGAGCATCAAAAGAGACATCAACAATACCAAATTCCTATGAAGGAGAGCGTCATGTTAAGTCTAGAATAGCAGTGTGCAGTTTGGTCGCCCTAGTCTTTATCTTCCTTTGCACATTGAACGCAATGGCTAGTTCTTTTGGCTTAGGCACTAAAGCAACCCCCTGCTTCTTCTACACAACAAGAATGTTAATGAGTCTCAGTGCTTCTTTTCCTTTGAAGTTGAAAAGCCTCATCTTCATCTATTTCACTTAAATCTCTGAGTTTTTGCTTTGTTCTTTTATCCATAGATTGCTTTTTAAGACTTTTCTTTGTGGAAGTAATCTTTGGTTGCTTACTGGGAACAGATGAAACAGGCATGGACTCATGCTTCTTTTTGGTTCTCAACTCCTTTGTAAGAACCTCTTAGTCTTTTTCTTGTTTGCTTGTTTTATCATGATTTTTGTTTATCCTTTTCACTATGCCAAATTAGGACAAAGCATCACCATTTGTAGCTATAATTGTTTTTATGCATTCTTTCCTCATTTTGGTTATTGCCTGCTTATCCACTTATGGAACCTCTCATTGGGCTTTGTTCATCTCCAACCTCATGGATTTGATGTTTCCAAGTCCAAAAATGCTTGACTATCATGGCCTTTCACCATAATATTATTTCTGGATGCCTCGTCAAATTCATTAGACGCTCAATAAACTTTTTGCTCCCGTAGGAGTTTGTTGACCAAAGTAGCATTGTAAATGACTTTGAGTCCACCCAAGGTCTTGGTGGTTCAAAGAATGTTGACATAAATGGTGTGAGCCAAGTCAAAGGGTAGGGGTGACAAAACGGGTTCACCCGCCAGGCCCCAGCTCGCCACCAACCCATAAAAATCTGGATAATCTGCCCTGCCTCGCATTTCATATATGGGTTCAAAGTCTCAGCCCTCCCTATTTTTGGTAGGTTGGCCCATTGACCCATCAAAACTAAAATATTAAGAAAAAATAAATTATAAATATATTTTAATTAATTTTATCTTTTATAAATATTAAATAATAAATATTTACTAAAAAAATTGAATGTATTACCTTAAATTTTGAATAATAATTTATTTAGACAAAAAATATACTAATTAAAAATGAATAAATATATGTATAAAATACCAAAATAAATATTAAAAAAAATTAATAAAAAACGGGTTGGCACACCCCACTTTTCTCTCAACCTATTTTTAGCAAGCCAAAATGGGGTCAATTGAAGGGTTGAAAACCCCAACCCGACCCACCAAAAAAAGGACAAACTTGTGCAAACTAGAAATAAAGTCTTTTGATGGAGAGCATCTCGTTTTGCCACCCCTATCAAACGAGATGCTCTCCATCAAGTGAAAAAGGACAAACTTGTGCAAGCTAGAAATAAAGTCTTTTGACCTAGTTTATGCAAAATACTCTTGTTGCATACATTTTGCCAAATATTTGCTTTGTCAAACAACAAATTGTATATCACTTTCTTTTGATCCTTGTCCTTGGAGAAGTTTTCCTTTTAAAGAACCCTTGGAAAATGTTCTTCATAGTTCTTCTCTTAGTTGTTGTGGTATTTGCTTCCTTCCCTCAATCATCCAATGACTTAAGCAATGGTCTCCATGAAAAGGTGACTTTGTTGCCAACTACATCGGAGACGATGGCATAAGCATTCTGAAACTCAACATAGCGCCAAAACCTTCCGATGAGTTCTGGGTGGATTGTCTGAAAGTGGTTGTAAAAACCTCTTATGCCATAACGCAACATCGGTTCATTCATATTCAAACTAATACCCTCCAAGTATTTGATGTCAAAGAAGTGCTCAATGTGGATGGTGGCTTCATTCTTAGTATGAATAATGGTAATTTCTTTCTTGGGAATGGCTGGTAAGAACTCTGAACCATCGTTTCCACTTAACATGATGAAAGGTTGAAGCTTTTTGGGGTTAGGGTTTGTGTTTAGAGTTCACAAAGAGAGCATTAAAATGAGAGAGAAAGAAAAGGTATGGGTTTTTTTGTGACTGAAAGGTTTGTATGAGAGGGAGTGTTTGTTTTGATTCTTGAAGATGAACTGTTTTTTTGGGATTTTTAAAAAGTAATCATTAGGCTCGCTAATCAAAAGATGGCTCAGCAAAAAGCTCAACAACGCTCTATTACCAAAAATGTTTTGTTTCAACTTAAATAGCAGAAGGTTAATGATATGAAGACATCCATACATTGGATGCACATGATATATACATGATGCACATGTATCAATGTAGAATTATTGGATGATAAGTCCTCTGGAGGCTAAGTTAGATTGGACAACATATATATATTAAGTCATTCTTTTATAAAAGTCCATTCCAAGTTTATTCCTTAGCAGAATCAACCTTTCTTCAGTAAGGGGTTTTGTAAATATGTTAACAAGCTAATCATTAGTGGGTACAAATTGTAGGTTCATTGTTCCTTTCTGAACACGGTCTCTTATAAAATGATGCATACTTTCTATATGTTTTTCCCTTGAATGCAATGTGGGATTTTTAGAAAGACTAATGGAAATTTTATTATCACAAAAGATAGGAATTTTACCCTCATAAATGTTGTAATCTTCTGACTGACTCTTTATTTAAAGTAATTGAGCACAACAACTTATAACTGATATGTATTATGCTTTAGCAGTGAATAGTGCAATTAAACCTTGTTCCTTACATGTCTAAGTTACTAAGTTGCCACCAATAAAGTGACAACTTCCACTGGTGCTCTTTATTTCCAATTTGTCTCCAACATAATCACCACCAAAATAGATTATCAATATGAAATCTTTCGTTTTCTTAAAGCAAAGACCAAGATTATAAGTACCATTCTAAAGATTCTTTTGACAATAGTTAAGTGGACTTCCCTTGGTTCTTTTTGAAATCTTGTACACAGACAAACACTGAACATGATGTCAGGTATGGACATAGTGAGATATAGCAAGGACCCAATCATAGCTCTATATTGGGTTACATCTACCTTCTTAGATTCATTTTCTAGTCCAAGATATGTGGTTGAATGCATTGGAGTTTTCATTTCCTTTGCATGGTCCATATTGAACTTCTTCAGTAACTCCTTCATATACTTGGTCTAATGAATGTATATGCCTTTGCTTGTTTGCTTGATTTGTAGACCAAGGAAGAATATTAGTTCTCTCATCATACTCATTTCAAACTTAGTCTACATCAGTTTGGAAAAATTCTCACAAAGAGTTCCATTAGTAGTGCCAAAATTAATATCATCAACATAAACTTGAACTACAATGAACTGTTAGTCACAATTTTTGCAAAACAAAGTTGTGTCTATTTTTCCTCTTACAAAACCATTTTCTTTCATAAAGGAACTAAGTTTTTCATACCAAGCTCGAGGAGCATGTATAAATCCATATAAAGCTTTGTTAGGTTTGAAAACAAGATAAGGAAAAGTATCCATTTCAAACCCAGGGGGTGTTCCACATAAACTTTCTCTTGGATGAGTACATTCAGAAATGCACTTTTTATGCCCATTTGATATAGCTTTATATTGTTATATGCAAAAATGAAAGTAAAATGTGTATTACTTTAAGACGAGCTATAGGAGTATAGATTTCAGTATAATCAATACATTCTTGATGTGAGTAACTTTGGCAAGTAACCTTTCCTTATTTCTCACAAACATACAATTCTCGCCTAGTTTGTTTTTGAGCACCCATTTTGGTCTAACAATCTTCTTGTCTTTGGGTAACTCTACAAGCTTCCATAAATCATTTTTTTTAACTGATCAATCTCTTCTTGCATGGCTTTAACCCAGTTTTCATCTTGCATGGCTTAATCTATGTGTTTAGGCTCAACTTCTGATATTAGTGTATGCCCTTGAAGTCTAAGAAATGCTCTGGTTTGGACTCTTTTTGTTGGATCACTAATGATTTGGCTTTCTAGATTGTTCTTTCTCATGTTGCGTCTAGTTAGTTTCCTTATCTCTTCTTGAGGAATGTCAAGTGGTGGATTGAAACCTATAGTTTTTGTGTTATGATTGGATGACACAAAGTTTTTGATTCCATCTTCCTGCCTTAAATTTGCAAAAGACTTATCCAGATCTGATAATTCCTTATCAGGTGTGGTGTCATTAAACCTCACATGGATAGCTTCTTCAACTACTAAGGTTCTAGAGTTATATACTATATATATGCCTTTGATGTTTCAAAGTACCCAAGCAATATTCCATTGTCACTCTAGGAATCAAACTTTCCCAAGTTGTCATTAGTGTTTAAAATGAAACATTAACATCCAAAGGGATAGAAGTACGATATGTTGGGTTTTCGTTCCTTCCACAATTCATAGGGAATCTTTTTCAAAATGGGTCTTATGTAAATTATGTTTTGTAAATAAATGGAGAAATTCACTGCTTCATCCAAAGGTGCTTAAGAGTATAATTATCATTAAGCATGGTCCTAGTCATTTCTTGTAATGATCTATTCTTTCTTTCAACTACACCATTCTTTGGAGGTGTTCTTGGTCTTAAGAAGTTGTGAAGAATACCATTTTCAAATTCTCCTCCATGGTCACTTCTGATTAAAGTAATGCATTTTTTTTTTATTTTAAACTTTTTTACATAATTTAAAGACACAAAGGACTCATCTTTGTGGTCTAGGAACATAACCTAGGTCCATCTAGAGTAATCATCCACTATGACTAGTCCATACCTTTTCCCACTTACTGAGGTTTTTCTAGTTAAGCCAAACAAATAAGATGTAATAGTTCTAAAGGTCTTGAGGTGGAAATGATATTTTGATAGAAAAAGAATTTTTAACTTGTTTCCCCTTTTGACAAGCTTCACAAAGTCAATCATCTTTGTATGACATACTTGGTAGACTTCTTACAAGGTTATGTTTTATTAGCTTTGAGATTAACCTTAAGCTAGTATGACCAATTTTTTTGCCACACCTGGTGATCTTCTTTAATAGAAAGAAAGCAAGATACATTTTGATATGACAGCTCATCTAGTCTAATCTTGTAAATATTACCTTTCCTCTTGGTAGAAAAGAGTAATAACCCATCATTGTTTTGGACAATAGTCTCATCCATGTTAAATGAAACATCATATCCATTGTCACATAATTGACTTATGCTTAACAAATTATGTTTTAACCCTTCAACAAATAAAACATTATCAATAAGTGGCTATGGAGGTATACCTTTCTTATCCACTCTTGTTATTAGCCCTTTTTATTCCCTTTGAAAGTTATAGTTCCACCATGCATAGGGGCCGGCCATTGAACATACACCTTTCTCATGTCATGTGTCGTGAGAAACCATTGTCTAGGTACCATGATCGGTGTGTCTTGTCTATTGTCAAGGACATCTGCAACAGGAATAATCTTGTCCTTAGGTACCCAAATCTTCTTGGGTCCTCTCTTGTTAGTTCTGAATGCATTGGACACACCCTTTTTAGGTAAGTCCCTGCACTTGGACATCATATGTCCTACTTTGCCACAAAAATAATAAACAACAATATCCTCATCATGAACATATATTTCTCCTTCATACCCATGACCAGATTTGTTTATGGGACATCTACTATATCTTAACAAGTTGTCAAGATTTTCAGTTCTTCCAAAAATTTGGCTAAGGTTATCAATTTCCTCATAATCTTTGTGAGCTTGTGCACATTCTTTCCGAAGATCATACCTTTCTTCAGCGAGGTAATCTTAAATTTTATTGAGTTCTTTTAACATTTTTTGTAGAACTTCGATTTTACCTTCCAAAATGTGAAAAACCTTAATTAAAGTATCTCATTCTTTGGAAACTTTTTCATTTTCTAGACAAAGCTCATTTTTCATGGTTTTAAGTAGTTTTTCTTAAAAAACTAATATATTTGGATTGATGGACTTATTTTAGTTCAATATTCATGCAATCCTACCTCCCAAGGGCATTAGATAGAAAATTCCAAGAAGATTGGGCTAGAGATGTAGGAGAATGCCCTAGGATTTTCATGAGCCTTATGGTAGATTTTGGACTCATGGGCTAAGTATGAGTTCACTTATCTTTGTACATATTAAATTAAGGCTTAGTTATTTTTAGGCCTTGTATTTAGGACTCCATAGTGTAGGGAGGGAATCCTAGTAATGTAAGATTTTCAGCCCTTGTATTTTAGGGCACCTAGACTAGTTTTTGTATTAGGGATAGTTTTGTAATTTCACATACATTAAGTGTACTATTTGATGTGTGTGTTGGGAGAGAAATTTAATTGAATTGGGAGAAGCCCAATCCAATTAAATTTTTGACAAGCCTAAGGGGGAGGTGAGCATTTGCTTGCTACACCTCATTGTCATATCATATAGTCACACTTTGTGTATGTCCTTCATGCTTTACATGCCTCATGACACCTAAGCACACTTAGTAGAGAATCTTGGACTTGATCTTGGGTTAGTGGGCTGAATCATAGCTGAAATTCACTAATCATAATTAGTGAAATTTTGGCTCCACAAATTCAAATTCAAGTGAAATTTGAATAAAAATTCAAATTTCTCTTCAATTTTGTGTGACACTTAAGCTATAAATAGAGGCCTTGTGTATGTATTTTTCAACTTTGATCATTGGAGAAATTAGACTTCAAATTTCATACCTCATTTGAGGCATAAAATTCGTGTCCCCCTCTCTCCCTCTCCCTCTCCCTCCACTCATCTTCTCCTACCTTCAAGCTCTTATCCATGGCCTCCTATAGTGGTGAGCTTGTTCTTGACTCATCTTTTCCTTGAAGTAGCATCTCCAATCACCTTTTTTCCTTCTCCATTCCACTGCCATTGATCTTCAAGAAGCAAATGACTCCATTGATGAAGAAGATCCAAGGCCTACAAGCTCTACATGGAGCTACATCAAGTATGATCTTTGGAAAGTTTCTTAAACTCTTTTTGCAAATTTTTGTAAGCTTATGAAAGAATGGATGAGTTTGAAAGTAGTTCATGATAGACTTTTTTTAAAGATTTGGGTTCATTGAGATCTACCTCCTCTTGCTCTGATTCTCATTCTTCAAAAGTTGTATCAGCCATTGAACATAGGTTAGCTTCTTCTTTTGCTTCTTCATCAAAGGTGGTGTCATTCAGATCCCAAGTGCCTATGAGACTTTTCATGTCCTTGTACTTTTCCTTGGACTTCTCCAATTTTAGGCACTCTGACTTGAAGTGTCCAAGCTTCTTACACTCATGGCATATGATGAGTCTCTTTTCTTTGTCTTTCTTCTCCTTGAACACTTTCTTGAATGAGATCTTCCATCTGGACCCACTCTTATTCTTTCACATTTTCCAAATCTTTCTCGAGATGAAATCCAACTTTTCATCCTCATCAAAAGAGTTGTCCATGTTTATTGCTTTGGACACACTTTTGGACAACGACCTGGATGAGGATTCTTGGATGATGAAGCTTTCTTTATTTTTTTGGCGCTGAGAGCAAGAGATTTTCCCTTCTTGATTCCTTTATCTTATTGATGTTCTTGTTCATGGACCTTTAAGGTTCCAATAAGTTCTTCAAGGGACATGGTGTCCAGATTCTTTACTTTCAATGTTATAACCTATAATCTCCACTTTACTTCTTAAAATTTTGTCTATATCATCATAATTGTCAAAAGTTATGCCTAAGGATCTTATTTCATTCAATATGGTTTGGAAGCATCCAAACATACATTGTATGTCCTCACCTTCCTCAACAGTAAATAACTCATACTCACATGTGAGGAGACTCAGCTTGTTCCTCTTTACCTATGATGATCCTTCATACATTATGGCCATTGTGTCCTAAATTTTCTTTGCACTTCTAAAGTTGTGGACCTTGGTGTATTCCTCTTCAGATAAAGCACACAATAGAGCATTTTGAGTTTTGGAGTTGTGCAGAAATCTTTGTTTTTGCTCTCTTGTCCATTGGTTTATGGGGAACTCGTCTAGTTCAACATCATATGGAATATAGTTTCCATTTTCTACAACGTCCTATAGATCAATGTGTATAAACTCGAAGTTAGCAATCATCCTTTCTATTTTCCATCTAGTATTCGTTCTTGATTCCTTTGAACAATGGTAGTTTGTAGGTAGCATATCCCTCTTTGACTGGATCTTTTCCTCTATATTGTTAAATACTCAACTGATTGAGCATTTTTAGTTTAATATTTTTCTATTCTTCTTAGCTCAATTGGCATTTCTTTTACCTTTATTTTCTCACCTTAATTCCATTTTGGTCTAAGGCAAATGATTGAGCTTAATTGAGAATTGTAGCTAATTTTTAGATTTTGTGCATACTTGACCTATCTATCTTGTTCAGGGCCTAGAGGACACTACAGAACTCCAAATGGAACATATGAGTAGTCCCTGGAAAGATAAGAAAAATACATTCAATTGTCTTACAAATAAGCTTTAGCCAATTCTGCTATCTTGATGGAAGTTTGTAATTCAGAACCTCGGCACTTGAATAATTGGACTACAAGTTTAGACTTTTGTTTTGTGTAATTAGTTTAGTTAGGTAGTTAGTTAGTTAGTTATTAACACTCTATATATTAGTGTTAGTTAGTTAGTTAGGGACTGAACTTCATTTGGAGAAAGAACTACACTAGAACTTCATTTTGTACAAAACTTGTTGTGCAAACTTTCTCATTTATCTCTTCTTCTCTCTTTTTCTCTCAATTATTCTTCATTCTTCTCATCTTTTCACTTCTATTCCACCAGTTTCTTACACAAATTTCGTGGTTTCTCCATTGGTGATGATCATGGAGGGCTAAACAATTAATCAATCCAAGGATCCACTCCAAGCAAGGCTGAATTTGAGTTCTGGTTTAAGATTTCTACTATTTGTGAATGTTCTTCTTTCTCTTCAATCATATTTTTGTTTTTCATTATTGTGATTATGTTTAGGATTGAAAATGGATTATGTTATGAATTCATCTCCTAAATTCAAAATTTAATGATAAATTGTTTGGATGATTGTCCACTCTAATTTGCAATTTCAAACAATTTAGATATTTGATTCGATTGAAATATCTCTAATGCATTTGTGTGATGTTTCACTTTGAACATCATTCATAGTATTTGTGATAATTCGATTTGCATTGGTTTAGTGAATTGGATTGATGCTTTTCATCTTGAATTGTATTCTGTTGTTGTTCTATTTTATTCTTTCTTCAGTTTTGTTTTGTGTGTTTTCACATTCTTTTAAAGTTGCTTACAAACTACTTGACAAAAGTCCCCCTTTTGTTTATAAGTGAATGAATGTATGGACCATATTGAATCATATTTATGAGTTCAACCTAGGTTAATCATGTGCTACAAAATTTCATAGTTTTATTTGTTTTTGAACAATTCGATAGTCGTTATCAAAACTGGTGTTGTTGCCATGGATCGAACCCGGGTCATTCGCGTGACAAACAAAAATACTTACCACTAACATATATCACACTAGAACACTAGAATGAGGGATTGAATAATGTGCTAGATTAATATTGAATTTTTTTTGCAAGCAGATATGAAAAAACCAAGTTACTGACAGTGTCATCCAATGAATAAAACCATTTTTTATGAAAATAAAAATATTGTCGCCAAGTGATTGATAATGTTGGACAAATGGTCTCAGTTATCTTAAGAAGGGGTGAATTAATTTTCACTAACAAACTTTTAACCCCCTTCTAAATGAGATAGGCTAAGAATGCATAAGAAGCACCAATCAATATAAGAATGTTCTATAAACATGTAAGAAAAAATTGATTGCAACAAAATAGATGAGATAAAGAAAGAGAGAATGCAAACTCATTTTTATACTAGTTCGGCCACACCCTTGTGCCTACATCCAGTCCTCAAGCAACCCCCTTAAGATATTCCTTTCTCTTTGTAAAACCCTTTTACAAAGTCTGAACCACACAGGGACAACCCATCCCTTGTGTTCAGGAATTCTTACCAATCTCTTTGATTAAGAAGAAGAATAATAATAATTCTCTCTTTTAAGAGAAAGATAATACAATGAAGTTCCATGAATTCTTAATAGATTTGCAAGTGTTTTCCCAAGAGTTGTTGAAAGAGCATTTGGCAATGAAGTTCTCTTGGAATCTCTCTCATTGCTTTTTGAAGTCAGACACACATATATATATAGGCCCTTCGTGCCTTTTTAAAATGGTTTAAAGAGATGTGTCTTTTCAAAAAGCTTTTTCTGAAATTCTTCACTGGTAATCGATTATAGGTTTTTGGTAATCAATTACATAGTTATATTTTGAAGGGTCATGACTTTTGAATTTGAATTTGAATTTCAGGAGTTTCGTTGCTGGTAATCGATTACAGACATATGGTAATCGATTACATGTTCAAAATTCAAATTCAAAACCCATTGCAACAACTATTTCTCAAACTTCCCTTCTGGTAATCAATTACACTGCCTGGTAATCGATTACCAGAGCCTTTGATGAGTTTGAAACCATTTGTTTTGAGACAAGGCTTGATCTTGAAGAAATCTTGAAGTAAGGCTTTGTTTGTTGAAGCAAACCTGTATTAATCTTGAAGCAGTGCTTATCCTTTTGAAGTGGCCTTGTTTGATTCTTCTTTGGCATCATTAAAATCATATATACATACATTCACATACTCCCTCTTTTTTATGATGGCAATCAAGTGATTTCTTTTCGACATCATCAAAACATACATGATTCACATTCTCCCCCTTTTTTATGATGACACTCATTATCAAGCAAATTCTTTTTGACATCATCAAAACCTGCATGATCTACAGATAAAAAAGTATTTTCCCAAAGGTTTTTCAAAAGATCAATTGTGTGACTAAATGTGTCAAGATAAGCTTAAGAGAATACTAGTCAAATAGCTTGAGAGAAAAGTAAAAATACTTAGTTTATACTGGTTCACTCAAACAAAGTTACGTCGAGTTCTCCTTCACAAACTAGTGAAAGGTTCCACTAATCAAAACTTGATTATAAACAAGTATTCTATCCTACCACCCCTGCCTTTATCAGTTTTCTTTAGGCCACTACTGGTACACCCTTAGACTCCTCCTGAATCAAAGACACCCAAGTATTGTTAAACATTAAGCCACTCATGACTTTCATAACAAAAAATGTTTGAATGAATACACAAATTCAAAACACTTAGGCTCGAATACAAATGAATAACTTTGCTATGCAAATGATGAACTAATTAAGCACAATAATGTATTGTCCACTAGTTTGACAGAAATCACTTTAAATACTCTTGTATTTCTCTTTTCTTTCTTGTATTCGATAATAGAGCCTTGGTCTCCTTTTATAGACTTCAATGAAAGCATCTGTTACGAGATTAACTCTTGTCTCTGATTTGATTGTTGTCTCACAACTGAAGGCAGTGCTACATGTTGCATTCTTCTGGAGAGAAAGAATAAAAGTACAAAAAATTGTATGTGTTCCTCTATTTAGCAATAATGACCTCTCAGGAATATTCCTATGAATTCTTCTATTCCCTTCGACTCTGTCCTTACTTACTCGAAATTTAAATGTTGGCAATTCAAAATAAGTGAAAAAAAAATTAATTTACTAAAGTTAAGTTCATGCATTTTCCTTTTTAGCTAACATGAGACCAATATGTAAATGGGCATCACTTATACTAAACATAAAACAATTTATGTAAGTAAATAAGTCCATTGGACCTAGTAAAAGAAACATAATGTATAAGCACTAGTTTTCACAAAAGAGTGAACACTAGTTTATAACAACTTGTTGGACACTAGATGATAATCTTAATAAAACAACTTTTCCACTTGTGAATAGATACATACTAATAAGAGTTTTAGAATATAGGATGAATACAAAGTGTGCTCATACAAAATATGATCATTAATCCATCAATAATTTATATCTTTCTAATCATCAAAATTATGAGAAAGATGGATCATCCCATTGTGACAATGAAATGGTATCATCTAGACTTAATTGTTTTCATATAAATTTTATGATCCAATCAAAAGTAAGCTAATTTTTTTAATATGATAAAATTTAAAATAGTCGAGCTAAATTAGTAATTTAAAATTTATTAACTTTAATTAGTTGAAACTCTTATAAATATTTTCCAAAAAAATCAATTTTTTTACAATGTTATAAATATCTTTCGAAACTAAAAATGATTGAGATTAAATAATTAAATAAAGCTTACTAATTATTATTGCTTAAATTTTTTATAAATACTTTCATGAAATTAGAAATATTATGGGTTAAATTAATAATTTTAAATTTGTATATTTTAATTATTTATATTGATCATAAATATTTTGTTAGAATTCAAACTTTTAAAAAATGTTATGAATGCTTTTTTGAACTTGAGAACAGTAAGAATTAAATAATTATAATAAAACTAGTAATTTGAACTATCTAAAAATTATTGCAAATGCTTTATTAAAATTTTAAAGTTTTTAAAATATTATAGATAATTCTTTTAAAAATGAAAATAACTGTGTGTAAATTAGTGATTTTAAATTAAGTAATTTTAATTATTTTAAAATATGTTATAAATGTTTAATTGAAATTAAAAATATTTAAAATTAAATAATTAAATTCATATTCACTAACTTTCGTTGTTTTAAATTTGTTAAAAAAGTTTTTATTGAAATTGTTGTATTAGAATAAACATGATATCTAATCAAATTTAACACGGATTAACGAAAATATAATATCGTACTTAGTTTTAATCGTTTAAGTATTTGTTATTAAATTTATATTTGTCATTCATTCACGTAATTTATATTTTCAATATTTTTTACAAAATGTTAAATTAATTAAGGATCAACAACTGATAAAAAAAAATGAACGATTTTCATAAAAATTATTATAATGGAATAATGTATGGGTTATTTTTTATAAAATTAATTTCATTTAGGTTTTGTTATGTAACTTCATTTGTTTATATAAACTTCTTTGACTTCAAGAAAGCAATATTGTTAAAATTAATTTTGTAGTTGTATTGAATATTAATCACATTCAATTATTTTCTATTATTTTTTTTAATTTTTGATAAATCTTCTATTATTTTTATTTATAAATAAGTTTTACATTTTTCTTTGTTAGAAACGAGAAAAAGGAACCGAAGACAAAAGCGCAGAAAAACTAGAAACAATCAACCATAGGGAAATAGGATCCCCAAGGCATCAGCTAAAAGGACATTGTTTAAACTCAAATAAGTTATACATTATGGTTTGAATTAATTTTAAATTTTTTTCAATAATATTGCAAATTAATATAATTATCAATATATTTTTTTATATAAAAATATTTTTTCCTCCAGATTTGTCTGTGCGTCGCACGAGTACTAACTAGTATTATATATATTACTGACTAAGATTCTCAGTACACGTGGTATGTTCTGATGAAATTAGAAATACATATGTCACACTGTGATGAGATATGAAATTAAATTTATATAATTAATAAAAGGTATATATATATATATATATATATATATATATATATATATATATATATATATATAAATTAGTTAATAAGGTTACGTGCTTATTGTGCAAATTATATAATTGTTATTCTTTACTTTTTAGTGAGAAATATATTATTCATTATATATTATTTTAGGATAAAATAAAACAAGTTATTATATTCGTTTACGTATTCGTTAGAAAATAAGTTATTTTAATATAATAAAAACTATTTTAACAAATCAACTAATCTAATATTATATATATATATATATATATATATATATATATATATATATATATATATAAAGTAAAATGTTTCCTACTATTATTCTCATGTATAATTTCCCATTCATTTTTATAATCAACAATTATTAGCACACAAATCAACTATGGATAATTATGATACGCAAATATAGAAATTTATTTTTACTTTATCCTTTGATTGAAGAATTAAAATTTAAAATAGACGATTAAGTTTATATTATTTCATTCATTCGCTTAATTTTTTTAATATTTTTGTAAATTTTTAAATTAATGCACTTCAGAAAAATATTTTAATGGAACGATACGCGAGTTCTTTTAGTCAAAATTATTATTTTTTTTATCAGTTTCATCTTATTTTTGTTATATAGTTTAATTTGTATATAGAATATTTTTTAGCTTTCAAGAAAGTGACATTGTGAAATTTAAATTTAACAGTTGCATTACAAAATAAACACATCTAATTATCTTTTATGATTTTTATTTATGAAAAAGTTTCTTATCGCAGAATTTTGAATTAGTTTTAGATCTTTTTAAGTAATATAACAAATTATTAATTTTATCAGCATACTTTATACATAAAAAAATTCACTCTCTCCTTAATAAAATCATGCGTCGCACTCACAATATCTAATACTGCTATATAAATATTATATTGTCAAACGATCATTCTTTTATATTAACTTACGAATCCTTGAATACGATTTCCTAAACTACAATTGGCGTTGCACTTTCTCTTGAAAACGAGTCATAAATTACCTGACAGTAATTCGATTCTGAAGTCGTCTCTTGAATTTCAAAGGATTGAAAGGCTGCGTGTAAAACGGAGCTGAATATTATGTATTGAGATTATTATTATTATTATTATTTTGATAGATACATTATGGATTCAGATAAGATTCAAGATATCACTAATCAAAATAATTTAGAAGTCAAATAGTCAATTTTCTAATGCCATTCATTATTTTCTACCCAATCAATCAACAACCATCATATCATATTGATAAATATAAATATAAATATATTTTGTTTTAATTTTCAATATTAATAAAAAATATTATCTTTTTTAATTTATTTCTATCCAACAAAATAACAATCAACAAATTATCATTTCTTATACACTTTTTTTTATAATATGTTTAGGGGTATTCATGGGTATGAATCATCCGCGAACCCGAATTAACTCAAACCGAGCTGAATAATGTGAGTTAGGTCATTTATGTATTTTGGTCATAATCAGATTGAGTCATTGATTTAGATTATAGACCAATCAAAACTGAACCGATCAAAATCGATCAAAATTTTTAAAGTTGTTTGACTTGACTTTTAAATATTACTAATATTACTAATATTGGGACTCCAAGTATTATAATAGTAAGTGTTGAAACTACTCTTGAAACTTCTCTTGAAACTTCTTAATATATTACTTTCATGTTATTTGTTTTATCTTTTTTCATATTTACTTCTTTTGTCATTTTTATAATATTAATAAATCATATTTTGTTCATTTGTTTTAACAAATCTGATTATAACAAAGTTTATTGCAAGAAATTAATTTGTAAGAAATAGTTGTGTTTCGGACTATTATAGTAAATCTTGCTGAAGAATATTTTATTTTAATTTGTATTAATCTATTTTATATATTATGTTGATGATATTAAATGAATCAATTACTACTTTCAGACATTTGATAATATTGTATTAATTGTATTAAACATTTGGATGAATCATGATATAAAATAGTAATTTTAAGGAAAAAAGAGATCAAACTTAAGGGATAACTCATTCTCTCAAATCGAATCAAACCATTTATGAATGGGTTAGGTTGGATTGGGTTTTAAAAAGAAGTTATAAAAACCAAACCAAACTAAACTAATCAAATTTAATTGAATTGAATCCTAAATTTGATCAAAATCGACCCGAATCAACCCGTGAACACCCTAGATATGTTATTCATAATTTCTTTTTAAATTATTATTATTATAGTATATATGTATATATATTTAAGTTCTACATAAATTTAGGAATATTCATATCTAAAAATATATTAATTATTGATAAAAAAAAAAAACAACTGAAAACGTGTTGTCATCATTTTGAGGGGAAAGAGAATCTGAACTTTGAAAACTGTTCTTTTTCCTTCTTTTTTTTCATGAATCACAATTCGCCGGTTAGTTAAATACCCAGGTATGGACTTCCAAATTCAACAAGTTGATAAATACCCAGCTCGTGATTTTTTCTTCTTCTGTATATTAATCTAAAATTTTATTTCCATGGGAGGCTTTAAAAGAGTATATAATAAATTTACTTAAATTTATAAAAATATGTATGCCTCTTATATATAATTTTTAATTTATTTTAATAAATGAATTTCTTGATATAATTTATTAAAATAACTTTTTAAAACTTATTTTAATGAAATAAATTATTAAACTTATAACATAAAATTTCATGTAATAAAAATTTATTGAATACGTGTTCAATTAAATAATTTTCTTAAACTCACCCTAAATTTTTTATGTATAAACCGATGACCCTAAATTATCTACATACTTCTGCAACTTTGTGACGGTTGCGTGTAGTTGTCTCAATTAGAGATTTCATTTATAAGAGGGACGGGGACTTTACAAAGTTATTTCCTTTTCAAACCATTAAAATAAACTATGTTATCTCACGAATTGGGATGCAAGAATTTCCTTTTGTTTAATAAGTAGCCTGAGAAGTGAGAATGAAATTCTGTTCTTTCTGTTCATGAAGAGTTGAATAGTGATTTGAAATAGAATGTGCCACACAGTATTCAAATGTTCAAGTTCAGAAAAATCCCCCCAAAATAGAAAATTTATATAAATAAAGAGCTTCATAAATTAAAAAGGGTCATTTTTATATTTTGACAACTCTGTTTGTTTTATTGTTTTCTAACCAAATTAAAACAGACAGTAGTATTTTCAAAACTAAAAGTAGTGTTCAGAAAACGTCTTTAATTGTGGAGATGCATGGTGTTAATATTTCAACCACCTACACATCAAGGAAATCATTCTGACATTGGCTATGCATAATTGTCACAAATGATTGATAAGTTAATTGAAAGCTGAACACTAATTTTGATTAGTTTTTAATTGATTCATTGTACAAATTGTTTTTCATTGACTCATTTTCAAGTTGATTGGCCTCACATTTCATACCATCGTTCACTAGATATTTATATCACTACCACCCCTCTTATTTACTCTTTTTTTTTCATCTTAACATCCTTTAAACGCGGAATTACTTTTTTTCAAACCCGAAATGATACGGATAGTCCTATAAGTAACATCATCGTATTCACTTTATAGATTATAATGATGGCTCGCAACTATTTGCTATCATATATAGACAGGTTTTCTTTTCTCAATATTTATCTTACGTTATTGTATCTTTCTTTTCCAATATCATAAGAATCTTTCTGAAAAGAAAAAATGGTTAGTCTTCACCAGTTTCTCCATTTTTATCATCTTCCTCATTTTGGAACATAGTAAGTAGATTTTAAAACAACAAATTTCTCATTTTTGGAACTTTGTCATCCCCATTTTTTCTAGCTCGTTTAAGTTGTCATGTGTGTGCGAAGGAGTTAATTCATACTTTCAATAGATCTGTATTTTATGTATTTAGGCTTTTTGGATTACAGTGTGTTTGGATTGCCAAATAACGATTAAATTTGTGAGATTAATATTTCTAACTTATCGGGAAAAAATAAACATATTTTTGATAATTTTCTAGCAAAAGGACTTCCAAGCATTTTATGTTGATGCAAGTGAATGAATCTTTAGGACCTTTTACAAGCGCATCTTGAACACCAACTTACATCATTATATTTATTTCTAAAGAAACTACTTATATCTATTGAAAAGTAATAATTATTGTTTTTAGATTGGGTTCTTGACTCAAACCACCTAATAGGCTAACCCAATTCAAAAAATATTGATTCACCTCAACGCTAGAAGTGTTGATTGGGTTTCCATACAGACTAAGAATTGAAATCTTAAGTCTCTCTGCATGCTCTCCTAGAGTTTCTCCAAAAACCCTAGCCAGTCGTCAGAGGTTTTAACAACATCAAGACTAGTGTTTGCTTTTCTCACCTAGGGATTGGTGATCTGATTAAGGCTCAGTCCTTGTTGTCATGAGAGTGTGAATCTTTATCACAATGATTCGAGAGGAGACATATGGGGGATTGAACTATGGGCCAAGATGAATTGTTTATCCAAATACATGTCAACTAAGGAAGCTTGGAGAATAACAGAGAAGGAAACAAGGACTTCTGGTTGGTAGGTAAAGTCTTAACTCAAGGAAACCTCAACATTAGGGCTTTCAAAACTATAGGATTGGAAAGCAAAAAGGTGTGAAGATCAGAGATATTGAGTGGAACCTCTTCACTTTTTGCTTCTTTGAAAAGAAGGATTGAGATATGGTTCTGAAGCAAAGCCCTTGGAATTATGATAGGAACCTCATGGTCCTGGGGGAAGTGACAAGGGACGATAATCCACACTCAGTGGATCTATCGAGGAGCCCTTTCTTTGGGTTTGGGTATATGACATCCCGATAAGCTTAAGGATGAAAATAGTAGCGAAGTGTATTGTGGAGGCAGTGTGTAGTTTTGTGGGGTGGGGCGAATCAAAGGGAAACTTTTTGGGGAGATCTATGAGAATCAGGGCAATTATAGATGTTACAAAACTGTTACGAAGGGGCACGGTGATTAAGAATGGGAATAAGGATCCCATTAGGGTTGCTTTCAAATATGAAAGACTATGTAACTTATGTTATGGTTGTGGGAGCCTTAACCACCAACTAAAGCCTGCAACTTTAGAGATGAAATGAGGTCTGAACTTTGAAGTATAATTCTCAAATGATCAAAGTTGAAAAAATGCATACACTTGGCCTCTATTTATAGCCTAGGTGTCACACGAAACTGGAGGGAAATTTGAATTTCTATTCAAATTTCACTTGAATTTGAAATTAAATTTGTGGAGCCAAATTTTGGATCCAAAATTTCACTGATTATGATTAGTGAATTTTAGCTATGCTACAGCCCACTAATCCAAGATCAAGTCCAAGATTCTCTACTAAGTGTGCTTAGGTGTCATAAGACATGTAAAGCATGAAGTACATGCACAAAGTGTGACTATATGATGTGACAATGGGGTGTAGCAAGCAAATGCTCACTTCCCCCTCTAAAATTTAATTGGATTGGGCTTCTCCCAATTCAATTAAATTTATTTCCCAACACACACATCAAATATTCACTCAATGCATGTGAAATTACAAAACTACCCCTAATAAAAAAACTAGTCTAGGTGCTCTAAAATACAAGGACTGAAAAATTTTACATTTCAAGGGTACCTTACCTACATTATGGAGCCCTAAATACAAGGCCCAAAAATAATGAAACCTTAATCTAATATGTAAAAAGATAAGTGGGCAAAAATAATGAAACCTTAATCTAATATGTAAAAAGATAAGTGGGCTTATACTTAGCCTATGGACCTAAAATCTACCCTAAGGCTCATGAGAACCCTAGGGCATTCTCTTGCATCTATGGCCCAATCTACTTGGAGTCTTCTATCCAATGCCTTTGTGGGGTAGGATTGCATCATTTGCTCCCCCTTGAAAAGGATTTGACCTCAAATCCCAAGGTTCTTGAAACTCTGGGCTTTTTTCCTCAACACTTATAAAAAGAACAAAAACATATATATTAGTGGTGTTTGGTATGTTGAAGTAAGGTATTGTCTGAAAATTCATTTCTGGGCATCTTCCCATGAAGGAACATGGTTCCTCACCAACTCAGTGAGTGGTGCTACAAGTATAAAAAAATATGGGACAAACCTTTTGTAAAAGTTTGTTAAGTCATGGAAGCCCCAAATTTTTCTTATACTTGATGGAGTGGGCCACTCAGGAATGGCCTTTATTCTCTTAGGGTTCATGGGAACCCCTTGATCACTATTTAAAAAATTAAGAAAAGTAATGCAATAAAATATACCTTTTTCTATATTTTCATGTTGATTATTCCTACCAAAAAGTATGACAAACCAAAGGTGTCCCATATGAGTACCTAAGTTTGTATTGAAACTAAAAATAAGAACAAACCTACCTAATGAGTCCCTATGTACACAAATCATGAAGATGTTGGGTGCACAAGTGATTTTACAAAAGAGGGTTGCACCACTCAAATCATTCATCATACCACCTATTTTAGGAATTTGGTGTCTAATAATACCTATTTTTGGCACCAACAAAGTACAAGAATTTAAGATCTTGCAAACCAAACTCTCATCCAACAACTCCTTTACTTGAGGAATAAACTCAAGCCCAATAGGTGTAAAAATGCTAACAAGTGTATTTCTACAAAGGAGAAAATGTGGAGGTTGTCTAAGAGGGGAAATTTCTTTAATATTTGTCTTTATTTCAAAATGTCTTTCCTTCTTAGCTAACCTTTTGGAGGAGACACTTACCTCCTTACACTCCTCATTTACCATTAAAGGTTGTCCTTCTTCTTGGGGGTAGATTTCTTCACTAGATTTTTCCCCTTATGCTTCTTCACTTTCACTAGAGGAAGGTGAAATAGTAGCCTCATCTTGGCTACTATAAATGTCTTAGCCCCTCATAATCATAGTTTTCTTGGTGGAGCATTGAGAAGTAATGTGTCCTCTTCCAAGACATTTAAAGCACTTCATGGAGCTAGTCTTCTCTAGCATACTAGCCTTAAGGGTTACTTTTCTATTGTCTTCCCCTTATCATCTTTGGGATTAGAAGGTGTGGCCCCTAAGATTCCTAGACCTTGGTCTTTCTTTGGATAAGAATGAGAGCCATAAGATTTTAAAATAGACTTTCTTTTAAGTTTTTGCTCTATCCTTATTTTCCAATCTAAGTAAGCCTCTACATTGTCCTTCCCATGGAAGTATGGGAGGTTAATGTTAGCCTCTTGAGGCTTCCTTTCATTTTCTCTCCTATGGGAGTGAGGTCTAACATGTGACTTATGCCTTCCTTCATAATAGTCACGAAGTTCTTCACTTAGACTCTTGCAAGAGTTATGACTACTATAGGAGGTATGTTTTTTTCTTTTCATTTCTTTCATTATTTTTCTTCTTTCTTCTTCCCTTATTTTCTCTTTTTCATCTTGACTTATTTCTTCCTCTCTTTTTTTCCCTTTTTCTTTTCTCTCTTGTTTTTCTTTCCACAACTTAAGGGATCTCAACTCATCTAATATCTTATACAAGGGGTCCATAGGAGTAGAACCCTCACCATTAACACTAGATGAAGATTGAAGACTCATGTTGGTTTCTAAGTTGTGGTTCTTTTTTGTTGGGGGTTTGAAAACAAAAGGTAGAAGAAAATATGGTTGAAACTAGCCAAAATAAACACTAAAAGAGGTGTGAAAGATAAGGTAAAAACTAATTGGTAAAAGGCAAGCTATCTAGGCGGTTTGACAAGGGAAGGTAAATGAAATAAGCTATGAAAGTAAGTAAGAAATTAAAGTGCAAGAAATGTATACTAGGTGGATCCTAAGTGTTTGGATGACCTCATTTAAGGTTCCCAACAAAACACTCATTATCATAAGGGAAAATTGCCTAAAATTATTACACACAAATGGAAGTAGGGTGACCTATTGGAGGCTCCCAACTTACTTCCAATGAAAGACCTTTTTGTTACAAAATTTGAAAGCAAAGCAAATTGCCAATTACAAAATTACAAAAAAAAAAGTCTTCAATTTTGGTGGCTATTCTCTCTATGGTGTTTCAATCAATTTGGAGATCTTCTTAGTCCAATAGCACATAAGGTGGTTGGTTCATTGCTTCTTGACTCAAATTCTTCAATGGATGGCACCAATCCTCCTTTCCAATTTCCTATGTGGCAACTCACAAACAAGGAAACAAAGAGACAAGCAATAACCAAAGACCAAAATAATGAAATGAAAGTTAAACTAATAGAGTTTTAAAAAGACAAATTTTCAAGGATTATTCAACAATTAAAGCAATGAAAAGCACATAAAAGCAAGCTAGAACTCAAAGAGAAACTTAGAATGGCTCTAGAGTAGAGTAAAAAAAACTATAAAAAAAGACTCAAGAAACCTATGGTTTTGGCACTTGTTTTTACACTAATTTTCAATTTAAATTCCAGAACTAATATTGGTATAAAGTAGGCACCAATTATAGAATAAATTTCGAGCAAAACCAAAAAGCACACTTCCCTTTCACTTTTTTTTCCTGGATACTGATTTTTCTGCCAACTTGTGTGATTGTTCATATTTTTTCCTTTTATCCAAATCACTTGTTTCTTTTTTTATAATTTTGTTCCAGATGTGTACAAAATTCAATAAAAATTTCAGCTCAAAATTCCTAGTGACCAATTCCCAGTAATTTATACAAGTTCATATGTTCAAGCTGCCAGCACCAGTGATTTCAACCTAGAAATCAAGAGTAGTGTTTATGTTGCTTAAGGCATGGATAGTTATAATTTGTGTTTTCTTATTCTCAATTATCTTGAATAAAAAAATTCAAGAGAGCTTAAGACTTATTTTGATTCACTAATACAGCCACAACTCAGTACCACAACTCAACTTCATCATAGGCATCATGCCGGAAACTTAGAAAACAAAAAAAAAGTTCAACAACAAGACTACTTCTAGGAATAGATTTAGAACATGTTATGAATAAAACAACATGCATGAATTAGACTCAAAATTCAAAAGATAGGCTAAGAATAAACAAGAATACATGAACAAATGTATCTAGAATTCAATAAACAAAATAAAAATTCAACACAAACTTAGAACATAATGTGACAATTATTATGACTAAACATTACTCTAAGATAACATGATTAAGTGATTTACACTTAGATTTTTGTGTTTTTTTTTCTAATCAGTATTTTGGAAGAAAACTTAGATCTAAAGGTTCAGCACAAGAAGATTATGAATGAAAAATGATAGAACCTAAAATCAACACAAAAACATGATTTAAGTGTAGATCTATAAAATTTGAACCATAGAAATGCAAGAACAAGTGTAGATCTAATATTTAATCAGTTTATTTTTTTGAATATACTCTAAATAGCACCAAACCACAAGACAATAGAGGATATACATGGAGAATAACATGAATAACAAGGAATTAAAGTGAATTGACCGAACAAAAAGATAGAGGAAGCAAAAGAACATCACCTAGATGAAAATGTTCTTGATACCACATGATGTTGTAGGCCTTGGATCTTCTTCATCAATGGATTCCTTTTCTTCTTGAGGTCTGATTGCAGCAGAATGGAGAAGGAGAAAGATGAAGGGAGATGCCACTTCAAGTAGAAGATGAGTCTAGAAGAAGCTTACCACCATAGGAAGCCATGGATAAGAGCTTGAAGGTAGAAGAAGATGAATGAAGGGAGAGAACGAGAAGAGCACGAAATTTAGTGTCTCTAAAGAAGTCTGAACTTTGAAGTTTAATTCTCAAATGATCAAAGTTGAAAAAAAATACACACACATGGCCTCTATTTATAGCCTAGGTGTCACACAAAATTGGAGGAAAATTTGAATTTTTATTCAAATTTCACTTGAATTTGAAATTGAATTTGTGGAGCCAAAATTTCATTGATTATGATTAGTGAATTTTATCTACGATTCAGCCCACTAATCCAAGATCAAGTCTAAGATTCTCCACTAAGTGTGCTTAGGTGTCATGAAGCATGTAAAGCATGAAGGACATGCACAAAGTGTGACCATATGATGTGGCAATAGGGTGTAGCAAGCAAATGCTCACCTCCCCCTCTAAAATTTAATTGGATTGGGCTTCTCCCAATTCAATTAAATTTATTTCCCAACACACACATCAAATATTCACTCAATGCATGTGAAATTACAAAACTACCCCTAATACAAAAACTAGTCTAGGTGCCCTAAAATACAAGGGCTGAAAAATCCTATATTTCTAGAGTCTTCTCTTGCATCTCTGGCCCAATCTACTTGGAGTCTTCTATCCAATGCCCTTGCGAGGTAGGATTGCATCACAAGTGCCAAAGAAGATAGCGAAAACTTTCCCTTTGGCCCGTGGATAAAGGAATCACCAAGTTGAAATGTGGTTGTTGGTGGTATCAAACAAGATGTTTTGAATGGTAGTATGAAATAAAGTTACAGATAGAGAGACAAGAAAGATATTTTTTGAACCAACCAGATGAGGAGAAGATGGACCATGTTTTAGACTATTTGCTAAAAGTACAACTCTCTATAGACATCCAAAAGGGAGATATAGAGAAGTGAGGAAATAAGAGGGTGAAAATAGCCATGAATGAAGGTACCTAAGTAGACATAATGGTCAATACAGAGATGGAGACTGGAGTTCAAGGGGAATGGCCAAGCATAACATTGTCCAAGAAACAAAAGATAACCTGACAACTCGGAGTGATGAAAACGTAGCTCAAAACAACACCAACTTGGGCCACTCAGCCAACCAACATGCGTCTAGGAGTGAATAGGGATAGAAAATAATGAGATACAAGAAAGGGAGGTTTCTCTACCTACCTAAGAAAGTATAGCGGAATAAGGGAAAAGGAAGATATAAGTGATGAACATGGAGATAGACATAACTGAGGGACAGGGGAGCAAGAAAAAATTTGTAGGTTTCAATAAAACGACAGAGCCTTGGCACAAAGCCTGTCAAGACAAATGAGGTGTATTTCATAGAATTGTTGTGGGCTTGGGAACCCACGAACAATTTGAGCTGTGCGTTGGCTCATCTCAAACAAAGTTCCCAACTTAGTTTTCTTGATGGAAACTAGGAAGGAGATGATTGTGTTACATACTTTAAATAATTGCGGAGGCTTGGGCAATGCTTTTGGTGTTGATTGCATAGGTGAAGGCAATAGGAGAGTTAGGGGACTATACCTTATGTGGAATGATAAAATCACACACAGTGGATATAATTTTTTTCTCTCTCAACCTTGGTAACATGGTAGTAACTTGCTTGGCCAATAATGCTTGTTTCCACTTATCAGGCATCTATGGATTTGGCTTAAGAGAGAAGAAAGCACAATACCTTATGACTGTTAGAATCTTTGAAGGTGGAGGATGGAAACCAACGGCTTTGCTTCGATGGCTTTAACTTGTTGAAGATGAAGATAAATGTGGAGGAAACCTTGAAGGATTAGCAATCATCAATGATTTATGCTCATGAAATTTAGGAGGAAAAGGGATGCAAAAATCCAAGAGTGCATAGACTTGGCATTTGGGAACTTATCTTGGCATGAGTGTTAGAATGAGGCCCATGTATCAACCTTAGCTAGATATAGGTCAAATCATAACCCAGTCTTTCTAAAGTTTGATAGCAAGAAGAGAAGACAAAGGAAATGGAAAAGGCTTTACAGATTCAAACAAGTGTGGATTGAGGAGAACGAGGAATATGAAAATGTGGTAGCACACTCTTGGGTGCATGAAGGTGATTTTATGTCAATCACTTGCATAGGTGAAAATTTGAAGGTTTGGGAGCAAGATAAATTTGGGAGTCTAAGGAAGGAAAACATAAGTTCAAGAAACTCCAAGAGGAAGACCAAATGAAGGAAGTCATAGAAGCCATCATTGAGGCTGAGATGGAGTTGAACAAATTTTTTAGGTAGGAGGAAATTTTTTGGGAACAAAGGTTTAGAGAAAATTGGCTTCAACATAGGGATATGAACACCAACTTTTCTATAGAAAAACATCCCAAAGGAGGAAAATTAATATTATTGATAGACTAAAGGATGATAACAATGTCCTTTATGATGATGAGGAAGATGTGGCGAAGGTTCTCATTGAATATTTTATTTCTTTATTCACATCCTTTAATACTACTAGAGTCTAGGAGGTGGCAAGCACAATTGGTAATAAAGTTTTTTCCGGTATGAAGGAGGTCTTGTTGTAGCCTTTTTCTGAAAATGAAGTCCTACATGTTTTTAATCAAATGCATCCAACAAAGGCCGCATGACCAAATGGCAACCCAACTTCTTTCTATAAACATTTTTGGGGTATAGTGGGAAATGATCTCACTGCCAAGGTGCTTCATATTCTAAATGATGGAGAAGACCCCACAGATATCAATAAAACTCATATAGTGTTGATCCCAAAAGTAAAACATGTCATGCATGCTAGTGAGTTTTGGCCTATTAGTTTATGTAATATGGTTTTTAAACTTGTTACTAAAACTATAACCAACAGGCTGAAAAGGATTTTACTTGACATAGTGGGAAAGAATCAAAGTTTCTTTGTCCCAAATAGAATTATCATTGATAATGCTCTAGGAGGCACAATTTTATGGGTTTGAAGCTTAACATGTCAAAAGCATATGATAGGGTGGAATTGGTTTCATTTGAAAGGGTTATGTAGGCAATGGGATTTCCTGATACATGGATCTCCCTTATGATGAGATGTGTTAGCATAGTTTCTTTTGCAATGAGGGTGAATGGAAGCCCTCATAGGGAGTTCCAACCTCAAAGGGAATTGAGACAGGGAGACCCTTTGTCACCATACTTGTTCATTTTATGTGTTAGGGCCTTTCCACTTTGATTAATACTCTATGGATTTAGGTATTGCTCACGGGATTAAAGTTGCTAGAAATGTCCTTGTAATTTCTCACTTTTTTTTTTTTGCAGATGACCATATCATTTTTGTGAGGGCAACTAATGAGCAAGCAAGTTACATTTTTTCTTCAATTCTCAAAGCTTATGAAAAATTCTTTTGGTCAAAGAGTGAACTTGAATAAATGTGAACTTTCTTGGAGTCGAAATGTACCTAGTAACAAATTCAATGAGCTAAGTCAGCTTATGGGAGTAAAGGTAGTTAAAAGTCATGACAAATATTTGGGCCTTCCTACCTGGATTGGGAGGTCAAAGACTCAAATTTTCAAGTTTATTTGAACTTGAGGTTGGAATAAGCTTAATGGTTGGAAGGAAAGAGCTCTACCATAGCACAAGCAGGGAGAGAAATTTTGATTAAATTAGTGGTTCATTCAATACCAACTTATGTGATAGGTTGTTTTCTCTTCCCTTAGTCCATCTGTCAAGAGATATAAATTTTAATTGCTTGCTTCTTTTGAAAGTCACAACTAATATTTGGGCCTTCCTACCTTGATTAGGAGGTCAAAGGCTCAGATTTTCAAGTTTGTTCGAGCTTGAAGCTAGAAGAAGCTTAAAGGTTGGAAGGAAATAACTCTATCATAACACAAACAGGGAGAGAAATTTTGATAAAATTAGTGGTTCATTCAACATCCACTTATGTGATGGGTTGTTCTCTCTTCCCTCAGTTCATCTATCAAGAGATAAAAAGTTTAATTGCTCACTTCTTTTGGGGGGGGTGACTTGGATGGAAGAAAAATCCACTGGTTGAGTTGGAAGAAATTGTTTGAAATTAAAAAAGAAGGAGACAAGCTTTTAGTTTGTTAGAGCATTCAACATCTCACTCTTAACAAAGCAATGATGGAGGATGATGGTTCATGAAAAGCACATGATGCAAGAGTGGTAAAGGCAAGGTACTTCCCAAACACTCCAATAAGCAAAGCAAAAAGGAGCTTCAAACCAAGCTTTGTGTGGTCGAGTATTTCGGAAGCGAAATGGGTCATGGAAGAGGATTGTGTATGGAAGGTGGGAATGAAAAGAGCATTAGATTCTAAAGGACAAATGGATCCCAAATCCTTTGAGGATTTGAATTCTGCCAAGTGACAAAAATGCCATGCTTGAGGATATGCTTGTTTTCAACTTATTAAGTAAGGAGGAAGGCACATGGAATAATGATATAATTTCAGAGCTCTTCTCCCCCAAAACAGCAGCATGCATAAAGGCCATTCCATTAAGGGACTATTTGGCATCGGAGAAACCAATGGATCTTTCATAATAGAAGGTTGGAGTAGAGCCAAACAATTAACAAGATGCAATCAAATCTGTGAATGATGTACCTTCTCGAACACAAAGCCAAAATGACGATATTGTAATGTGAAAGGCCTTGCAGATGACACCTTGAAGATTAACTTTGTTGCTAGTTTCAGAAGTAATGTGGGAGCATGACTAGGCTTATTAGTTTGAGATGCTCAAGGGAATGTTATAGTGGCAGCAACAAAGTTCACCAAGTCAAAGTTGTTCTCTAAAGAAGTTGAAGTTGTTGCTTTTAAATGGGCATCATTAATGTCAATCAAGTTATCTCTATCCGAAGTAGTTCAATTTGAACCAATTTGCCTTCAACTTTGCCAAGCGTGGAGCAATAAAGGACAAAGTGGAAGAAGTCTATGTGGAAGCAATGCCTTCCAAGATTATTTTGATGATGCCAAAGAATCAAGAGTCAAGCAAGTTTAAAGAATCAAGACTAAGATTCAAGATTTAAGAATAATCAAGATCAAGATTCAAGATTCAAGTAAAGAATCAAGACTCAAGATTCAAGAATCAAGAGAAGACTCAATCAAGATAAGTATCAAAAGAGTTTTTCAAAAACTATTGAATAGCACAATTTTGTTCAAAAGAATTTTTTTTCAAAAGAAAATTTTTACCAAAGAGTTTTACTCTCTGGTAATTGATTACTAGAAGGCAGTAATCGATTACCAGTAACCAACATTTTTTTCAAACTGATTTACAAAGCTGTAATCGGTTACTATAATCATGTAATCAATTACCAATGTTTTAAAATGTTAGATTTCAAATTTCAAGAGTCACAACTTGTGATAAAACATTTTCAAATCATTTCAAACTTGTGCAATCGATTACACAATACTTGTAATTGATTACCAGTGTTTCTAAACGTTTTGATTTTCAAATTTAAACATGAAGAGTCATATCTGTTGATGTGTAATCGATTACACTATTATGGTAATCGATTACCAATGACTTGTTTTGAAAAATAAATTACCAAAAGTCACAATTCTTAAGGTGACTTGTTTCTGATGATTTCTTCAAAAGTCACAACTTTTTAAGTGACTAGTTTTCACAAAAGTCGCAACTCTTAAAGTGACTAGTTTTAAAGAAATTGCCAAGAGTCACAAACTTTAACTTGAGTCATCAAATGATTATAAATATGTGACCATGGCATGAATTTCAAATACTTATTCCTTTCATGCATAACAAGATTTCTTTCATTCATTTCTCTTCATCTTTCTAAAATTTTTTGTTCAATACTTTCTCTTTCAAGAAAAGTTCATTGACCGAAAACTTGTGCTATTCTTCTTCTTCATTCCTTCTCTCTTGCCAAAAGATTCAAAGCACTAACCGCTTGAGAATTCTTTTGTTTCTTCCTTTCTCCCTCTTGACAAAAGATTTCAAAGGACTAATCGCCTGAGATATCTTCTATTTCTTACAAAAGATTTCAAAGGACTAACCGCCTGAGATATCTTTTGTTTCCTCTTACAAAGATTCAAGGGATTAACCGCCTAAGAATTCTTTGTCTTAACACATTGGAGTGTACATCCTTTGTGGTACAAGTAGAGCGTACATCTACTTGGGTTGTGATACTGAGAACAAGAGAGGGTAAACCTCTTGTGGATCAGTTCAAGTGGAGTGTACATCCACTTGGTTGTTCAAAGAGAACAAGGGAGGGTACATCCCTTGTGGATATTTGCTTGTAAAGGATTTTACAAGGGTATTGGAAATATCAAGAACCGGTGGTTACTTGGGGACTGGATGTAGGCATAGGTTGTTGTCGAATCAGTATAAATCTTGTGTTTGTCTTCTTCTTCCCTACACTCTTTAATTTTCACTGTGTACTTTTCATTTCCACTTTACCTTTTGTCTAAGTTATTGTTTCTGTTCTTTACTTTCTCATAACTTAGTAGTAAAGCCTAATTGAATCTAGTAATATTAAGAAGGATAAATTTTTTAATTAGTCAAGACACAATAATAATTAATTCAACCCCCCTTCTTAATTATTTCGATGCCACTTGATCCATTAGTCTATTTCATAAGTTGATTGAAGATGTTTGTAAGATTCATCCTAGCATTGCAGCTACGGACTTGCTTTATACGAAGAGGGCAGGAAACCAAGTAGCTAATAAATTAGCTTTCTTAGGTTTTTTTGTCTTAGATAGGTTCTGAATTGAGGAGATTTCTAATCAATTGAACCAAATCATTTCCATTGATGTATTCCTTATTTCTCATCATCAATAATATCCCAACATCTTAACATAAAAGAAATAGAAGTGTTGGCTGAGGTCAAACTCCCGAAAGCAAGTTTTCTATGCTACACTAGGGGCAGTGAACCAAAAAAAAAATGGTCCAATATAAACATGACTAAATTATGTTTTTTGTTCTTAAAAAATTATAAGTGTTCAGATTTTGTCCATGTACAACTTTTAGTATCTTTCTATCCTTATAAAATTGAAATGTGTCAAATTTGGGCTTCAAGTTAGGTTCAAATATATACAAACCTGCATTCTACAATTTGTTGCAGTTAGATTTTTCGGAGTTAAAAACTATAACAAATTATAGAAAAAATGTCACAAATTGCAACAGAAAAAATGCCATAAATTACATTTTTTTATTTTTCATATAATTTGTGATGATTTTTAACTTTCAAAAATCCTTGAATAGGTCGAAATTTATTCGAACCTAACTTCGAGCAAAAATTTGACACATTTTAATTTTATGAGGACAAAAAATATACTAAAAATATTGTAGAAACGAAATTCAAACATTTCAAATTTTATGAGGATGAAAAATATATTTTAACAAACTTATCTTGCCATTGCATGATAGAGTAATATTGTTCAAATAAGGGTTTAAGATTCAAGTGAGACAACCCAAATCAACTCAAACATCTATTAATATAGTACGTAAATGTCTATAATGATTAAGAATTTCTTATGTATTGTCTCTTTGGTAGAATATTTAGTGACTTAAACATTGGAATGCTTTTATATGTACCCATCTATTTTTCATGGTGTTTTGACCTTACCAGAAAACTCATAATCATAAGAAGACCTTAGATCTCAATCCATTATATCATATTTAATTCAACGTTCACTACTATAAAAAAGCTTTTTAAGACGGTCAAAAATATGATACAACGACGATCATTGACCATCATAGAAGTCGACGTCGTGAAAAGTTAAACCTTTCAACGACAGGTCAAAAAACACCGTCTTAGAAAGGGAGCAACTTTCAAAGATGGTGCTTACGTAAGCATCGTCTTTGAAAGTTAGCCTTCTAAGAAGGTGTTGACGTAAACACCGTCTTCGAAAGTAAGTCTTTTAAGATGGTGCTGACGTAAGCACTGTCCTTGAATTAAATATTATTTTTAATTATTGATATTTTTTCTGAATGATATCCCATAAAAAAAATAAAAATAATTAAAAATAATTTATATTAGCATGATTGTAATTAATATTAATAGTAAAATTTATTTATTAAATAAATATTTAAATGATATATTAAATCAAAATAAGAGGTTCACAAATTATTTATATTTAATCTATCATTTAAATATTAATTTTATAAATAAATTTTAATATTAATTACAAGAGATTAACAAAATAAAAATTCCTAAGATAATTTCATACAAAATACAAGTTATTATAATTTTTTATATAAAGTTATTATAATTCCTATGACAAATTCCTAAATTAAATAATTATTTTTCAGAAAAATTCAGAGGACAAAGTACCTCGTCTTTGACAGGATCAATGATATTATCTCTTATAGCATACACAAAGAGAAGCTGGACAAACAAAAAAAGAGTACAACTTTGAGAGCCAAACCATCAACAACTTTGGAAACACCTTCATCAGTAATTCCTTAAAAAACATCAATAGACACCTACTAGAAAGAAAGAGTACATCAAGTGTATCTTGCAAAAAATACTGCTTAGGTGAAAAAACTAAACCATGATGAGAAATGCCAAGGACAACAAACTTGTTTCTAACTTCTATTTCTTCTATACTGTGCATGGCAAAAATAAAAATGAGAAAACATGGGGATAGACCAATATAACACTATGGATCATAATCAAAATTATAGAAAGAAAAAAAAAGGTTTCTATTAACAGAAAAATGTACAAATGATTCCCAGGACTTTCAAGAGGCATATGTAGTTTATGTAAAATGTATTCCTATATCGTAAATTAAAATATCACATCTTCAAAAGTAAATTTTCACTCTTCCTACTATTTCAATTAGATGTTTTCGATATTCTTTTTCTTCTCTGTTAAAAGTTACACACTTCACACACAATATGCAACTATTATAAAATTTCTCACTCTTGCATTCCCTTCTCTCAATTGGTTAATTATGATTTGCACCACTTGTTAAAAGTCATTATTTTAAAATGCTCAATTATAGATAAAAGGAGAAACTAATTAAAAAAAATAAGTTGTTCATTTTCAATCATAAACTTAAAACTTTACCTCATATCAATAGGCTATTTTACACGGAATCTTAATCAAAATCTCCAAAACCCCATCACAACTTGATTCAATAGCTTTTTCTATTGAGAATATGTGACACAAAACACACTCCCAACTCTATTAAATTGATTGTGAATTCCTCATAAGCAAACACTACTCCTAATAATACTATCAAACTTTGTCATCACTCAACAAGCATTCCATGGTAAATTGGGTTAATTGAAGGGCAGAGTAGAAATCAGAAAAGACAAAAATATTTTAATGTATGATGTCTGATATACAAAATGAATATACATCAAGCTTTTCTTGATAGAAAAGAAATTTTAAAGTGCTAAAAGAAAAGAAACCATGTTCGATTCCATGTTCGTTCATTATTTCTATACGAGTAAACAGATAATTTTAATTTTCAATCCATGATACATGCACTTTTAAAATTTAAACTTGCAACAAAAAATGATTAAATTTCATAAAATGCCATTTCATTACTACAACATATGTTGATAAAGCTAACCAATGCAAATTTACCTACACTAAATTCCAAACTGCCCCATTTCCTTTACTAAGTATAATGAATTAGATAGGCTGAGAAAAAGACATATCAAAATTTCAACTTCTCTTTGATGAGAATCGCACTCTTTTCCCTTCGATACAAAACTTCCTACTACCTGTCAACTGCAAAATCAAGGAACAAAAACCAATCATGTAATAATGAGAACATGCAAGAAATTAGGAGTGGATCCCATATCCCAAACATATAATTTATCCTTTTTGAATTTTATTTTTTGTTCATGTTTGGCAATCTGCGAATCAATCCATTTTCAATCATTCACATAGTTTAAGACTTATCAAGTATCAAAGTGTTAACAACAACAATCCTTGTGGAATTATAATTTTATTCATATATTTGGAGCATTTGTCAATAATATTACATCTTCTGATTCAAAGTGAATTGTCTAACTATGATATATGATTAAGGTAACCATACCTTTTGCTTCAAGTAAGCAACAACCTTTCTTCTTGAAGAAAAGTCAGATAAAATTGAAGATGAATGTTCATCAATAAGAACTTTGAGCTATTTCAGTTTCAATGATTCTCCAAGCACATGTAATTAAGCAAGTAATCAGTAAAGAATATTTACTAATAAGGGGAAAAAATACTTTGCAAAACAAGAAATAAGTCTCACTTGTTGTAAAATGTGTTTGCACAACTTTTTCAGCTTTACTTTACCTTCAATAATCTTTTCTACTTTAATTATGTCATCATTTGCTGGTTGTTCCAGGGAATCGTTATCAGCAGAATCTTCATCACTATCATCAAATTAAGGATGTCTTTTTACCCTGAAAATAGCAGCCATCTACTTTCTTGGGTCTGTCCTTGATGCCTAGTCCCTGCTTCCCCGTTGTGGATTTCTCCTGTCAAAACAATTATTATATAATTAACTATTACATCCTTCAGGTTTGGCCATGAAATTATTACAACAGTGTTTAGTAGTACAACAAGGCGGATGTCTGTAATTGTAAGAGATGAGAACGGGAAATTGCTACTATGTAGCAAACGAGCAGACAAGTGTGTAATGTTGTTCATTACTTTTAAATCCTATTGACACTTTTCTAAGGAGAAGTTCACACTTGGTATATGGTTAGTTAGTTATTTAGTTACCTACTTTTTGAAACAAAGCAATGCAAGCATTGCCTACTATTTTTTATAAGTGTGAATTCAGTATAGTGCATGGCTATTTTAAATACACTATGTGAGTATTTTCATTTTGTTTCAGATGTTCAAAATATTATTTTTTTTTGTTTGTGGCTTTTATTATCAATGTCATGTTTGAAAAACTTGCAAGGAATGGAAGGGAGTTTGAAGAAAACACTAAGTAGCACATTGATGAATATGCTGATGCTGGTTTTAGGACCTTCATACTTGCGTATCGGGAGCTTGATGAAAAAAGTACAAACAATGGCACTGAAGAGTTTATGGAGGCCAAGAACTTAGTTAGTGCACATCGACAGCAAATTTTAGAGGAAATATCATAAAAGATTGAGAAGGATTTAATTTTTCTTGGTGCTACTACAATTGAAGACAAACTTCAAAATGGGGTATGTTAAACACATAGAATCTTTCAGACATTAGTGGCTTTTCCATTTTTCAAATTTATGTGTGTGTACTTTGAGATTAGCCATGTTGTAAAGTGTCATAAGTCCTAACAACTTCTGAGTGTTCTTATGATTCTCTGTCATTTAGGTTCCTGAATGCATTGACAAGGTAGCACATGCAGGAATTAAGCTATGGGTTCTGACTGCTGATAAAATGGAGACAACAATCAATATTGGGTAAGTTAAAGCATTTAAATACATTTTGACATCCTTTGAAATTATAACACGACATAACTGATTCAATGATTTCTCTTTCACTGTAGCTTTGCTTGTACTTTACTCAGACAAGGAATGAAGCAAATTATAATTAGTTCAGACACTACAAAAACCAAGGAGTTTAATATTGTTCTATGTGCTCTCATGAACAGATGCATTTTTGACAGAATGCTTACTTGAAGCAGGGCTGAAATGTGGAAGGGCATGATAAAGATAAAGGGGGCTTGGTATTGATGTATCATATCACCTACAAATCCCTAGGTGGAAAATAACAAATTTTACTTCAAATTTTGGAAAATCCTTGTTATAATATTCATGTGTTAATATGTTAAACATTTAACATATAATAGGTCCTTTCATAAGCACCTATGAACCTGATTGGAAAATAATAAACATTCTTTTATAATGTTCCAAATCCATATTGTATATAAAGATGACTTCAATTCAAACATAATAACCTTTAGTTTCCTAAAAACTAAGTAACGTATCTCGGTGCCTGAATGATCCTAACTATGCAAAGGTATGGGGAAGGGTCATCCAAACACATAGTCTATTGTAACTTTTATGTTATGCAGACAAGCTATTTCTGGACTCAGAACCCAAGAGCAAATGGTCATCAAGGCACAACTTAATTGTTGGGCCTGGTTTCTTGCCCTCTACCTTTAGTTTCCAAAAATATCCGAATAAAACCCCCAAGAATATGTACTATTTGATCTCATTAAAATTATCTAAAATCAATATATAATTATAATTGAAATCTTCCAGTCCATATAAAACCCTAAAACAATATTTTGAATATTTGAAGATATTTTAGATGTACTCCATGTTTGAACATATAAGTGAGTAGATGTATTCCATATACCTTTTTTACTGACGGTGTTCAAAGTCCATTGGATGCTCCTCAGGCTCCTGTGCGCATTCCTCGGCCTCCTTCCTGGGTCCAACTACCGACCTGACAATGACCTACAAGTGTGAGGTCCAGTGAGGTGATGGAATGTGGTACAGTGGGAGCCCACATAATGCGGTACAGTGGTGGGTCTACAAGTGGGAGGGTATGGTGGGTCGACCAGTGGAAGCTAGGTAATGGAGGGTACACTCAGGGTATGCTCAGCGCGCGAAGTGGGAGGGTATGGTGCAAAGTAATGAGCTAGATATGTACATCACAAATGAGAAGGGAAAGTATTATATAGTTTAAAATTAAAGACGAGTTTTACACTAACCCCATCGTTGTCTCCAACATGCTTCAAAGGCGGTGTCAACCAGACACGTCTTTGTTTCTTTTCACTTAATGGATTCTAAGATGGTCACGCAATACCCGTCTTTGCAATTCCCATTCAAAGATGGGTTATTGTAACATTGTCTTTGAATAGCTAACTATATTTATAGAAATGCCACCGCCTTATTTTTTAAAACGGGTTTTTTAAGACCGTCATAGAAAGTGCGTCGTAGAATATCTTTCTTTTAGTAGTGGTTTTAACCACATTATATGTAAGACTTGTTTCTTAAACAAATTTCAGCATTGGAGCATTCTTACAGGGATAACACAATGTAAGGATTGTTCTTAAACAAGAACCCCTAAGTAAGGTTCTTTAACAATATAAAAAAAAAGCATTTTTAATGTTCTCAAACTTAACTGATTCTAGATAGAAATAAACTAACTTAATACAAAATCCATATTCAAGAGGTGACAAAATGATAAATGATGTAGAAAACATTTTTGCTAAGGGCAAGTGGAGTTAAATCCTTGAATTCTAACTTAGACACCAATCTCGCTTTTTAGTGTTGGTTTACATGAAAGTAATTAAGATCCTAATGCTATATTGTTTAACATTTGTATAAGAAAGTCACAACACTTTTGAGAGTAGTGAGACCGTCCAATTTGAATATACTTATTATGACTTTGTATTTGACTTTATTGGATATTTATTGTGCATAACATTTATATTCTAGCTGAGTTTTGTATGTTGGAATTTAATTGGGTTTTAACATAAATCTTGGTTAATTTTTTAATTTTTATGTGTTATAACCTTTTGTCTTTGTTTAGGTCATATCATAGGTTACAAAAATTGTGTTTGAGGTGATCTTAGTGTCTAACAAAATCCTAAAGAAATATCTACTAATGTCATGAAGAAATTATGGGTTAATTCGACTTGGATAATGGAAGAACCTAAACTTGAAATTAGGGACGTTCTTTTTCTTTATAACCCGATATAGGTCTGTAATTTTGAACATATCTTGAATTTTCCAGATTGAAACAACATGGAAATAGTGATCAAATTTTAAGGACATTTATTTTTACAACTTTCATAAAGACATTGAAAACCAATTTAATCTTTTATAGGTTCAATTAAATCATGGAAGCCAACATATGTATTTCTAATTCCTAACTTAGCTATATCTTTGGGAAATTAATGTGTAATTGGGTTAATTAACACATAGTGGGTCTATATATTTCAAGCTTAAGACTTCATTAATCCTAGGTGGACTCTATTTAAACCTATCTTTAGGACCTAGAGGGGGCCCCAGTCACCATAGAGTTGATTTGCGCTTTATTTCCTACTTGATTTCTCTCCTCTCCTATTTAATCCAAATTACTTAATTTTTTTATACTTAGTTTGGTAGGTATTTTGATAGACTTGTCTTGTTTAGAGGACCAGCAACCTCCCAAGAAGAAGAGAATTAGAAGGAAAACTCAAGGTAATTTTCATTGATTCTGCCTTATTACACTGCTCTTCTATTTATGATGCAAAAGATAACTGATTTTGTCATTTTGTGCTAGCATTATCCTAACAGAATTACAAAATCAAGAGGCAAATGGTAGACAAACTAAGGAAATGCAGATCCTGATGCCTACTTAGCATATTCTCTCTTTCTCAGATGAAATCCTTCATGTACGCTAGTGTGGTGTTATTCCTCTTGGGCCTGTTCCTTACTGCTTATACCCCCTGTCTGCTAGCATTTGTTTACACCCCCTGATTACTAGCATTTCCTGCCACTTGCAAAAACACCTTGTCCTCAAGGTGGTAGTCAGCATGGAGTTGGTCCCAATCCTCTCAGGAGGTATCGTCAGGAGACAAACCATCCCATTGGACCAAGACCTCCTATTTTGGTGTAGAGGAATCCAACAAGCATCTAGAGTCCACAATGGTCAGAAGAGTAATAAGAGGTTGATTATCTATGGCGGTGTCCGACAATGGTAACTGAGGATCGCCGCCTAGAGCTCCATGAAAGGGCTTTAGCAAGGAGTAGTGGAAGATGAAATGAATGCGGGATCCCTCTGGTAGACGAAGCTTGTAGGCTACTAGCCCAGTTTGTTCCATAATTTCAAATGGGCCATAAAATTTCTTAGCCAATTTTGAGTAAGTGCCCTTGATCCCCGTGACTGTGGATTATCGAGAAGGTCGCAGCCTAACCATGACCCAATCACCCACGTTAAACGCCACATCCCTGTGTTTGGAATCTGCAACTAACTTCATTGTTTCCTGAGCCTTGAGGAGTTTCTTGCGAAAGTTGGTGAAGGTCTCAGCCCTGTGACATAGGAGGTGATCCACCGCATCAATTTTGAAGTGCCAGCGAAATACTCTGGAAAATTAAAAGGTTTTCTCCCGAAAGTAATTTCAAAGGGAGTGGAGCCAGCCTTCATGTTCCAAGACGTATTATGCGACCATTCAACCTAGGGAAGGAACTTCCCCCATGTTGCTGGTTTCTTGTGTACGAACGCGCAAAGACACTGTTCAATGACACGGTTCAATACTTCTGTCCGGCCGTTGCTTTAAGGGTGATATGCTGAGGTCATCCTCAGGCGGGTACCACTCAAGCGGAATAGCACCTGCCAAAAGTGACTCGGGAAAAGCGGATCCCTATCGGACACCAAGCTCCGAGGCATTCCGTGTATCTTTCTGACGATATCGATGAATAATATCACGCCAGTAAGGGCTGAATGAGACATAGGTAACATGCCCAAATGGATGCCTTTAGAGAAGCGATCCACCACCACCAGAATCGTGGTGTTTCCTCGGAACAGAGGTAAGCCGGTGATGAAATCCAGCGAGAGATCCTCCCAAGGGTAATGAGGAACTGGTAAAGGACAAAGTAAGCCGATGACCCTTTTTGTTTCATATTTGGCATGTTGACAATCCACACAGGCCTTGACGAAGTTCTCCACATCCTTTCGAAGTCCTTGCCAGGTGAAATTTTCTATTAACTGCGCCACCATTTTAGCAGCATCCATGTGGCCGCTGGAGGCTGTCAAATGATACTCAGCTAACAAAGTGGGGATGAATTGAAATCCCTGAGGCAACCATATACGCCCCCCTTTCATGATCAAGTCCTGGGCAATGGAGTAATCCAAATAATCAGCTGGTTGAGCACTAATGTCTCGCCGGAGTTGGATGAATTGGGGATCACGGATGAGATGTTTCTTAAGCTCGTCTAAAAATGTCAAACATGGCACCGCCAAAACTAACAATGTAGCTGAGGATGAATAGGGGGGTACGAGAGAGCGCGTCGGCGATGATGTTAGTGCCAAATGACCCGAAAGAGAGTGGAGTGTAATCTGGGCTTGAGTCGGGTTAGTGGTATCAAGTGGGCCAGGCGGCCGCTCCAATTGGGTAGGGTCATTTAGGGTTGCGTCTTCTTCATCAGCTATTAAGAGGAACACGCAAGAGGCACATTTGTGCCCATGATGAAATCGTCCGTCGCAATTGAAACATAAACCGCATTCCCTACGCGAAGCCAATTCTTTCGGGGATAGTCTTTTCAGAGGTATCAATGTGGTGGGTTTCGCTGGGTTTGGGAGTAATGGGGTCGCAATTGACGATAGGGGCCGTGGGGTGGCACGACAAGGGTGGAGGGTTGTCGAGCACGGCTTAGAGAATGCGCATCGAGAAGCTTCTCCTCCTGAAGCCTAGCCAGGTCTGCCGCCTGAACCATAGTGAGGGGTTGGAAGGCTTGGACCTCCCAGCATATCTCCGGAGTCAACCTAGAGATAAAGCAGCTTAAGAGAAATGATGGAGGCAGTCTGACAATACGATTCGCGAAATCTTCAAACTTCGAAAGGTGATTGTGGAATGCTGGGCAAGCTTGAAAATGGCACCGATGGGGTCCTCGTATTGTGATGGGGTGAACCGTGTCTACAACGCTTGGAGGAAACCCTGCCTGGAGGTGAAGTAACCATTACTGTTCATCCACTGAAATAAGGCCAGGGCGCGCCCCTCCATGTAGAAGGAGGCGATGGTAAGCCTATCGTGCTCAGGCGTGGCGTGGTATTCGAAGAATTGGTTGATCTTAAAGATCCAACCAAGGGGTTCGGTGCCATCAAACCGGGGGACATCGAGTTTCAAGCGGTGAGGGGTTGAGATGGACATAGGTGGAGTGGCATTGGACGAGGAAGGTGATGGAAAGGAATTCTCGGGTGGGATAGTTTGTGAATCAATTCGTCGAGTTTCATGGTCATGGTGTGTATTGTTTCAGTCGGGGATAAGAGATGGGTTGTGAGTTTAGCTATGACATCTTCCAATATGTTGGAAAAAGCTTTGGACCTGGTGGACTCCGCCATTGAAGATCAACGAGAGCACCAAAATTGTTAGACTTGTCTAGTTTAGAGTACCAGCAACCTCCAAAGAAGAAGAGAATTAGAAGGAAAACTCAGGGTAATTTTCATTGATTTTGCCTTATTATACTGATCTTCTATTTATAATGCTAAAGATAACTGATTTTGTCATTTTGTGCTAGCATTATCCTAATGAAATTACAAAATCAATAGGCAAATGACAAACAAACTAAGGAAATACAGATTCTGTTGTCGAAAGTGAAGATCCTAATGCCTACTCAGCATATTCTCTCTTTCTCAGATGAAATCCTTCAAGTACGTTGGTGTGGTACTATTTCTCTTGGGCCTCTTCCTTACAACTTGTACCCCTGTTTGCTAGCATATGTTTGCACCCCCTGATTACTAACATATTTTCTTGAAGTTGATTGATGCTTAATTGGTTAATTTTAAAGTCAAACAACAATTGAATAAAGAATAAGGATACAATAAAAAGAATAAGGATTAAATATTTAGAAAATGATTATATATTCGATTATGGGTTGGTCACTTTTACTGAATTAATTTATCTATTCTAAAATGCAATATTTATCATTCTTAAGCCTATTTTCTTCTTTCATTTCTTTGAACATTCATAATTGGTCAATAACAATTAAAAATATACATAAAAAATGACTAAGATTATTTATCTTGTATTACAAGCTTTACTTATTATTTTATTATATTTTATTTATTTATATTTTTATCACATTATTTATTTTATTTATCACTTTTGTTACTTGTTTGTTGTCTTCTTATCTCCCTCGTTTATATCTCAATCACCCCGAGACAAATTAAACGTTTATCATAACTCTTATCTCATACTACTTCTTTAAAAAAAATCGAAAAAAAAAAATGCACAATTTGAAACTTCAAAACAGAGTCAACGAGTGGGCTCCACGCGGCGTGCACGCGTGCAACGACACTTGGGTCCCAATTCGGATCCCTTTGTAGCTGTAGGCTGCTTTGTTTTCATGAGAGTCAGAGCCCTGAAAGTGACACATTTTCAATATTCTGCCGTCCTAATCATTTGCCCAACCCTACCTGTACCAGCACACTTTCTTCTTAAGCCACACATACACCGTAACCTCACAACTCTGATTCATACAGTGCAACCAAGCATGAAGGACAACAGTTACCACATAGTCACATACCCATCACATAGCCACTTGAAAAAATGAGAGGAAAAATCCCCAATTAAGAAGATTTGGCATAGCACTGGTTGATTACAAAAAGTGATTGGTTGAAGTGATACTAGACATGTTTACTTAAATAAAATTTTAGATTTGAATTTGTGGATAAAAAATTATAATTAATTATAGAAATTTCGTTAAAAATTATTAATTTAATTCTCATAATGAAGATTAATTATATAAATGTTTTATATTATTATTATGATAAATAGTATTGGTTAATTAATTTGCATAATTGTTCAATGAATGGCATGGTTGACAAGTAGATAGGGTCAAACAAAGACATTACACATGTGACATGTGTACCTATCTATCTTTATAAGATATATATATATATATATATATATATATATATATATATATATATATATATATATACTAGAGTATGCTAGTGTTACAATTTGACAAATTGGGTGTACAGCGGCTACATTAATAATGTTCAGATATTTTTTACCCGATTGATTGTTTTTGTAATAACTTCAATTGATGAGTGAATTGGGGTGCCTAACCGGATCCACTTTGATAATATCTTTGCAAGTCGCCCCTTGTTGGGAGCCAACACATTGCTTATGCTGTAACGTGGAAGTCACCATGATGCTAAATAGGGGTTACCTATGATTAAAATATGATAATGGCTCCACTTAATGACCCAGATATTGCCAAAAGAAGACAAGAAAACAATCTCGGACGAATCGACTAATTAAGCACCAAGTTCAATTCCCTCACTGCTGCATGCATGCTGCTAGCTAGGCCATTTGGATAGATTGTTTGTGATTGCTTGCCAAATAGCAATCATTAACAAGTTAAAAATTGCAACATCTTTTCTTTTTCTTTGAAGAACAAGCTGTATATTTTCTTTAGGTCATTAATTAAGAACCTAACATCATATTAGAGATGATATATTAACATAAAGTATTTCCCGAAGTGGCAGTTTTAGTGGAATTTTAACCTTAATTAACAATATATACATCTGATCAATAACATATAAAAAACAATTGGAGAAATTATTTAACAATTTGTACCTTTTTTTTTACAGAATAATTTGTACTTAATTCGTGCGTGTTTGGTAAGGGATTACTTTTAAAAAATAATAATCATTTGTGCTTTTATAAAAAAGCTTTTGGGGATTCCTTTCCCTTTTTACAAGACTTCTTTCAAATTATCTTTTGTTTGTTTAATATTTTTTAAAATTTTATTACAATAGTCTTAATTATTTTATAATTTTTCAGTCAATAAATAATAAATATTGTAAATTAATTACTCCATCCATTCCAAATTGATTGCTGTTTTAGCATTAAAAAATTATAAATAATTGATGTTTTTAATTTTCAGTCAAATATTAAAATATTTATTTTAATTTTCTTCTCTAATAATTATTGTTGTCTTGAAATAGTTAATATACATTTATTGAAATTAAGAAAAAGAATATGGATATTTTAATAAAATAATAAATATTATTGTCTTTCACTACTTGCGTGCCTTTATTAATATGTATGAAAAAAACTTAGAAATTAATCAAAATACAATGGAGGAAATAATTAGGGGTGAAAATAAGTTAGGTTAGATTTTCCTAAATTTAGTTAAAAATAAATTACTTAAGTGACATATTTGTCTGTCAAAACTTTATTTTAAAGGTCTAATTTGACAAGGAAAAACAATTATTTGACATGACTTATATAAAATTTTTCCATTTCCTATAAGCTTATTTAATGTCTACTTTGTAATGATTTAACATCAAAATAGAAATTAAAATATGTACGTTAGACTTTATAAGAATTTAATTTAATTTGTTTATATTACATGCACATAATTTTAAGATCTAATTTCACATTCATGATAACAAATTTAAAACATATACATTTTGCAATAAGATTTCTAAACAAAACATAAATTTATGTTTGAATAAACTTATAAGCTTATGTTTGACTCTTTATATACATCAACATGCTTAATATTTAAAAAAGAAATAAATATTTAATATATTGTAACAAATTGAATATAATAATAATAATAATACTAACAATAAAATTTTATTTTTTTCTTTTAAAATAGGTAAACGGTTAAAAGGATTTTTGAATGAGCTTGACCTTTTTTAATAAAAGTCTTCGCCTAATTTATCTTTTTAAAAAGTTTGGCTTGGTCTGAACATGATGTAAGCTAATTAAATTATAGGTTCTTGTCGGTGACTACTTATTTCCACACCTAGGAGTAATAAGATAAACTTTTTCTCTTGTAAGAATTGGAGAGAATTACTAGCTACAAATTAATATCGTAAATTGCATAACTATTAGTCTCTCTATATTAATTAACATGTGGAAATAGTGAGATGATGAGTCTCAATAATTTTAGAATATTTTTTAAAAAATAGTATAATTCATTAATAAATTTAATATTATTCATTAAAATATTTTTTTCTTAATTTTCTATAAATATAAATTAGATAAAAGAGTCTTATTTATAAGAAAGATAAAAGTATTTTAAAAAAAAATCTAAGAAAATTGTTGAAAACAAATAATTATTTCTTTGAAATTAGTTTAATTATATATACCCATTTTAAAATTTGCCATTTTTTTATTTTCGGTGATATATAAGATTATCTGTGGTTAATTATGAAAAAGAATGAAGAAACTAATATGAGGTCACACTGGAGTAAGCTTGAGGTGTGCAAAGTGACAAACCGATAGAAAAGAAAGGAGGGTAACACATGTGTGAAGGAAGACACGAATTAGTGAGTGATGACCTCCCCCACATGAGTGTGATCGTAAAAAAGAGAGGACGGAAGGAAGGGGGACAAAGCCACACGAGTGAGTGAAGAATAAGAAAGAAAGAATACAAAAAAAAAAAAAATGTCAAGTACAAACTGAACATTTTGGACTCTCTCTCTCTTTCTCTCTCTTAGTGAAAGCAGAAACAAATTTAGACAAGGAAAATATGAGAGTGGGAAGAAGATTAAGACAGCATATGTTAGCTTTCATTGGTTGTGGTCCAATGGTCCATGTGTTTTTGTGAATCCGGCAACGTGTTTGACTTGTTTCCATGTCATGTCCAATATTTTAAGTTTTTTCCTTTGAATTTCGCAAAGTCAACCACAAAATTAACAAAGGGTAAGATAATGAAATTAAAGTTGGAACACACGCACAGTTCCTTGCACGCCAAAGACCCGTAATAATTTGGTTTACTTCTCTAATTAAACATCATCATCAAACTGTCTCTGTTAACTAGATTAACAGATTCATTAAGGAAATCACTAATTTGGACACATATGCTTTTATTAATCATTTTTTTAAGTGTTGACTAATTTGGATTTAGTTTCTTTCAATGTTGTATGCCAGATATTTTCACGGAATTGGTAGTAATTAATTGTAGTTTGATGTGATAGAATCTTTGTAGTGCTGTACCAATGGGTCATCTCATTGTTTGCTAAAGAGCTTAGTCATAAGTCAACAAAAAATATAGTAACGATTTAGCACAATTCAACTGATATAATTTCAGAGCTTGACTAACGTTGAGGTGAAGCTTCACGAGCAAATTAGGTGGCCCAGAATCATAGCCTTTGACTTCAATTAACTATGGTTTTTGCAAAATGAAAGCCGTTCTCTTTTACATGTACAGTAAAATCCTACAACTTTGACTTAAAATTTTGAAACCTGAGTAAATTCCTTTCTAAATTTCTTCATATTGTACAAAAGTCATCTTGTCGTTTGACATAAAAAAATTCCACTTGATATTATTTATTTAAAATCATTAAGGAAATAGTATATATATATAGGTCGAAGATATACAATTAGATGCAATAACTAAAGGGTCTAAAAGTAAGAATGACAAAAATATCTATCCTCAAGTAACATCATGTTTGTTAGAGTGAAAGTGTGAGAGGTGAAAGTTGGTGAAAGTAAAATAGGGAGTGTGTTTTTTATGACTGAAAGTGAGTTGAAAGAGATAAGTTGTTAGTGGATCCATGGAGTTAGATTTTCATGTAAAAAGATGGAAAAAAGCTTAAAGGAATTTTTTTTTCTCTTGGTCGAAATTGTCCCCTTTATTTTATTTGTGTCTGACTCATCCTTTTCCCAAACCCATGATCAAGCTTTGCTCTTGTTCTCTCTATTGAAGAAAAAAACACAATCTCTTTATTTATATTGATAAGAAAACACATCATAAAATAAAAAGCAACACCATAAAGAAAATACAAAAATATCACAATTATATTTTATTTAATGTGATTCAGATCTTTTTCCTACATTTGCACAATTTATTTTGTTAACATGGTTTAGACCCTCATCTTTACAAATAAGTATTTTTAGATAAATTTATAAATCCTTCATTTCCTTCACATGACTTCCTTTTTCAAGAAGGTTGATTATTCTTATCTTAAAAGAAAAATAAATAATAATTTACAGAAATAAACCTAACATCCTATAAACAAGATACTATTCTTTTAAATCTAAACAATATTATTGAGATTTAAAATTATGAATTTGAATTGTTTTCCTATTTGCTACTGGTGGGAATTGATTATATGGTCATTAGAGTTGCAAATTTTTGCCATGATCGATTATCATTAAGGTATAATTACTTCTTCCTTTACATATATATTTTTTAAAAAAAAAAAATTGGTCGTAAGTGTCCTTTGATTTTGGCATATAATGGGTGTGCAAATCACATAATCTATTATATACCTTTAATTTATATAAAAAAGGTTTTCTTATCAAAGAGATACCAAACTCTTTTTTTTTTCTTTGTTGGGATGCAATGGAATTTTGGTTAATCATTTAAATTTTTTTTCTCAGTTAACCACTTTAATTTAAACATTTCATCTGAACCAAATAATCTTATTTCACTCTCTTTCATCTCTTTTGATTCATTTTTGTTTTCACACTATTCTAAACCAAACACAAAGTAAACCTTGTTACAAGTTGAACATAAACAACTTAATAAATACTCGCTTATTGATGAGGTAAGAACGGATAACAAGATATTCGTATCTGTAGGGATCGACAATTTGAAATTCTTCAAGCATCCTTATATATTATATACAAAGTAAGCTACTCTAAATTATTTTTAGTATATGAAAAAAAATTAATATAAATGTATGTTTCAAAATATTTATTTTTAATATGGATAATCATGAATACACGCATATGCTTATAAAGTTTGTACGTGGATGCCACTTAATATGATTACCAATGCGCATATGGACGAGTGACGAAAAAATATTACCTATACCAGTCCACTCGTTATTCGAACCGAATATGTTTAATAAACTTAATTGAAAAATTAATTGGTTGTAAAACTTTGTAGTAAATTAATAAAAATTGATAAGCTAACTCATTGAATTATAAATATATGATAAAATTATCTGTTAAAATAAATAAAAAATTTAAAATAATATAAATGGACATATTAATGTGATATTTTTATATAAATTTTAATTTTGTTTTATGATAAAAATATTTTGAGTATTTATAATTTAATTTATAATTAATTTTAAACACTTATAATGTTCAAAGATTTATAACGTAACTTTCCACACTTCTCCATTTCTCATACCAAACACATTATCTCAAGGATTCAAACCATAGTTTATGATTTCCAAGCCTTATGCTTTTTATGGGATCATTATTCACCTGATCACATGACCCAAAATTTAGTAAACCTTAAACAATCAAACTTATCTCTAAAATTGTGGATATTACATTAGAGTTGCAATGTGCTTAAGAGAGAGATTTTGCACGGAGGTAGGGATTTGAGATGTCTAGAATGAAAACATAGAGGCTTATTGGGAGGACGACAGTTTTGGGGTTATATGCTAATGGGTGATTGGTGACAATGTTGTGCGACTTGATGGTGGTTGGAAGGAATTAGTAAATGATTTTGGAAGGAATTAGTAAATGATTTTGGAAGGATCAAAGCAATGGTACGTATTTTCATGCTACATTTATATCTAATTTGGCAATAAGTATAGGTATTTTCTGTAATGTGAAGTCACCTTCATTAATGTAATGTAATATGTATATATATAAAATAAGGTTTGATTTATGACATGATATGATGTGATAATTTATATTTATTTTTTTAAAATAATTTAATTAATTAATGTAGATTTTATATTTATTTTATTCTATTAAATTGATTCAAATTAATTAACAATTAAAGATTTTATTTATTATTTTATTAATAATTCTATTAAATTTAAAGTTAATTGATATGGTAAAAAATTAAATATATCAATTTATTGATTGATTCAAAAGTATATATTTAATATATTTTTATTAAATGATATTTATATTTATATATTATAAATTTGTATGAGAATTTTGTATTATCATATCTTTTCTTTTTCTAATTAATTATATTATTTGTCACATTTCTAATAAAAAAGTATATATATATATATATATATATATATATATATATATATATATATATATATAAACGTCGTAATTATTTTGACAAATCAATCTTAATTATTTTTGTAAAACAAACTTTTATGGTTTTTTACTCACTTATGTAACATCTTTTTTCTAATTAAATATATGAAAATTTAAGTTTGATTGTTGGTATTATTTTCTAATTTTTACATTTACAATTATTAAGATGAAGCGAGATGTTTAAAAGGGAGCATTGTCATGAAAATTAAGTTTTCATAATAAGTGTTTAGTGTGCAAAAAATATATTTGTTCTAAAATGGAAAATAAATTAAATTAAAAGTATACAAGCAAACATGTTAATTAAAACAAGTATAAGAGTTATTAAAAATAATTTGATAAAATTGTAGTAATTAAAAATATCAATATGATTAAATAAAAATTAAATAAAAAACAAAAAAAAAACTAAAAAAATTAGAGATGTGTTTAAAAATAACATGTGATGTGATATATTTTGAAAGACAGAAAAAAGGATCCTACATGGGACAACATTCTAATAATAATAATTTTTTAGACCATGTATATAAAAATATACTCAAATATTTACTAACATACCCACTAACATATATTTCTTAAAATTTAAATTAAATAATTAATAATATATAAAAAATTTAAAATAATATAAAAAATTACTCATATAGATTATAAAAGTAAATTTAATGCCTCTATGATCCACAAGACACTAAGCTAGTAAATACTAAAAAGACCCATGTATTAAAAATATATAAATCTCACTACAATTTCTATCTTTTCAGAATTCAAATGACGGACCCCTATTTTTTCAAGGGAAAAGAAATATTTACTAAAAAATTAATATATTGTCGCTTTTGGTTTTTGAGTGCTTGTACGTTCTTATCTGTGGTTGTTATAGAACGAGCCCACAGCTAGCCCAATTCATATTTTATAGGGTTTATTATTTTTATTCCTTAAACTTTTTAAGGATTTCTATTTCTAGTCCTCGAAGGTTTTTATGGATTTTTAGTTCTTTAACTTTTATTTTGTCTTGACTTTTAGTTTTAATTTTTTTTTCCATTCTTACTTTTAGTCTCTTAAAATAATGAAACCTAAGGATAAAAAAAATTAATAACAAAAAACATACTTAAAAAGTTAGAGATTGAAAACAAAAATTTTTAAAAATTTAGGGATTAAAAAGATAATTTATCCTATTTTATAAACTTTATTAATTCAAAAAAGCTCACTGTAAATATATAAATATTGGCATAAGTAAACATCTTATCACATGGAGCTTAAAACATATTTTTCTAACCTGGTATTTCAACTTAGAGTAAAATTATCCTTATGATATATCATTACAAAATATTATTAATTTCTCATAAAAAGATTATGTGATTTGAGGTAGAAATTCAACCCACCAATACCTCCTACATATACCAACAACACGTGTAAAATATTACATGTTTTTCATCCTACTCGAGGGAGCTCCTTCTTTGGTAGGTGAGGTAGGTACTTGCAAAGATATTCTATTAGTGAAGTCAATGATCTTTCCAAATATACTAAATGAGAATAATAAATGAGAATGAACAATATGTGTTATCTTAAAAATCTCACCCTTTACATACACATATTCATGGGTCTTATCTTTGAGATTAATCAGAATGCTAGTATGTGATTACCTACTAATAAGGTCTTGATGATGATTATATTACTTTTCAGTAATCATCTTCCCTTAAACATCGCTAGAGCCATCTTGTTCTCTACCTTTATCTAAGAGGACATGGCTCAGGGATGTTCAACCATAGTTAAGGAGTATTTTAATATAAGTACGGATGTTATGTCAAAGTGGAGGAAGGACTCGACCTTAGCAAATGAGTGCTCATTAGGAATATGGGTATATGTACATTGTTGAAGGGACACCTGAAGAGTGGTTTGTTTGGTTTAGGGATCATATCTACTTAGAGTTTAATCATGTTGATGGGGTACCCGACATCAGTCAAGTAGACATCTGGTCATGCCCATGGGGTAGCACGGATAATAAGGGGTGTCTAGTTGTGGAGTGCTCGGTCAATGATGACCTACCCATATCGGTACAACACATATTTAATATATCTCATTACTTTGATGATATTATCACTAACTTTAGTGTCAAACGTTGAAGTGTCATTTACATGTATTCACTTATTCTCTAAACTTATGTTTGGCCATTTAGGTCTTTTAATGTGCATAAAATACGTGAATATAATAAGTTATAACAAATAGCTATTTCCTATATGCGAATGATTGACACAAAATTGTAAGAATGCACTGTCATACCAAACATGTGCTAAGTGTCTCATGCACGCTAGAACCTTGGCTGATTTCAAGGAAATTCAAATAAATCACTACTAGAAAAAACACTTTTAACATCAATTATTTTAGACATTCAACATCGGCTTTGAATCGATGTTGAAACTACCGACGTTAAAAGTATCAACATTAACATCGTTTATGAAAACCGATGTTAAAATATATTATACAACATCGGTTTTTTTTTAAAAAAATGATGTTGTGGTACAAAAAACAACATCAGTTTTAAAAAAATCGATGTTAAACTGGGTATTTTAAAATACTTTTTACATTGGTTCTGAAAAAATTGATGCTAAATGTGCTTACGACATCAGTTTTGAGAAAAACCGATGTAGAAAGTGTCTTTATTACATCGGTTCTTTCAAAAACTAACGTTTTAAAGACACTTTCTATATCGGTTTTAAACCAATCAATGTTGTTTTTTTGCAAATTTTTTAAATATTTTATTTGTTTTTATAATAAACCAACCAGAACTAATTTACAAAAAACATGTTAATTTTAAATGAAAATATTCAAAAATATTATTTTCATTACAATATCACATTACTTACTAAATCTCATATGAATACATTGGAAATACAAAACATTCAATATTATTAACAACAAAGAAAATATAACATAATATAGTTACTTTAATGAACAACAATAATAAGTTTTCTATAGCAAGCCAAATAACTATAAAAAGTCTCAACATTACTGGAATATTTTTTGTACAAGCTAATAAACTTATTCAAATATGCCAAGAAAAGCATCCATGCTGGAGTGCCTCCGGTTAGTCACTTGAATCCAGTCGCAATTAATGTTATGCTCACTTGTATGAAGCCAATTTTCATGGTTCAACACAATGTATTAAATGTTCAAATAATTAAACTTAAAGAAATGGTAGTTTGAAGAGCATTCAACCCTAAATACTAACATAAATAATCATTGAACAAGTTCACCACACATAAAGAAAGATTACTACCATTAGTTTGTAATAAGAAATGAGCATTTGAGTTGCAAAAATTGACTTACAAAGGACTGGTAAACAATATACCAGTGTGAGACTTAAGTACTACACATTTGACTTGATAATGGGTTTTTCAAGGAGAGAATAAAAACTATGTAAATGAGAGAATAAAAACTATGTAAAGTAAAAGTAAAAAATCAAAATAATCTGGAGAAACTCTATTTCTTTTATTTTTAAAACTAAAAAATATATTTGTAAGAGTTATTGTAGAAGCATACGTTGTATGAAGCTTTTGATGGTGTCAAAGATGAAAGCTATTCAAGATTGATCAAAGTCAAGATCAAGAATACAAGAGAAACGATGAACAATTAGTCCATAGTATGTTAAAAGAATTCCTTAAAAGAGATTGCACAGGTTTGACCTTAGGTTAATTCTTCAAAACACCTTGCAAAGTTTTTTAGAACAAATCTGTTTTTGAAAAAATGTTTTTCTCTCTGGTAATCGATTACCAGAAGTAAAGATAAGTTTTAAACAGTTTTACAAACTTTTGAATTTGAATTTTGAACCGTGTAATTGATTACAAAGCGATTGTAATCGATTACCAGAGACAAAACTGTTCCAAAGTACAATATCCATTTAGAAAGAAAACTATATTAAGCCACTTGATTTCTTAGGAAAGAAAATCCAAAAGGAAACTCAGCATAGCATCTTCACAGCTCGTTAGACTACAAATTTCAAAATTCACACAATTCACAAACCATGCAACCTCAATGGCAATGCTAGGCTTCAAATTTTGATAGAAAAATATTAAATAAAACAAAATAGAAAGCCAACCAAAACTTTATTGCAAAAGTAAAATAAAATAAAACAATAGAAGCATTTATTTCCTTGATTGTTTTTTTTTTCATTCTTGATTGCAGAAGTCACATGTTAGTATTCCAAGATTACTAACGACAACTAGAAAATTAGAAAGAATAAAATAAAAAGGCAGTCAAAATTCAATTGCAACAAATTAAAATAAAATAAGTCTTATTTTTCTTATTTAGTTATTGCTTTTCTTTTTCCTTTCCACGATTATTGTGTCAATAAAATAATAAAGGACTTAAAGAAAGAAAGAAATAAAGAAAAACTACTATTTGCAAAGTCGAGATCGAAAGAGGAAAAATCCAGTTTTACTGTGTTCCTAAAGGAGTTGCCTAGCGGCGGCAATGGCGCGATTGATGACCTGTATGCGTTGCACCCTGTCGCGCTCTTTGGCGGAGACTTGGAGGAACTTCTGGAACTCGCTAGTCTTTTTCTCCAAATTTTCGTCGTTGTTGTTATTAGTATTTGCCACCACGCGCTTTGCTATTGAGTTGAAGTTTACGCTCTTCCTCTCTCTCTCCACCGCCTTCTCCCACATCGCATCGAGCGCGCCAGTGCCAAGAGGAACATAGTTGGACGGAGGCGGAGCCGGCAACAGAACCTTGGGGATGGGGACTTGAACGATGGCGTAGTCCCTCCGTGTGTCAGTGACAAAGTCACGGAGCACCGAAATGTCATGAACGAAGACATTAGGAGCGTCAGAAACAGCGTGGAGAACAAACGAAAATCTTGCTATTATTATTATTCTCCTTCTCCTGCACACTCACCACTTTGGGCCTCTCCAAGATGGGCTATGGCTATTGAAGTGTTTAAAAAAGAACTAACATCGGTTAAAAAAAAAACCGATGTTATCTACTCATTTAGTAATTACTTAACATTGATTTTTTGAAAATCGACGTTGTTAGTATAATGTTAACATCGATTTTTTAAAAATCAATGTTAAGAGCTTCAATTATCTACGAAAATGTCACCGCATACAATTTAACATCATTTTTTTTGTAACCGATATTAAATTGACGATCTTAAATATATATTTTTTAGTAGTGAATAAACAATCTACTTTGGATAAATCAAAAAATTCATTTGTAATCCATTCTAAATTTTCCACCGCATTCATTTTAGACAACACTAGTCAAAGTTGATATGAAGTTAATTTTAATAGTAATAATGTTATTTTAATAATAGTTTTCACATTACATTTTTTTATAGGTAGGAGAGTAAATTATACTAATAACTTCTAAAGTTTTGTGAAATTACATTTTTTTTTGTTGCTTTTTTTAACATTTACAATAACCTCTCTTAAGAGGGCATGGTATAATGTTTTTTTAAACAATTAAAGTTACTAATGCAGGAGTAAGTAAAAGCAAGAGAAATTGGTATAATATCACAAAATCGTAGAAGTAATTAGTTTAATTTATTCTAATTAGAAAAATGTTACTCATTATTTAATATTACATCTTTTATATTTTAACATTATATTGGTTATTCACCCACCAAGGATTAAAATATAAAAATCCTCTCTCCACCAATCACACACTTTTCCGACTAAACCAACTAAAAATTCCACTTGCCGCATAGGACCAACGCATACCTATAAACTAATTGTTTATTTTGAAAAAGCTACAGCCTCACTAAAGGTACTTTGGCTTGTATGGATATAATTTTGAAAAGACTATACAATAAATATTAATCATCTCAATAAATAAATATTTTTCTTATAGCTAGAAAAAAAAAACCTTACGTTTCTACGACTTAGGCAGATAGAAAGTTTATAATTCTGATAAGAATAAGATCCCTTAGTAATTAACCTAATTCTCTAGTGACTTCACATTCTAATTGTTTATAATTTGTAGAGTATACTGATCTTGAGTAGTCTTTCAATGGCCACATCATTACAAGATTGATTATACTAATTGGACGTTATATAAATAAACATCCCAACCTAATCATGCACAAATACCCAAAAATACATTCACCCTTCTTAGTCATGTTTTTATCGATTTAATTTAATTAATTCAGCAGAATCTGTGAGTTATTATAAACTATTGACACAATTATGACAGGAAAAAAAATCATCTTTTTACCAAAATTAAAATTCTTAATCATATGTTTGATCCTTGTAACCTTTACCAACCCGTCACGCGCAAACGCAATTTTTCTTTTGGGACAAAGAAATTTTCTTGCGTCAAATTTGGATTTGACACGTGTTGCTCAGGTAACTGTCTTTTTTCATTGACTTTAGTTGATTCTTTGATTTGAAAAATTGTGTTAGTGTGTATGGGATTTCAACCATTAAGAAAGTATAGCGTCTAAGCTAGCTAGGATGATGAGCATGATTATGAGGGTGATGACGATAGAGGGCTAAGAAGAAGAAATTTAAAAAATAAATAAATAAATAATTTGACTAGTTATTTATAAGTTAGTGGTGTGTAACCGTAAGAATGAGTTTTGTCCTCCATCCTTTGGTGGGGTGGAGTTGACATGGATCTTGACCCTCTTTGATGAAACATTCCTTGGACTCATTATTTGGCCCGCACTCATTTCACAAACTTTCGTTATAAAATCCTATAATATTTGAGGACTAACTTTGAAAACTGTTCCTTGGCCTTGTCGTTTTGTGCCCTTATATTCCTTTATCTCTTTTTGTTTTTCTCTCTCATCCTATCTTTTGTCAGAAAACGCCTTCTTCTAATTCTATTCTATTCTCTCCTTGATTGGTTTCTCTACAGCTGTGTGATGCTTATAAAAATAAAATATACTTTTGCTAATCAAGTAAAGAAGCCTTTCAGAGACCCATATTTGACACAACGCTTTTTTTTTTCCTCTATGAAACATATAGAATCGCCACGGTCTCCAATTCTTGCTTGCTTTATAATTACAGTTCAATAATTGAGAGCAATTTGACATGTTGAGAGATTGAATTCATTGAACTTATCAAACTCTTTTAATATAATAAACGAGATTAATTTTAATAAATTATTAGCATAAATATTTTTTTATATATAGATAATTAATTAAAAATTATTTTATATAATAATATTTAAAGCAACTAGTATTTTAGTCTTGTATTGTGTAGAATATATACTTTTTATATAATAAAATTTATCACAAATAAGTAAATATTTTTAATGTATAAATTATATTATAATTACAATTCGTAATAAATAAATGCTTTAAATATATAATTATAATGTTAATTTATAATAAATAATTTAAATTATGATTGTTTTCAATTATTGATAATTTCTTTTTAAAAAATTATTGAAAGTCAATTTAGAGATACAGATAAAATAAGGTACGTAGATTGAAAATGAAGGGTGATAAAAAAGATTGAATATACAAGTAAAGATAATATGACACTAATTTGATATAGTTGCAGAGGAAACTGTTTTAGCTAGTTGCGGAGAAAATGTGTGAAATTCTCCCTCAAAGAAGGGTATATTAGTATAAAGAAAATATTGAGAGCGTCTAATTAATTAACAAGTGGAAAGAATGAGATTCTCAAATTTCAAATTATATATTATAAAAGTCAATAATTTTTAATTATATAACAAATTATGATTGAATAATTATGTACGGATTCGAAACGGGAAAATATATGTAAAGTCTACAACAATTAATTGCAAGTATAATATTTTTTTTATACTTACCAAATTAAATTAAAAAAAATTATTATATATAAAAACTATTCTATTTGCAAGGAACTTCCTGATGGCGAACTATCTAAACATTCTTATCTTATCATTTATGAATCAAGGCTTAGCTAATTAACTATATATGATTAGAGGATACCACCAATGAGATTGAGTCGTGTTGATTAGTTTATAAGGCAACAGTGCACAACATGACCTCACCTATACATCATTATTTTAAAGAGAGGGTATATATAAGGGAATACTCAGTTTATTTGGCCACCAGGTATCAACACTGAATTTTGGAAAAACAAGTAAAGGCAGTGACCGTAGGATCATAGAAGTTATAAGTCATGAGGAAAATATGAAGAAAACACATGGACCTGCATCTTGCATTCTTTTAATTTCCTCACTAGTCATTATTGGAAAAGTGGGCTCGGATCTCATGCCTATTTAAACAAGCTCTTCTCAATTGCTTTCAGTCCTTTGTTTAGAATGAAATACAGTTTAGTTTGAACCTCTTCTCCCTTCTTAACAAAAATCCACCTTCCCTTGTCTTTTGTAAATGTTAAATTAATGCACAACATAAATGATTGGTATTTTGACTTTTTTTTTTAAAAATTTTACAATAAGGTCAATGTATAGTCCAATATAATAAGATACATTGAAATTTTGATGAGAATTAGTATCATTACATGATAAAAGATTTTTCACCAAAACCAATGAAATAATTGGTAGGGTTAACAAAACATAGTATTTTATGCAACAAAGTAAATAATCTTATGATTCAAGTAATGATAGTGTTGTGGGTTTTTGGGAACAACTATAAGGTTTTGTTTGGCTAGGCCACTAAGAAAAAAAAAACTGGGTGTGCCCACCTCTGTTTTGGAACATTGGGCTCCACGTAAGCCCAAATTTAACTTCAAATTTGACTTTAGACTCAAAATTAAAAAAAATAAATAAAGGAACTCAATTATATTGTTTCTTTAGGAATTTCTATTGTAACCTCTAAAAAAAAGGAATTTCTATTGTAACGCAAGGTTTCAAGGTAGACATTATTTTCAAATCATGTCTTGTTTTTGGAGTAGTTTTGTTAATAAATTTATCCATATTTTATTCGTTATCTTTATAATAGATTTAAATAATTTAATTTAGATTTTATCAGATCTGTTTGATGTTATGATACAATTGAAATTGTTTAGTTTCTGTTTTGTCAAATTAGTCCCATTCCTTGTTATAGTTGGATAGTGAGAGACATTCAAATTTAATAAAAGGAAGAAATATGACATTTTCTTTATAGATGAACTCCTTATGTCGGCTTTCAAAGTAAAACTTTCGTCCGACAATAATTACTGTCAGATTATCCTTTCATACATCGTCACCACTCGTGAGCCTTAGAAGTGTCACTTGCTAACTATCTTTCATTCATTCCCAAAAATTATTGGTTGATGTCCAAGGCCAGGGTATTGGCCCAAGGCCTAGCATGGAGGTCAATATGGTTCTTGTGAACTGGGGATAATTCTTAGGCAATTATTATTCTCACTCCCCTTTTATGCTAATACACTCCCTTTTTCTTTTCTTTTTACTCAAACTATCCTACAAAATGCACTCCCCGTGTCTCTTTCTCCCCCAATTTTCCAGAAAAAAGTATACACCCTCCCTTTTTTGTATAACTCTTCTAGAACAACACACTCACCTTCCATGCCACTCAACCTCTGGCAACCTATTATAGCCAAAATCCCATCGTTGACAAACCCATGCAATTTTGGCTTCATGTTTGCAAAATTTTTGAAGCCAATTTAATTATTTAATTTTTCCTACCCTTTTCATTCTCTCTTTAGGTTTGCAAAACTTTCAAACTAGATTTGCCCCAATATCTCCAAATCTACAAATTTCTCCAAATCTGGAAATTGCAAACTAGATCTGCCCAATTTCTCCAAATCTACAAATTTCAAACTAGATCTTCCCCAATCTTGTAGTTTCTAGTGCAAATGGATAGATGCACAAAAAAAAAAAAAACAAAGATGGATATGCAAATACAAACAAAGGAACCCCTTAGATTCAAACCTTGCTTCTAATTTCAATTCAACAATAAGGAAAAGAAAATGAGAATGAGGGAAATATAACAAGAGTAAGAAGAATGAAGATGTTGACGGTGACAAAGAGACTTAGGAGAACGAGGATGAGTCATGGGAAAAGGTGTCGTTGAATTTTGAGAGGGTGGTGGGGATGGCGAAAGGGAGTGTGCAACAATTGGAAATCATGGTGGTTGGGGTCGTATGGTGAGTCGGTGTGGGTGATTGGTTCCTTTGGAGAGTTGATGCTAGATGGGGTTCACGAATACAATCAAAGAGATGCCTCCTCAACATGGGAAAATAGGAGGAAGGGGTTTTGTAGGTTAAGGTACAAGGATGGGGAGTGCCTTTTTTCCCAAAAGAATTACATGAGAGGAAGGGAAGAGTGTATTTAGCATGGTAGCTTGGGGATAAAAAATGAGAAGGGAGAGCCAAAAATAACAATTACCAAATCTTATTTATAAAACTATAAGAGTGAAATCTTTGACCAAACAAAAAAAAAGAGTGAAATCTTAACGCATAAAAAATGAGTGAAAGCTTCAACAATAGCTTGGAAAACATGTATTTCATAAAACTATTTTAGTAATGAGGAGGTTTGGTTATGTTCTTATTCTCTTAATTTGAGTTAATATTTTATAAAACATATGTTTTATGAAATCTGCACTAAAGGCAATCTTGTTCATGTTGGATAACATCATTATGAGCGAAAAAGATATCCTTTCAAGTATTTAATGAAAGTGCATACTTAGAACTCAAATTTAAGACCACTAATTAAGCTAAAATAACCTAAATCTAGTTAATTCACGTATTAAGTGATAATTCATCTATTAACTTGTCATTCATTTGGAAAATTTTAGAACTAGAAAATTATTTGATGATTTGACATGACATACAACACGCATGATTAAATAATATATGTACTACTCAACCTTGACAAACCATTCAAAAAGGTGCCTGATTGAGTAGACTTCCTCACACAATCCACAAGGAAGTTGACCATAATAAATCAAGAAAGTAGGAAAGTTTATCTCTACAACTCAAAATATCATAAAAGAAAAGACAGGCTAAGATCCTATCTTTTCTCCAAGATTTTCACTATGATCAATGACACTTAAATCACAAACTAGACCCATTGACCTAGATGAACACTAATATAAAAAAGAGCAAATTACACTCGTCTTTCCTCATTTTAGCAGTTATTACACTCACATTCCCTTCCTAAAATCACATTTCTTTTGCCTCCCTTAAACAATCACCATCATTAATGGTGTTAATTTTTTTTCAAATACCCAAATAACCCTTGTCAATAAGCCCACAAAACTCATCTCTTGCTTCCACTCAAGTCACCATCTTTTGCCTCCACTCAAGCCCCAATTTTGTGTGTTGGGGTTTGCAAAATCGTTCCTAAACTATAGTTGCATATGGTTTTCGGGCTTCGTGATCAATGCATGATCGTCCTCTCATAATTCAATTTATGCATTAGCTTTCCCCATATTCATCTCCACCACCCTTGCGTTTCTCACGAACAACGAAATGACGCTGATTTTTCTAGGTTTTGCTCCCAAGGTTTTGTTCCTTTGGTCATGCTTCCCTATTTCAATTAGGTCCAATTTCTGTTGAGAATAGGTGTGGTGGTGTATGCATTTGAGGGAATTGGAATTATGCCTATGGTAAACATATTTTTTGTTATTTGGATTTTGTTCTAGCAGAAGTATAGGATAAATAAATTCTGAGCAAGAGTGGTTTGAAAGTAGAAATAATTAAAAACATTATTGTTGGCTAAGTTCAAATTCCTTAATTGATGATAAGATGAATATTGACGTAGATTGGGATGGTGGGGTTGTTGAACATAATTCAAAGCCAAAAAGGTAGGCAATTTCAATGTGAAAATTAAACTCATGCTCTAGAGGAGTTTAAATCTTAGCCACAACCACCTATGCTAAGTGCAAAGCTTCATTTCTATCTAAACTTTGTGCACTATCAGATTATTGATTCTGAGTAGCTATGATTTTCTTGTCTCTATTCCCTCTGCCTCATTGTTTTCATCCGAAGAACAATGGATACGGTACACAAACCTCTTTTCATCTCGTTCCATTATTGATCCAAAATTCATTGATATGGATTTCTTTTCAAATGAGAGTTTTGAATGCATTTAGGCATCTGAAAACTCCAATCTTATTCCTTTCATGTCTTTAAAATTGCCTGTTTATTCTGAATTAGTCAAAGCCTTCTATTCAAACCTAGAAATCCAAGAAGACACTTTAATTTCTGAAGTTTATGGGATTAAAATGGTCATTGACCAGTCCCTATTCTATGAGTTAACCCAATTATCTAGTGAAGGTGTACCATTTGAAGGTACATTGATTGATGATTGGAAGTATGAATTTCTGTGCATGATGCCCGTCGGTTGGTTTGCACCAACCAAACGGATATGACCGGAAGGCTTCTTGCCGGTTCATTGGCTTTTGAGAGCCGCATCCTTCATTACCTTATTGTTCGTATCTTACTTCCAAGATCTTCAAACCTTGCACAGGTTTCGGAAGAAGATCTTATTGTTATGTGGAATTTTCATAAAGGTCGACAAATTGATTGAGCACATCTTGTTAGATATCGCATGCATGAGGCATTGCGATTAAATGCTCCATTACCATATCCACACCTAGTCACCCTTTTCCTTCAACGCTTTAACATCCCTCTTGATTCTGAACCTTATGTTCCAATCAAGAGATCTTTTTTAATAGGCGCTTCAGTCATTGCATCCTTTGGTTATCAAAAAGAGCATGATGGCTCTTGGGTGAAAAAGGGTGCTCGACATGTTGATGAAGAAGGACATGGTGGAGAAGATTCATCTCTTCTTCAAAAGATTTTGGATAGGTTCGATGGTCTTCAAACCTTTGTTGGTGAAAGGTTTGATACTATGGAGTTACAAGTGGACATGCGCTTCAATGAGATGGAGTCAAGAATCACCAAGGTCGAAGAAGATGTTTCTATATTCGTTCAAGCTTTGATCTACCACCACCGCCGCCACCATCATCTTAGTTTTTCTATTATTTAATATTACTAGTACTTTGCTTTCTAGCCGTGTATTTGGCTATATTATGACATTTGGATAATTTAGTATTTCTTTATTTGCATGGTTTGAATGAACAATTATGAATTATATTATATGACTATGTGGTTTTTATATTCATGTTTCTTGCTTCATGATTGGTTTATATTCTTCCATGATTGTCTTGTGAATAATTAGTAGTATATGTATGTTTCATACTTGTTACGCACTTTGGCTTTTTGTTGATGCCAAAGGGGGAGAGAAATAGAGATTAAATCAAGAACACACATAAGTAATTATCTAACTTAATTTCAAATGAAGCATAAACTCAAAAACAAAGGGGGAGAATGGAAATTTATGTGAGTGATCGACTAGGAAAAAGTGTGTGTGTGTATTTCTTGATTTCAAAGTTGTCATCATCAAAAAGGGGGAGATTGTAGAAGCAAGCTTCATGATGAATCAAGATTGATTCAAGGAGTTTTGATGATAACAAAGATGATGAAAAAAAACTCAAAAGTCAAGATCACTTCATGATAACAAAGATGAAGACATTCAAGAATGAGTTCAAGATTGAGTCAAGAACACTTCAAGGATCAAGAGCAAATTTGATTTCAAGAATCAAGATTCAAAGATTCAAGAATAATCAAGATCAAGATTCAAGACTCAAAGATTCAAGAATCAAGAGAAGACTTAATCAAGATAAGTATTAAAAAGTTTTTCAAAACATTGAGTAGCACAAGAAGTTTTCACAAAATCATTACCAAAGAGTTTTACTCTTTGGTAATCAATTACCAGATTATAGTAATCAATTACCAGTGGTTTTAAAATGTTAAGATTTTCTAAATTCAAAATGAAGAGTCACATCTGTTGATGTGTAATCGATTACACCTTTATGGTAATCGATTACCAGTGACTGATTTCGAAAAATTCATTTCCAAAAGTCACATTTCTTCAAGTGACTTGTTTCTGAATATTCTTTCAAAAGCCATATCTTTTTAAGTGATTAGTTTTTAAAGGAATTGCCAAGAGTTACAAGTTTTGACTTGAGTCATCAAGAAACTATAAATATGTGACCTTGGCATGAAACAAGAACAACAATTACATTAAGATCCATCATTTTCTTTCAATCATTCTATCTTTCAACATCTTCTTTCATTTCTTTCAACAGAACTTTCTGGTTTCATTTCTCTTCATCCTTCTAAAATTTTTTGTTCAAAACTTTCTCTTCCAAGAAAAGTTCTTTGTTCAAAAACTTGTGCTATTCATCTTTTTCATTCCCTTCTCCCTTTGCCAAAAAGAATTCGCCAAGGACTAACCGCCTGAATTCTTTTTGTGTCTCTCTTCTCCCTTTTCCAAAAGAACGAAGGACTAACCGCCTGAATTTTTTTGTGTCTCCCTTCTCCCTTGTCAAAGAATTCAATAAGACACAGTCTGAGAATTCTTTTGATTCTCCCCTTTCCCATAAACAAAAGTTTTCAAAGGACTAACCGCCTTAGAATTCTTTTGTTTCCCCCTTCACAAAGTTTCGAAAGACTAACCGCCTGAGAACTTTGTCTTAACACATTGAAGGGTACATCCATTGTGGTACAAGTAGAGGAACATCTACTTGGGTTGTTGACTGAGAACAAGAGAGGGTACATCTCTTGTGGATCAGTTCTAGTGGAGGGTACATCCACTAGGTTGTTCAAAGAGAACAAGGGAGGGTACATCCCTTGTGGATCTTTGCTTGTAAAAGGATTTTTACAAGGTTGAAAAGAAATCTCAAGGACCGCAGGTCGCTTGGGGACTGGATGTAGGCACGAGTTGTTGCCAAACCAATATAAAAACTCTTGCGTGTTTGTCTCCTTCTTCCCTACTATTTTAATTTCCGCTGTGCACTTTAATTCCCGCTTTTACTTTTGGTTAAGTTTCTTTTCTATTCTTCATTTACTTAACAGCATAGTAAAAGCCTTAGAAGAGTAATTTTTTAATTATTAAAGGTTTAGGAATAATTAATTCAACCCCCCTTCTTAATTATTCTGAGGCCACTTGATCCAACAGATACAATTTCCTATATGTTGGCTTGCCTGGCAGCTTTAGCTGAATTTCGAAGCATCTATTCATAGTTTTAGCTATCATGTTTGGGTAAATCATTTGAATTAAAGGAACCAAACTTGGTTGAACATGATTTAGTCGAACTAGTTGAACTGAATTTAACAGTACTAGCTGAATCGAATTCGGTTGACCTAGCTGATTCGAAATCGACCGAACTAGTTGACCTATATTTGACTAAACTAGTTGATCCAAAATCGGCTGAACTAGATGAATCAAATTCAGATGACTAGGATGATTCAAATTTAGTTGAACTAGGTGATTTGAAATTGGCTGGACTAGTTAAACAAAATTGATTGGCCTAGCTCAACCAAATTCAGTTGAACTAGTTGATCCGAATTTGGCTGAACTAGTCGAATCATTCTTGTCTAAATTGAATTTGACTGAACTAGTTGAACCAACTTGGCCTGAACTGAATTCGAATGAACTAGTTGAACCAGTCCTTCCTATCTCTTCTATTTCACAATATCTGCTAAGTGTTTGGATAATAGAGATATAATATTATATATCCTTTATCAATCTGTTTTCGCATGAAGGAGATCATCATTGGTCATTCTTCCACAAGAATTTCTGCTACAATAGAAGGTATTGAAACAAAAGGTGTGGTTTGTGTTGGTTGTGAAGTAGTTCTGGTCACCATTATTGTAGGTATTCCTGAGGTACTTGCCTTAGTTGATTTGTAGGAACCACTTTCTTATGTGTGGACTCCATTGTATTCATTTTTTTTAGAAGGAAAATGTTCACCTATTTGGTCTCACTGGGCGTGCCAATTTGTTCTTGCGTAAAAATTTAAGGTTAGCCAAAATACGTTTTGGCTAGCCTTACTTCAACATGATTCCAAATAATGATTTAACGATTTGTATCAAGAAGAAGAATCTACTTCTTGACTATAGGTTCTCAAGTCACTCCAGAAAGTGCTTGGTGTAGGTCAATTAAGAAAAAGGAATAATATAGGATTTTAAGTGAAAGACAAAGGTTGAAAATTGTAAATGAAAGGCTATAAAATGAAAGCAATAAATCAAAGCGGTAGAGGAAATTAGTAAAGAAAAGGCCATAAAGGAAACTAATAATGGTTGAAAATGTTAAAGATAAAATGCAAGATAAAATAGGCTTGTGTTTGATTGATTGTGTCTATAAAAATTTGAAGTATAAGGTTTATTTATAGGCTACAAACTCACATCCCCTATTGAACCACATTTTTCTACTTGATAACTTCATAGAACGTGGTTTGAGAATTATACAACTAGGTTTAAGGGTCATTCAACTAGTTTTGCATTGATTCGACTAATTCTGACAGTTGATTTCGGCAAGCAACATTGGATTTCAGCTAACTAATTCTGAGGTAGACTCTGGTTATTGCTTGGTAACTACTCCTAAAATTTAGGCATGTTCTCTTCTTTCCACAAGCCAACTGACAAGTTATTTCAAACATTGAAGAAGATGGCAACTGCTTCCTATTTTTTAGGGGGAACTATCATTGATTACTTTGACCTTTACAAGTCATTTGAATACCAGAAAATCATGGGAAATATCATTTTATCTTTATTAAATTAAACTTGACTTAATTCAGCTAATTTTCTAATGCTTAAAGTTAGCCGAAATCTCACATTCGACTAACATTTCGACTAATAGTGTAAGTAGCTGAAACGATCTTATCCATGTTCAACTAACACTAAACTTAGTTGAATCTCCCACTCAACTAATATTGAACGTACCTGAATTGATCTTCCACTCATTTAGATAACCTTAAAATTAGTCGAATTCTACCAATTCGACTAACATTGTAAGTAGTCGTATTGGCCTTGTCCATGTTTTGTTAACCTTCTTGTGTGGCTAATATTGATAAGTCGTCAATTTCGTATTCAATCAGACTAGCCTTCACTTAACATAACAATTAGTTGAATTCCACCTTAGTCGGCAACCATTCTATTATATCCTCAATAGTTGAATTTTGCAGCAAAATTTGGGTGTTGACAAATGCCCCAAGCATCATGCAGCTGAAGACATAAAGGGGAAATTGAAAGATGCATTGTATCATCTGAATCACATTGCCACCATTCTTTCTGCTACAATGTCTATGATTCTTGGCTAACATGGTTTTGTTGTATATGAAAACTTGGATCTTGTACAACTACTAAGTTTGTAGAAAGTAGACTTGTAATGCTTTAATGACATTGCTATATACTCCCCCCTAACTTCAAGTTGACTAGGTATGCAAACTACAATGTTAAGATATGCCCCTAGCTTAAATTGATCCAATATGCTCTGATCCATCAACACTTTTAGACAAAATTTCCACAAGAAACTGGGCTGTCATGACATTAGCTACCTAATCATTGTGATAATTAGCTACTAATTTGAATTCATCATGACCTTTAATAGAGACTAGACATGGCTTTATTTCTTGTTATCTACTTTGCTTGTCCATAACAAAATGCTCAATTATGGAAGCTTTGGTTTTCAAGTGGTTAAGTCTGGATATTCTTGTGCATGGAACATCTCTCTTAGTTGGGGGCGGATGTTACCCACAATTGTGGCAACATATTTAGACCCTAGAAGTTGTACTATGTATTTACTAGTCAACTTTTGAATATTTCTTTAAAGTCAGCAGCCATCTCATATACTTGTTGTTTCAAATCCATCAAGTTAGCTACTGTAACTTCAAGTTGGGTTTATAAAACCTGTTATGGAAGCACCTTTCCATATTAGTCTAGTTCTAAATAGAATAAGGCGACAAAGAGGAATACCATGTAAATGCAATTCTTGTTAAAAATAATGAAAGCAACTACAATTTGTAATATTCATTCTGGCTAGCCGCCCCACATTTAGTAGTGAAACGAAAAATGCACTATAGACTTGTCATATTCGCTAGAGAAAGTTGTGAAATTTTGAACTATAAAGTCACTTGACAAAGGCCTTATCTTGTCAACCCATTCAGGATACAATTTCTTATATGTTTGCTTGTTTAGCAGCTTCAATTAAATATCGAAGTATCTTTTCATAGTTCCAACTATCATGCTTGGGTCAATCAGTTGAGAAGGATCCAATTGAATTGAAGAAACCAATCCGATTGAACAAGATTTGGTTGAACTGAATTCGAAAGAACTAGCTTAATCAAATTCGAATGGCCTAGCTGATTCAAATTTGGTTTGACCCAAATTCGATTGAACTAGCTGATCCAAAATTTCCTGAAGTAATTGAATTAAATTCAGTTGAACTAGTTGATCCATAATTGGCTGAACTAGCTAAACAAAATTTGGCTGGCCTAATTGAACCAAATCCAATTGAACTAGTTGATCTGAATTCGACTGAATTAGTCAAACCATTCTTGCCTGAACTGAATTCGGATGAACTAGTTGAACCAACCTTGCCTAAATTCAATTTGATTGAACTAGTGGAACTAGTCATGCCTATCTCTCTTCTATCTCCCTATTCTGTTGAACCTCATTATGAACAATGGTTTTCCCAATATCTGCTAATTGTTTGGATAATAGAAATATAATATTATCTATCCCTTTATTAATTTATCGTCATATGAAGGAGATCATCATTGGTTGTTCTTCCATAGGAATTTCCACTCCAATAAAAGGCATTGCCACAGAAAGAGGCGTGTTTGTCTTGGCTAGGAAGTAATTGTAGTCACCAGTATCGTAGGTGTTCCCGAGGTAATTGCTTCAGTTGATTTGCAGGAACCATTTTTTTTATGTGCATACTCCATGGCATTCTGATTTGTTGCCAAAATATAAATGTTCAAATATTTGGTCCCAAAGAGCATGACAATTTGTTGTTAAGTAAAAATTTAAAGTAAATCAAAATATGTTTTGGCTAGCCTTGCTTCAACATTGTCTGAAATAATGACTAAATAATTTGTATCAAGAAAGAAACTTGCTTCTTGACTATGGATTCCCAAGCCACTCTGGAAAATGCATTGGTGTGGGTGTATGAAGAAGAAGAGAGAATATATGATTTTGTGCAAAAGACAAAGGTTGAAAACTATAAATGAAAGGCTATAAAATGAAAGCAATGAATCAAAGCAATAAATGAAAGTTGTAAAGAAAAGGCTATAAAGGAAAGCAATAATGGTTGAAAATGTAAAGATAAAATAGACTTGTGTTTGATTGATTGTGTCCGTCACAGTTTGAAGTACAAGAACTATTTATAGGCTACAAACTCACATCCCCTACTAGACCATATTTTTTTACTTGATAACTTCCTAAAACATGATTTGGGGGTCATTTGACTAGTTTGCATTGGTTTAGTTTATTTTGGTAATTGAGTTTGACAAGCAACAATGGATTTCAACTAACTAATTCCAAGGTAGATTTATCTTTTGGTAACTGCTCCTGAAATCTAGGAATGTTCTCCTCTTTCCACAAACCAACTGATAACTTATTTCAAACGTTGAAGAATATGACAACCACTTCCTATATTTTGAGGAGCACTATCATTCATTAGTTTAATCACTACAAGCCATTTGAATACCAAGAAATCATGGAAAGTATGATCTTTACTTTATTAAATTAAATCTGACTTAATTCAGCTTATTTTCTTATGCTTAAAGTTAGCTAAAATCTCTTATTTGGCTAACATTTCGGCTAACAATGTAAGTAGCCGAAATGATCTTATCTATGTTCAACTAACACTAAAGTTAGCCGAATCTCCTACCCAACTAATATTGAATGTAGTTGAATTGATCTTGTACTCATTTAGCTAACCTTAAAATTGGTCGAATTCTGCTAATTTGACCAACATTGTAAATAGTCGTATTGATCTTGTTCATGTTCTGCTAACCTTCTTGTTTGACTAATATTGATAAGTCATCAATTTTGTATTCAACTAGACTAGCCTTCAACTCATTCAGATGACAAAAGTTAGGTGAATTCCACCTTAATCGGTATCCATTATGTGTAATCCTTAACAACATAATTTTGTAGCTAAATTTAGATGTTAACACTTCTAAACCAAATAGAGACTATTGCTAAAGCAAAGAGTACTGGCCATTCTTGAGGCTAATTGTTCAAACTCTTAATATTAAATGGAATCCATTCTATTAAATTGGGAGAGAAGAATTTGGCATGGTAGGTAGATCCCTAGCAAAGAAAGACTCATAGATGTGAGTGATGGAAGCTTCTATGGAGGTTGGATCTTTAAGCATCAATTAGGTCCTTCAATGGTGATTTTCAATCATGGAATTGCAGTGGAAGATAAAGGAGAAGAGGTGAGAGAAGGCACCATCCACAAGAGAATAAACCATGGAAGGAGAAGCTTCACCACCAAGAGAGTGCCTTGGATAAGAAGCTTAGAGAGGAAGCTTTAATGGGGGAAGAGAATGAAAGAGAAGGGGGGGTTGCATGGGAATTGAAAGAGGTTAGGGAGAGAAGTTGAACTTTGAAGTATGACTCACAAGTTTCTGGTTCATCAAAGTTATGACAAGTGTTACACATGTTTCTATTTATAGCTTAGCACATGAAAAGCTTCCTTAGGAAGCTAGAGGAAGAAAACTTCCTTGAGAAGCTAGAGGGGGGTCACTCACACCCCTCCAATAGCTAAGCTCACCCTATGCCAAAATACATGAAAATACAATGGGGAGCTTCCTTGGGAAGCAAGGAAGAAAAATTCCTTGAGAAGCTAGAGGGGGGCTACTCACACCCCTCCAATAGCTAAGCTCACCCTTATGCGAAAATACATGAAAATATAAAAAGTCTCTACTACAAAGACTACTCAAAATGTCTTGAAATACAAGACTAAAACCCTATACTACTAGGATGTCCTTAACTTGTAGGGTAGGGGTACCCTTAATTTGTAGGGTACCCTACAAACCTAAAATGACCAAAATACAAGGTTCAAAAGAAGGAAAACCTATTCTAATATTTACAAAGAAAAGGGGGTCATTACTTAACCCATGGGCCCAAATTCTACCCTAAGGTTCATGAGAACCCCAGGGCCTTCTCCTATATCTTTAGTCCAATCTTCTTAGAGTCTTCTATCCAATTTCCTTGGGAGGTAGGATTGCATGAGTGAGTATGTGACCAAATTAATTTCTTAGGTAGTACATCCTACCAATTTTGTTAACAATTTCTTGTAACTGCAAACAAGGAAACCTCAAAACTAAACGCAAACATTGGTACTGGCATTCAAAAAAAAAATATCACTCAACAAATGCAATAAAATGCATCTGGCTTGATGACCAAAAACCTTCACTACTTACTAACTAAGAATCATCTAATCAAGGATATAAATAGAAACTAAAATTTTGGCTCTAAGAATTCAAATAAAAAATCATTTCATCGAAACTACAAACATCTCTCAAAAGTTACACTTAATGTTGTATTCTAAGATTTAACAAATTGTAGTTAATATTAATAGATATAAGGTTCAATTAAGCTTTCAAGTATATGTGTAAAATTGAAAATTCTAGGTACAAAATCTATTGTTTGAAGTTTTAAAAGTACAAATCCATAGATCATCTAGATATGAAAATTCATTCCCATTGCACTCAAAGAATAGCATATGCTACTAAAGTATGATATATTCCTCAAAGAATCACACTCACTTAAGTAAAAGTCATGCCATAGCCTGCATTTATTTTGATATTATACAAACACACTTACATGGAATTATCTTCAATAGAGTTCAAACCATTAATAAAGACATATCAACAGCTAGAAATTATAAAGGCCTATATAGCCATGCTCCTTTTGAATTTGAAGCAATGCCTATCATACTGATACACATAATTAATGATCACTAGTATAAGCATTAAGCAATGCACTTCATCATGCAACTTTCCAACAATAAAGTGGTGGAGTTTCAGAGTCCTTTCATGTAGATAAACCATCATTTGCATATCTATTGTGACACTCTCTACCCCACACAGATATACGTAATAAATGAAATATAAATGTGGAACTAATTAAAATTTCATCAAACGCATAGTATCTAAAAACATTTTTAAGGGTAAAAAGTTCACATTCACTTCTCAACTATCGAAATAGAACTAGCCCAAATAAGGAAATTGAATTGTCTCAGCTCAAAACTCGGTCGTCCAAGTTTATGAAAAGGAATTCAACTAACAACCGAAACCATACACTGTTCATGGAATTATAACATGTGAATTAAAATCCCTGTGCCCTAATGTCAGATCTATCAGAGAATTTTCCTAAGAAAGGCTAAGCCCCTCCATCTCCGGCATGATCATCATCATAGGCTAGCTCACCTAAAACAAAATGACATTCTGCCCAAACACAACCACACACTGAGAGTGAGTTATCACATTTTTAAATAAAATACGGATAAACAAAGACATAAGCAAAATATATTAAGGAAATATTTATCACATAGCCCAACGTAATACGATTCTTTTCACTTGACCATATTATCATTTAAAATTTATTTTTCAATCACCAATCACATTACACGTGAATCACACACTCAACTTTAGACATAACAACATTAACAATTTCATAGTAAACAACTCACAGGTGTTATGCAACAATTATAATACGACTCAAGGCTATATGCAATGTGGTACCATGTCAGTGAAAAACAGCACCAGAGTGCTTAGGAGTACATAACAAGACACGCCACATAATGGGTATGTCAGGTCACACTAAGTGAAATCATAAGGTGACCAGTCAAGGTCACTCTGTTTTTGCGAGAATTCTCCAACCATATGGGATCAACATAGGCTTAAAAGAGCACTCAAATCGAGTGTATTTACCCCCAAGGCCTAGTCTCCAAAGAATCCATTAGGGTCTCTCCTTCCTCATTCCAGTCCAACCCCTAAAACAACTTTTGCATGCTGCTCATGAATTATACAATACTCATGACCTCACACTTATTTTCAAACACATTTAACATAATGCGCTACAATTTACACCTTAGGTTCCTAACTTAGAATCCTACACTTTCATTTTAAGACCTCGTGCATAAAGATTTTTCTCAAGGTAAACACCAGTTGAGTTATTGTATAATTCATAACTCACAACAAGTAATATCACCTCAAGTATTAACTCACACTTATTCACAACCAAATTCCATGTCCACAATTTTAACATCTCATAATTTAAAACATATTCAATTTATCTCTTACACACAATTTTATTAATAATTTCATGATCCCAATATAACAATTAGAAAACAATCCCATGTCAAGAATTCTTATACATACACAAATATATATGACTAACACATATGTATAATATCATATCTTAATATTTCTAAATCCCAACACAATTAATTTTCAAGATCTTACCACGACATAATAATAATAATAATAATAATAATAATAATAATAATAATAATAATAATAATAATAATAATAATTACAAAAGACACCATCTGCGAACGAATTAGTCCTGAATGTAACAAAGCTTTCCTACATGTATATAATGACAAATTGTCCTGGTTTAGATCAAAATTACATAAACCACTTAAAAATAATCTTTCTTGCAAATTTTAATTATCTATTCATGTGTATAGTGTACTAGCAAAAAAAGGAACTACTTATCTAGCACTAATAATATAAAATGATATTTCATATATATTTTTTCTTTTATATACAAATATTTTATATGGTTTAAAGATAGTAACCATCACAAGGCTAAGGATTTGTATCTCCAAATTGTTTTAATTGAAAATGTATTCATATAATGACAGAGCTTTAATCAATTTTATGATCAAAGCGCAACTTCTGAAAATTTACTAAAGAAATGACTTTGAAGCTAAAAAAAACATTTTAATACCTTATACCTACACAATCACAAAAGAGGGACTCATGAATAGTGAATTGGAATAAAGGAGGAAAGGCCAAACTATAACATTTATACGATAGATTTTTCACTCATAATTGCTACACATAGTCACAATAAGGAATTGATTTCCTCTTCGCCACATTTTTATTTTACACAGAAGAAACAACATGATACTTGTGATGGAAATTTACACATTAAACATTGAATACAATTCTTCACACCAAATAATTTACTTTTCATAATTGAATTAATACAATTACTTAAAGTTATGCTAACACACAAATATTTAAAGGTAATTCAATCATTTGGAAAAAGGTATAGTTCATATACATGAATTTTCAACGCACTCAAGTCATAATCTTAATTTCAACAATTCACACTAAATAGAAGAAAAAAAAACCTAATTCTTAAGATTCACACTCAACATGAAAACACAACAATTTCGCATTGGAACACCAATTAGTTCATCAGACACAATCAATATGCGATTAAAAACATAAGAACATAATTGAATTTCATAAAACAACCCAAAATAATCCAAAAATTAATCCTCTAGGGATCCATACACATGTTCATTCTAATCCCCAAATGTGAGTAACTCATCCCTTACCTCGATGTAGTCGCTCAAGCGTTCTCAATTAGCAATGGTGGCGTTTCTGGTGCTCTCTAGAGTTCCTCGCGGTTGTCCTGTTAGGATTCTTGAAAGTCAGAGCAAAAAGAACATAAAATGTTTTGTAAAACTGCTCTGGAGTTAAAAATTTCTTTACATAGTGAAAATTCTAATGACCTAATTCTTATTCTTATTTTATTTATTTACTTAAAAAAAACCCAAAGGAAACAGGCTGTTACATCTATCACCCTTGACAGCATCTACAGCAGCAAGGGACTCGAGTTCTGCCATTTCTTCTGGTGTTAGTTTGACAGACAAAGCTCCAATGTTCTAATTGAAGTTCTCAAGTTTGGTGGTTCCAGGAATAGGGCTCACGTCATTTCCTTGGTGATGAACCCAGGGCAATGACAAGAAGCAGAAACAAGCCATAGCATGTATTGTGACACCCTCTACCCCTCACATATATATTAATAAAGGAATAAAAATTCAAATATCAATTAAAAGTATTTTTAAATACAAGCTTTTCAAATGGGTAAAAGGCTCACATTCACTTTCTTCTACATCATATTCAAACTTGTCCAAATAAATAATAAAGTCATCTCGACTCAAAGAAGGTCATCTAAGTTTCATACAATTAATATGAAACCTATATCCTAATGTCACACCCTATCAGAGCGTGGTGTTCCCGTGTCCTGTAGCATGAGGTTCTTCATAGTCATCCACCTATTCATCTGCTCCCCCGAACACAAAGTTCAAGATCATCACAGGATCCAAACACAAACAGCAAACCGGGAGTGAGTTATCACATTTCTAACTACTAGAGAGAAACAACACAACATATAGTACCCAAATACAATTTACTTAGCATATCTCACATTATTTCATCACTTTGTCATTCATCAATCACACTTTTCATCCATCAATCGCACCTTTCAATCATCAATCACAATACACAGGAACCACACCCTCCGATCAAGACATAATAACACATCAATTTCATAATAAACAATTAGCAAGCGTATGCGACAGTTATGCTAAGACTCAAGCCTATATGCAATGTGGTACCATGTTAGTGAAAAACCTCGTCGGGCGCCTAGGAGTACATGACAAGACAAACCACACACTAGCAAGTCAGGTCACTCTCACTAGGTAATATCATAGGGAGACCAGTCAGGGTCACAATGTTTTGCGAGAATACTCCAACCATATGGGATCAACATAGGCTTAAAGGAGCACTCAAACCGTGTGACCCCCAAGGCCTACACTCCGAAGAGTCCGTCAGGGCCTCTCCCTCCTGATTCAGGTCCAACCCAGAAAACATTTTAGCACACAAACTCTATCGATGAACTGTACAAAACACACGACTCCTCAATTGTTCTCAAAATAATTTTAACTCATCGCCCTTTAAGGGTCTTATCATTAACTCGTCGCCCTTAAAGGGACTTAACATCAACTCGTCACCCTAAAAGGGACTTAGCATCAACTCGTCGCCCGAAAAGGGATTTAGCATTAACTCGTCGCCCTTGAAGGGACTTATGATCGTGTGATTGTACAATTCATAGTTCACAACTCAATGCACATATATATCTCAATCATATACATACTCAATTTATCACATACACTTAATCCCAATCACAATGGTATAATCTCAATTTAACATGTTATCACATCTCATGAATCATATACACTTTACCTATGAACTATGCAATACACACATTTACTCAATTGTTTTCAAAATCATTTTAATTCGTCGGATTCCCACAGTGGATCCCATCACAATACTCGTCGCCCTTAAAGGGTCTTACAATTGTGTGATTGCACAGTTCATAGTTCACAATTCAATACACACATCTCATCTCAATACACATGTATTTCATCATCCGTCACATGTTCAATTTATCACATACTCACAGTTTGAATCATCATTTCATAACCTCAACATAACAATTTATACGAAAGATTTTATCACAACATGGGATGTAAAACCTCTGAAATAGTTTCTCACAATTGTATCAAAATCATGGGTCAAACACAAAGACATCAAGAGCACTCAAGTTTATCAATCAATTCTCATCAGGACATCAATTGGTACATAGAACACAATAATATTGTATTTATAATCATAAAGAAAAATTATAATTCAATAAACATCCCAAAATAAACCCAAATTTAGTTCTCTAAGGATCCCTACACATGTTCTCACTAACCACCAATTGTGAATAACCCATCCCTTACCTCTGAGCGGACTCACGTGTCTTCAGCCAGTGATAGTAACATCTCTAGCGGTTTCCTGAGATTCTTTCAGTTATTCCTCCGACTGCTCCGATAGAATTCTCAAACGTCAGAGAGACAGAGAAGAGATTGAAACCTCCACTTGTACTGTCTTCATGCGATTCATTTTTCTCTCTCCACGAATATTATCTAAACAATCCCAACGGTGGAAGTGTGCACAACTGAATTTCGAACAACATATCCAAATTTCATGAAAATCCAACGGTTAACAAAACCAGGATCGTAGTTTTACCGAGACAGTTTTGGGTTTCTGCGGGAAATTAAAATGCTACAATGCGAAGGGTTTTCCTCTAAGCTCAGATATGATTTTGAAATTGAAAACGGTGAGAATGTTCGAAATTGGGTTGCGAACGTGGTACTCAAATTTCATGATGATCCAACGGTGAACGAGTTCGAGATCATCATTTTTCTGAGACAGGTTTGGTGAGTTGCGGGAAAAAGAAAAGATTTTGAGAGGAGAAGGGGAAAAACGAAAATGAGGCCAAAAAGAGGCACCTCACTTAACATAACTATTTATACCTAGGTACTCAGCCTATTATTTGCTCTATATTTAATTATTTGTTTATTTTATACAAACAAACTCTATTTTATTTTCTATCAAACAAATAAATGAAATACCCTTTTCATTTTCTATCAAATCATTATTTTAATTAATAATTATATCTCCTTATTTATTTATTTATAAAATCTCATCATTTTTCTAAAACTCTATTTATTTATAAATAACAATCCTTTTTAATATAGATTACAAAAATTGGAATGTTTCATGTATGAGATCATATTTCAATGTTATGTTTTCCTTGTCATTGTGCATAAAAACAATAAGTCTTTTAGTGTTTGCAGTTAGTGAGCATAATTTTTGTATGATAAAGATATACTCATGGAGATCACAATAGATGATAAGAATGAATGATTCTACTGTTTGGGTAAACTTATTTTGAAGGATTTTTAGGAGAAGAAAATAAGAAGACAAAATGAAATGAGCTTATTCATAAGCTCAAATTAACTTGTACAAATTAATTTGTAGAAGTTCTTTCTTCTAATCATTAATGATAGGACTTAGGACTGATTAAAATTGAAAATTCCGAAGACAGTTAAGGTTAGAAGTCATGGTCATTAAGTGAACGCAACATTCAATGGTCTTAAAGTTATCCAAGGCTTCAAAGCAATGCTAGGAGATTTGATTATACAAGTTTACAATTGGCATGACTTTCAGAACTTCTGTGATAGCATGTTTTTCAACAAACCTGCCGGAAGTCATCTTGTGTCAAATTCTCAAGCAACTTTGTTCCCGATGACAAGAATCCTCGTCCAAGAGGACTCACTACTACAAATATTGCCTTTTACATCACCTGTGCTACGACGGTTATTTAGATAACCGATTTAAATAGTGACGCGGTGGCATTTTTGCAATTATTTTGAAAAAAATTACATTTTACGACATACATTCTAAGGCGGTTATTAAAAACCGCCTTAGAATGTTATATTATATAAAATTTACGCCGGGTTTTAGTGTAAAACCGTCGTAGTTGGGTTAAAAAAAAAAACAAAGCCCGTTAAAACCTAGGTAATGACGCGGTGGCTAAGGCCTTCCCCTCTTCGTTACTGAACCCTAGCCCCTCTCCCTCCCTTTCCCTCAGATTTCTCACTTCCTTTTCTCCTTTCCATTTCTCACCTTCTCCCTCTCTCTTCATCTCTTCTCTACCCCTTTTTTGGTTTTCCTTACTCTTACGAATCAAAACCCGCAACTTTGGACGTCGTTGGAGGGCTTTCGTCGCTACCCACCATAACTTACGAGGTAAGTACTCTAAATTTCTCATTTCAGGAATTTGAAGCCTGTGCTTTGGCTAAGTTTTTTTTTTTTACCTTTACTCACATTTTTTTACCTCTTCCTTTGTTGATGTTGATTGCGATTGGGTTAAAAATATTGGGTGAGGTCTACATCATAGCTATGTTGCTAGATTTTTGTTGGTATGAAATTAATTGAGCGAAACTAATTGGATGTATATTTGCTGAGTTTTTACAATAATCAATCCATGTTAACACCCGCTTTCCCATTTTGATATTGCTCATTTGAGAAAATCAAATGATTTCAGAAAAAAAATACTTTTCGTTAGGAAAATCACAAACAAACATTTATTCTTTTGCTTTTTCTGAATATTGCTCCCATAGCAGTGATGACTCTTGTCAAACCGTGAGAGAAGAGAAGATTTTCATAAAAAGTCTCATGTTGGTGACCTTCTTTCCCCTCATTCTTCTTTTCTCTCTTCTTCTACACTGTTTCAGGGGTGACCACTGGTAGCAAGGTGTATTAGGTCCAATTCATAGTACCTGAAAGCACACTTTACTCAAAGTGGGAGGAGGTGTTAGTAGGAAACAACACGTCTGGATCCACAGGTTTGCCATATTTACGCTCCTTACAAAAATTATACAGTTATAAGCATTATGATATAGAATTTAGGTGGGAAAGAGAAAGACAGAAAGAAAGAGGGGAAGAGAGAAGGAAACAGAATAGAGAGGATGGTTAATAGTTTGGTTCAAGAGTTAAAACTGAACTGAACTCAACTGAATTAAAACATGGTTATTAAGAACCAAAGTGAACCATTTATTTTTCATTCTGAACAGAACTGAACTATTGCAAGTTCAGTGAATTGGTTCTTTATTAAAAAAACTGAACAGAACTGATACATGTTTAAGAATTTTTTATTTTTTTTGCTAAACTGATCTCTGCTGCAAATTTTCTGTTGACGGCATTGCTGAAGGTTCCTGCAACACATTCCAATTTGGGTTCTGCAACTATTTTCTGTTATTTTGTCATCTCCCATCTTGGCTTTAAATTATTTGCATCAAACCCCACCATAAATTATTATTCAAGTATCAATTTCGGTTATTTAATGTTTAAGTCTAAGTAATAAATTGCCAAGAGCTTCTATGATGAAATTTATGAAAGATTCACAGATCTTATTAAGAGCCACCATAAATTATATAGTGTTGTTGGTAACAGGCACTGCTTAATTGAAAGCTAAGCTTCTATTATTAACAGTTTAGTTCTAGTGCACTGAACTATGTTTAATAGCAGTTTGATTAATAAAACTTAAAACAGTTTAGGTTTAGTTTTTTATAAAATAATTCAGTTTTTAATAGTTTAATTCATTTTGGTATTAAAGTAGTTCACAGATCAAAATAATTTTTTGGACACCCCTAAATACTTTCCATTTGATAATGGCATAATATATGGGAGAATTTACATAACTCATGAATGATACTTACTAGGCCTACTGCAATGTCAAGGTGATACTTGCGTCCTGTAGTGTGCACTGCTCCACCACGACTAGAAGTCCGGTTAATTTTATTTTGAGCAGACTGATCCTTGAACTTCTTATCAGTCACCCAATATATTAAAAGATCAACCCACGCCTGTTCACCTATCCAATGAGGTCTCTTCCTCTTATCCCTAGCTTTGGTGAGCATATCAGAAAGGCGTTTTTTAACTTTTGTTTCATACACTTTTTTAATTTGCCACTCATCCTGAGCTGTCCAAGTAACTCTTGTCTGCAAAAGTAAAGAAAATGTTTGTCAATTACATCACAAGATAAAAGCAAATATATAAATAAATACATAAGAAGTAACATATATAGTCACCTTAAACTCCGTCCACCATCTGACCTGCACATCCTCAGGGACAGCCTCATAATGATGGTAGGGGCCCTCAAAATGTGACCTAATTGCAAGGCCAAGTGCCTTAACAGCATGACGATTAGGGGTCCAACTGTAAAACATTCAAGTTCTGAACACCACCAAACCTAATAATAATGTTCCCATTCTTTTAAATTTAATAATAACATATAAAAATGTATATATGTACTAGTAATATCCGTGTGTGGTAAGGATGGATAATCATCTTAATAAAGTAAAGACCACAATATATATACTTGTACTGCTAAAACACTTTGTTTAACAGCTAAGCATGTGTGCGCACTTAAACGAAATTTTAAAAAACTAAAGGGCGAAAAATTGGATCATATGTGATTTCTTGTGTTTAACATTTTCTTCTTTTGTAGATGTGTAATTTGTTCTTTTTTGGGTGTCTTTTCAACATAGATTAGGATCAACGTTTTGCTATTGTTCGGGGACACTTGAGAGTATTTAAATTGAACCATTATTCTTTCGGACCTAATTGTTTAATACGATACAAATGTGATGTGGCGTGTCTTCTAGAAATCCATTTCTTAATGAGATCAAACTTTGACACTCGCCCAATTAACTTTGCACTTTCATAAAATTTAAAAGTTATGATATTATTTTTCAGATCAATCAGGCTTTTAGAAGATTGTGAATTCATCATCAGCTCAGTTCTAACGTGACTGGTAAGTCAATTCACAGAAAAACCCACTTAGCATGAAGCTTAATTGAGCCAATAATAGTTAACTTGCTTTTAGATTATTAATGGGTGAGAGTAGATGTGATTCAAATTGTTAATTGTATGATATATGATATATGATATGATTGTATCTAAATAGACGAAGTTCTTGTTGCTTAAATAATTTGGCCAGAGATTTTTTTTCTTTTAAAGAGAATAACAAGATTTTATTAGAAAGGGCTAGTAGGGAAGTTGATCTTAAGCCGTGTAAAGGAAACAAGAATGCTAAAAAACCAAACCATAAAAGGTCAAATTGTACAATGTCATAGACCTTTATCCTGTTTCATCTTCCCATAATATTTGGAATGGTATAGAATATAAAAGTTTTTCTAACTAGCGGGACAAATCCAACTTTCTCAGAAGATGGACAGAGTCTATACCATGGATTTTAAATCACTGAACAATGTAGGAATGAATGACTGCTAGTCTCTGAGTAGGGAAAAGAAAAAACAAGAAAGTAGACAGAACCTTTGTGTGAGTCATGACTTGGTTTGTACATGTGCTACAAATCATATGTGATTAGTTATGTCAAGTGTTGTCCAAACTCTAAATGATGACTTGACCTTTGTGTGAGTGATGTATAATGGATAAGCAAAGGTGTCTGGCAATTAGAAACATGCCTCTTTCTAGAGATTCAATAAGAATTTTGAAGAATAATTTACGTGAATTGACACTACAATAATACAAATAGTAGCATGTCTATGATCTTAAGGTATGGGTTCTTTGCCAACAACAGCTATTCCTTTTAATCAAACTTGTCTGCTTTTATGTGTGATGTTTGGTCTTCATTCTTTTATGCTTAATAGGAACCAACTTTATTATTTGAGACATGCATTTATCAAACTTTTGTAGTATATAGAAAATCTATTATGTTATTAGCTTTACACACTTTCTTTCCAGTTATATAATTATCAAGTTCATAAAAATGTTAAGGAATTATTTTAAAAATATTTTGAGTCTTTATTTTGCATTGGCTAATGTAATTATCCCACAGGAAAAGGGCCGGCCACTTCCAAAATTTGGTGAATAGGATGTCAATCATCCAACCTCAGCTGAGGGTTTCACAGTGATTTTTAATAAGGCCAGGGATGAGAAAAAGACAGGTGGCAACCCAGATTCACCAGGAAAGACTGCCACTGATCCTCATAGCAAACCTGTAGTAGAGCCTGACAAAACTCAAACTGTAAGATGTTCTTGATGAATTCTCTCTCTACTTACCTGACAAACACACCACTGTTTTTATTTTTAATCTGAATACAACATATTTTGGTCCATCTGAACAGGAATTTTAACCATGCAAAAATGCTGATTGTGTTGTGACATGTGTGTCACGTCATGTATGCCTGTGTTCTTTGCATGAGTTGAGAAACTATTGGATGTGACATTTTCAGTAACTTGAGAAAATATGGTAGAACAAGAATACTAGCTTTGGCCTACTAAATTCAAGATGTATTAAAACTCTAATTTATAGTTTGTAAATTATAACCTTTGCTGAGTTTTCTTCCCCCTCTTTGTTAACAATACAAAGCCTTGGCATACTAAATCCATGATGTATTGAAACCATGATTTATAGTTTGTAAATTATAAACTCCTCTGGGTTTTGTTCCCCCTCCTCATTTTGGTATCAATCTCTGCCGACCTACTAAATTCATTCACAGTATTCACTCTTGGTTGAAATATATTTTTTCCTTATTAAGCTGTGATTAAGATCTTGTTAAAAGCATTAAAATGTCCAAAACAAAAAAGGAAAAGATGGCCTTAATTCAATATATCTTGAAGCAACAAGGCATGAAAACAATAGAAACATTGGTTCATCCTTCATACATAAAAGATAAAATATATAATAAAAAATAATTTAAAATATCAAATATTTTATTCATATGTCATTATATAACTAATAATAAAATATTTACATGTCTTAACTAAAATAATTAGTATAAATATTTTTAATTAGATATATTTTTCAACAATAAATATAAGTTATACAATGATTTTATACATATGTGAACTTTACTTAAAAAATGCTATTTTCTAATTGCTCTTGTCTTTAGTCAACTAGGCCTCTACCCTTTAGAATCAACCCATTGTTTCCGTTGATCTAAAAGCTAGCCAGCTAGGCAGCAAAAAATGGAGCAATCATAAATAATGGAAAACAAATGAACAAAAGATATAATAATTTTCAAAGACAATAACAACACAAATGAGCCTCATGTCACTCATGAATGCCCTTACGTACAGGGAATTTAATTACTTGACTTTTGTACATAATTGACATTGTTATACACCTACAAAATCGGGCCTTGGTTAATGGATGTTGTACTGATTGAAGTAATATTTTTGTGTAATTCAAGCTCTAATTCAATGTAATTAAATTAGTGGGCACATAGAAACTCTGGAATGGTATTATTATCATGTGAAAGAAGCTTGTTGCCCTCAACATGTTAAAGAATACATGAGTATGCTTTTCCCTGTTCTGGTCAAGTTAAGATGTTAGGCAAAACTTAATTTGTTTCCATTTGACTAAATATTTAAATTATCCTTATTTCACTTAAAATAAACCTCTTTACTGGTTGTACTATTTTATAAACCTCAAACATGATGCATTGTTATTTGAGTATGATTGATCCAGCTGATAGTTTCCCCCATTGATGGTACAGATTATATGTCGTCATTACAACATTTGTGTTAGTGTTTTCCCTTTAACTGCATCCCCGCACTCGTTGTCATTGACACTGAGCATCTTTCGAGGTATGTCTCTATTTTTAAAAAGTGGTATGATTGTAACATGTCGTTGTTCAAATATCGATATTGTTTCATGTTACTAGTTAGTTGCATTATGAGTGAACCTTAGTTCCCCGTTCGAGATTCGATACATCGATTAATACGGATAGTTTGAATTAATCGATGTATTGATTCTTGAATTGTCCGTTTGGACAGTTTGGGATGACATATTTTTATAGTTGAATCATACGTAGAGGTAAATTATCTTTTGAATGATTTGAATAAATTTTGGTATACTGCATTTGACATTGTTCTTCGGGTGCATATTTGATCGCGGTGATTGTTCACACATTCATCGCTTTCATCTTGTGTACTTGAAGACCAATGCGAAATGCTGCCGAAATTTCATCAAATCACTCGAAAGAGATTTTACTTGTACGTTTGATTCAACTATAAAAAATGTCTTCCTGAATGGGGTAGGGCCACACCTTCAATGCAAAAAAGTGAGTTTAGCATGCATCACAGATAACTTATTCATTGTCATGAATAGCAAATACGAAACATGGATCGAAGTTGGATGAAAGCAAAACGCATCAGTGATGAGTATGAGAACGGGGTGGAACAATTTCTACTGTTTACGCAACTTAATGCTGAAAGTTTGAGGGGCAATTATTTTTGCCCATGTGTTAAATGTCTTAATGGTAGACGACAGTCAGTTGATGAAATCCGATCACATCTGATATGTTACGGCATCATTCCAAATTACACAAAATGGATATGGCATGGGGAATCGGCCGACATTCCAACTGTTTCTCAGTCTCAGGCGATTCTTTGATCTTCCATACTGGTCTGATCTATATGTGCGTCATTGTCTAGATGTTATGCATGTGGAGAAAAATGTATGTGATAGTTTAATTGGTACTCTTCTTAACATTAAAGGGAAGACAAAGGATGGTTTGAAATGTCGTCAAGACTTGGTTGACATGGGAATACGAGAGCAGTTGCATCCCATATCACAAGGTCGACGAACATATTTACCCCCAGCATGCCACACACTGTCAACAGCAGAGAAGAAAAGCTTTTGTCAATGTCTGCGGAATGTCAAAGTTCCACAAGGATACTCTTCAAATATCAAGAGCCTTGTCGCCCTCAATGATCTTAAGTTGGTTGGCTTGAAGTCTCATGATTGCCATGTCTTAATGCAACAATTATTGCCTGTTGCGATTCGCGGCATCTTGCCTGACAAAGTTAGAGTTGCCATAACCCGTTTGTGCTTTCTTTTTAATGCCATATGTAGTAAAGTCATTAATCCTCATCAATTGGATGACTTGGAGAATGAGGCTGCCATTGTCATTTGTCAGTTAGAGATGTATTTCCCACCATCATTTTTTGACATCATGGTTCACCTCATTGTTCATCTTGTGAGGGAAATTCGGTTGTGTGGTCCGGCGGCTTGACAAGCAAACAAACAGAAGGCAAGTCTTGCTTAAGTTTGCTTTCTTCCATGACTCCGTCTTAAATGTCTGCCATTCATTTCTTGGATTGCGTCCATGACTACAATCTGTTCGAACTATTTCCTCAACCAAATCATTTTGCTCTCCTTGTGTTTAATTTCAGCAAGATTTTGGACTTTTATGTTTTCTTCTGCTTTAATCAGAGGAACAAGGCGTGGGTTTTCCTGCACATTTAATAGGTTCATTTTTTCTCACTTAAATAAAGCATTTCTTTTCTGTGATTCGTATTTCTTTCAGTTTCTGTTTGTGTCTCTTCTTTTGTTCACTATTTATTACATTTATTTGTTGCATTGTCTTCCTTCTTGCTTCCCATTTTCCAAGTGAGTGGAAAGGGGAAAAGAACAAGTTTTGCTTCTTATGTTTGCTTCAATTTATTTGAGTTTGAGATATTTAGGGCTACTGTAGAATCAGCTTCATATCTTCTCAACTTCGCAATCCAAAAGTTAAAGATAGATATATAATATAGATCATATGACATAACGTAATGCATACTTAATAGAATATAAATAACCCAATGCTCACAACCTCACACATTGCTTTTAGCTGTTGATAACTTTTTATAGGGATATAGTCTTTTTATATTGTATTACGATTTAGGAGATAAATATGCATCTTATCTAAACAGTAAATGAAGTTTGCGTCTCCATTATCCTCATCAAAGAAAAGTGGGAAGTCTGCTTCCTAGATGTCAACCATAGTAGCAAAACTGTCTAAATGAGCTTAAGTGCTATCGTTTGAAGGCCAAGAAAAAGATGAATTCCCCAAATCCAGAAGTTAGAATTAGATATAAGCTTGAAAAGGTTGGATTTCATTGCGACTGTAATTTTTAGTTTAAAGTTTTGTTTCCTGTAGCTGTTGTACCTTGCTTCTTCAATGTTGTTGATAATTTACTTTTATGATTTTATGATCTATGTTTTATGACATCCTCCAGTTTTCTAGCAAGTAACAATGGTATGAGCATTGTCCTGGTATTCACTAAATTAATGTGGCTCCCCCTTTCTTTGATGTATGGGCATTGAAATAACAAGAATGTTGCTACATATGGATTTGTATTTGAAATACCTCCATGAAATTCTATTTTCTATTTGGGGAAGTTTCTGTTAAGTTATATTTTTCTTTGAGACATTACTACTTCGAATATATTTTTTTCCAGTTACCTGGCTTGTTAGTATAAAATCACAATATACATCAACTTCGATAATAGATATTTTTAACATGGCCATTCACCTCATAAGTACAAACATGATTTAGTGCCTTAGATAGGCTGGAAAGAGGCATTGTTCCTTTCCTCCTTATTTTTTCCTCTTCTAACTTGCAGTCTTTTATTTTAACTTGGTTTATTTTAACTTACAATTTCTATCTTATTCTGAAAATTTTCCGAAATCTTGATCACCACCCAGCTTTTGTTGTTGTATATAACATGGATACAACTGAAATTGTATCATTTTATCAGGTAAATGTTTTTCATCATGTTTTATTTTCTTGGGTTTTCTGTGTTTTCTGACTCATTTTTACATCTTATCAGAATTCACCAGACGAGCTTTATCTGTTGTTTGAGCAGTTCTGTGACCACTTCCATGCAACATCAAGGAATTCAATGTATATGAATTTCATATCTTCTCATTCGAATAATATCCACGCACTGGAACAGCTCCGGAGCATTAAAGATAAGGCAAGCAGCTCTGCACAGGTAGTGTTGTTGGTTGTATCCTTCTAATCACTTGCCTCCTCTGTCCCTCCCTTCCTAGATAAAAGAAAAAACAAAAGACAATGTACGTGATGTGCTAATGTGTTCTGTGTATAAATTTTGTTTGTAGTTTTGCAGTTTGTGAAGAATATTTTTGAATCAAGATTCATTGTACGTACACATTACTTTTGAATCAAGAATATTTTGATAGAAAAGCTTTATACTCTATGATCACATCCCAGTGGCAAAAATATTTGCTTAGTAATATTCTAATTGATTAAAAAAAAGTTATAGGTTGTATACTTGTAATTGCATTTAATTCCAACCAAGACACGAGGACCAATCAAGTCATGGCTTGAGGAGTTATTTTTGTTACAGGATAGGGGAGGTTATTTTCAGCTATTGCATTTATATCTATTGTAATAGAAAAAAATTACAGAACTTATGGATGACATTCGTGAGAATGTCTCTGTGTTGACACTGCTTGCTGGATATGATTGTTAATTCATTTGCTCATATGATATCAACTAAGCCTGTTGATCGATATACAAGACCAGAATTTACAGGTAAGGAAATTGATCATTTCTATTAAAAAATTGTATATCAGTAAGAAATTTCTTTATTGGTATTTTTTATTTGATAGAGAATGGGCCGTTGGCAATTGATTCTAAACAGGCTATTAATCATATTAAGAGGAAGTATGAGTTGGAGAATATGGAAATTGTGAACAAGGAAAAAGAAAAGGTTCGATATGATTTCCTGGTATTTGTAGAATGTAATTTCCATCAACATGTTTCTAATTAATTTGAACCTTTATAGGCTGACAAAGCCATTGCAGAAATTGAGGCAAAGTGTGGCCAAAAAATTGAAGAATGCAAAGAAGAACAAAGGCAGCAGTTGATGCGCATTGAAGATGAACACACGTTGCTCGTAAGCATAGAAAAAGTCTTGAATTTGAAATTATTGGCTACTTAGAAATATTCTATCATTGCATTCTATTACATGGGATCATAAGTGTTCTGATTTGTCTTTAGTTATATTTTTAATTACTTAATGTTCTAATTAATTGAAAAAACCATTTTTTTAAATAAAGTTACTATCTGATTAGTATTTGTTAGAGATGCAATATAAAGTCATTCATGTATCGTTACCTAGCAGCTTGAGCTTTTTGGATAGTTTGTTAATGACATGGTACGAAATTCTCTATGACTATGTGGTCTAGAGATCAAAGCATTGAGGTGTGAACTTGAAGATGAGTGTCAGAAGCTGGAAGAGGAGTTGCATCTTCAAAAATCCAAAGTATGGAATACCCTGATATGATAAATTAATTTCTTGTCATAATTTTTATTATTATATTTATTCTTTGGAATATATTGCAGGAAGACAGGCAAAGGGCTTTGTTGCAGTTGCAGTTGAAAGTGATGAGTGACAAGCCCAAAGAGGACCAAGAAGTGAATTCAAAACAGGTTTACTTGTGTTTCAATCTATTTGTTTGTGTCTGTCTTCAAATGGATGCCATATTTGCTAATTTTCATGTTGGGATACCTTTGGTAGTTTGGTTTGACAGGATATTCCATTATTTCAGAGCTTCCTAATTTTGTCTGGTGATGGTGTGTTTTTACAAATGCTAAAATTAAGATAGACTCCATGCTATTACTTACTAGTAACTGTTTCCTGGAATTCTATAATTTGTTGTCTCAGACTCTCAGTCATAGCCTCTGCCAGGGAATAAATACCTTGAATTCAAATGTCAAATCAGACACTGCATTCAAAGGCGGTTATTACATAATAACCGTCTTTGAATGTTACATCTGGTCGACATTCAAAGACGGTTATTATGTAATAACTGTCTTTGAATCTCGAGGAGATGTAACATTCAAAGGCGGTTATTACATAATAACTGTCTTTGAATGTCGACCAGACGTAACATTCAAAGACGGTTATTATGTAATAACCGTCTTTGAATGTCGACCAGATGTAACATTCAAAGACGGTTATTATGTAATAACAGTCTTTGAATGTCGACCAGACGTAACATTCAAAGACGGTTATTATGTAATAACCGTCTTTGAATGTCGACCAGATGTAACATTCAAAGGCGGTTATTACATAATAACCGTCTTTGAATCTCGAGGAGATGTAACATTCAAAGGCGGTTATTATGTAATAACCGTCTTTGAATGTCGACCAGACGTAACATTCAAAGGCGGTTATTATGTAATAACCGTCTTTGAAAAGTTTTCACTTTCAAAGACGGTTGTTATAATAACCGTCATAAAAAGCAATTGCGTTTCAACGACGTTATATACAACGACGGTTTACAACCGTCGTTAAAAGCACTTATTAACCGTCGTAAAAAGCCATTTTTCTAGTTGTGACTATATGCAACAATTCCAATCCCAAGTTCCCTAAGAAGGAGAAATTATAAGTCATGAGGTTAGACCCCATATCATTGTAGATTGTAGTGATCAAAGTCCATCTCTAGAAAGAGAAACTACAGATAGCATCATAAATTAATTAAGTCACACCTGCACGTTGGAACTATTTCCTCCTCCACATCTCTTGACCACAGAGACCACTCCAACCGTGACTTCAATAGGCACACGAGTATCAATACAATGTTGGTAATAGAGATCGATGCAATCGATACCAAGCCTCTTTAAACTGCCCTCACAAGCATCCATCGCGTAAGCTGGATCACCACGGATATCCCATTTCCCTTCAGGATAGCTGATTCCAAACATGGTAGCCAATTCAACCTTCTCTCTCACCCCTCCCTTCAAAGCCTGCCACATACAAATATTCACACATCATCACATCACATCACATCAAATCATATCTACATACACATATACGATACGTGAACCCATATGATAGATTCATCGATACCATTAAGACATATCTTGATTGCAAGAAAACCCTATCCCATTAGGTGAGGTCTAACTACATGATCACACGATGCCATTCAACACGACACACTTAAAAACCAAAGCTTCAGAAATATATCTAGATATGTATGAAATTTTATAAAACAGAATAAATATATAGTTGCAGTTGCAATTATATATACAATTCAAATTAAGAACATAACATAAGATTACTAAAAACAAAATGAAAATGATAAATCATAAACTACTTCCTATTGTCTAAGAATAGGAATAATATTATCAATCGTATTTTTTTTCTTCTGAAATCATAAGGCAATTTCCATTTTTCATAACTTCTTTCAAATATTGAGATATCGAACAGTCGACAAAGTATCTAAAAGTATCGGTGTCAAATACATATCGGATTAGAATTCATAAAGCAAATTAAAGTATTGTGCTTTTATAGTATCATATCATATGCATGGTCCAGAATGATGGTATCAAAGAACAGTAGACAAAGAATGAAAAAGTCATGAACCTTTGCTATAGACATCAGAAGTGTCGAGAAAAGTGACACCGCTTTCGATGGCGTGGTGGATGAGAGCAATCATATTGTTCTGGCTTTGGAGGACCATAGAATGCAGACATGCCCATGCATCCAAGTCCATGCATAGACACTTCCAACCCTTGTGAACCCAGTTTCATTCTACCCACTTATATTTATTACAAGTTTGAAAAACTATTTTTAGGTACTATTCAGAACTCGAAGTGATACATCATCGTATTACCTGCTTTGAAGGATTTTTATTATTATTATTTTTTTACAGTTTTTACTGGATAAAAAACTTATTTAACTTAAAAAATATTATTTGATAATTTTAATAACTTGCAATATTTTTTAAAATGTTATTTTAAGTAATATTTTTTAAGATATTAGTTTTTAGTTTCTGTCTTTTATTTATTTTTATCCTTATATTACTTTTAATCCTTATAATAAAACACTTTGTACATCAATTACACACATTAATAAAAATAATTAATTTAGTTGATTTTATTGATTTTTTTATAAATATTATTAATGTATCAATTATGTCCTTATTAATAATCATTAACTTGTTACGGGTGATGTGAAAATATTAAACTCCAAGAATATTGAATAAGGACAACTAATGAAAAAAAAGATTAAATGTTTCATAGGAATTTTAAAATGTCCTATTAAAAGGACCATCAATTTCTTTTAAATAGTACCTTATAATAATGATCAGAAGGAGCATTATTTATTTAATTTATGTTTTACCCTAATCAATAACCTTTGACATAAGTGACATATGCTTGCGTTTCTTAATCAAATGGTCTTCCACGAAGATTTTCACTACTTTCGATGAAAACAATTTTGTATCAATATCATACTCTGCAAAAAGAAATTGTTTTACCATTTTTGAATAAGGTAGATTTTATATAATTTTATTATATTTTAACCACACAAAATCAACATAATAAAAGTATGAAGTTTACTTAAATGTGTTATTTTTATTTTAAACTTGATTGCATATATTTTTAGATATTAAATAAGATTAACTGTGGAATACATATTAGAAAAAAAATACAATAATTGAAACTAAAGAATATAATTACAATAGTTTATCTATTAATAAGAATTACAATATATTAGAATAACTTAAAAACTAAATTATAAATAACCAAAATATATTTTTGTCAATAAAAAAACTAAATTTAATATAAAAATATTATTTAAATATGTTCATTTATACCATTATACATTTGTCAGTTATTTTTTAATAGATAATGTTATCAAAAATCTTATATTTTGTAAACTAACTTAATAATTTTTAACCATTAGTAATTTTTTAACTTTTAACTAATTTTTTAAATTTTAGTTAACAAATTAGTTTTGCTAAATATAATTAAAGGGAGAAAAGTATAACTAAAATTGTCTTAAGAAATAAGCTAAGATATTGATGTGGGAAAATTGCATGGTATATAAACACTATACTTTGTGCTTCATAATTTATATATGGGTTTATTATCTTTTCGATCTTTAAACTTTTTTGAATTTGTTTTTAGAGGTTTATTTTTTCTAATCCAGTTTTAGTCTTTTAAATGTTTTTTATAGTTATTTTTAATTTTTTTTAACTTTTTTTCGTCCTTAGTTTTAGTCCTTTAAAGGAATTAAAACAAGAAAAAAAAAAGTTAAAAGATTAAAAACAGAAATAAGTAATTTTAGGGCTAAAAACATAAATTCTAAATAATTTAAGGACTAAAAAATAATAAACCGTTTATACATTATATAGACAGATAAAATAGATTAGGTTTGTGATTTTGAGACATTTTTCCATTAGCCCAGAAATAGAGCGTTCTTTTGAGTTTTTTAGGGGTCCTCTAGCTTAGGCTCAACCAATTGGAAGTTCTAAACAGAAGAAACTTGTCTGTGGTTTTCTGGAACTTGGAATGATTCTCTGATGGCAGAGAATGCAATTTGAAGTTTATCAATTGGCTTTCTGGTGAGAGTTTAGCTTAGCAACACAGACAAGTTCCTTCTGAGTGGCTTCTTCAACACAGACTAGCAGGAGCCAGAGCATCTAATAATCTTCTCTTTTCAGAGGACCTTGGAACTTGTTTTAATCATCAATTCATCATATTCCTTCTTTCTTGCAAGACAGCTATTTCTTTTCTTTATCCTTATTCTTCCTACTTCAACAATCAAAACTTTAATAATTCACTACTAGTTCAAGTCTCTCTAATAGACAAGGCCTATCTATAGTTTCTCCTTAATATAAACATTATGAAGTTGCTAGCATCCGCTTGAAAATTCATAGAAGGGTAATATAAAGGAAAGGAACAAATATCAATAACCAATACAACACCATGAACAGAAAAACAAATCTAAGTACAAAATATTTCCTGTTCGAATAGATACAATCATTAGCAGTTTTCAATAGGTACATCCTTTCAACATTATGCAGTAGCTTCCTTGAGCTGCTTTGTGATGCTGCCAAAGTAATAACCATGGTCGAATGCATGCATCAACTCTAAGCCTGTTGGCCCCTCTTCCAACATAAGTTCCTGTACCATATGGACTTCCACCTTTCACTTCCTTCACATTGCCAAACTCATGACTGTATGTAAATCTTATTCCAAATGGAACAAATATCATTCCATGATGAACCAGTGGAGTGATACCAGTAAGCCTGTCATAGATTTCACAATGAATAAACAATATATGCACAGACAATTTATAGACTCTTTACAGTATTATTTTATCAAAAATTAACTATTACAAATGCTAAGTTTGTTGACTTTTATAATAAGTACCTTTACAATTAATCATATCAACAATGATTTATGATTCGTTGATAGTGTATAATGACAGTGTGTTCCAATTAAACTCTTCTACAATTTTCATTCAAATCAGGAAATTGAGAATTAAGAAACTACAATCAGGAAGAGGGTCTTACACTGTAGTCTCTTGTCCACCACCTTGGGAATTGGTGCCGGTGATGATTGCAACAGGTTTGCCTGAAAGCTGTTGTGTTTTACACAGTTCTTTAGTGGAATCTAGAAAAGCATTAAACTGAGCAGCCATCATTCCAAATATTGTTGGGAAGCCAAAGATAAAACCATCAGGCCTCAGGGAGCTGATTGGGGTGAATGATTGGTACAATACTCTTGGGTGGTGCTCTCAGCTTAGCAGGCTCCTCAGTTGGCAGTGTTTCAGGTACCTGCTTATGTGTTCAATGAAGTCAAGGAGACATATCCTTAGAAAATATGGTCATAATGAAGGAACATAGCTAACATAATGAGTGAATTCTACTTTGTGAATGTCAGATTGCAAGAACAACGATGACTGAGTTAAAATTTAAAAACCAATAATTAACTGTAACTGTAACTAGAATACTAGATAGAAACTGCAATAACACAAACACATGCCTGCCATAGTATGGCCTCAACACCTTCTACGGAGTTAACCCTTTCCTCCACTTTCTTTTCTAGTCTTTCTATATATGCCCATACATTGAATAGTACCTGCAAAGTAATGGAAATTTTTCATATTTTTGTAAATTATGCTGACAGAAACATACTCCATAGTTCATTTTAGAATAAAATGCAAAGGGTAACGAAGCAAATATTATTGGTGACAATACAGAAGACAGAGGAAATGCAAATTACGATTAAGGAAAGATGACACAAACATCAAGGCTACATACAATTCATCAGTAGATAGTCTTATAAACAGAAAATTAGATATCCTACAATAGGTAAGAACATGATTGCAATATTTGCAAATCACCGTAGAAGGATCCTATATGTAAAATGTTGATGATTTGTCAATCTTTGAAAATTGAAAACCTTTTAAGTAAATTTATTGCTCTAAATTTCATATATATCTAATGGTAACATTCCAAACTTTTACAGCACTTAAATTCATGAATTATCCCGTTTCGTTTATTGGTTGGTCAAAACTTTTACATCACCATAAAAGAAAGACTATATAGCGATAATGAAATTAGTTTACTATGTTACTTACCCAGAAAATGCCCCTCACATAATCTCAGACTTTCTATCACAACCATCAATCTTTTTTTCTTATATTTTTTCTGTCACCTTTTCCATTTTATCCACGGTTTGCATGGTTCACTATTTGAACAATCTTCCAGTAATTGTTAATGTGAAAGAAACACATTCCGGTTGACTAAATGTTGAAGATATACTTTTGTAACTGCATAATATTTTATTTTTCAGTTTTTAAAATAGGATTTAGTAAATAAGTTGGTTTCCTATATTTTAAGAGTAAGTCAGCTTTAATGGATTAGCCTAGTCAATAAGTGATTTCTATCTTTAAGGAGCAAGTTAATTTTAATATTCTGTATTGCTAATATCTTGTTATCTAATTAGTTTATCTTTTGCTATTTATTGTATCGCTGCTGAGAACAATTTGAATTAGAATAGAATAATTCTATTTTCTCCACATACATATTGCCTCTCTTCTCTCCTCTGTTTTTTATAATTTTCTCCACAAAACCAACAATTGGTATCCAGAGCCTTATTCTTACGGGACCTGTACCATGGAAGGTGAAACAAGTTTTTCCCACATAACTCTTCCAATCTTTGATGGAGAGAATTATGATCTTTGGGAAGTGAAAATGCAATCCTACATGGAGTCTTTGGATTTGTGGGATGCTGTGGAAGAGGATTATGAAATATATCCACTGCCTGAAAATCCCACCATGACCCAAATTAAAAATCACAAGGAAAGAAAGATGAAGAAGGCAAAGGCGAGATCATGTTTGTTCACTGGTGTTTCACAAATGATATGCATCAGAATCATGACTCTTAAATCACCCAAGTCAATTTGGGATTATCTGAAAGAGGAATACGCTGGAGATGATAGAATACGAAGCATGCAAGTGCTGGATTTAAGGAGGGAATTTGAGCTTCAAAGGATGGAAGAGTCAGAGACAATCAAAGAATACTCAAACAAATTGTTGGGTATTGCCAACAAGATAAAGTTGTTGGGAAGTGATTTTGCTGATTCGAGAATTGTAGATAAAATTTTGGTAACGGTGCCGGAGAGGTATGAAGCATCTATAGCTTCATTGGAGAACACAAAGGATCTGTCGAAAATCACATTGGCAGAAGTGCTACATACCCTGCAAGCTCAAGAGCGGCAAAGGTTGATGAGACAAGATCGTGTTGTCGAAGGTGCTTTGCCCGCCAAACATCATGAAGTTGATGAAAGCAAAAAGGATTTTTTCAAGAAGAATCAACCAGCAAGCAGTGAAAATAGTGCAAACAACCAAAACAAAGGTAAGGATGAAAAGAAAAATTATCCACCTTGTCATCATTGTGGCAAAAAAGGTCATGCACCTTTCTGATGTTGGAGGAGACCAGATGAAAAATGTAACAAGTGCAACCAGATAGGGCATGAAGCGGTGATCTGCCCCAACAAAAATCACCATGATGAGGGAGCTCAGATTTCTAATCAAGACGAGGAGGACCAACTGTTTGTGGCCACATGCTTCTTGAGTAGTGAATCAAGTGAAAGTTGGTTGATTGATAGTGGTTGTACGAATCACATGACATATGATAAGACTCTATTCAAGGATTTGAAGCCAACTAATGTCTCAAAGGTCAGAATTGGAAATGGTGGCTATATTCCAGTAAAAGGAAAAGAAACTGTTGCAATTTCAACGTGTTCAGGTATCAAATTAATATCAGATATTCTTTATGTACCTAACATTGACCAAAACTTGCTAAGTGTAGGTCAGTTGATTAAAAAGGGATTTAAAGTGTCCTTTGAACATCAACATTGCTTTATCTTTGACATTTTTGGCCGGGAAGTTCTAAGGGTTAAAATGAAAGGTAAAAGCTTTTCATTTGATCCAGCAGAGGAGGAGCATACAACCTATTTCACTCAAGTCACACCCACGGAATTCAAGCACAAGAGACTTGGTCATTGTCATCTTGAAAGAATGCTAAACATGAAAAAAAGGAAATATGCAAAAGAAAATTTGAAGAAGTTTCAAATGGAGGAATGCAAATCTGTTAGCACACCAATGAATCAAAAGGAGAAGTTCAGCAAGGAAGAAGGTGTTGATAACATTGATGAAGGATATTATGGGAGCTTGATTGGATGTCTAATGTATCTCACTACAACAAGGCCAAACATTCTATTTGCTCAAAAGAACAAAACTAGAATTTTTGTTGACAATCAAGTAGCCATTGCTATTGCAAACAATTCCGTGTGTCATGGGAAGACTAAACATTTCAACATCAAAGTCTATTATTTGATAAAGATGCAACAAAGTGGAGAAGTGAACTTAATTTACTGCTAGTCTAAAGATCAGCTGGCTGATATGTTTACAAAGTCACTACCTATCAACAAACTTGAACTCAAAGAATTGGAGTTTGCAGTTCCAAAAGCAAGGAGGAGTGTTGAAGATATACTTTTGTAACTGCATAATATTTTATTTTTCAGTTTTTAAAATAGAATTTAGTAAATAACTTGGTTTCCTATATTTTAGGAGTAAGTCAGTTTGAATGGATTAGCCTAGTCAATAAGTGGTTCCTATCTTTAAGGAGCAAGTTAGTTTTAATATTCTGTTTTGCTAATATCTTGTTATCTAATTAGTTTATCTTTTGTTATTTATTGTATCGCTGCTGAGAACAATTTGAATTAGAATAGAATAATTCTATTTCCTCCACATACGTATTGTCTCTCTTCTCTCCTCTGTTTTTTATAATTTCCTCCACAAAACCAACACTAAAAAAGAAACATTCTCAAAGTTAGAGTCCAAGAACCTCAAAGAACATTGAAAATTGCAAGTCTTCAAATTAAACTGTAATTACTACAATCTGAAACTGTCCCACGTTAGGTGGACATGATTAAGATAGACTCCATGATCTCACACATTAAATTAAAAGTACACTTTGTTAAGAGGATAAGAGGAAGACCTACAAAAAAGTAAGATAAAACCTGATATTTATAAAGTAGAATGGAAGCTGTGGATCATTATCTATAGGGATTGTTAAAATGGTGTAATGGCCCTTACAGATGATTACTAACTTAGATAATAGGTAGATAATTGAATATATGTGATAAACACAAGTACCTGATATTTGAACGGAACCTGATATTTCTTCCTTTTATTTTTATTTAAAATATTTAGAGAGACACTAGTACCTCTCTTCCCCTAGTATATATAAGAGTGCTTTGGGGCGATTATTCCGTTTTTCTAATGCAAAAACTTGTTTGAACAAAAGTGGGTTAAAGTATTTTTAAAATGAATTTTAAAACCATTTTAACTCACTTTTATAAACAAAAAAAAAAATGATTTATGGTTCTCAGTTCTAAATATTTAGAAGTTCTATATTCTGTTTTAATACTTTTCATTCCATCGAGGAGTGTAAGTCGGATTGGGTCAAGTTTGTTCTATTTTTTTATTTTTTTTATGAACAACTTCAAGTTGGGTCAATTGATATACAATATTTAAATATTCTTAAAATTTGAAAAGAAATCAGAAAATAAAAAATAAAAAATTTAAGTTTGGTCTATTTTTTACCCAACCAAATGAAATAGAGTTGGATTGAGTTGCGTCAAGTTTGCTGTTTTTATATCAGCATCTTTAAGTTGCGTCAATTGATAAATAAATATTTAAATATTCTTTAAATTTGAAAAGAAATCAGAAAAAATAAAAATTTCAAACAAATATAATACAAAATTAAACTAAAAAACATTTCATAACTCCGCTAAAACTAAAAAGAAAACAATAATACATGAGAATCTCACTCATAAAAAATGAGATTAACAGTATATTGATCGTAGTAACCTCGATAGAATGTTATGTTTATATATTTTTGTAATTTATACCCAAGATTTGTTTTTTCCGATTCATTAAGACATATAGTGACACGGTGACAGATAAAAAAAATCTATAGGTATATGTAACGTAATTAAATAATAGTACTACTGCTACTATAATTTGTTTATTTTTTCAAATTTAAAACCTCTCATATTCTATGACTATATATCCTCATTCTGCTATAGAAAAAACTTATACAATGTGACTTAAACTTACAATTTTTTCTTGTGGATGTTTTTTGCAGATTTTTTTTTATTAATTAGTTTTTTTTTTCATAATAAAAATTGTTGTATTTTTGAAATTTTTGTTATAATTTTGACAAAACTATTATTATTTCATTAAATTTTCGGTAAATTTGTGAAAAACTTTAACTTTATTTTACATATCGTCATACAATATTTCTTTTTTATAAAAAAATAATGTTTCTTGCAGTTTACTTTTACAAATAAATTTTCCAATTTTTTGATTCGGTAATAGACAAGGGCACAGAAGTCATAAAAAAATATAGAAACTAGAGGAGTGTTATTAATAAAGTAGAACAAAATTTTAATATCATAAAAGACACTTAATTAAAAAAATAGTTAATAGTTAAAGTAGAAAATGCTTAAGATCACCCTTAAGAGATAATATTATCAAAATTGTTTTTAAAGCTTTGTCTTGCCTATCCCTGTTTTAGTTGTTGCATCGTGTGGGATGGAAATTCTTCAATAATGCGTTGATACTGGTTTCTTTTGTTTTGTTTTTTTTATAATGACTTCCAATATTGTTAGGAAAATTATGTTGGGTAGTTAACAGTGATACAGTTTGTGTATGAGTGTGAAACTCTTTTCACGTTGCTGTTTGTTATGGACGATGACACTTTTTTTTTAGAGGAACCATGACACTATTGTTAAAATAGGGGAACAAATAAACATAATTTGTTCTAGTATGTATGTGGTGTGTTAATACGTACGTTACCAAAAAAATAGTGTGTTAATACTTAATACACTTCATGATTTCCCACAAGCTAGGATGTGTGGTGAAAAAAAATGGTAAGGGGTGTTCATATTATTTTGAGCAAATTACAATAATTTCTCTTGAGAATTGTATTATTTATATATGTTTTTCTTCCTTTTTTAATCATATCTTTGACACCTCTTACTCTAATGGTGTTAGCGTATTGTTTGAAAATCAAAATGAATTTACATCAATTTTTAATTCGTTTATATGAAAATCCAAAATTGTCCCTCACTTAAGTGATTCAAACAATCTTAGCCCCAACTTCTTTCTCTACACACAAAGTGTGAGCCCTAGACACGCACACACAAAAAGTGCCATCTTCTCCTTCGTGCCATTATGTTCTCCACTGTGTTGTCTTCTCCTTCGCACCACCGTCTTCTCCTTTGCGTTGTCGTCTTCTCCTCCGCACAAACATTGTTCGCCCCATTGTCTTCTTCATGGGGTGTTCTCCTCTACGTCGTCTCATCCTCTACGCAAATAGAGGGTCATTCTCTCCATCGTCATCTTCATGTCGTCTTCTCCTTCGTGGTAGTGCTAAGCTCATCTTCTCCTTATGTGCTTATGCTCTCCTCTGCAATGATAGGTAATCCCCTTTCCTCCATCTCTAAACTGTGCTCATGTTCACCTTCCTTATTCTCTGAATATGTTCGTTTGTGATTATGGATACTAGGGTTGTAGTCGCATGCTCGACTAGTCTCGCGTGCTAGGGTTCATCCTTTGCAGCCTTTTATAGTACCATTATCGTGCTTGTGAAGGTATTTGAGTCCAGTAGCATTTTGTATATATATTTGGTTGATTTAATTACTAGTTTTGTGTCTTTTGCCTTTTGTTTCCTAGCAAAGATCATGTGCATCAGTTTTGTGGAGTATATTGTAGGGTTTTAGTCTTTGTTTGTAATTTTTGATACGAGTATTTGTTTGGGTTTTTGTGGGGAACCAATGCGTGTGAGGGACACGACAACTAATTGTGGGGGACCAATGATATTCATAAACTTTCCTACTTTATGTTTGGCTTAATAACATATTTGGAAAAAAATTAGTTGTTGTTGTTGAATTGTAGGACATAATGTTTGACGTGGAGGGTGACTTGCCTTATTTGGGTCTGGACAAAGAAAATATGGATATCTTAGTGCATTTTGTGGAGAAAACAAGTGTAGCACCACGTGTGATTCGCAACCAGGACCCAGACAAATTTAACATTTTTTATACACATGAAGATTCTATCACTTTGTAGATGAATTGAAATAGCCACCATGTAATCCGTACACTTTTTGGTTTAAGTCTTCTTTTAACATTCTACCCTTCTAGATGTGATGAAGATATATTTAGAGAATCAAAGTTAGCTAGAGTTATTGATGTAGCTCCATGTGGAGCTTGTAGGCCTTGAATCTTCTTCATCAATGGAGTCCTTTGCTTCTTGAAGATTAATGACAGCAAAATGGAAATGGAAGAATGATGATTGGAGATGCCACTTCAAGGAGAAGATGATTAAAGAAGAAGCTCACCACCATAGGAAGCCATGGATAAGGGCTTGAAGGTAGGGGAAGATGAGTGGAGGGAGAAGGAGAGAAAGAGCATGACTTTTTGTGCTTCAAAAGAGGTCTGAACTTTGAAGTGTAATTCTCAAATGATCAAAGTTGAAAAAATGCACATACATGGCCTCTATTTATAGCCTAAGTGTCACACAAAATTGGAGGAAAATTTGAATTTCTATTCAAATTTCACTTGAATTTGAAATTGAATTTGTGGAGCCAAAATTTCACTAATTATGATTAGTGAATTTTAGTTATGGTTCAGTCCACTAATCCAAGATCAAGTCCAAGATTCTCCACTAAGTGTGCTTAGGTGTCGTGAGGCATGTAAAGCATGAAGGACATGCACAAAATATGACTATATGATGTGGCAATGGGGTGTAGCAAGCAAATGCTCACCTCCCCCTCTAAAATTTAATGGGATTAGGCTTCTCCCAATTTAATTAAATTTATTTCCCAACACACATCAAATATTCACTTGATGCATGTGAAATTACAAAGCTACCCCTAATACAAAAAAACTAGTCTAGGTGCCCTATAATACAAGGGATGAAAAATCCTACATTTCTAGGTGTCGCAACCTACCCTTCGGCTGGAGGGCGGCGCGGGGCTCACGAGTTCGTCTTCCATGGGAGGAAAATGCGCGGAGTCGCCACCAAAGTTTATTCAAGGAAAACGTCAGAAAAACTGGAAAAGGTGTGGTCTACGAACTTTAATCGTGAAAGGTTCTGGAGTTGTTTTTAAGCACGGGGAAGGTATTAGCATCCCACGCGTCCGTCACAAGGGACAGTAGCCTTTAATCAAGTGTGCAAATATGACTTCAAAATGTTTTATTTTCTCTTTTTTATGTCATTTTGTGTTTTTATGCTTTTTATGTTTTTTGTATTTTTAATCTTTTTGTGGTCGACAAGGGTGTTTCCCTCACTCCTATGTATCCTCAATTGCGATGAGGAAATAAGACCTACGTAGTTCTTTTAGAACTAAACATTGGTTAAGTTGTTTTTATCTTTTTTCGCAAGATATATTTTAACCGAACAAAAGGTCATTTAAGGCGTTGGACCATTAAACGATATTTTGATTTTGAAAAGAGAGAAACGTTAACGCGTTGGACCATTAACGATCTCTTGGTTTTTGAAAGTAGAGAAACGTTAAGGCGTTGGACCATTAACGATCTCTTGGGGTGGTCGACAAAAGCGGGGCTTTTGCTCCTACGTATCCTCAATTGCGATGAGGAAATCAGACCTACATAGTTCTTGCAAAATCAGACCTACGTAGATTTTGTTTTAAGAGTGATTAAACGAGATTACAGCATAAATGATCGATTGAAATTCATTTTATCATTTATTAGGTGAGAAAATGGCTTAAATAAACAGTAAAAAACTCGTTAAAGCAAAAGAAAAGAAAACTGAAAGTAAGCGAAATTAAAGTGAAAGTACACAAAACAAGAAGGGACCACTAAGGGTGCATAGAATGAATTGAAAGATTCGATTTCGGGAACTTACCTGTTGAAGACTGAAGAACGATGAAGAATGAACGAAGAACGGTGAAGAACGATGAAGAATTTCCACAGAATCACTTACGAAAGCATTACCGAAGCACTTCGACTCGATTTTTCTTCACGAAAACGTGTTTTTTGCCCAAAATAGCCAAAATGCATAGCTTAGGGGTCATGAATATTTTTGAAACAGCCCCCTGTCCTATTTATAGGGAAAAAGAGAGGTGTTTGCCGACCAGAGGCTTCTTGAGGAAGATTTCTAAGCGCACCCCAATTACTAAGTTCACCCCCTTTTTCGTACTTTACGGAAAAGTTACGGAGGCCTTATGGAAGTGTTTTAGATTTGATTTTCATCTTTTTTTTTTTTATCTTCCCTTTCACCAATGTTAAGTGAAATATGCTTACCCAAGGTTTTCAGAAATTTTACGGAAGCCATGGAAGCCCTGGAAACCATTTTTCAACAACGTGGAGGAGCTTTCCGCCCAGTTGCTTCCTCTTTAAGCAACCCAATTTCCAAAATGCTCTGGAGGGCTTAGATTCGAATTTCTATTTACACCCCTATCTTGATAAGTTCACCCCTTATTTTTGTGTTTTTGGCGGTTTTCTTTCCGAAATCTCACGAAACTTTATGGATTCCACCGTGATGAGTGTTAAGCCTTCCGAAGCGATCAACAATGGTCCTCGGATGAAATTAGAGTGTAATAGTTTATTTACACACACCCCACTTTGCTAAATACACTTACGTTTTCGTGTTTTTGACCGGCTTCTTCTCGAAACGTTACGAAACTTTTACGGATTACGTAACGATGCTCTTTTTGACTTCTGGAATGTTGCGAAACTTTACGGATTACGCAACAATGCTCTTTTTCCTTTCGGAATGTCGCAGAACTTTACAAATTACCTAACGATGGGTGTTAAGTACCTTGAGGCAGTCAAGCGAAGGTTGCATGCCACCAAACAATGGTCCCCGGAAGAAATTAGAGTATGACAGTTGCCCCTCTTTACTTATCTTTTATTGGAGATAAAAGCGAAGTAAAGATAAGACACTAATTTCGTTCGAGAGGAACATTTTCCGATCGATCAATATCCCAACCAGCGGAACCTGTCATTCAGAAAGAAAAGAAAAGGCATCAGAAGCATCAACAAAACGTCAGTGTCTTGAAAGCGATAAAATGGGATAACCACAACGTTTCCACACGCTATCGAACTTGATCATCCCCGCCCAACAGAGAAGAATCTCGTGTGTTGACGGGCTTGAATGTCGCCGGACGACAAGAGTAAAAACCTGCAAAATTTTTTAGAATAATCAGAATCGAACGACCAACATCATCCTGATACCGTCGAACTCATTCGCCTTGGTTGACAAAAGGTGCGGACGACCATAAGATATCTCCGCCTGCCACCCGACTCGCTGTCCCTGGATGACAAAAGGTGCAGAAGACGACGTTAGTCTCTGCGCGTCAACGGGCTCATTTGTCCCTGGTTGACGAAAGGTGCGGATAACCATACGGTTCCCCCGCCTGCCACCTGACTTCTCGGGTTAGGGTTAACAGAAATCATTTGTACGGATAACTGCTTGGGTATCTCCGCACGTCACCTAACTTCACAGACCAGGATTAACAGAAGTGCAGAAGATGACGTTAGTCTCTGCATGCTACCAGACTTTCAGTCTGACGGATAGCGAAAGAGTGTTTATATGGATAACCACTTGGGTATCTCCGCCTGCCACCTAACTTCACGGGTTAGGATCAACAGAAATCGTTTGTGCGGATAACCACTTGTGTATCTCCGCATGTCACCTGACTTCACGGGTCTAGATTAACAGAAACCGTTTGTACGGATAACCGCTTGGGTATCTCCGCATGTCACCTGACTTCACGGGTCAGGATGACAAAGGTGCAGAAGACGATGTAAGTCTCCGCGTGTCAACGGGTTTGCTTGCCCATGATTGACAAAGGGTGCAGAAGACGACGTTAGTCTATGCATGCTATCGGACTCTGAGTCTGACGGATAGCGAAAGAGTGTTTATACGGATAACCACTTGGGTATCCCCGCCTGCCACCTAACTTCACGGGTTAGGATTAATAGAAATCATTTGTGCGGATAACCACTTGGGTATCTCCACATGTCATCGAACTTCACGAGTCATGATAGCAAAAGGTGGGGCGGTCGACAAAAGCGAGGCTTTTGCTCCTACGTATCCTCAATTTGTGATAAGGAACTCAGACCTACGTAGTTCTTGCCTTTGTGAGACTAAAATAGTCTCTACCAGAAGATGCTGACATCTCTAGAAAGGGTGCAAATGACCATATTGGTCTCTGCTTGTCAATCGGACTTGGTGTCTCCGAATGATGAGGTGTGGATAATCGTAAGGTGTCTCCACATGATACCGGACTCTCGAGTCGCTGGATATCAAAGGGTGTGTGCGGGTTACCATCAGGTGTCTCCGCATGCTACCAGACTCTTGGGTCACGATAACAAAAGGTGGAGTGGTTGACAAAAGCAGGGCTTTTGCTCCTACGTATCTCAATTTGTGATGAGGAACTCAGACCTACGTAGTTCTTGATAAATGTGAGACTAAAATAGTGATGTGATCCTGACTAGGAGCGCATCACTTGATACAGGCTACGGAGAATTGGATGACGCCACTTCCAGTAAAGGAAGATAAGTCAGCATAGACGCCACAAGGATTACCTTGATAAGTCTGAAATTGGTTGAACAAGGAACCCAGAGAGAAGCTCTCACCAAATTTTATGAAAATGCCAAAAGTTTTTTTTATTGAAAACAAAAACTAATACTTATAGTTGTCGCAACGTGCCCTTCGCGGGCGAGCGAGGGCGAGGCTCACGGGTGCGCTTTCCAAAGGAGGAAAGATGCGCGGAGTCGCCACCAACGTTTATTTGTGGAAAACGTCGGGAAAACCGAAGGAAACTGGTCAAGGTGAAAATTCTAAGTTCGGGAGTTGTATTTACGCTTGAGGAAGGTATTAGCACCTCTCACGTTTGTCTCAAAGGACAACAGCCTATTTTTTAGAATTGTGGAATTGTGTTATCTTAACTTTATTTCTTTTAATTTTTTTGAGGTCGACAAAAGCGGGGCTCTTGCTCCTACGTACCCTCCATCAAAGAGGAAATCAGACCTACGTAGTTCTTCCTTATGCATGAATCAAGTGATAGATTTTTTTTTTTACTTGAGGGGTGATCATTTTAAGGTGTTGGACCTTAAAAATGATCCTTTTTACTTAGTAAGAAACTGAAATGATAAACTTTAAAAAAAAACCTATTTTTGTGGACGAGCTTGACTAGGCGAGTTTGATTTTAACCTTAGTTTCACTTTAGTTATTAGTCAATTCAATTAAGAATGAGAAATCCCAAAGAGAAAACGTCCGATTGATTTTTCACTTTACTTTACTAAAAGATATTTTTTGATTATTATATTATTATTTTACCTCTTTTTTGATTTCCAACGTGGTTACGGCATGACCGAACGGTCGGAATTCATTTTGACCAAAATTAACGGATGATACAATTCAAATGATCGGTGGAAATTTATTTTATTTTTAGATTAAGCGAGAAATGACTTAAATAAATGGCTTAAGCACGTCAAAAGGGGGTATAAAAAGCAAATGAAAACGAGAATAAAAATACATGAAACAAAATGTGGACCACCACGGGTACATAGAATGAATTGAAAAGCTTCGTTTGAGGTACTTACCCGTTGAAGACTGAAGAAAACGAAGAACGAATGATGAATCTTGAAGAACGATCGAGAATCTTCGCGTAATTACTCACGGAAACGTTACGGAAACGTTACGGAAGTGCCTCGGCTTGGATTTTCTTCACGGAAACAATTTTCCTAAGCAATTTCGAGAGAGAGAGAGAAGTGCCTAAGAGGCTGAACCCCTTTCTTCTTCACTTCTCCCCCTATTTATAGCAAAATAAGGGAGAAGCTTGCCGCCCAGCTCGCCCAGGCGAGCAAGGTTGCTTCCTCCAGAAGCAACAGCCTTCTGGAGGAATCTTCTGGAGGGCCCAAGTGGGTCTGGTTGCTATTTGCACCCTCTTTTTACTAAATGCACCCCCTTCTATTTTTTTGGTAATTCTTTTTCCGTAACGTTACGAAATTTTACGAATTTCGTAACGATACTTATTTTCCTTCCGTAAGGTTACGAATCCTTACGGATTATGTATTTACTCTTTTTTAGCTTTCAAAGAAGTTACGGAAACTCACAGGTTGCACAAAAATACCTCTTTTCGACTTCCGCCACATTACGGAATTTCACGGATCGCGCAAGCCTGCTTCCTTTTGATTTCTGAGACGTCTCGGGACTTCATTTATTGTGCAACAAAGGACACCAAGTATCTCAAAGCGGCTAACCACAGGTTGCATGTCATCAAGTAATAATCCCCGGACAAAATTAGGGTATGACAGTTGCCCCTCTTTACTTACCTCTCATCGGAGATAAGAGGAAAGCAAAGATAGGACACTGATTTCGTCCGCCCTGCCCTTTCCATGATGACGACTCTCGTCTCTACTCCTTCTTTTTTCTTCTACACAAAACAAAATACAAACAACAACAAGAACAACAAATATAATATACATATACACATATACACATATTTGGCGAAGGAACCGATCCGGAAAACAACAGAATAACGTGCTTCCCAGTCACCAGAGGCTTTGAGTTTGACAATGGAGGACACATGAACAGCGCTAGGCAATGACATTCATGGGGCTCCGAAAAAGGGTGAGAATGGAGGATTGCCTTGAGGGTCCGCACTTAGGAAATCATGAAACACAACTTCAAACTCGAAAATGGAGGATTGCCTTGAGGGTCCTCACTTAGGCAATCATGAAACTCAGCTCCAAACCTGAAAATGGAGAACACATGAACAGCCCTAAGCAATAACATTCATGTGGCTCCGAAAAAGGGTGAATGGAGGATTGCCTTGAGGGTCCTCACTTAGGCAATCATGAAACTCAGCTCCAAACTCGAAAATGGAGAACACATGAACAGCCCTAAGCAATAACATTCATGTGGCTCCGAAAAAGGGTGAGAATGGAGGATTGCCTTGAGGGTCCTCACTTAGGCAATCATGAAACTCAGCTCCAAACTCGAAAATGGAGAACACATGAACAGCCCTAAGCAATAACATTCATGTGGCTCCGAAAAAGGGTGAGAATGGAGGATTACCTTGAGGGTCCTCACTTAGGCAATCATGAAACTCAGCTCCAAACTCGAAAATGGAGAACACATGAACAGCCCTAAGCAATAACATTCATGTGGCTCCGAAAAAGGGTGAGAATGGAGGATTGCCATGAGGGTCCTCACTTAGGCAATCATGAAACTCAGCTCCAAACTCGAAAATGGAGAACACATGAACAGCCCTAAGCAATAACATTCATGTGGCTCCGAAAAAGGGTGAGAATGGAGGATTGCCTTGAGGGTCCTCACTTAGGCAATCATGAAACTCAGCTCCAAACTCAAAAATGGAGAACACATGAACAACCCTAAGCAATAACATTCATGTGGCTCCGAAAAAGAGTGAGAATGGAGGATTTCCTTGAGGGTCCTCACTTAGGCAATCATGAAACTCAGCTCCAAACTCGAAAATGAAGAACACATGAACAACCCTAAGCAATAACATTCATGTGGCTCCGAAAAAGGGTGAGAATGGAGGATTTCCTTGAGGGTCCTCACTTAGGCAATCATGAAACACAGCTCCAAACTCGAAAGTGGAGGACACATGAACAGCGCTAGGCAATAACATTCATGGGGCTCCAAAAAAGTGTGAGAATGAAGGATTGCCTTGAGGGTCCTCACTTAGGCAATCATGAAACACAACTCCAAACTCGAAAGTGGAGGACACATGAACAGCCCTAAGCAATAACATTCATGTGGTTCCGAAAAAGGGTGAGAATGAAGGATTGCCTTGTGGGTCCTCACTTAGGCAATCATGAAACACAGCTCCAAACTCGAAAGTGGAGGACACATGAACAACCCTAAGCAATAACATTCATGTGGCTCCGAAAAAGGGTGAGAATGGAGGATTGCCTTGAGGGTCCTCACTTAGGCAATCATGAAACTCAGCTTCAAACTCGAAAATGGAGAACACATGAACAGCCCTAAGCAATAACATTCACGTGGCTCCGAAAAAAAGGGTGAGAATGGAGGATTGCCTTGAGGGTCCTCACTTAGGCAATCATGAAACTCAGCTCCAAACTCGAAAATGGAGGACACATGAACAGTGCTAGGCAATAACATTCATGGGGCTCCGAAAAAAGTAGTTGGCAGGACCAAACGGTCTACCGGGTTCTTCTACCTGAAAGGCAAACATGCTTTTTGTAAAGAAAAATAAATCATTCGTGAGAGCACCATATCTTAGAGAAACAATATACTCGTGCCACGGGTAATTTTCCTTGTAACCGAGAATGAAGGGCAGGATGTCAACTTTTAGCTTTTAAATGAACATGCGGAGGAAACATCGGGCTAAGCTGAAAATAAATCACTCATAGTGTATAAAACTCACAAGGCAAGTGTTTTATCCTATTCCCAAACCATAACTGCACCACGACTCTATTTTGCACGCGACTTCCTATCGAATCATAGATCAAATGTACGATCACGGACCAATAGGGTTTTCTCGAGGTCAGCATTTTTGGAGAGGAATCTGGGTGTTTCGGTCTTTTCCTCTTTATTCATGTGGGGTGGGATATTGCCAGTCGAGAATGATTTCGAGTGGCAATCTGGCTTGAAGAATTTCTGTCCTTTTTCTTTCATTAATCGAGAATTTCTTCTTTTCCCTTTTCACTTCCTTTCGATCCTTGATCGGGAACCCTTCTTTCCTCTCTTTTGTTCTTTTATTTATTTTTATTTTTTTTCTTTTTTCTTTCTTTCCATTTCTTCCTTCTCTTTCTCTTCACTTTTCCTTCCCCATCCCTTTCTTTGGGAAATCGGGTTTTAGCATTCTATTCGCTCTCCCTTGAGGAGATTTCACTGTCCTTTGCTTCGGGGGAAAGGAGGAGGATTCTTTTGATAGGCCAAGGTTCAAAAAAGTCCAAGGTTGTGTTCCAATGGGGTCTTTTATCGTGGGAACCCAATCTTGATATCTGGGGCAAAACAAATTTGGGTGTCAAGGTGTCGCTCTCGACCCGAACTTCCGTATTATTCCATAAGGCACGCGTGACAATGATGATTTGAAAATAACGTGCAAAATTAGTCATGGCTACAGCCAGGTGGGCACTCAAGCATCCCGTTTATGGCATTGTGATACTACGGTTGGGAATTTATACAGGCAGGCCCAACGTTTCCAAATTATGTTCTTTCATCAGTTCAATGCATTCATCCATCCTTATCTCGGTTCATTCCGGAAAATAAACTCTTAGCATCAGTCCCTTGTTTCCAGAAGATGCGTTTGCTCTTTACGAATGATTTATACTTCTTAACTATAACACGTCGACCTTCGCGGTCTTTCTTTCTCTTTACTTTTTGTTTTATTTTTATATATGTTCACTAAAACTATATACCTGTGGTCCTTTATGAGGAAAACCTTTCTTTGTACATCTATATTTTTATACATGACAAACTGTTTCTGTACACGCATTAGAACTCTTCTCTTTACGTCACACGGTCTATATACAAACCCTATTTATATTCAAAGATTTTTTATTTATTTTTCCCAACACACACTTATGGTTCACTCAAAGGTTTCTTCATATACACTCGTTGCACACACACACAAGAATTCCTTTCCACGCATCATTTACACACAAGAATCCTTTTATACACATTTTCCTTTTACTTACATGTATAAATAAAAACCTTTTTTTCTTTTCTTTATGAACATGACTTTTATTCACAGCGCTTCTTTCTTTTTTATTAGGATTTTTGGTTCATTTTATTTTATTATTATTTTTAGGACGGCGTTCCTAAATGAAAAACTCTACACGGTTCCGGAATTTCAACAAACATTATTGACAACAACGAAATAAGTACCGACCTAACAACTCAAGCGATATGTATGTACAAAACCAAAGTCAAAACATGAAACAAACGTCAGTCCGTTAGTCAAACACAAAATAAGATATTATGTAACAGAAAAAACAAATGGAAACAAAAAGAAATATGGGTCGAGAGATCTCCCAATCATGTGGCCCCGCTCCCTCCTAAGAAATCAAGTAAATCAGTCATCTCTTCGTCCTCGCGGGCCTCATCTGCCTCGTCGGGAGCCTCTGCTGGTGCCTCTCCTGCCTGGGCCTCAGGCCAATCTCCAGGCCATGCGACCTCTGCCCTGAACTGGTCCGGAGTAGGGCACGGAAAAGAAGTGAAGCCCTGGCTCTGCAGGCTGAGACTCATCTGATAAAGACAATCATGGGTCTGTACATGTGCCCGGTGGTTGGCCGCCTGCTGGCGAACCAAATGCCGCAAATACTGCTCCGTATCAAACAATCCGGCTGGACCAGCCTGATGAGGTGGTGGCGCGTCCGCGGCCTGTGGTGCATCACCCTGGACTTGTCTCTGCGTGCAGTACTTCTCAATAAAAGCTCGGGTGATGGGCGGCTGAATCACCTTGCTAGGTGTGACGGGGACGCCGAACGACTGGCAGAGTCCTGTGATCAAGGCGGGAAATCCCAGGGCCCTGTTGGACTTATCCGGGTCCAGAGGGTGCCTGGTAGGCGCCATACCTGCAAATATATAGATGGCATCAGCGATTAACTGAGCCACATGAATGCTCATCCGCGTCAGGATGGCGTACACCAGCTGACACTTCGGCAGGGGGAGGTCGGAATTATGATCGCTGGGCAGGATGTTGCTGAGCAGCAAAGTCATCCATATCTGAGTCAGGGTGGTCATGTTGGTGCGCATGATCCGCACCCGTCTCCCGGCAGCAGTCCGGGCAAAATCTTGCCCCGGTATACATAGCAACTGGGCGATGGCCTCCTCATCGAACCCATCTGACCGGTTCCTCCTCTGGCTATACTCGCACTCCTGGCCCTCTTCCAACACTAAAGGATATCCCAGGAGCTGGCCGATAGCATCTGCATCGAACGGGATCCACTGGCCCCTCACCCAGGACCTCATATCACGCACACCCTCCTCTGTTGGCCAAGCATTGGCATAAAATTCGAGGACTATGTCTGGATCAAACTTGGCCATGGGGGTAACCAGTGATGCCCACCGCTGGCGAACTATCTTCTCCTGGAAATCGGTATACTCATCGTCCCTGAGCTGGACGCGTCGCTCCCGGAGAAATGACCATCCCTTGATGGCCTCGAAGCGCTGCTGGTGTTCAGCGCTCCTAAAACGGTGACTATCATACTCGGGAGCGGAACTAGTTCCTTCGGCCGCCTTATCCTTCCTGGATCTCTTTGAGGCAAGTTTACTCGAGGTCATTTCCTGTGAGAACAAACGTTTAGAAGTTAGTTTTACAAGATAATGCTTATCTTAACACAAAAAATGTCATGCCAATCCCTCTGATTTATACCAAACTCATATGATCCATTCATGCACACACGCATGTGTAGAAAATACCCTATTACTCATGTCAACATACAAGAACATCCGACATATTCTAATTGCCATACACCTATATACATTCTGAAAAAGAAAAAAACACACTTTCATGCTCCAAGTGTTGCGTCAAACTTTACACCTAATTTATATCCTAAACATTTTGCTATCACAAACTACCTACATACATTTGAAGTACACCATACAAATTTTTTGTTGTTTCATTCATATTTATTTACACATATATGCACATTGGAGAGCCAATCTCACGTCACGCACACACTTGCATTTGAAAAGGAACTTTCATGCCATCTATCTACACTTGAGGGGCAATTCCACATCATATATTCATTTGGGAAGCATTCTTGTGCCATTTTTGGCGTGGGTACATTTTTTTTTGAAAGACTTCTTATGCTACCTATCCACAAATATACATATTTTGAAATGCATTTTTACGCTACCTATCCACAAATATACATTTTTGAAATGCATTATTTACTATTCGTTCACTTTGCAAGGTATTTTTATGCCATATATTCACACACTTTGCAACATATTTTTATGCCATATATATTCACATATATACATACACACCATTGAAAAGCATCTCCCACGTTACTTAGGTGCAAAGTGCCAATCATGGGGCAGCCCAAATTCTTACAAACAAGTCCCTATTTTCATGCTTTTCTAATCCTAAAACCAAATTTTGGATTCCTAGCCATAAGTATGTTTCCTTGCATTGAAGCTTTAAAAAGTTTGGGTTTCTAAGCTTGGGATTGCATTTGGGCACCTATTTTGACTTTCCTATGCTGTCTCTACATACATAAAACAGCCCTACCATCCCAATTTTGCAAAATCATATTCATATATCATTGGGGCATTTCACCGAGCACTTGGTGAGCGCATGTTTGGACATAGATTGCAAGAGAATGGGAGCAATGTGGCATGCCCCATTGCTTCAGAATACAACCTAGGCCTTAGGCCTTTTCATTCAAATCCTTAATTCAAGAAAACAAGCACCAAAGCAAACCAAAACTGCCTCACAAATATAAGCATGTTCTCACAATTTAAGGCACCAAAAGATGAAGAAAACACATCAATGGGAAGCAAAAACATCAAGGACGGAATACTTACTTGTTGGAGCGAATTGAAACACCAAAAACGAAAGCAAAACGTGATGAAAAGTGGCTTAGGGGAGCAAGAAACCGCAAGCCTTCGTGTTCTTTATCTTTTGAATGAGGGGGGGGGGAGTTTTTTGGATGCCAAAACGTTCCCCTCCCTCGTTTTTTATAATTTGGGTGCAGGGGTTGCTCGCCCAGGCGAGCTAACCTGCCACTTTTTTTTTTTTTTTTGAGGGGAACATTAACCATGTCCCCTCCTCCCTTATGGGCTAGCGTTTGCCTACTTGAACCTACTTAAACTAGAATTAGGTGTCGATTACCTATTTAAAACAAACAATAGTAAAAGAAACCGGGAATGCAAAGGATATTGGGCTGCCTTGCAGCGATGTTCTCTGCTTGTTTAGCGCCGGGAAAGGGCAACGATCGGTCGGTCGTGACCCTATCCCCACTTGCATCCGTCCCCATGTACCTGCAAGTAGGAAACAAAACCCGTGGCCAATCATGTTCGGTCATTGTCTTACCTTGGTTGATTTTCGCAGTCAACTTGTCTTGACTTCTAACTGTGACCTGAGACGATTCTGCTCCTTGCTATCACAAGATATGCATGTGCATGTGCATGTATGAATGTTTCTAATGCGATGATTTTATTTTAGTGAAGGCTGGTTAGGTTCAATTTTAAATAAGCGTTTGGGGCACCCCATACACCGAGCGAAGAGGGCTCATGCTTATAACAAAATCTAAAACACAAAGTTTGAAACCAAAGGGAGGACTAAAACCTCGCCTATCTTTTCCTCTTTTTAAAAGAACAAGACAAATACAGAGGAAGGGAATCCCTGGAGGAAACTGGGAAGAACAAAAACTCAGAATTAAAAGAACATGCAACGGTCCTCTCGACTGCCCCAGATTTCAAGCGTAATATCGTTTAACTACATCGGAGTTCACGGGCGAGGGCAACTCCTCGCCATCCATGTGGGTGAGTATCAGAGCACCCCCAGAAAAAGCTCTTTTCACCATGAAAGGTCCTACATAATTCGGGGCCCACTTGCCTCGATTATCTTTAACAGCGTGGGACATCTTCTTCAGCACGAGGTCCCCCTCGTTGAACTTGCGCGGGCGTACCTTCTTGTCGAATGCGTTCTTTATCCTTCGTTGATACAAACGCCCATGGCTCATGGCGGCCAAACGCTTACCTTCAATAAGGTTAAGTTGGTCGTAGCATGCTTGAGCCCATTCTGACTCTTCTAGGCCTGACTCCGCCATTATCCTCTGAGAAGGAACCTCTACCTCAAATTGGAGCACTGCTTCCATCCCATAAACCAAGGAATATGGCGTTGCCCCAGTAGAAGTTCACACCGAGGTTCTGTATCCGTATAGGGCAAAAGGCAGCTTCTCATGCCAATCTTTGTATGACACTGTCATCTTTTGAACAATCTTCTTAACATTCTTATTCGCAGCCTCTACAGCCCCATTCATCTTTGGCCGATAAGGGGTAGAGTTATGATGCTGGATCTTGAAGTCTTCGCACATCTCCTGCATCATCTTGTTGTTCAGATTGGTGCCATTGTCAGTAATGATCTTCCTGGGGAGTCCGTACCAACAAATCAACTCCTTTTTTATGAATCTAACTACCACATTCCTTGTGACATTAGTATAAGAAGCTGCTTCGACCCATTTGGTGAAGTAATCTATCGCCACAAGAATGAAGCGGTGACCATTCGACGCTTTGGGTTCGATGGCCCCAATGACATCTATTCCCCACATGGAAAAGGGCCAAGGGGTGGACATAACATTCAGAGGATGTGGCGGAACATTGACATTGTCCGCATATGCCTGACATTTATGACATTTCCTTACATGAGTGCAGCAATCACTTTCCATGGTGAGCCAATAATAACCGGCCCTAAGGATTTTTCTAGCCATAGCATGCCCATTGGCATGTGTCCCAAAGGAACCCTCGTGGATCTCCTCAATCATGAAGTTCGCCTCTTTGGCATCTATGCATCGTAGGAGGGTCATGTCGTGGTTTCGTTTGTACGGGATGGTACCACTTACAAAGAAACCAGTAGCCAATCTCCTCAACGTCCTTTTGTCATTGTCAGAAATCCCTGGTGGGTATTCCTTGTTCTCGACATACTGCTTGATGTCGAAATACCACGGTTTCCCATCCCGCTCTTCCTCTATTGTATAACAATATGCCGGCCTGCCTTGAGATTTGAATTCGATGTATGGCAGATCCCCGTGCGGGGCAAGTTGAAACATGGATGCCAGGGTGGTTAGTGCATCAGCCATTTGATTCTCTTCCCGAGGTATGTGGTGGAAGGAAATGTCGTCAAAGTACTTGGCTAACCTCAAGATGTGAGTTTGATAGGGTATCAACTTCGAATCCCTAGTTTCCCATTCTCCTTTCAGCTGGCGTATCACCAAAGCTGAGTCACCATACACCTTGAGTAACTTTACATCAAAATCAATGGCCGCCTAAACCCCGAGGGTGCATGCTTCGTACTCGGCCATATTGTTGGTACAATCAAAACCTAGCCTAGCCGTGAAAAGAATACACTGATCATCCGGGGATACAAGGACTGCCCCTACTCTGTGGCCCAAAGCATTAGATGCCCCATCGAAGCAAACAATCCATTTGTCTACGTCCTCGTGCGTCCGCTTCTCTTCAAACAGGGCCATGATATCTTCATCTGGGAACTCGGGGTGCATCGGCCGATAATCCTGGAGGGGTTGCTGAGCCAAATAATCTGCTAAGGCACTTCCCTTTGCCGCTTTTTGGGTGACGTAAACGATATCGAATTCAGATAATAGTACCTGCCACCTAGCGATTCGTCCCGTGAGGGCCGGTTTTTCAAAGATGTATTTCACGGGATCCATTTTGGAAATAAGCCACGTGGTATGGCTGAGCATGTACTGCCTAAGCTGATGTGATGCCCATACCAGAGCACAACACGTCCTTTCCAGCATTGAGTAATTCATCTCACATGCGGTAAACTTCTCTCTTAGATAGTAGATGGCTTGCTCCTTTTTCCCAGAATCATCATGCTGACCCAACACGCACCCCACAGACTCGTCCAACACGGTCATGTACAGGAAAAGAGGTCTTCCTGTTACAGGTGGCATGAGCACCGGGGGATTTGCGAGACTCTGTTTGATCTTCTCGAAGGCCTCTTGGCAGTCACTGTTCCATAGGACCGCCTGGTTCTTACGTAATAGCTTAAAAATGGGCTCACAGGTAGGGGTGAGTTGCGAGATAAATCTCGCGATATAATTCAACCTGCCCAAAAACCCCCGAACCTGCTTCTCCGTGCGTGGTTCCAGTATTTCAAGGATGGCCTTCACTTTCTCGGGATCTATCTCTATCCCTTTCTGACTTATGATAAATCCTAGCAGCTTCCCTGACTTCACCCCAAAGGTGCACTTGGTTGGGTTCAATTTTAATTGGTATTTCCGCAACCTTCCAAACAGCTTACGCAGATTGACAAGGTGTTCGTCCTCAGTCCGAGACTTGGCAATCATGTCATCTACGTAGACCTCTATTTCCTTATGCATCATATCATGGAATAATGCCACCGTGGCACGCTGATAGGTTGCCCCAGCATTTTTTTGCCTGAAGGCCATCACTTTATAGCAGAATATCCCCCATAGGGTGACGAAAGTGGTCTTCTCTACATCCTCGGGTGCCATCTTTATTTGATTATACCCCGAGAAACCATCCATAAATGAAAAAAAGGGCGAATTTGGCTGTATTATCTACCAATATATCAATGTGTGGCAGGGGAAAATTGTCTTTAGGACTGGCTCGATTCAAATCCCGGTAGTCTACACACATTCGAACCTTGCCATCCTTTTTCGGGACTGGGACAATGTTGGCCACCCACTCCGGGTACCGTGCCACAGCTAAGAATCCTGCATCAAACTGCTTCCTTACTTCTTCTTTAATTTTTAAGGACATCTCGGGTTTCATTCTTTGTAACTTTTGCTTAACCGGGGAAGACCCAGGATTCAACGGCAACTTATGCTGCACAATGTCGGAATCCAGACCGGGCATGTCTTGATACGACCACGCAAAGACATCTTGATACTCTTCAAGAAGGGTTATCAAGCCTTGGCGGATAGGCACGGTCATACCGGTTCCTACCTTTACCTCTTTCTTTTCCTCCGGGGTCCCCAAGTTTACCAATTGGGTTTCTTCTTGGTGAGACTTCATTTCACGTTCTTCCTGAGCGACCAGCCTCTCCAACTCTGGTGACAGGACGTCCTCTTCCTCTTCCTCGTTTATCGTTTGGCTTATATCTCGATCGAAATCAATTGTCAAACCCTCGTTGTTAGGATCCTCAAAGAATCGACCCTCATATCTATACCAAACAAGACAAAAGAAACAAAAAACATGCAAAATGATATGAGAAAGGGTGGTACTACAAGAACAGATGAAACAAGATCTCTTTGTTTATTTAATAAGGTAGGTTTCACAAAACAAAAGAGAACGGAAATCTATAGGCTCTAATTACATTGAATCAGCGGTATAGACTTCTGACTGGCTTATCACGCGCCAGTTCCCCACTTGGGAATCAGGGTGGCATGGTTGCACAAAACTTGGTGGGTCTTGAGGGAACTCCTCTTCTATTGCGGCCACCTCCTCCTCGGACACCATTCCAGCGCTGGTGAAACACTGGCTAATACGGCCGGGCCATACCCTATCCACCCGAAATCTTGACGGCACATTCCTCCTCCCTGGCGTCCCGGGTTCATACCCTAATCCATACTTGTATGGATTTCCCTTGATATCGACCACGTCGGCATTCCCGAGGCAGTCCTTGCCTAGACCCATTCCGGGCTCAAATCCGTTCCTGAGCATAACACGCGCCACCATTATGGCCGCGTTGGAGAGAGAAGGTAGCGACGGACTTGGTTCCACCGAGGCGCAACTCACCACCTCAAAGGATTGGAAAGCCGTTTCCAATGATTCTTCCGCCGCTTCTATGTACGGTGCGGAGGAGGGGCAACTCACTAACATATCTTCTTCACCTGACACTATCACTAAAAGTCCACCCACTGCGAACTTCAATTTCTGGTGAAGTGTTGAGGGGACCACTCCCAGGGCATGAATCCATGGTCTTCCCAAGAGGCAGCTATAGGCGGGATTTATATCCATTACTTGAAACACCACATTGCAAGTGTGGGGGCCTATCTGAATGGGAATGTCGATTTCCCCCATTACTTCCCGTCGAGTACCATCAAAGGCTCGCACCACCATCGAGCTCGGTTTTAAACGTGACGCACTAAAAGGAAGCTTTTCCAAAGTGGTCTTTGGCATTACATTTAAACTCGATCCGTTGTCGATAAGTACCTTTGCGACAACGTGGTTCATACATCTCACCGACACATGTAGAGCCTTGTTGTGTCCTCTCCCCTCAATGGGAATCTCTTTTTCCGCAAACGCGATATAATTGTTGGTGGTTATATGATTAACGATACCTTCGAAACCCTCCACTGAGATATCATGTGCTACATGGGCATCGTTAAGGACCTTCATCAACAGCTCACGATGAGGCTCGGAGTTTATGAGTAGTTCAAGCAAGGAGATCCTTGCTGGAGTTTTATTTAGTTGCTCGACTACCTTAAACTCGCTTTGTTGGATGAGGCGGAGGAACTCATGGGCCTCTTCCAAAGTCACTGTTTTTCCTTGAAGTCCCTCTTTCTTTTCGGCTCCTCTTTCCACGGGAGGATCTACTTCTTTCGAGGGGGTGGCTATGTCTGTGGGCTCTTGGATCATGGGCGCCTTCCCTTTAGAGGGCAATTCCGCCGGGTGAGGGGAAGCGAACACCCGACCACTGCGGGTTACGCCATTGAGGCCGGTGATGTTGGTTACCTTAGCCGATAGGGAGTCAACTTCGGTTGCAACTCTTTCGCTTGACGCGGGAGGGGTATACTTCCACAGAACGGCCTTATTACTTTGATATGCAAATGGCGTTGGCTTGGGCGCCGTCCGGGGGTATATGGGTGTGGAGCCGGTCCCTTTCCTAGTAAAACATATCACTAGGGCCTTGGGGGTTAGAGGAACCTTCTTCTCTTCCGACTGCATGCAAATTTGTCGTTCTTCCTTCCCTCCTATGAACACTTCAAGCTGCCCGCAATCTATGAGCCGCTGAAGCAATTCTTCCACCACGGGACAGGTTTCCATGTCATGCGACTCCCCGAGGTGAAACAAACATTCATCCCTTTCATCTCCACCTCGGGAGACCATGCACGCCGCTTGCAGTGATTGATAGATGAAGCGTCTAGAAGTAGCCACCCCTCCTAACCTCTTTGTCCGTGATGGCCCGTCCTCTTCGACGGCGTTCACGCTAGCCCTTCCATGACTAGCTAGCGGGTTGGTCTTAACATTTGGGCCATACTCCTGAAACGATAGCCAGCCGGCACTGATCAGGTGCTGCACCTTATACTTGAACGAGATGCAGGAGTCAATATTGTGTCCGGGAACTCCACTCTGGTACGCACACTTGGCACCCGGGTCATACCACTTGGGGCAGGGTGGCTGGAGAACCTTCCTGGGTATGGCCACCACCAAATGATTCTCCAATAATGAAGGCAATAACTCGGAGTACGTCATGGGAATAGGAGGGAAGTTGTCTTTCGGGGGCGGGTGCTGTGCGTATTTATAGGTCGCGCCGGGGGCTATATTATTAACTGGCCGGGGTGCGGCTGGAGCTGTGCGTTGGGCCAGCGCTCTTTCTGCTGCGGGTGGTCCTCTTACTTGAGTCGGGAGGGAATTCCCGGCTCGGATTAAAAAATTTGGGGGATTGGGTTGGTATGAGCTTTGGATATTTTGGGGTGCTTTCATCCATGTTGGGGCGGTGGTGACCGCGTGGGCGTCTCCTTCCTTTTTCCTCGCGCCCACTACTGGGGCTCTTCTGTTGTTGTTGGGGGCCATATTGGCAGCATATTCGAACTTGCCTTTTCGTAGTCCGGATTCAATCCTTTCTTCGGCGAAGACGAGATCTGCAAAGTTAGCTGGCATGTAGCCTATCAGCTTTTCATAGTAGAACGTGGGTAACGTATCTACCATAATTGTGATCATCTCCCTCTCCGTCATAGGCGGTACGACTTGGGCTGCGAGATCTCTCCATCTCTGGGCATATTCCTTAATGGACTCATGCTCTCGTTTAGTCATACCCTGAAGCTGGTTCCGATCGGGAGCCATGTCCGTATTGTACTGGTACTGCCTAATGAAGGCAGTTGCCAAGTCCTTCCATGATCGAATCTGGGAAGCTTCCAGATTGGTATACCATGCTACAGCTGCCCCGACCAAGCTGTCTTGAAAGAAATGGACCAACAACTTTTCGTCCGCAGAATACGCCCCCATCTTCCGGCAATACATCCGGAGATGCCCCTTTGGACATGTCGTCCCTTTGTACTTATCAAAGTCTGGTACTTTGAACTTGGGAGGGATGACGATGTTGGGCACAAGACATAAATCCGCCAAATCCGATAATGGGTAATTGCCAAGGCCCTCGACTGCTCTTAACCTCTCTTCAAGCGCCTCAATCTTTCCCTTATCTTCTGCGAAGGGAACAAATTCTTTTACGGGTGTGGGTGAGGCCGGGATATGGCGGACTATGTTCGGCTGGGGTAGTTCATGCGGGGATGGATCTTTGAGGTGGAACAGGGGGCCAAGATGGGTATCTCCTTCCCCATCATCTTGTCCGGGATAGTCTTCATAAGGTGGGAGTTGCCCCTCAAAAGTAGGGGCTTGGCCTAAATCTTCCGGGGTGGCACGGGGGGTGAAGTCCGGAGGCAGGCCATAAGGATAAGCTTGCGGACTATACCTTCGACCGAACACGGCCGTGTTTCTGTCTAGGTCCGGATTCAAGGCGGGCTGCAACACCGGCTCCGCTTCCCTAACTGTACTGGAGGCGGTTGCGGTGGCTTTATCCTTTATGGTTTTCTGGAGTTTTAACATGACCTCCGAGATGGAAGCCATTTGATCTTTTAAGGTCAATAGATCGACCTTCATCTGTTCCTGCGTGCCCTCTTCATTATCCATTTTTCTGGATCGAGTGTTATAGGGGTGCCTTGGTGTTTTCTTAGTTATGATGAAATTCCTAAAGAAATAAACAACGGTGAGTATGCCACCAAAACATGAGTATGCAAATGGATGATCGGAGCACTTGGATCCACCCCAAGATTTTTAGATAACGTAATGAGTCCAGAACTTCTCATTTTATAAAAAGAACAAAGCTTTCATCTAGCCAAGATTATACAAAGGTGTTACAAAAGAACCTAACGATTCCTAATTATATGGGCCATCAAATCTATCATGTGCTGACAGTAATTGATTAGCCCATGAATCTCCTCGGGGGCAATACACACTTCGGCCATGGCTTTTGCTTTGGCTAACAGGCGCGGGAGGTCTTGACTTCCATTCAAGGTCAAGGTGAACCTATCCATCCACATAGTCGCTTCTTGATGCAGTGCATCAATCACCCTCCCCCTTGCTTCTTTTTCGGCATACACTTGTGCAAAATCCTCCACTAGCTTTTGTTCATGGGCCATGGACTGGTTCAATTCTTCCTTGTATTGCCCTATGATAGCCAGCATGCTTTGTTCCGTGGCTTCCAAGTGTTGAGCCAAACTCCTTTTGGACCTTGCGCAAGCAACTAACTCCTCTTCTAAGATCATGCCATGAACCCGTGACCGATCTCTCTCCTCTCTTCGGAGCTTGAGCTCATTGTTGCTACCCCACAATGCTCCTCAGAATTTCTCTCAGCCATATTCCTCCTTGCGGGCCCTTTTGGTTTCTTGTTCGAGGGCTCTTGTAGTGGTCGCGTTTTCCTCTTGTAACTCGGTGCACTCCTCCCGGATGTGTGTAGCAGCTGACTTGAACTTCTCCTTGGCGAGTCTTGCCTTCCCTAACTCTAATTTTAGAGCTCGGACTTCTTCATCATCCTCCGGAGCTTCGAAGTCCTCCTCATCGATAACTTTCAACTTGGAGAGCCAATCTAACCCCTGCGTGTGAATTCTTAGCCATCCATGATAACCTCCGATGACATCATTTTGGATGCCCCTAAGCTCCTTGTCTTTCCTCAACGGACTTCTCCACGCCATGTGGACTCTTTGTATCGCCTTGAGACTTTGTGCGCCTAGATTCCTCACAAGGAAAGGTGAGAGACTTTCTTTGGTTGGCGCTCCCCTCATGGGATACCCTAGTTGTCTTATGGCGAGTGCGGGATTATAATTAATACAACCCCTAGTCCCTATCAGTGGAACATTAGGGTAGTCCCCACACGAGAAAAGAACTCCTTCCTTGCCTTCCTTCCAACGAGGAAACCAATTGATCGCGCTGCCCCCTATCCCAGCCAAATGTTGGTCCCAATCGACTCTTCCTTTTTCGGCGCATGAGCGATAGCTTTGAAGCGGACACGGGTGTCTCGTGTCTTGTCGGAATAGGTGTGAAATCGACCATACACAGAGAGCGGGTAAACAACAGACAATCCGTGCACTGTTTTCCTCACACCTCCGGTCAAAGGTGTCAAACAAATCTGCCAAGATAGCCACCACTGGACTTTCCTTGCTACGGTGATATGCGAGGAAAGCATCAATGGCGGCTAAGTCTACCAAACCGTCAACGTTCGGAAAGAGGACAACCCCAAAAATCAGCAAAGCTAAAATATCCGCAAACGGGCCCCACTTCTCTTGGCTCGCCATATCCCTTGCCTTGCCTTCCAAGTATTTCCGTGGCAGGCCCACTATTCCATTGCGATTTTGTTTCATGCGATCCAAACTCTTTTGCTGAATCTCCAATCACAGCTGCAATCTTGCTCAAGGAAGGAAGAAAGCCGGAGAAAAGATACGGTTTTCTCCCCCCAAGAGGGCATCCTAATATCTCCTCAAACTCTTCAATAGTTGGTACCATTTGGAAGTCCCCAAACGTGAAACACCTCAACGGCTGGTCATAGTATTGGGCGAGGGATACGACAACTTCCGTAAATACCTTCGCTGCGGCCAAATCTAGAATCTTCCCGTACACTTTGCAGAAGGCTTGCCTTTGGAGGGGTCCCATCAATCGTCCCAATTCCTTGAGGCTAGTGACATCTAGACTTTTAACCTTGACTTGATAAAACCTTTTGCCATTTTGATTTGTCCCCATCATTTACCTAAAAAAGGGGTGGATCAAGACTCCGACACGAATGATGCAATGCGTATGCATGAAACAGAAAGAAAACAACACAAAGGGGTAATTCACACATACGAGACCGCAGAGATCCAATTTTAATGCTACGTTTGGGCATGATGGCGCCTCGACGTAGCATTAAAAAGGTTACATATTACTCTAAAGAAACCAAACACCACTAGCAAAAACTATAAACTAGTGCTATTTATCAAAAGATGCATGAGAACAAATGGCATGGAGCGTGTTTGCTCTTTGCCCCTATTTGGGAACCTATAGGACAATATCTAGGGGTCTCTAATAACTACTCCCCAACAATTCATAACTCACACGGCTGTTTTCTAGAGGTATCATCACTCAAGATAATAATATTGTGGCGGTATGGAATACCAGCGACAACACATTATAAAGAGAGAAAGCCCTAGACGAGGTTTCACTATTATCAAGCAAGTCGGAGACCTAGCATGATGATAGATTCATCTCCACTTCTTAAATTCCCATGAACCCGGGTGTAGGGCCCCTTTTTTACTCAAACCCGTGGGTGCTTAGAATGCAGTGTAAAGAATGCGAAATAGACAACAATTATTTACATCTTACACAGTTCAATAAAAGCACACACAAAGTTTCATAATTCCACAATTTCTAAAAAAGGCCAAACTCACAAAATCAATCCCCAGTGGAGTCGCCAACTGTCGCAACGTGCCCTTCGCGGGCGAGCGAGGGCGAGGCTCACGGGTGCGCTTTCCAAAGGAGGAAAGATACGTGGAGTCGCCACCAACGTTTATTTGTGGAAAACGTCAGGAAAACCGAAGGAAACTGGTCAAGGTGAAAATTCTAAGTTCGGGAGTTGTATTTACGCTTGAGGAAGGTATTAGCACCTCTCACGTTTGTCTCAAAGGACAAAAGCCTATTTTTTAGAATTGTGGAATTATGTTATCTTAACTTTATTTCTTTTTATTTTTTTGAGGTCGACAAAAGCGGGGCTCTTGCTCCTACGTACCCTCCATCAAAGAGGAAATCAGACCTACGTAGTTCTTCCTTATGCATGAATCAAGTGATAGATTTTTTTTTTACTTGAGGGGTGATCATTTTAAGGTGTTGGACCTTAAAAATGATCCTTTTTACTTAGTAAGAAACTGAAATGATAAACTTTCAAAAAAAAACTATTTTTGTGGACGAGCTTGACTAGGCGAGTTTGATTTTAACCTTAGTTTCACTTTAGTTATTAGTCAATTCAATTAAGAATGAGAAATCCCAAAGATAAAACGTCCGATTGATTTTTCGCTTTACTTTACTAAAAGATATTTTTTGATTATTATATTATTATTTTACCTCTTTTTTTATTTCCAACGTGGTTACGGCACGACCGAACGGTCGAAATTCATTTTAACCAAAATTAATGGATGATACAATTCAAATGATCGGTGGAAATTTATTTTATTTTTAGATTAAGCGAGAAATGACTTAAATAAATGGCTCAAGCACGTCAAAAGGGGGTATAAAAAGCAAATGAAAACGAGAATAAAAATACATGAAACAAAATGTGGATCACCACGGGTACATAGAATGAATTGAAAAGCTTGGTTTGAGGTACTTACCCGTTGAAGACTGAAGAAAACGAAGAACGAACGATGAATCTTGAAGAAAGATCGAGAATCTTCGCGTAATTACTCACGGAAACGTTATGGAAGCGCCTCGACTTGGATTTTCTTCACGGAAACAATTTTCCTAAGCAATTTCGAGAGAGAGAGAGAAGTGCCTAAGAGGCTGAACCCCTTTCTTTTTCACTTCTCCCCCTATTTATAGCAAAATAGGGGAGAAGCTTGCCGCCCAGCTCGCCCAGGCGAGCAAGGTTGCTTCCTCCAGAAACAACAGCCTTCTGGAGGAATCTTCTGGAGGGCCCAAGTGGGCCTGGTTGCTATTTGCACCCTTTTTTTACTAAATGCACCCCCATTCTATTTTTTTGGTAATTCTTTTTCCGTAACGTTACGAAATTTTACGAATTTCGTAATGATACTTATTTTCCTTCCGTAAGGTTACGAATCCTTACGGATTATGTATTTACTCTTTTTTAGCTTTCAAAGAAGTTACGGAAACTCACGGATTGCACAAAAACACTTCTTTTCGACTTCCGCCACATTACGGAATTTCACGGATCGCGCAAGCCTGCTTCCTTTTGATTTCTGAGACGTCTCGGGACTTCATTTATTGTGCAACAAAGGACGCCAAGTATCTCAAAGCGGCTAACCACAGGTTGCATGTCATCAAGTAATAATCCCCGGACGAAATTAGGGTATGACAATAGTGTATCTGAACAAAAAGATAAAAATAGACATGGGCCTTCAAAACAGTTTGGGCCAAACAAAATTATAAATAAAAAATTAGAACATATTTATTATGGGCCTTCAAATTAATCTGGGCCTTCAGCAACAATTAATAGTCTTGATAGTGTCTCTGCCTCTGGGCCTTCATCCTTCTCCACTTGGGCCTTCATCCTTCTCCACTCGGGGGCTTTGTCCTTCTCCACTTGGGCCTTCATCCTTCTCCACTTGGGCCTTTAGCTTGTATTTGGCTAGTTTCAGGATTCTCATCATTCCCTCCTTCTTGGAAAACATTTGCCCTCAAATGTCTAGGATCATCACCGAGTTCAAGTACCACTTCCTTCCTTTTCTTGTTGGCTTGCTTGGCATAGCTTTCATTCTTCTTTGCAATTTGCACCTTCACTTGGTCATACAATCTTTTCACATACTCAACTTTGGCCTGTGCATCCTTATGCTGAGTCTCTTGGGGCTTGCTGTTGTAAGTTGGCTTGTTAGGCAATGAAGCTTCTAGAAGGAGATCAACTTGATGTTCTATGCTTCTTGAAGGTGGCAGTCCATGAGGAATCTCCTTGGGAAAGACATCTTTAAATTCCTGCAATAAGGGTTTAACACTAGGAGAAACATAAATAGTTAACTGATTAGAATTATCACTCTCTCTCTCTTGTGTATCACTCCATCTCTCAAGTGTATCACTCTTCCTTTTTCTATTCCTCTGTGGTGCCTCACTATTGTCTCTCTCTCTTGTTCTATCTTTTCTCTCCTTATTATTTGGTCATCACACACTTCTTTGAGGGATAGAGGTTTACGAATAATTTTCTGGTCATGGTGCTGGAAAGAAATCTTGTTGGTGAAGCCTTCATGCACTGCTTTGGTGTCCTCTTCAATGTTGGCCCTCACTAATGCCATCTCCATCTCCTTGTCCTCAACAATCAAACTTCCTTGGGATAACCTTTGGAGTTTCTGTCGCATGGTTCTACTGTAGCTAGTTGGAACATACCTCTTTCGCATAACCCTTCTCATCTCAGTCCATGTATTTATCTCCTGCCCTTCTTCTTTCTTCATCTCTCTTTGATTTTTCTTCCACCAAACAAGGGCATAGTTTGAGAATGTAGCTGCTGCTAACTTCACCTTCTGCTCTTCAGGATAATCATTGTAGGAGAATGCATGCTGAATCTTCATCTCCCAATCAAGGTAGGCGCCTAGGTCACTCCTGCCTTTAAAAGAGGATACATTGAGTTTTACTCCCTCAATTCTGTCTTGCCCCTCTATTCGGTTCGATCCATCATTGACCTTTCTGTTGCCACCATAAGGTCTCCCAACATTTGGATTCATTTGGTGCTCTAGTCCTTCTATTCGCCTGTAGAGCTCTTCATTGTTACGGTTCAACAGACGTTGCATTTGTGTAGTCATCGCGTCCAGTAATAAGCGCTGAGATCTGTCCAGTTGATGATATACACCACCATTGTCACCAGCTCCTGCCATGATTAAGGAACAAAGAATTTTGCAGTAATTTAAAAAAAAGATTCAGGACCTCACCACACTCTACTCACGTGTTTCTCTCTTTGATGGTAGTTCACTCGTGTTTGATGCTCTCAATATAGGCTTTTGTGTGATGTTTTCACTCTTTCCTTTTACCACTCACTCTCTCTTAAGTTCTTGGATGAATCAATTAGACACACAAGGTATATAACAAGAAAGACAATTTAATTATCACAGACTGTGTAGCATATTTAATTTGGATAACAAATCAGATTTGATTTTGGTTAATAGATTAGACTTGATTTGGATAACAGATTAGACTTTTGATTTGGATAGCAGATTAGATTTGATTTGGATAATATATTAGACTTGATTTGGATAGCAGATTGGATTTGATTTGGATAACAGATCAGATTTGGATAACAAATAGAATAAACAAGGAAGATAACAAATAATATAATAGATAAGATAACAAATAGAATAAAAAAAGATTTGAATAACAGACTTGCCAAACAAAAAAAATGCCTCTAACTGCCTCAATTTCTTGTTCAAAGATCAAACACCCACTTTTTTTTTCTTTTCTTCTCTTTTTTTTTTCAAAATTTCTGCAACTTTTTTTTTTTTAACTTGAAACAAAACTCAAACAAATTTTTTTTTTGACACAAAGTCTGAAAGAAATAAGAAACAAGAACAAGAACAAAAACGTGACAAGAACAAGAGCAAGAACGAAACAAGGACACAAACAAGAACGCAACAAGATGCAAACAAGAAAACAAATAATAGAACAAGGACAAAACACGAACCTGGACAAATTACAAAGAAAGAAAAAAAGAATTGGATAGGATAGAACCTGTATCAAGAGCCGAAGCTCTGATACCAAATGATGTGAACCTGACTAGGAGCGGATCGCTTGATACAGGCTACAGAGAATGGGATGACGCCACTTCCAGTGAAGGAAGATAAGTCAGGGTAGACGCCACAAGGATTACCTTGATAAGTCTGAGATTGGTTCAACAAGGAACCCAGAGAGAAGCTCTCACCAAATTTTATGAAAATGCCAAAAGTTTTTTTTATTGAAAACAAAGACCAATACTTATAGTGTATCTGAACAAAAAGATAAAAATAGACATGGGCCTTCAAAACAGTTTGGGCCAAAAAAAATTATAAATAAAAAATTAGAACATATTTATTATGGGCCTTCAAATTAATCTGGGCCTTCAACAACAATTAATAGTCTTGATAGTGTCTCTGCCTCTGGGCCTTCATCCTTCTCCACTCGGGGGCTTTGTCCTTCTCCACTTGGGCCTTTAGCCTGTATTTGGCCAGTTTCAGGATTCTCATCATCAAATAGTCTCGGTGTTCTTTCACAAAAATGTGAACATGCTTTAGTAAAGAAACAAAACCTCCAACCGATCAGAGCAACATATGATTTTTTTGATGAAAAACAATGTGTCTATTGGGGAAGGAGAGTATGTTGATGAAATTTTCTCATAACCATAAATGAGATTTTAGATGTTAGCATTTCGTTTCTAAACGACCATTTAGAGGAAACACTGGGTCCAACAAAATAGAAGAAAATCACTCGAAGTGTATCAATCTCACACAGGTAAGAATTTTTATCCTAATTCCGAACCATAGATATGTCATGACTTAATTTTGCAAATCATTTCCTATCAAATCAAAGATTACGGGCGTGATCATGGATCAATAGGACTTTTTCGGGAATGGTGTTTTGGTGAGGAATTTGGCTTTGAGTGTTTGGGCCTTTTCCTTTTCTGTTTTTGTTTAGTGCGGGGCGAGAAAGTCGCTAGTGCACAGGATTTTGGTTGGCAATCAAAGGGAGGGGACCACTTCAAGTCATGGTTTTCTTTCTTTTCTTGTTTACTTGTGAAAATTCTATATTGTTCAGATATTGTCTGGTCCAAAAAACTTTTTATATATTTTGTTTTCTTCCAATCTTTGATCGGGAATTTTTCTTTCTTTTTTTTTTGCTTTCTTCCAATCTTGATTGGGAATTTTCTTCCTTTGCTTTATTCCAGTCTTTGATCGGGAACTTTCTTTTTTTTTTGTTTTATTCCGAGGGCAAGGATGGACATTCTCACCCTGGGTCAAGGTTTATGGTAAGTTGGGATTTTGGCTCAAGGCTTGTAGAACGGTTGGACATGATATATGTCAGGATGTGGGTTTGGCCAACGGTTCAGGGATAAAGGGGATGTCCCACATTATTTCCATGACACACATGCAACAACGATGATTTGGAAATTTTATGCAAAACTAGTCATGCACGCACCCATGTGGACACTCAAGCATCAAGTTTTTATGGTCACGTGACACTGGGGCTCAGGATTCATTTTCCCTATTAAGTCAACCCAGTGTTTCCAAAACATGTTCTTTCAGCAATTCATGCATTCATCCGAGTCCATTTTTGGTGTTCAGGAAAATTTTCATGGCATTCACCCTTCGGGTGTATACAAATTTTTTCAAAAAATCCCTTTGTTTTGATCGGTGAATCTTTTTTCAAAGAAAAGCTGGAAGTTATTTCTTTTCAAAAGTGTGCTGGCTTTTCAGCCGAAAGATATATTTTTTGTTTTTTTGGGAGATATTTTGCTACCTAAACATATGTATATTTTTGTGAGGTATTTTTGCTATATACATGCATATCCAAGGTATCTTGCTACCTAAACATACACACACACACACACACACACACACACACACACACACACACACACACACACACATATATATATATATATATATATATATATATATATATATATATTGTGAGGTATTTTTTGCTACATGCATATCTAAGGTATTTTCATTACCTAAACACACACACACATATATTTTGTGAGGTATGACTACCTTCCGAGCTTGTGCTTGTTTTATTTAAATTCCTAGGATCATGAACAACTAGGTGTGTCCTACTATGACTTAAGAAACAAAAGGTGATCAAATAACAAGCAGAAATTTAAAGGGTACTAGGTTGCCTCCTAGTAGCGCTTCTTTAACGTCTTGAGCTGGACGTGTGATGACTTGTCGGTCACGGACCTAGTACTTTGGCTTTGGACTTGGTTGCCTACTGGTCAACCATGGGTCATAGGCAATGCTCCAGCCTTTGTAGATGAGCTGAGGGGCTCTAGAGGTGGCGGCGGTGCGTCCGTTGCCCACTGCCGGCCATCCCCAGGCTGCTGTGGTGTCTCGCCTTGCGCCTGCATGGGGGCACATTACTTCTTGATGAAAGCTCGGTTAGTAGGGGGCCTGATGACCTTGCTGGGGGTGACGGGCACTCCGTAGAACTGATAGAGGCCCGTAATCAGAGCTGGAAACCCCAGGACCCTGTAGGACTTCTTCGGGTCCACTAGGTGTCTTGCAGGCACGATTCCTATAAACAGTAGATGACATCAGAAATCAGTTGAGCCATGTGCATACTTACCTATGTCATGACGGCATAGACCAACTAACACTTCGGCAGGGGGAGATCGAAGTTATGGTGGTGTGCATGATCCGCACTCGTCTCCTTATGGTGGTCTGAGCGAAATCTAGCCCCGGTACGCATAGTAGCTGCATGATAGCCTCCCTCTCTGGCTGTGCTTGCACAGTTGGCCCTCCTCCAAGATCAGGGGGGTGGCCAAGGAACTAATAAAGGGAAACTACTGGCCCCTCACCCGGGAGCGCACGTCTCGGTTAAGCATTAAGGGCAGAGAACCTTGAGTTCTCTAAAGGCGTAGATGTGAAGCCTTCTGAAGGTGAGGACATGTAGTCCTCTGAAGGCAAGGACGTGTAGTACTTTAAATGGAAGGATGTATAGTCCTCTGAAGGCAAGGGCGTATAGCCCTCTGAGGGTGAGGACGTGTAGTCCTCTAAAGGCGAGGGTGTGTAGCCCTCTGAAGGTGAGGACGTGTAGTCCTATGAAGGCGAGGACGTGTAGTCCTCTAAAAGGGATGATGTATAGTCCTCTGAAGGCGAGGGCGTGTAGCCCTCTGAAGGTGAGGACGTGAAGTCCTCTGAAGGCGAGGACGTGTAGTCCTCTGAAGGCGAGGGCTTGTAGCCCTCTGAAGGCAAGGATGTGCAATCCTCTGAAGGTGAGGACGTGTAGTCCTCTGAAGGCAAGGATGTGCAGTCCTTTGAAGGCGATGATGTATAGTCCTCTGAAGGCGAGGACGTGTAGTCCTCTAATGGTGAGGGCATGTAGCCGTATGAAGGTGAGGGCATGTAGCCATCTGAAGGTGAGGGCGTGTAGTCCTCTAAAGGCGAGGACGTGTAGTCCTCTGAAGGCGAGGACGTGTAGCCCTATGAAGGCGAGGATGTGTAGTCCTCTGGTGGCGAGGATGTGTAGTCCTCTGAAGGCGAGGGCGTGTAGCCCTCTGAAGGTGAGGACGTGTAGTCCTCTGAAGGCGAGGATGTGTAGTCCTTTGAAGGTGAGGACGTGTAGTCCTCTGAAGGTGAGGACGTGTAGCCCTCTAAAGGTGAGGGCGTGTAGCCCTCTTAAGGCGAGGATGTGTAGTCCTCTGAAGGTGAGGGCGTGTATCCCTATGAAGGTGATGGCGTGCAGCCCTCTGAAGGAGAGGACGTGTAGTCCTTTGAAGGCGAGGACGTGTAGTCTTCTGAAGGCAAGGACGTGTAGTCCTCTGATGGCGAGGACGTGTAGCCCTCTGAAGGCGAGGATGTGTAGTCCTTTGAAGGTGAGGATGTGTAGTCCTCTGAAGGCGAGGGCGTGTAGCCCTCTAAAGGTGAGGACATGTAGTCCTCTAAAGGTGAGGACGTGTAGCCCTTTGAAGGCGAGGGCGTGCAACCCTCTTAAGGCGAGGGCGTGTAGCCCTTTAAAGACGAGGACGTGCAACCCTATGAAGGTGATGACGTGTAGCCCTCTAAAGGCGAGGACGTGTAGCCCTATGAAGGCAAGGGCGTGTAGCCCTCTAAAGGCGAGGACGTGTAGTCCTCTGAAGATGAGGGCGTGTAGCCCTTTAAAGGCAAGGGTACTAGTACCCAGGGCCCACCCTTATGAGAGAGTAATAGATTGACTCATTGAAAGGGTCGGTCATCCCAAATTCAAAATATTGGACATTTGATGTAGGAAATCTATGCAGTTGACATGATTTTTAGGGATGCAGATGCATGCAACCTTTGTCTTGAAATGCGGTAAATGCAGACTTCATATGCATCAATGCAATGTAATGGAAAGTTGTACAATGTTCATGACATTCTTTCCCTACTTTGTGATTTTGATTTTGATTTGATTTGTTTGAAAGAGGTGATAATTCATGCAATCTCATCCTATCTTTTGCAAATCTCTTCGGGAACTCCCTTAGAGTGTATGTTCTGTTTGATTTAGTCACTTGACCATTTTGGAGTGACGACAATGGAGTCGTTTGACGTTTAATCAATCCATTGAAATCCCAGGGTTTGTCCCCCCCTTTTTTAAAAAAAAAAACATCGATGGGTGAGAACTTTTGGTCTGCCCCAAGGTTCACTTGAGGCTCATGCACGGTGCCCCTCATTGCCCCAGTGTAAGGATTTGAGGTACCAATTGTTATCTTTCGTCAAGACCTTGTAGCTGGGAACCTATTGGGTGAGAACTTCTAAACTGCCCCTAGGTTCGCTTGAGGTTTATACATGGTGCCTTTCACAACCTTGTAGCAAGGAAGAATGAAAGAGGCGGTTGATTCTTGCAAAAAGAATTTTTCAAGGACAAGAAATAGTTGAAGGATTTTTTCAGTTGACGGGTTAAGTCAAATGACTCCTATTCTTGATAACTCACTTCTCTCTAAAAAAAGACAAACTTTCAAGAATGATAAAATGAGGTCACATGAATGTCTGTACTTTATTTGAGAACACAATCAATCAAATGTTTTTTTTCTTTTATTTTGAAACTTATTGTTTTGAACTTTACTCGTCGTTTTATGACATCCTCACCAAATATGTAGCACGAGTAATTTCTGATTGAACGGTCTTGGAAGTCCAAACTCAGGAGCACATGTCGCTTGAGCAAACAAACCAATGGCTTGCACCCACATTCCAATGGAAGCAAAGATGTAATTACAGGAGGATGAGTGACAAAGATGTCAAATTTATCCATTTTATTTTCATTGTAACTGTGGTTTACAATAATGGCATAAACTTGAAAATCCTGATGAGTCATTAGAGGCATCTAACAACAGCTTTCAAAATGGCCCCATGTATGGTGTCGCTTGTCAATGTTAGGATTCACAAGCGATTCTCCTTAAATTTCAGCCAGCCTGCCTTAATTAGACTTTGCACCTTACGCTTCAAGGTCATATAGTGCTCAAAGGAATGTCCCAAAACTCCTCCATGATATGCACATGTTGCATTCAAGTCGTATCCTCGAAAAAATGGAGGTTGAGGAACCCTGGCAGGGGTTACTGCTACCATTGCATTATCAAGTAGATATGGGAGCAAGTTAGCATATGACACCAGAAATTGGGGTGAATCCTACAGGCTTTTTGTTGCAAAATTCCTTTTTGGGTTGCGCTATAGGTGGTGTTTGGGCATTGGGTGTGTGGTAAGTAGGCATGCCTTGTGGCTGATTTGGGGATGACTTTTGTGGATGATTGGGTGAGAAGGACTATTATTGGCTAAGTAATGACATTGTTGGGCTGATGGGAAATTTGATCGTGTAGGAATGACAGTCATAGCAAGGGTTTCTCCCTCATTCTCACCCTCTTCATTTGCCCCAGTTTTTTTGCATTTATCAAAGCATGATGATCAGATTTGCCTCTTTTCAGACCCACTTCGATCATTTCGCCAACGAAGACCAAATCCGCAAAACTTGAAGGTGTGTAACCCACCATTTTTCATAACAGAACACTGGTAATGTGTTTACTATCATTGTTATCATTTCTTTCTCTGTCATTGAGGGAACCACTTGGGCTGCCAGATCCCTCCACCTTTGGGCGTATTCTTTGAAAGATTCGTGCCCCCTCTTGCATATGCTCTATAGTTGCATCCTATCCGGAGCCATATTAGAATTGTACTGATACTGCTTAACGAAGACAACCATTAGGTCCTTCCAAGAATGGACTCGGGAAGGTTCCAAGTTAGTATACCAGGTGACAGCTGCCCCAGTAAGACTTTCTTGGAAGAAATGTATCAGAAGTTTCCCATCTTTTGCGTATGCCCCCATCTTCCGACAATACATCTTTAGATGGTTCTTGGGGCAAGTAGTCCCCTTGTAGTTGGACAAAAGAAACTTAAGCAAATTTAGTGAACCTTAGTTTTGCTAAGTTAGTACGTTTCCATTGTATTCAAGCTTACTATGTAAACACTCTTTGAGTGATTAAAATATGTACTCTATCAAACATCTATTGTTTGTGAAAGTTAGGAGTAGCTTCATGACAAAAAATACTTGGGTCTTAATCTTAGGGAGGGATTAAGGGTAGGGCCAGAAGTGGCCTAAAGGGTACTTGTTGCAGCCAGAAGTGGCATAGAGAATACTTGGTTGTAATCAAAGTTTTGATTAGTGGAACCCTTCAAGTTTTGAAGGAGAATTAGACGTAACCCAAGAGTTAGGGTGAACCAATATAAAACCTATATTTTCTTTACTGCTTCTATATAACTAATTACTTTCTAGAGTTTACTTCTACACTATTATGTCCAAGTTTTGTGAACTAGTTTTTAAACATAGTGATTTCAAACCCTTTGGACAAAACCCATTGTCCATTGATATCTATTTGAGAAAAACTTTCAAAAGGCAAAGTTTTTATCCATCACACTATTCAACCCCCCTTCTAGTGTGTTTCAGGTACTTCAGTTGGTATCAGAGCTTGACCTCTAGGTTAAGCTCTTGATAGTGTAGAAGCAAAGGCATTTTGATGTTTTGATGATGCCAAAGGATCATGCGCTTCTCAAGTTTAATTCAAGACAAGAATCCAAGAAATTCAAGATATATGATCAAGACAATCTCTAGAGACTTAGGAAGGGAATTCCAAGTTGAAACAGCAAGAGGTTTGGCCAATGAATTTAAGTTAAAATGTTTTTACAAGAGATTTACTCTATGGTAATCGATTACCAGAGGATGTAATCGATTACTAGTGGCCAAAATACTTCCTAAAATGCTTTTAAAATGATTTTGAATACTTTTGAAAGCATGTAATCGATTACATGAGTATTGTAATCGATTACCAACAGTAGAAAATATTTATAACAACTATTAGAAATTTGAATTCAAATTTTACAATGTGTAATCGATTACACTTGGATGGTAATCGATTACCAGCAGTTATTGAAAGTTTTAATTCAAATTTTAAAGCCTGTAATCGATTACACAAGTCTTGTAATTGATTACTAGAGGAGATTTTCAGAAAATAATTTCCAAGAGTCACATCTGTTCAAATGGTTTTTGAATAGCCATCAAGAGTCTATTTATATGTGACTTGGAATACGAATTTGCTTAGAGTTTTTCAGAACAAAAAGTCTTATTCTCTCAAATGAAAAAATTGTCTTATCCTCTTAAAAAATCCTTGGTCAATACACTTGCAATTCAATAAGGAATTATTTGAGTGCTTCATTGTTCAATCTATCTCTTTCAAGAGAGATTTCTTCTTTGCTTCTTCTTACTTCTGAAAAAGGATTAAGAGACCGAGGGTCTCTTGTTGTAAAGCAATCTGAACACATAGGAAGGGTTGTCCTTGTGTGGTTCAGAACTTGTAAAGGTTTTTTGCAAGTTAGTGGAACCCTCAAGCGGGTTGCTTGGGGACTGGACGTAAGCACAAGGGTGTGGCCGAACTAGTATAAAACTGAGTTTGCATTTTCTCTTCCCTTAAACTCTTTTATTTATTATTGCTTATTGCTTCTATTCAGTAAGTTTATTTTGAATAATTATTTAGGAATTCATTTTAAAAGGAATCTAGGGATTTGGGTTTAAATCAAAATAAAAATTTTAATTAGGGAATAGTTTGTGATATCTTAATTCAACCCTCCTTCTTAAGATAACTGAGGCCACTTGTCTAATAGGTAGAGCAGAGGAAAGGAAATTCCTTATACAATGAAAGACGAATTTGCTATGAACAAGCCTCCCATGTTCAAGGGAGTCAACTATGACTATTGGAAGGAAAGGATGATTGCCTTCTTTGAATCCACTCACATTGATATGTGGGATGTTGTAGAAAAGGGAAATCACATTCCTCTTGACCCTAAGAAGAAGGAGATCCCCAGGGAAAAAAGGACGGATGATCAGAAATCAACATTCCTTTTCAACTCACGCACCAGAAACGCCCTACTGTGCACTCTATCATAGTAAGAACATTCCAAAGTTCACAGCTTTAGAAGTGCCAAATAGATCTAGGCCACTTTGGCTATTACCTATGAAGGGTCCTATGGGGTAAAACGTAACAAGTTGAGCCTTTTGACACGTATGTATGAACTCTTCAGTATGGAAGGGGGAGAAGATATCCAAACTAGGTTTGGATGCTTCCAAACCATTCTGAATAAGTTGTGCTCTCTAGGTGGACATTATGATAATTATGATCATAATAATAAAATCTTATGAAGTTTGTCTAGAAAGTGGAGGCCATAGGTTAAAACTTTAAGAGCCATCAAGAATCTTGATACAATGTCTCTTGAAGAACCATTGGAATTCTTAAACTCCATGAGCAAGAGCTTGCTCAAGATGAAGGAACAAAGAAAGGGAAGTCGCTGATGTAGCTCCATGTAGAGCTTGTAGGCCTAGGATCTTCTTCATCAATGGAGTCCTTTGCTTAAAGATCAATGACAGCGGAATAGAGAAGGAGGAAAGGTGATTGGAGATGCCACTTCAAGGAGAAGATGCGTCAAGAACAAACTCACCACCATAGGAAGCCCTGGATAAGAGTTTGAAGGTAGAAGAAGATGAGTGGAGGGAGAGGGATAGAGAGGGGGGCACGAAATTTATGGCTCAAATAAGGTTTGAACTTTGAAGTCTAATTTCTCAAATGATCAAAGTTGAAAAAAATGCACACACAGGGCCTCTATTTATAGCCTAAGTGTCACACTAAATTGGAAGGAAAAAGCTTCAAGCCAAGGCCAGACTCTCAAGCATGCAGAGGATTCTTCAAGAAAAATGCCAAACTCCCTTTACAAATATGATTTCAGGCTTAAATAGGTGGCCTTGTTCGTGCACTTAGCGTAGATCTGGATCTCTTAGCGCGCATAAGTGGATTTTGGCTTAGCGCGTGTTTTGCTTAACGCTTAAGTTTCACTTAGCGGATGAGCTGAAGCGGTGCGCTTGATGACCTGGAGCGATGCGTTTAGCGAACTTGACAACTCATCTTCTTCTGGATTCTTCCTCGCACTTAGCCACTGAAGGTTGCGCTTAGTGAATTCTCGCTAAGCCAGCAGCTTGGCTTAGTGAAAGAGTGAAAAATAGCACTTTGCCAAAGTTGCCTATTTAACCTGAAATTGAGAGAAATTGATTATTAAACGCACAAAACAAAAGTATAAATTATCTATTACCCATATTTAACAAAAAGTACTTATAGTATTACAAAAGAACCATAAATTGGGAAATTTTGATACAATATACACAGGTTTTATACACAAAAGTTAGTTGTTTTCAGCGACTAACATGTGCTCAGGTGTCATGAGGCATTAAAGCGTGAAGGACTATATGATGTCGTAATGGGGTGTAGCAAGCAAATGCTCACCTCCTCCTTAGGCTGGTCCAAAATTTAATTGGATTGGACTTCTACCAATTCAATTAAATTTCTCTTCCAGCACACACATCAAATAGTGCACTTAATGTGTGTGAAATTACAAAACTACCCCTAATACAAAAAACTAGTCTAAGAGCCCTAAAATACAAGGGTTGGAAAATCCTACATTACTAGGGTACCCTCCCTACACTATGGAGCCCTAAATACAAGACTCAAAAATAATAAAACCCTAATCTAATATGTACAAAGATAAGTGGGCTCATACTTAGTCCATGGGCCCAAAATCTACCCTAAGGCTCATGAGAACCCTATGGCCTTCTCCTGCATCTCTAGTCAAATCTTCTTGGAGTCTTCTATCTAATGCCCTTATGATGCAAGCTCCATTGGAGCTTGTAGGCCTAGGATTTTCTTCATCAATGGATTCCTTTGCTTCTTGGAAGATGAATGGCAGCGGAATGGAGAAGGAAGAGGGAGAGGAGACGCCACTTCAAGGAGAAGATGAGTCTAGAAGAAGCTCACCACCATAGGAGGCCATGGCTAAGAGCTTGGAGGAAGAAGGAGATGAATGAAGGGAGAGGAAGAGAAGAGCACAAAATTTTGTGCTCTAAATGAGCTTTGAAATCTGAATTTTAATATTCAAATGATCAAAGTTGAAAAAAATGCACACACATGACCTCTATTTATAGCCTAAGTGTCACACAAAATTGGAGGGAAATTCAAATTTCACTTGAATTTGAAATTGAATTTGTGGAGCCAAAATTTCACTAATTATGATTAGTGAATTTTAGTTATGGTTCAGCCCACTAATCCAAGATCAATTCCAAGATTCTCCACTAAGTGTGCTTAGGTGTCATGAGGCATGAAAAGCATGAAGGACATGCACAAAGTGTGACTATATGATGTGGCAATGGGGTGTAGTAAGCAAATGCTCACCTCCCCCTCAAAAATTTAATTGGATTGGGCTTCTACCAATTCAATTAAATTTATTTCCAACCACACACATCAAATATCCACTTAGTGCATGTGAAATTACAAAACTACCTCTAATACAAAAACTAGTCTAGGTGCCCTAAAATACAAGGGCTGAAAAATCCTATATTTCTAAGGTACCCTACCTACATTATGGAGCCCTAAATACAAGGCCCAAAAAATAATGAAACCTTAATCTAATATTTACAAAGATAAGTGGGCTCGTACTTAGCCCATGGGCCCGAAATCTACCCTAAGGCTCATAAGAACCCTTGGGCCTTCTCTTGCATCTCTGGCCCAATCTACTTGGAGTTTTCTATCCAATGCCCTTGCGGGGTAGGATTGCATCATTCCCTCCCCCTTGAAAAGGATTTGACCTCAAATCCCGAGGTTCTTAAAACTCTGGGCTTTTTTCCTCAACACCTGTAAAAAGAACAAAAACATATGTATTAGTGGTGTTTCGTATGTTGAAGTAAGGTAAGGTCTGAAAACTCATTTCCTGGGCATCTTCCCATGAAGGAACATAGTTCCTCACCAACCCAATGAGTGGTGCTACAAGTATAGAAAAATATGGGGCAAACCTTTTGTAAAAGTTTGTTAAGTGTTGGAAGCCCCAAATTTTTCTTACACTTGGTGGAGCGGGCCACTCAGGAATGACCTTTATTCTCTTAGGGTTCATGGGAACCCCTTGATCACAATTTAAAAAATTAAGAAAAGTAAAGCAATAGAGCATACCTTTTTCTGTATTTTCATGTTGATTATTCCTACCAAAAAGTATGACAAACCTAAGGTGTCCCATATGAGTGCCTAAGTTTGTATTGAAACTAAAAATAAGAACAAACCTACCTAATGAGTCCCTATGTACACAAATCATGAAGATGTTGGGTGCACGAGTGATTTTACAAAAGAGTGTTGCACCACCCAAAACATTCATCACACCACCTATTTTAGGGATTTGGTGCCTAATAATACCTATTTTGGGCACCAACAAAGCACAAGGATTTAATCTCTTGCGAACCAAACCCTCATCCAACAACTCCTTTACTTGAGGAATAAACTCAAGCCAAAGAGATGTGGCAATGCTAACAAGTGTCTTTTTACAAAGGAGAAAATGTGGAGGTTGTCTAAGAAGGGAAATTTCTTTAATATTTGTCTTTATTTCAAAATGTCTTTCCTTCTTAGCTAACCACTTGGAGGAGACACTTACCTCCTTACACTCCTCCTTAACCAATAAAGGTTGTCCTTCTTCTTGGGGGTAGATCTCTTCACTAGATTCTTCCCCTTTTGCTTCTTCACTTTTACTAGAGGAAGGTGAAGTAGTAGCCTCATCTTGGCTACTATAAATGTCTTGGCCCCTCATAATCATGGTTTTCTTGGTGGGGCATTGAGAAGTAATGTGTCCTCTTCCAAGACATTTAAAGCACTTCATGGAGCTAGTCTTCTCTTGCATACTAGCCTTAAGGGGTTGCTTTTCTATTGTCTTCCCCTTATCATCTTTGGGCTTAGAAGGTCTCACCCCTAAGATTCCTTGACCTTGGTCTTTCTTTGGATAAGAGTGAGAGCCATAAGATTTTGAAGTAGACTTCCTTTTAAGTTGTTGTTCTACCCTTATTTCCCAATCTAAATTAGCCTCTACATTGTCCTTCCCATGGAAGTATGAGAGTTTAATGTTAACCTCTTGAGGCTTTCTTTCATTTTCTCTCCTATGGGAGTGAGGTCTAAGATGTGACCTATGCCTTCCTTCATAGTAGTCACGAAGTTCTTCACTTAGGCTCTTGCAAGAGTTATGACTACTATAGGAGACATGTTTTTCTCTTTTCATTTCTTTCATTATTTTTGTTCTTTCTTCCTCTCTTATTTTCTTTCTTTCATCTTGACTTATTTCTTCCACTCTTTTTTTTACCTTTTTCTTTTCTCTCTTGTTTTTCTTTCCACAACTTAAGGGATCTCAACTCATCTAATATCTTATACAAGGGGTCCTTAGGAGTAGAACCCTCACCATTAACACTAGATGAAGAATGAAGACTCATGTTGGTTCCTAAGTTATGGTTCTTTCTTGTTAGGGGTTTGAAAATAAAAGGTAAAATAAACTATGGTTGAAACTAGCCAAAATAAACACTAAAAGAGGTGTGAAAGATAAGGTAAAAACTAATTGGTAAAAGGCAAGCTATCTAGGCGGTTTGGCAATGGAGGGTAAAGGAAATAAGCTATGAAAATAAGCAAGAAATTAAAGTGCAAGAAATGCAAACTAGGCGGATCCTAGGAGTGTTTGGATGACCTCATTTAAGGTTCTCAACAAAACACTCACTATCCTAAGGGGAAATTGCCTAAAATTATTACACACAAATGGAAGTAGGGTGACCTAGCGGAGGCTCCCAACTTCCAATGAAAGACCTTTTTGTTACAAAATTTGAAAGCAAAGCAAATTGCCAATTACAAAATTACAAAGAAAAAAAAAGTCCTCAATTGTGGTGGCTATTCTCTCTTTAGTGTTTCACTCAATTTGAAGTGCTTCTTAGTCCAATAGCTCTTAAGGTGGTTGGCCCCTTTCTTCTTGACTCAAATTCTTCAAGATATGGCACCAATCCTCCTTTCCAATTCCCTATATGGCAACTCACAAACAAGGAAACAAAGAGACAAGCAATAACCAAAGACCAAAAAAAAATGAAATGAAAGCTAAACCAATAGAGTTTTAACAAGACAAATTTTCAAGGATTATTCAACAATTAAAGCAATGAAAAGCACAAAAAAGCAAGCTAGGACTCAAAGAGAAACCTAGAATGGCTCTAGAGTAGAGTAGAAAAACTAAAAAAAAAAAAAGACTCAAGAAAACTCTAGTTTTGGCACTTGTTTTCACAATAATTTTCAATTTAAATTTCAGAACTAGGATTGGTATAAAATAGGCACCAATTATTGAACAAAGTTTTGAGCCAAAACAACAAGCACACTTCCCTTTCACTTTTTTTTTCTTGGACACTGATTTTTCTGCCAGCTTGTGTGATTTTTCGTATTTTTTCCTTTAACCCAAATCGCTTGGTTCTTTTTTTATAAATTTTTTCTAGATGTCTAGAAAATTCAGTAAAATTTTCGGCTCAAAAATCGTAGTGACCAATTCCCAGTAATTTATACAATTTTGTATGTTCAAGCTGCCAGCACCAGCGATTTCAACCTAGAAATCAAGAGTAGTGTTTATGTTGCTTAAGGCTTGGATAGTTACAATTTGTGTTTGCTTATGCTCAATTATATTGAATAACACAATTCAAGAGAGCTTAAGACTTATTTGATTCACAAATCCAGCCACAACTCAGCACCACAACTCAACTTCATCATAGGCATCATGTAGGAAACTTAGAAAACAAAAAAAAAGTTCAAGAACAAGACTACTTCTAGGAATTGATTTAGAACATGTTATGAACTAAATAACATGCATGAATTAGACTCAAAATTCAAAAGATAGGCTAAGAATGACAAGAATACATGAACAAATGTATCTAGAATTTAATCAACAAAATAAAAATTCAACACAAACTTAGAACATAATGTGACAATTACTATGACTAAACATGACTCTAAGACAACATGGATTAAGTAATTTACACTTAGATTTTTGTGTTTTTTTTTTCTAATCAATATTTTGGAAGAAAATTTAGATGTAAGGTTCAGCACAAGAATATTATGAATGAAAAATGATAGAACCTAAAATCAACACAAAAACAAAATTCAAGAGTAGATCTACAAAATTTGAACCACGGAAATGCAAGAACAAGTGTAGATCTAAGATTTAATCGGTTTATTTTTTTTTTAATCTACTCTAAACAGCACCAAACCAATTTTAGTTATGGTTCAGCCCACTAATCCAAGATCAATTCCAAGATTCTCCACTAAGTGTGCTTAGGTGTCATGAGGCATGAAAAGCATGAAGGACATGCACAAAGTGTGACTATATAATGTGGCAATGGGGTGTAGTAAGCAAATGCTCACCTCCCCCTCTAAAATTTAATTGGATTGGGCTTCTACCAATTCAATTAAATTTATTTCCAACCACACACATCAAATATCCACTTAGTGCATGTGAAATTACAAAACTACCCCTAATACAAAAACTAGTCTAGGTGCCCTAAAATACAAGGGCTGAAAAATCCTATATTTCTAGGGTACCCTACCTACATTATGGAGCCCTAAATAGAAGGCCCAAAAAATAATGAAACCTTAATCTAATATTTACAAAGATAAGTGGGCTCGTACTTAGCCCATGGGCCCGAAATCTACCCTAAGGCTCATAAGAACCCTAGGGCCTTCTCTTGCATCTCTGGCCCAATCTACTTGGAGTTTTCTATCCAATGCCCTTACGGGGTAGGATTGCATCACTTGGGGGGTAGGATTGCATCATCCTATCCACGAGGAAAAGGATTTGACCTCAAATCTAGAGGTTCTTGAAACTCCAGGCTTCTTCCCTCAACACCTGTAAAAAGAATACACACACACACACACGCACACACACACACACACACACACACACACACACACACACACACACACACACACACACACACACACACATACACACACACACACACACACACACAAACATATAGATTAGTGGTGTTAGGTATGTTAAAGTAGGATAAGGTCTAAAAATCCATTTTTTGGGCATCTTACCATGAGGGAACATGGTTCCTCACCAACTCAATGAGTGGTGCAACAAGTATAAAAAAATGGGACAATCCTTTTGTAAAAGTTTGTTAAGTCATGGAAACCTCAAATTTCCCTTATACTTGGTGGAATGGACCACTCAGGAATGACCTTTATTCTCTTAGGGTCTGTGAGAATCCCTTGATCACTATTTAAAAAATTAAGGAAAGTATTGTAATAAAACATAGCTGGAATTTTGATAGAAGGATTCTTTTCCTAATGCAAAAAGGAAAAATCGTTAACTCCTTTTGTTAGAACAACATCCATTAAGTCTCTACACCTATCCCTTTTTATTATCATTTTCTAAACTTTTCTTTGTTTTCGGAAAATAGGATTTGGCTCAGGATTGCCCTTTGTGAATTCCAGGGTTTCTTTGAATTTGAAACTTCACACTTGGTAAGTTTCCATACCAAGACTCAATCCAATTAAGTTCGTAGCGTCTACCAATTTTGCCATATCCCCCTCTTTCATCTATACTCGATACCATTATTTGCTTGAATTAGAAATTATTCTATTATCTATATATTCATAATTCAATATACATAGATATATACCATATATAACTTTTTATGTATTTTCATGTTGATTACTCCTACCAAAAAGTATGACAAACCTAAGGTGTCCCATATGAGCACCTAGGTTTGTAATGAAACCAAAAATAAAAACAAACCTACCGAATGAGTCTCTATGTATGTGAATCATGAAGATGTTAGGTGCATGAGTGATTTTACAAAAGAGGGTTGCACCACTGAACACATTCATCATACCACCTATCTTAAGGATTTGTGTTGGATTAAGTGGCCTCAGAATAATTAAGAATGGGGGGTTGAATTAATTATGAACGTGTCTTGACTAATTAAAAATTTATCCTTCTTAATGTTACTAGATTCAATTAGGCTTTACTACTAAGTCATGCGAAAATAAAGAACAGAAATAATAACTTATACACAAGTAAAGCGAAAATAAAAAGTACACAATGGAAAAGTAAAGAGTGTAGGGAGGAAGAAGACAAACACAAGATTTATACTGGTTTGGCAACAACCCGTGCCTACATCCAGTTCCCAAGCAACCACCGATTCTTGAGATTTCCAATAGCTCGTGCCTACATTCGCACCGATAGAGAAGGATCTGTTGATTTTGACAAAGGGCTCAGAGTCAAGAGGGATATTAAAATGTTGTAGAAACAAGGTGATCAGATGGGGATATGGGAATGGAGCATTTGATCGCAATGCCTTATTCATGCGATATCTCACAAGATGGGCCCTGTCGGTTTGACGACCGATTAAGAAAACCCACATAATTATCAAATCTTCCTCAAAAACCTGTGCAAGGTTGGATGATCTAGGAAGTAGGATGCGCACAATCAAGTTGTGCATGATGCGACAAACGAATGCCAATGATCAGACAAGAAGCCTTCCATTCATATACGCTTGGTTGGTACAAACCATCCGACAAGCATCAGAAACAGGAAAATCGAACTTCCACTCATCATCAAGTGTACCCTCAAATGGTACACCATCACTGGATAATTGAGTGAGTTCAAAGAAAAGGGACTGGTCTATTGTAGATGCAAATGCCTTTGGTGTTTTGGTGATGATCATGATGATATGATGCAATTGATGCAAATGGGCTTTTCAAAGTTTAAATTCAAGACAATACTTCAAGAATACAAGTCACAACATCAAGATGATCACTAGTATATTAGGAAGGGAATTCCTAATTGAATTAGCAAAAGGTTTGGCCAAGTAATTTAAATTAAAAAGTATTTTTCAAAGGATTTACTCTCTGGTAATCGATTACCAGAGGATGTAATCGATTACCAGTGGCCAAATATGCTTTAGAACAGCTACTAAAAATTTGAATTCAAATTTTAGACTGTGTAATCGATTACACAATTTTGGTAATCGATTACCAACAGTTATTAAACGTTTTAAATTCAAATTTTAAAAGCTGTAATCGATTACACAAATTCTGTAATCGATTACCAGACAAGACTTTCAGAAAAATAATTCTAAGAGTCACAACTTCTCAAAAGGCTTTTTCATGACCACCAATGGTCTATATATATGTGATTTATAACACGAATTTGCGAAGATAGTTTTTTAGAACAACAAGTGTTTATTCTCTAAAAGAGCAAAATCATTTTATCCTCTTAAGAATTCCTTGGCCAATTCAATTGCAATTCATTAAGGAATTATTTGAGTGCTCAATCTGTAAAATCTATCTCTTTCAAGAGAGATTCATTCTTCTTCTCCTTCTAATTCTCTAAGGGATTAAGAGACGGAGGGTCTCTTGTTGTAAAAGAATTCTAAACACAAAGGAAGGATTGTCCTTGTGTGTTTAGAACTTGTAAAAGGAATTTACAAGATAGTGGAACTCTCAAGCGGGTTGCTTGGGGACTGGACGTAGGCACAAGGGTGTGGCCGAACCAGTATAAATCTGAGTTTGCACTTTCTCTTCCCTTAAACTCCTTTATTTATTATTGCTTTATATTCATATTCAAATTGTTTTATTTGAATCAATATTTAAGAAGTTCATTGTTAAGGGAATTTATAACTTGAATAAAAAGTGAAATAGATTTTTATTTGGGGAAGTAGTTTGGAATATCTTAATTCAACCCCCCCCCCTTCTTAAGATATCTGAGGCCACTTGTCTAACATCTATGACCATCTTAATCCCATAAACTTCAAAAATCAAGGAATCTTCTTGAATTTCCAAGTTAGAATAAAAGGCTTTAACCAATTCAGGGTAAAAAGGAAGTTTCATGTAGATAAATTGAATTAAACCAGGATTTTGAAATGCTTGAAAGCAATCAAACACTTCATCATCAAAGAAAGCTAAGTCTACGAACTTAGGGTCAATAATGGAACGAGAAGAAAAGAGAGAATTGTACCAGATATGTTGTTCTTCCGAGGAAAACAACTTAGGAGATGATATGGAGGGAGGAATTTGGGTTGTCTGCACCTTGGATGATCCATGACTTCAAGTTCCGGTGACTGCGGATGAAGTCGAAACGTCATTTCACTTTTTCGATGGTTCTTCCATTTGAAGGATTTTCTGGAAGTTTTGATCGGTGGAGATGAAAGAGAATGAAAAATGATGAATTTTGGGCTTTGTGGGACGTGGTTTGGTTGAGAAATGAGGAAGTTATGTGATTTTGAAATTTGGGAGAAAAGGGTTCGTCGCGGAGAAGAAATCGCAAATGGCTGTGTTTCTGACGTTTTGAATTTATAGAGGGAGAAGCACTGTAATCGATTACATAGATCCTGTAATTGATTACCAAAACTAAAACTTTTCATGTAATCGATTACATGTAGACTATAATCGATTACAAGAAGTCTATTCTACTATAATCAATTACACATAGTTGTAATCGATTACCAGAGAACTAACCACTAAAAAAATCTAAGTAATCAACACATATCATGGTTACTACTTTACTTAATTAAACTATTTTACATACCAATATAATTCTTATCAAAAATTCAATCATGTCAAATTATGCATAATTATTTCAAACATAATTTTTAAAAATATATCAAATAAGAATTAAACAAGGATTGAAGGATATAGAACATAGGCATTATCAAACATTAAAAAGAAACTTCATCTTTGAGAAAGAAAATTAACTCAATCAAACATATAAGCATAAATTCACAATAGTAATCAACCAAGACAAACAAATAAAATTTTGTTAGTCATCATATAAACAAGTTAATTGAAGGAAAGTTTCAACCAACTTAATTTAAAAGTGAATGGTTTTGATGTTACCTTTTTTCATGATTTAAGTGCCTAGATCTTTAAAGATGGAAGTCAGACTTTTGCTTTTTGCTTAATCTTATTGAGAGATGTTCTCATCGCTTTCATAGTCCTTGGATAGAAGGTTGATCTCCTTCTCCGAACCATCGAATGAGTCATTGTCATCCCTAGCAATATACGCCTTCTTGGATCTTCTTTCTTCATGGCTTTTCTTCTCATTCTTTTCTGACCATGATTCATTTGTGGGGTAGTGTGCCTTTATATGACCGGGTCGATTACACTTATAACATTTAAGTGTTAGGGAACCTTCTTGAGATCTTTTCCCATTGTCGAAGTTATGACGTCTCTCCATTCTTCTATTTTTGACGAATTTATGAAACTTCTTCACAAAGAGTGAGAAATCCTCTTCATGATCAGATTCTTTTTTTTCTTCTTCTTCTTGAATTGAGGAGGAGGCTTTGAGTGCCATGCTTCTTTTCCTTTTTTTGGTCTCTTCATTTTGGTTGAGACGTTGAAGTTCCATTTCATGTTCCTGCAGTTTGCCAAAAAGAGTTGCAAGAGACATAGAAGAAAGATCTTTACTTTCAGAAATAGCAGTTACCTTGGGCTGCCATTCCCTACTTAAGCATCTCAAAACTTTATTAATTAAATCTTCATTAGGAAAGGTTTTTCCTAAGGAGGCAAGGTGATTGACTATGTATGTGAATCTTTTCTGCATGCTTTGGATGTTGTCATTAATGTTCATCCTAAATAATTCATATTCATGTGTAAGGGTATTGACTCTAGATCTTTTCACATCAGTGGTGCCTTCATGTGTAAGTTGGAGAGTATCCCACATCTTCTTTGCATTTGAACAGTTAGACACTCTAAAATATTCATCTATTCCTAGGGCAGAAGTAATAATGTTTTTGGATTTAAGATTATATTGGATTCTTCTTCTATCCTCTTCAGTCCATTTATCTCTAAGTTTTTCAGTTGTTGTGCTTGTGCTTGCATCTACTATGGTGGGTACATAAGGTCCTATTTCTATTGCTTCCCAAATGTTTAAATCTATGGCTTCAATAAAGATTTGCATTCGGGTTTTCCAATAGTGGTAACCCTTACCATTAAAGATAGATGGCCTATGAATGGAGTTTCCTTCGGGAAACAGAGAATTTGAGGAGGCCATGAATCTTGAAGTTGTAAAACTTTTCACAAGAAACCTGCTCTGATACCACTTGTTGGATCAAGTGGCCTCGGAATAATTAAGAAGGGGGGGGGGCTGAATTAATTATGAACGTGTCTTGACTAATTAAAAATTTACCCTTCTTAATGTTACTAGATTCAATTAGGATTTACTACTAAGTTATGCGAAAGTAAAGAACAAAAACAATGACTTAGACACAAGTAAAGCAGAAATAAAAAGTACACAACGAAAAAGTAAAGAGTGTAGGGAAGAAGAAGACAAACACAAAATTTATACTGGTTCGGCAACAACCCATGCCTACATCCATTCCCCAAGCAACCACCGGTTCTTGAGATTTCCAATAACCTTGTAAAATCCTTTACAAGCAAAGATCCACAAGGGATGTACCTTCCCTTGTTCTCTTTAAACAACCAAGTGGATGTATGCTCCACTTAAACTGATCCACAAGAGATGTACCCTCTCTTGTTCTCAGTATAACAACCCATGTAGATGTACGCTCTACTTGTACCACAAAGGATGTACGCTCCAATGTGTTAAGACAAAGAATTCTTAGGCGGTTAGTCCATTGAATCTTTGTAAGGAGAAACAAAAGATATCTAAGGCGGTTAGTCCTTTGAAATCTTTTGTTTAAAGGGAAAGGGAAAAAGATATCTCAGGCGGTTAGACCTTTGAAATCTTTTGTAAGAAACAGAAGATATCTCAGGAAGTTAGTCCTTTGAAATCTTTTGTCAAGAGGGAGAAGGAAAGAAACAAAATAATTCTCAAGTGGTTAGTCCTTTGAATCTTTTGACAAGAGAGAAGGAATGAAGAAAAAGAATAGCACAAGTTTTTGGTTGATGAACTTTTCTTGAAAGAGAAAATATTGAACAAAAAACTTTTAGAAAGATGAAGAGAAATGAATGAAAGAAATGTGTTATGTATGAAAGGAATCAGTCTTTTTAAATTCGTGCCATGGACACATATTTATAATCATTTGATGACTCAAGTTAAAGTTTGTGACTCTTGGCAATTTCTTTAAAACTAGTCACTTTTTAAAAGTTGCGATTCTTTTGAAAAACTAGTCACTTTAAAAGTTGTGACTGTTGAAAAACAGTTCAGAAACAAGTCACTTTAAGAATTGTGACTTTTGGTAATTTATTTTTCGAAATCAGTCAATGGTAATCGATTACCATCATAGTGTAATCGATTACACATCAACAGATGTGACTCTTCATGTTTAAATTTGAAAATCAAAACGGTTAGAAACACTGGTAATCGATTACAAGTATTGTGTAATCGATTACACAAGTTTGAAATGATTTGAAAAAGTTTTATCACAAGTTGTGACTCTTGAAATTTGAAATCTAATGTTTTAAAACATTGGTAATCGATTACATGATTATGGTAATCGATTACAGCTTTGTAAATCAGTTTTGAAAAGAATGTTGGCTACTGGTAATCGATTACTGCTTTCTGATAATCGATTACCAGAGAGTAAAACTCTTTGGTAAAAGATTTTTCTTTTTGAAAAATTCTTGTGCTATTCAATGTTTTGAAAAACTCTTTTAATACTTATCTTGATTGAGTCTTCTCTTGATTCTTGAATCTTGAGTCTTGATTCTTTACTTGAATCTTGAATCTTGATCTTGATTCTTGAAACTTGTTTGACTCTTGATTCTTTGGCATCATCAAAATAATCTTGGATGGCATTGCTTCCACAGATATATACCGCATATACCTTTTTATGTATTTTCATGTTGATTACTTTTACCAAAAAGTACGACAAACCTAAGGTGTCCCATATAAGCACCTAGGTTTGTAATGAAACCAAAAATAAAAACAAACCTACCGAATGAGTCTCTATGTATGTGAATCATGAAGATGTTAGGTGCATGGGTGATTTTACAAAAGAGGGTTGCACCACTCAACACATTCATCATACCACCTATCTTAAGGATTTGGTGCCTAATAATACCTATTTTGGGCACCAACAAAGCACAAGGATTTAAGCTCTAAGAAACCAAACCCTCATCCAACAACTCCTTTACTTAAGAAATAAACTCAAGCTCAAGAGGTATGGCAGTGCTAACAAGTGTCCTTTTACAAAGGAGAAGATGTGGAGGTTGTCTAAGAAGGGAAGTTTCTTTAATGTTTGTCTTTATCCTTCTTAGCTAACCTCTTGGAGGAGACACTTACCTCCTTACACTACTCCTTAACCATTAAAGTTTGTCTTTCTTTTCTTTTTCTATTCTTTTCCTCATCCCATCTGAGTTTTATTTGTACTTGATCCTTAGCTACCTGTGAAGGTGTTTAAGGATGCAACACAAGTTTAGTGCCAAGATGGGTGCGAGTAATCTCATTAGTTAGGCCATTCTAAATGATCTTCCTATCAAATTGTCATGGCCTTCCTAAAAGAATATGCCCTGCCTCCATGGGAACTATATACACTTAACTTCATCCTTATATGTCCCAATGGAGAAAGGTACCTTCACTTGTTGGTTAACTATCATTTCCCCTTGCTCATTGAGTCATTGAAGTTTATAAGGTTTTCGGTGGGGAATGATAGTGAGGTTCAACTTGGAAACTAATCTTGTGCTACAACAATTGCAACAAGATCCACTATCCACAATGCGAGAACAAGTTTTATCTAAAATTTTGCATCTTGTATGAAAGATGTTCTCTCTTTGGGATTGGGATAGATCACAAGATTGGCCTCCAAGGAGCCTTCTAACCATTAGGAGGTCACCTTCTTCATGGGGATAGACTTCCTCACTAGACTCTTCACCCTTTGCTTCATCTTCACTTTCACTAGAGGAAGGGGAAGAAGTATTCTCCTCTTGACTACTATAAATGTCTTGACCCCTCATAATCATGGTTTTCTTTGTGGGGCATTGAGAGGAAATGTGATCTCTCCCAAAACATTTGAAGCATTTAATGTTTCTAGTCCTTGCTTGGGAACTAGCCTTTGGGGGGGATTTCTCTATGGTCTTACCCTTATCTTCCTTGGGTTTTGAAGGTGCAGCCCCTAAAATTCCTTGGGCTTGGTCCTACCTTGGATAAGAGTGAAAACCATAAGATTTTGAAGAAGACTTTCTTTTAAGTTGTTGCACTACTTTTATACAAAGATGGACTAGCTAATCTAGGTCCCTATATGGAAGGAGTTCAACCTTGTCCCTCACTTCCATATTAAGCCCACTAAGGAACCTAGCTATGCTTGTTTTTTCCTCCTCCCTAAGTCCAAGTCTTAAAAGGAGTAGTTCCATTTTTTGTCTATATTCTTAAACACTCATACTCCCTTATCTAAGGCTTTGGAGTTTGTCCATAAGCTCCCTTTCATAGAAGGAGGGAATGTGCCTCTTCCTAAGGGAACTCTTAAGATCATTCCAATACTCTATTGGAGGATCCCCATGAATCCTTTTTTTCCTAACAAGGGAAGTCCACCAATAGAGGGCATACCCTTGAAAGCTAAGGGTAGCCAATAGAACTTTTCTCTCTTCACTAATATGATGGAAAGCAAAGAGTTCTTCAACCTTCATTTCCCAATCTAGGTAGGCCTCAACATTATATTTTTCCATGGAAATATGGGAGGCTAATGTTAACCTCTTGAGGCCTTCTATCCTTTTCTCTTTAGGAGTGATGTTTAGTATGTGACCTATGCTGCCCTCCATAATAGTCTCTAAGTTCTTCACTTAAACTCTTGCAAGAGTCATGACTACTATAGGAGACATGTTTTTCTCTTTTCATTTCTTTCATTATTTTTCTTCTTTCTTCCTGTCTTATTTTCTCTCTTTCATCTTGACTTATTTCTTTCAGTTTTTTTTCCTTTTCCTTTTCTCTCTTGCTTTTCTTTCCATAATTTAAGGGGTCTCAACTCATCTAATATCCTATACAAGGGGTCCTTAGGAGTATAACCCCCACCATTAACACTAGATAAAGAATGAAGACTCATGTTGGTTCCTAAGTTGGGGTTCTTTCTTGTTGGGGGTTTGAAAACAAAAGGTAAAATAAACTATGGTTGAAACTAGGAAAAATAAACACTAAAAGAGGTGTGAAAGATAAGGTAAAAACTAATTGGTAAAAAGAAAACTATCTAGGCGGTTTGACAATGGAATGTAAAGGAAATTTAAAGTAAGCTAGACGGTTTCCTATGTGAAGGCTTGGATGACCCTTTGGAGGTCCCAACTGGCTTTTCACTTAGTCTACATGGTTTACACTAAGCTATCATACACAAATAGAGATTTGGGGGGTCTCTTGGAGACTCCCAATACACCTGAAGAATGTCCAAATACAAGGAATTACAATAGAAAAAATTCAACACTCAATTGTTCTATTGCAATAAATTTAACAAAGTAATTAAGGTCTTTAAATAATGCCTGTTTGTTTTCTCAAGTGTTTCACTCAAAATTTGGTGAGGCTTTCGTTGCTTCAAATCCGATGGTGCTCCTATAATGGTTAACCTCCAAGACTTAAATCTTCCTTCAAGCAATGCACCAATTTCCTTTTCCAATCCATATTGTAGGCAACACTTAAACACAAAAAAAAAAGGACAAGCAAGAAAGCAAAAGATGAAATGAAAGCTAAACCAAAAGGAAATTTAACATGACTTTAATTAAATGAGATTCAAGGAAAAATAAAGCAAAAGGACATCACCACAAGCCAAGGTGGAACACAAAGGAAGTCCTAGAATGACACTAGATTAGATTGACAAATTAAAAACAAGACTCAAAGCAAAATTCTAGTTGTCAATTTGGCAACACATCTAAAAGATGAACAACTCCAAGAAGTCAAATAGGCTTGTAATACAACTCAAAATAATGAAAAAAATTTAAGCAAATCAAGCATACATATTTTTTGTTGTTGTTCTAGATGTGTATTTTGACATTAATCTTTATTAACTTTTCTTGCTCATTTCTTTTTCGTTTTTGTTCATTCTTCTTCCATTGTTTTCATCTAGATGTTTATCTTATCTCAGTTAAAATTTCAACTCAAAACTCTAAGTATTCAAGCCATATTGGAGTTAAGAAGCCAGTGTGCCAGAATTGACAGCAACCAGAATTTCAACCTAGAAATCAAGAGTAATGCTTATGTTGCTTAAGGCTTGGATAGTTACAATTTGTTTTTCTTATGCTCAATTGTCTTGGATAACACAATTCAAGAGAGCTTAAGACTTATTTCAATTCACAAATCCAGCCACAACTCAGCACCACAACTCAATTTCTTCATAGGCATCATATAGGAAACTTAGAAAATAAAAAAAAAGTTCAACAAAAAGTCTACTTCTACGAATTGATTTAGAACATGTTATGAACTAAATAACATGCAAGAATTAGACTTAAAATTCAAATGATAGGCTAAGAATAGAAAGAATACATGAACAAATGTATCAATAATTTAATCAACAAAATCAAAATTCAACACAAACTTAGAACATAATGTGACAATTATTATGACTAAACATGACTCTAAGACAACATGAATGAAATGATTTACACTTAAATTTTTGTGTTTTCTTTTCCAATCAATATTTTGAAAGAAAATTGAGATGTAAAGGTTCAGCACAAGAAGATTATGACTGAAAAATGTTAGAACCTAAAATCAACACAAAAACATGATTCTAGAGTAGATATATAAAATTTGAACCATAAAAATGCAAAAACAAGTGTAGAACTAAGATTTAATCGGTTTATTTTTTGAATATACTCTAAACAGAACCAAACCACAAGACAATGGAGGAGATACATAGAGAAGATGATGAAGAACAAGGAATTAAAGTGAATTGACCGAACAAAATATAGAGGAAGCAAAAGAACATCACCTAGATGAAGATGCTCTTGATACCACATGATGTAGCTCCATGTAGAGCTTGTAGGCCATGGATCTTCTTCATCAATGGAGTCATTTACTTCTTCAAGATCAATGGCAATGGAATGGAGAAGGAGGAAAGGTGATTGTAGATGCCACTTCAAGGAGAATATGAGTCAAGAACAAGCTCACCACTATTGGAAGCCATGAATTCTGCTTCAAGGTAGGAGAAGATGAGTGGAGGGAAAGGGAGAGAGGCAGGCACAAAATTTATGGATTCTGCTTCAAGGTAGGAGAAGATGAGTGGAGGGAGAGTCAAGAACAAGCTCACCACTAAACTTTGAAGTCTAATTTCTCAAATGATCAAAGTTGAAAAAATGCACATACAATGTCTCTATTTATAGCCTAAGTGTTACACAAAATTGGAGGAAAATTTGAATTTCTATTCAAATTTCACTTGAATTTGAATTTGAATTCGTGGAGCCAAATTTGGAGCCAAAATTTCACTAATTAGGATTAGTGAATTTCAGCTATGGTTCAGCCCACTAATCCAAGATCAGGCCCAACATTCTCCACTAAGTATTCTTAGGTGTCATGAGGCATGTAAAGCATGAAGGACATGCACAAAGTGTGATTATATGATGGGGCAATGGGGTGTAGCAAGCAAATGCTCACCTCCTCCTCACGCTAATCCAAAATTTAAGTGGATTGGGCTTCTCCCAATTCAATTAAATTTCTCTCCCAACACACACATCAAATAGTGCACTTAATGCATATGAAATTACAAAACTACCCCTAATACAAAAAAACTAGTCTAGGAGCCCTAAAATACAAGGGCTAAAAAATCCTACATTACTAGGGTACCCTCCCTACACTATGGAGCCCTAAATATAAGGCCCAAGAATAATGAAACCTTAATCTAATATGTGCAAAATAAGTGGGCTCATACTTAGCCCATGGGCCCAAAATCCTAAGGCTCATGAAAACCCAAGGGTCTTCTCCTGCATCTCTAGCCCAATCTTCTTGGAGTCTTCTATCCAATGCACATGGGGGGTAGGATTGCATCAGTTGCAAGCCTTTACAACTCAAAGACCAAAGCACAACTTTGCGTCCAAAGAGTCATCATCCAAAGTCATTGTTGTTGGTAATGCTTTAGAGGAAGAATCTAACAATGATGACTCTAATGACAGAGATTATGAGCTAAGTATGATCACCATAAAGATCAAAAGGATGTGGAAAAGCATGAACTCCTCTAGGTTCAACTATTTCTCCAAGAGATCCTTCCACAAGAAGGAGGAAAGTCCAGTCATATGCTCTAAGTGCAAGAAGCCAAGACACTTCAAGTCAGAATGTCCTGACCTTGAAAAGTCGAAGGATAAGAAGAAGAAATTCTTCAAGTCCAAAAAAAAAACCTCATGAGCACCTAGGAGAACCTAGATGATTCATCATTTGATAAGGACAATGAGGAAGAAGCCAACCTATGTTTGATGGCTAATGCATCCACCAGTAAAGTAGAACCAACTCTGGATGCAAGTTCCGATGATGAGGATCCTCCGCCTGATTACACTATCAACTCTAATGGTGAAGAAGTAATATTCGAATCTAGAGAAGATTTAATTAAAAGGTACAATCAACTTCTCCTTTCCTCTGCTTGTGTCTTTAAAGCTTATAGAAAACTAAAAAAACATTTTCAACATGTTGAAAGAGAGCATGAGGATCTTAAGAAAATTTATCAAACTCTTTTAGTTGATTTTGTCCTAGAAACCACTTCACTTGGTGATGTACAAGACACCTTTGTATGTGAGTAGGTCAAGGCATTACTGGACTAAAAGGTATCCAGTGGACGAGAGACTCTTCTTAAGGATTTTCAAGATTCAGAAGAAAGGATGAAATCCTTAACCACAACTCTTGAAGATTCAAAAGAAGAGCCCAAGGAAATGCTTAAACACAAGCTTTTTTTGCAAAAAAGAATGTGTCCTTGCTAATAATGAGTTTGATAAGTTGAAAAAGAACTTAGATCTCTAGATGGAATGTCAACATTATAAAAAGGTTTCTTCTTATTTAAACTATAAGCTTAGAGGACGTGAGGCCTTGCAGGAACTACCTCCTGAGCTTGTAAAACTCTATGAGGAGATAGAAATCTTCAAGAATAACCTAGGAAAGTTTATTGGTGGTCATGAAGCCTTTAAAAAATTGTTAAGGTGGCAAGGAACCCAGAGACAAATCTGGCCATGGTTTCAAAGAAAAAAAGGTTGTGCATGGTGAAGAAGTTATTGTTTGTTATTTTTGGGGAAAGGTGTATCATGAGACTCATAAATGCAAGGACCTCCTTGAAAAGGAGAACCCATCAAAGGGTTGGTCCAGTGCTTGCCAGCACCCCCAAGCTAACAAGGAAAAAGGACCCAAAAAGATTTGGGTACCTAAGATTAAAATAATCCCTATTGCAGATCTCCTTCATAGAAGGAAAGAAACACCACTCATGGTACCTAGATAGTGGTTGCTCATGACTTATGACAAGCATGATGGGGTGGTCACTTTGGAAGGAATAAAAAAGGTCTGATAACTGGTGTCGGTAAAATTTTCATTCCTCCCTATCCTCTTATTGTTAATGTTTTGCTTTTTAAAGTATAAAAACACCCTATTAGTACCCAAAACACAAGAGACACTAAGAAAAACTCAAACTAACTAGGAGAAAGGCCTAGAAGTCAAGATTACCTCAGAGAAGCTACAAAAGAAAGGATTGAGAGCTTATTCTCCACCAAATCCTTGAGGTGGATTCTAAGGATTTCACTCTGATTAAAACGTTTCTCTCTATGTGGTGGTTCAGCAGCAAGCAACGACAGCTCGTGGTAGTCACCGGTGGTCGTGGGTGGTGGAAGATAAGTTTCTAGGGTGGTTTGGATGGTGTTTTGAGAGGGAGAGGCGTAAAATTATGTTTTTCGCACTGAAGAACATATTTATAATCTATAGATCTCGCTTAGCAAGCTCGTCTCGCTAAGTGAGAATGCACTTTTGGCACTAAGCATGACTTTTCATGCTAAGCACAAGCCCCTCTCAGGTTGGGATTTGTAGTGAGCGCAATAATTTGTGTTGAGCACAATTCCTCTTGCACTAAGCACGACAATTCACGCTGAGCGCAATTCCTCTTGCGCTAAGCATGATAATTCGTGCTCACTGCAATTCCCTCTCGGGTTAGAATTGCACTTAGCACGCTTCTCATGCTAAGCGAGATGTCAAAATTTTTTATTTTGCAAATCCCAATGGTCAAACCTGAAGACTTGGGTTATGAACATTAGAAGGCGATCCAACGGTTAACGAATCTAGGATCACAGTTTTACCGGAACAGGTTTAGGTAAAATTTGAAATCTCATAATTTCAACTTAGATCAATAAAACTCTACATAACTCAACATCCACATCAAGCAAATCACACATGGCTAATTCACACCATACCTCAACATCCACATCGATTTAGAGTTACCGAAATTTTAGGGTGTTACAATATATAGTTCATGATGTGATAGGAAAAGAAAGATAGAGAGAAATGAGAGGTGTTGGTAAGATATTTAAAATTTTGGAAATTTTAATGTATCACTACTCATAGTTTATTTAGGGAAGCTTATCAGATTTAGTCATAACGATTTCGTTGTACCCAACTTGCTTAGGAAAATGCAAGTCAATCATTTTACTCCTTACTCGCTCAACCTCATCCCATATCTCAGCTTCATCATAAATGATAGATAACAACACATAATCTCCATTTGTTAGGCATGCCAATTTGGCAAGTTATTGGAAAGGCACCTTAGCCAACTCCACGTTTCCTTGTGTCCTACAAGCACCCAGCAATGATTTCCATAAAATGGCACTATTTTGGAAATGAGCAGTTTTAATCATCTGTGTGCCTCTTCCAACAAATGAAATCTGCTTAAAAGATCAACCATGCAACCATAATGCTTGATATTAGGCTGAATTCGATACTGTTTTACGGTATGATCAAAATACCATCTTGCTTTATCTACCAAACCCTTATGACTACAAGTCTAAAAGCAATCAAAACACCAAGGAATCTCACTTGATTCGACCTAATTGTACCAAACCTGTCTTCCATCTCTAAAAACAATTATAGAGCTTCCTCACAATAACCATGGACAGCCAAACCAACAATCATAGCATTCCAAGTACTCGATTTTTATCCTCATCCCATTAAATGCCTTCCAAACTAAACTCAAATTCCCACATTTACAATACATATTCAAAAGGGAGTTTCCTAAATACCCTTCAATCTTATGCCCATGTGCTTTTAGAGACTCGTGTATTTTGCTACCTATTTCTAGTGCACCAGTTTCTACGTAGGCACCTAGAACTAAAATAAGTGTTAATTTTGTCGTTCTTACCTTATTGGAAAAAAATCCAAGTCTCACATTAACTAGAGATAAGGTAAACACAGTAGACAAAATATTGAGAACTTTGCCACCCTGATTTGATCATGTAGCCGTTGCAATTGAAGAATCAAAGGACTTATACATAATACAGATTGAAGAATTACAACACTCTCTTAAGGCACATGAGATGAGGATCAATGAGCAAAGATCCCATCAAGAACGGGCACTTCATGCACGATCCAATAACAAAGGGAAAGGGAAAGGACCATGGAAGGGAAACAAGTTAAACACCACCACCAAGAACCAAGAATAAGTGACAACTGAAGGCAGTGAATCCTCTAGAGGAAAAACAACATGTCAAACTTCTCAGAAATCAAACTCCAACAACAACAAGGAGTGGAAGTTCAACAAAAGAAAGGTGAAATGCTACAACTGTCATAAACTTGGTCATTATGCAAAAGAATGTTGGCAAGGAGAAGGTGCCAAGAACAAACCAAGTAATCATGCAAATTTGGCTCAAGATTAAGGCTCAGATTCTGAACCTATATTGCTTATGGCTATAACTAGTAGTGAATCATCAAGTGACTCATCATGGTACTTAGATTCTGGTTGCTCCATGTTAGTCGGTGAAAACGACTAACTTTTGTGTATAAAACTTGTATAAATTGTATCAAACTCTCCCAATTTATGGTTATTTTGTAATGTTATAAGTATTTTCTGTTAAGTATAGGTAATAAATACATAGTATTTTCATTTTGTGTGTTTAATAATCATTTTCTCTCAATTTCAGGTTAATTAGGCAAGCTTTGGAAAAGACTGGCTTAGCGAACATCCGCTAAGCGCAACACTCCTAGGCTAAGCGCGAGGAAGAATCCAGAAGAAGATGAGTTGTACAGGTTCGCTAAGTGCACCACTTCATCTCTCTAAGCGCACCGCTTCAGTTTATCCGCTAAGCGAGAAAGGCGCGCTAAGCCAAAAATCACTAGCGTGCGCTAAGCGCACGAGCACGAACAAGGCGACCTATTTAAGCCTAAAATTAGATTTTGTGAAGGGAGTTTGGACTGGGATTCAGAGCTTTGCATGTCTTTCTAGGGTTTCTAGAGAGAGAAAGGTCCGAGTTCCAGAGAGTTTTGAGAGATTTTGTTGTGTTCTCTACTTGTTTTTACACATCATTTCTCTCGCGTGATTTTCTTTCTTTTTGCATAGATAGTTTATACACTTGTTCATATTCACACTTACTTTTACACAATAGACGCCTATTTGCTGAAATAGCTTACCAAATAACACAAGTTCCCCGAGTGTTCGATACTTGGTTCTTACAATTTTATACTACTTGTGTGATCCGGTGCACTTGCCGGAAGTCGAACAAGTTCTTGGCGCCGTTGCCGGGGAACTTCTTTTTATTTGGGAAGGTAGCTCTTTTTTAGGTGTCTATTTTTTATTTGTTATTCTTTGATTGTTTTCATGAATATTCGTTCATGATTTCTATTTGTCTTCTCTTGTTTAACTGGATTACCGTTGTTCTACTAGTATTGTGTATGCATAGATCTCCCAGAGGCAATTTAGTTCCTCTGAACTTAGAAATTGAAGCTACATTTCGAAGGAACAGGGCCGAGAGGAGAAGGAAACTTCTGCAAGACAAAATAGTTGCATCCATTCTTGAGGAGGAGACTCATTCCTCTGACTTATTATCACCTGATTCTCCATCATCAAGGGAATCTGCCACTCAATTACCTGAAGCCATTACCATGGCAAAAGAGAATAACCAGAGGATTATCCTTGAGGATTATTCAAGTAGTTTAGTACCACAATTTTTTAACAGCATTACACGTCCTGAAGTGCAAGCTAACAACATCAACTATCCACATTCCTTAATTCATTAAATACAGAGGAACTTATTTCAAGGATTACCTAATGAAGACCCCTATGCACACTTAGCAATGTTCATTGAAATATGTAACACTGTTAAGATTGCCAGTGTACCAGACGAAGCTATTAGGCTCAGCCTTTTCTCATTCTCATTGGCATGAGAAGCCAAGAGGTGGCTCCACTCATTCAAGGGCAACAGTCTGAAAACCTGGGAAGAAGTTGTTGAAAAGTTCCTAAAGAAATACTTCCCAGAGTCCAAGACTGCAGAAGGGAAAGCTACAATCTCTTCATTTCATCAGTTTCCTGATGAATCCCTGAGTGAAACATTGGAGAGATTCAGAGGCTTGTTAAGAAAAACTCCCACTCATGGGTTTTCCAAGCCAATCCAATTGAATATGTTTATAGATGGGCTGAGACCACAAACCAAGCAACTGTTAGATTCTTCTACAGGGGGAAAGATAAAACTGAAGACCCCGGAAGAAGCAACAGAGCTAATTGAGAACATTTTAGCCAGTGATCATGCCATTCTACGAGATAGAACCCACCAACCCACGAAGAAAAGCTTGATAGAGCTATCATCACATGACGTGTTATTGGCACAGAACAAGTTGCTTTCTAAGCAACTGGAAATTTTGACAGAAACACTTGGTAAGCTGCCAACTAAGTTGTCTATGGATCAATCTACATACTCTTCTATTTTGCAGGTTACAGGTTGTACCATCTGTGGTGAGGCTCATGAAACAGGCCAATGTACTCCTACTAAAGAAAACACTCAAGAAATTCATTATATGGGAAATCAACAGTGACAAGGGTATACTCAAGGAGGATTTTCAGGCTTCCAGCAGGGTCCATATAATCAACAAGAACAGTGGAGGACACACCCTAGAAATCAGTTCAACAAAGACCAGAGTGGGCCTTCAAACAGGCTAATCCAATAAGGACCTAACATATTCCAGAGAACTACTAAGCTGGAGGAGACCTTGACTCATTTTATGCAGGTAACAATGTCAAATCATAAAAGCACTGAGTCAGCATTGAAGAACCTTGAAGTCTAGGTGGGACAAATGGCCAAGCAGATAGCTGACAAGTTATCCAATAGTTTTGTGGCAAATACAGAACAGAATCCCAAGGAGGAATGCAAAGCTGTGATGACAAGGAGTAAAAGGTTTGTGGATGTTGAGGATGAGGATAGTGTTGTGCATAAGAAGAAAACTACTGACAAAAAAAGTACTGATGGCAAGAAAAATGAGGTGAGAGGTGAAAGTAATCAAGAAAAAGAGGAACAAATAATGGTCAAGAATAAAGAATTGAAGGACCAAGAAAAAGAAAAAGAAATAGAAAATGAAAAAAATGAAAAAGAAGAAAAAAATAATAAGAATGCAAAGAAGAGTAGGAGTGAAAAAGCTGTGGATGAAGGTGTGGAAGTACCGTACCCTGTGGTACCTTCCAAGAAAGAAAAAGCTCGTCATCTGGTGAGCTTTTTAGATATTTTCAGGAAACTGGAAATAACCATGCCCTTCGGAGAAGTTTTGCAGCAGATGCCACTCTACTCTAAATTTTTTAAAGATATGTTAACAAGGAAGCATAAATATATTCATCAGGAAAACATCATAGTGGAAGGAAATTACAGTGTTGTGATCCAGAAGATCCTTCCACCCAAGCATAAAGATCCTGGGAGTGTAACTATTACTTGTTCAATTGGGGAAGTCAATATGGGAAAAGCTCTTATTGACCTGGGAGCCAGTATCAATTTGATTCCACTCTCCATGTGCAGAAGATTGGGAGAGTTGGAAATAATGCCCACTCGAATGACTTTACAATTAGCTGACGGCTCCATTACCAGACCATATGGAGTAATTAAAGATGTTTTGGTCAGAGTAAAACATTTTATCTTCCCGGCAGACTTTGTGGTAATGGATATCTCTGAAGATACTGACATCCCTGTAATATTGGAAAGGTCATTCATGTTGACCGCAAGCTGCATAGTTGATATGGGGAAGAGGAAGTTGGAGCTAGGTTTTGAAGATCAGAAAATTGATTTTGATTTGTTTATTGAAGACAAGCCTGCTCCAGAACACAATGTTTGCTTACAGGTAATGGAAGGAGGTCAAGAGGTTCTGAAAGTAGGAACCAAAACATAAGATCACCCAATGAGGTAAAAGCGTCAACCTAATGACGTTAAAGAAGCGTTTCCTGGGAGGCAACCCAGTTTTAATTTTTGTTATCTTTTTTTCATGCAATTAAATCATTTGGAACTTGCTATATAATTTGTACATAGGAGTATATTAGCTAATCTTTTAATGCTTAACATAAGGGTTTTGATTTCTTGGAAAAAGGACTGAAAAATAACTTAGAAAAATATTTTCTGAAAAATAGTCCTTTCGCTAAGCACAAGCCTCGCCCTACGTGCATCTTTGTTCATGCGCTAAGTCGCGAGTCTTACGCGCTTAGCGCCTAACCCTTGCATCTGAGGCTAATTTGGTCCGCTAAGCTAGCCAAGGTTGAGCTATGCTAACTTCAATTCGATCTGAATTCAGCTAAGCTTCAGCCTGATCGCTTAGCGAGAGCCTATCCGTGGCTAAGCGAGACCTATTGTCGCCAAGCATAATTCCTTGCGACCATAATTGAGGTCCATGATGCTAAGTGCCAGTCATGGTAGCTAAGCAAGATTCATTGTGGCAATATGAGCGCTAAGCGAGTCCCTCTCAGCTAAGTGCATGCTCCTCTGTACTTAAGATGCATCATTTTAGCTAAGCTAGCCAGAGCCAGGCTAAGCAAGAGTTGCAGCTTTTCTAATCTGCAGACCTTGCTAAGCGGACGTACCCTCACGCTAAGCCAAGTTTCCGTTAAAAAAAATGATTTTGAATTTGAAACGTCAGCTAAGCGCACGGGTCCGCTAAGCGAGCCTTGTTGAGAAACCAAATGTCTCTCTTGCTCGCTTAGAGCAGCGGTCCGCTAAGCGAAAGTGTTGAAAAACTGCTTAAGTGAGTGTAATAGCAGTTACACTCACATTAGCCAGATTACAGAAACCTCGTCTCTGCATTCTCTCTCTCCAAAAATTTGCACATTTTGCATCTGTGCTTTCTTTGTGCATTTTCGACTTTGAAGCATCAATCATACACCATCCAAGTAAGTTCCTTGATTCTTTTTCTCTTTTTCTTGTCTTAACTATAGGAAAGAAGACTTTAACTGTAGCTTTAGATTTTTAGGGTTTTTCTATTTTGTTAGAATTAGTTTAAGATTAGGGTTATACACGCTTGTATACTGAATTGAGTATGACGCACACATTGCATGTCTGATATGCCTTTTAGAGGCTTGAAAAGTGCAAGAAAACGAGCTATGTTTTCTGCGTTTTCTGGAAAACGCAATGAACTCGCTAAGGGAGCATGTTGCGCTAAGCGAGTTCATCAATACTCATTGTATGTAAGCGTTATCTGAAGAACTCGCTAAGCGCACTTACCGCGCTAGCAAGTTCATCTTTTGAGGATGAACACTCATCCTCTTGCTGAACTACCTGTGGCTAAGTGAGGCTGAATCGCTAAGCCCAGGTAACATAATCAATCTTTTTTTGTTGATAGTCGCGCCCTAAGCCGAGCTTCCCTAAGCCAAGCGCGATTGGTTGCGGCATCCGCTGAGCTAAGCGAGCCTTGCTCGCTAAGCTGCCAACACTTAGCGAAATTTTCAAAGAGTCGGTGCCGCTAAGCATTGTCTTTAAGGAGCTTAGCGCAAATCCTTGCGGCACATGTTCAGCTTAGCGGGCACTTTCCCGCTAAGCCAATTCTGCAGAATCTAAAAATTCTGCAACTTTCGCTAAGAGGCTCCACATGTCGCTAAGCGGTAGTAATATACCATATGGAGTTGGATGAGTTCAAGGCTGAATTGGAGAGGCGTAACTTCCATAAGCGCCTCACCAATTTAGCTAATAGCAACATCGAACTAGCCTTGGTGAAGGAGTTCTACGCCAACCTCTACAGTCCCGAGGGGCCTTCCCCAAAACAAGTCAGAATCCGAGGCCACTTGATAAAAATTGATGCAGACAGCCTAAACACCTTCCTGGAGACACCTATGGTACTGGCTGAGGGAGAATCCTTACCCGCCTACTCCAGATACTGCAGAATGTCCATTGATATCAGAGAGATTGAGGCTGCTTTATGTATACCCGGTCGAGGGTTTGTTTTAAATGCTGAAGGACATCCTAGGAAGATCCTCAGGAAAGATCTGACAACTCTTGCTCAAGTTTGGAGTGTTCTCTCATACTCCAACCTGGCTCCAACTTCCCACACCTCGGATTTGACTTTAGATAGAGCTAGGTTAATTTTTGACCTAGTCTCTCAGCTGGACATGAATGTAGGAGCTCTCATCTCTATCCAGATCACATCTATAGCCCAGTCTAACTCCTCTAGACTTGGGTTCCCTGCTCTTATCACAACTCTATGTAGGTCCAGAGGGGTTGCTTCTGACAGCCTAGTCTTTGAACGCTTGAGCCTGGTCATTAACTTAGCCTATATCAGGAAGAACTGTTGGAACCTATAGAAGCAAGTTTCATGATGATGATTCAAGTATGAATCAAGTAGTTTTGATGATGAAAAAAAGCGCAAAAGAATGATTTCAAGATTGCGTCAACAAGTTCAAGATCAAGATTAATTTCAAGATTCATGAGAAGAAATCAAGAAGATTCAAGAATTCAAGAGAAGTTGATTTCAAGATTCAAGAGAAGATGAATTCAAGATTCAAGAGAAGAAATCAAGAAGACTTCACAAGGGAAGTATTGAAAAGGATTTTTCAAAAACCAAACATAGCACAATTTTGTTTTTCAAAAGAGTTTTCTCAAAATTTTCTAAGTTACCAGAGTATTTACTCTCTGGTAATCGATTACCAGTTTCCTATAATCAATTACCAGTGATAAAGTTTGATTTCAAAAGCTTTTAACTGAATTTGCAAGGTTCCAAATGATTTTAAATGGTGTAATCAATTTCAATATATTGGTAATCAATGTATCTGAATGCTGAAATTCAAATTCAAGTGTGAAGAGTCACATCTTTTCGTAAAAGGCATTGTGTAATCGATTACCAGTGACAAGTTTTGAATAAAAAGTCAAGAGATGTAACTCCTGACATGATTTTCTCAAGGTTATAACTCTTCCAATGGTTTTCATGACCAGACATGAAGAGTCTATAAAAGCAAGACCTTGACTTGCATTCAAATAACTTTTTGATAATCTTAATGAACAACTTTTGAGAAATCTTGAAACACTTCCTACTCATCTTTCTTCTTCTTCTTCCTTTGCCAAAAAGCTTTCTAAGTTTTTTGTTTTCCAAACCTTGTTCTTCTACAGAAAACAAAAGTGTGCTATATCTTTTCATTCTCTTCTCTCTTTGCCAAAAAGAATTCAACAATGACTAATCGTCTGAATTCTTTTTGTGTCTCTCTTCTCCCTTTTCCAAAAGAACGAAGGACTAACCGCCTGAATTCTTTTGTGTCTCCCTTTTCTCTTTTTCAAGAGAATTCAAAAGGACACAGTCAGAGAATTCTTTTGATTCTTCCCTTTCCCTTAAACAAAATATTTCAAAGGACTAACCGCCTGAGATATCTTTTGTTTCCCCTTACAAAGATTCAAAGGACTAACCACCTAAGAATTATTTGTCTTAACACATTGGAGGGTACATCCTTTGTGGTACAAGTAGAGGGTACACCTACTTGGGTTGTTGTAACTGAGAACAAGAGAGGGTACATCTCTTGTGGATCAGTTTAAGTGGAGGGTACATCCACTTGGGATTTCAAAGAGAACAAGGGAGGGTACATCCCTTGTGGATCTTTGCTTGTAAAGGATTTTACAAGGTTGAAACAAATCTCAAGAACCGGTGGTTGCTTGGGGACTAGATGTAGGCTCGAGTTGTTGCCGAACCAGTATAAAATTCTTGTGTTTGTTTTCTTCTTCCCTACACTTTTTAATTTTCGTTGTGCACTTTACTTTTACGCTTTACTTTTGTTTAAGTTACATAACTTAGTAGTAAAGCCTAATTGAATCTAGTAACATTAAGAAGGATAAGTTTTGATTAGTCAAGGTACATTAATAATTAATTCAACCCCCCCACTTGATCCAACAGAGCCCGGTTGATCTGACAGTTACCATTAGACGGGCTAAGAGAGCGAGGGCAAGGCCAACTGAGGCTTTTTCCACATCTGCAGCTCCTCCTCCAGCACGTACCTTAGCAGCTCCTTCAACCCTATCTTCTGCAGACTTTCAACATCTTGAATCCATGCTTCGAAGCATACATCAGGGACAAATTGTTTTATTACAAAGTTTACAGCTGGTAGCACATCCAAACTCTATCCCTTTTGTGGAATAGTTTAATGAATGGGTAGCCTGGCCCAGGACTCAGCCTCCCCTTCACAGGGAGGACGAAGGTCTCACCGCTCAGGTACCACAATAGAGAGAGGATGAGTCATCCGAGACTTCCACTCCAGAGCCCCTGATCAGAAGAAAGAGGCTAGTTGAAACACAAGAAGCTGCAGCCACTTTGGAGAAATCTCTTGAGACCACTTCTGAGCCTTCAGAACCAGTGGCAGATACAGTTTCAATTCAGCAAGTAGCAGACCCCTCCACTCCTGAGGATCAGACTACACCAGTCCTATCTCAGAACACCTCTCCTCTAGCTACCCCTGTGCTTCACTTAACAGATGAGGAGGATGTTCAAACACAGGATACTCAGGACAGATCACAGGATTTTTAAATTCCTGAGGACATTTTAGTTCCATTTAGTTTATTATTATTTTAATTATATTCTTATTACAGTAAGTCCTTTTTGTTAAGTTCTATTTATAAATGTTTGGTATGCTTATTCTGAAGCATTTTGAACAGTTTGACTTATTTTTGATGACATGGTAGTGAAACACTTTTATCTTTTTGTGAAAATGGTTGTATGCTGTATTTTGGATTGAGTGCATGATTGTGATGGAGTTTGTGTTTCTTATCATGAGTTTGAGCAGGTGTGTATGTTAGACAAAGAAAGAACAAGAATGTGAACGTGCAATTAGAATTGTTAGTCAGTAGACAGATTGATTGTGAAAGAAAAGCTTGAACCAAAACCGGTAAGAGTGTGACCTTAAACTGTGAGTGAACGACTAGCTGTGAGTAATAATCTTTGCATGAATCTCTGAATTTTAGAATGAAATGTATAAATGAGGACATGATGAAGGCCATGATTGTACATATACAAGCCTTTTGACGAAAAAGCTTACCTTGAATGATAATTATATCCTTTGCACCCTTTTTGAGCTGAATGATATTGTCAAAATTTTGAACCCTAAACTTAAATAATTATCTCCTGATACCTTGTTTAGATTTTAGGAGAGCATATGGTTCAAGGCAAATTTACTCTAAATTTGAGGGAGGAAAGTCAATTAGAATGAAAAAAAAAAGGTTAAGCATCAGCACACACAACAAATAAGTTGTATGTTAAAAAAGAAAAAAGAAAAGAATAAATTGTGTTGTTACAATAAGGTCAGAAGCAACTTAAGAGGAAAAGATAGTGAGAAAGCTACTTGTATAATACAAGACCATTGGGATAAGTCAAGGATTTGTGCTCTCTTAGAATCTAAGCCTTTGAATCCTAGAAAAACCAATGAATTTTTGTAGCCAAGCCTCACTATAAACCTGAGAAAGTCCTTCTGATTCTGTTTATACATTTCTGACTTTATGGCATGAGATGAAATTCAAAGATTGGACCTCTTGCAAGTTGTTATTAATGAATAGCTTAAACACTTGTGCTTGAGTGAAGCAGTAGCCGTGAGACTGTGGTTTAAGCTACTTTCCTTGATATCTGTCTTATGCCTAACTCCATCTATTTGTTCAGGTTACATTTTATTCTTCTCTTTGGATAACTGCAAACCTTGTGAAAGACAAGTGATGAGGGCATTTTACTCCATTCTCTTATCATGCAATCAGTTACTTTGTAGCATACACCTTTGTACATAATCACTGCATGTCATTGTCACTTAAGGACAAGTGAGTTGTTCTCTTTTTCTTGAGGACAAGCAAAACTATAAATTTGGGGGAGTTGTTAGTCGATGAAAACGACTAACTTTTGTGTATAAAACTTGTATAAATTGTATCAAACTCTCCTAATTTATGGTTATTTTGTAATGTTATAAGTATTTTCTGTTAAGTATAGGTAATAAATACTTAGTATTTTCATTTTGTGTGTTTAATAATCATTTTCTCTCAATTTCAGGTTAATTAGGCAAGCTTTGGAAAAGATTGTTTTCACCTTCTCACTAAGCCAATCTGCTGGCTTAGTGAGCATCCGCTAAGCGCAACACTCCTGGGCTAAGCGCGAGGAAGAATCTAGAAGAAGATGAGTTGTACAAGTTCCCTAAGCGCACCGCTTCAGTTCATCCGCTAAGCGAGAAAGACGTGCTAAGCCAAAAATCACTAACATGCGTTAAGCGGTCCATACGTGCGCTAAGCGCACGAGGATGAACAAGGCCACCTATTTAAGCCTGAAATTAGATTTTTTGAAGGGAGTTTGGACTGGGATTCAGAGCTTTGCATGTCTAGGGTTTCTAGAGAGAGAAAGGTCCAAGTTCTAGAGAGTTTTGAGAGATTTTGTTGTGTGAAGATCTGCAGAGACCAGATCTTGAAGCAGGAGCCGGTTTGAGAGCTTGAGATGAGTTTGAGTGATTGTGAGATCCTAGAGGTGAAGGAGACATCCTTACCACTTGTATTTTTGCAATCTTTCATCTTGTTCATATCTTTGTTGTTAAGAAGGCTTCCTGGTATGGAAAGCTAAATCCTCTGTTGGATCTTCCATGTAGGTACCTGATGTAAATATACTTCTATCTATTTAATGATGTTTTGTGTATTCTCTGTGCTATCTGCTTTTCATTCCAGTATGTCTTTACCTTGATCATGTAGATGCATGCTTTGTTAGGGTCATTCAACAATGGAAACTGGTCTAACTCTAAAGTCCTTGATAGTGCAGGGCTGAGTTGTCGTGCTTTCACGAGGAATCGGGGTGCAATAAGTCAGTTGAGTATGTGTATCTTAATGCGGTCCTGGTTAAGTTTAGTCTTACAAGAGAAATCTGTGGACGAGGCTTGATCAGGACTAGGCTAAACTATCATGAGGAATCAGGGTTTAGTATCTCAGGAGACATCATAAGAACACATGAGCACTGTTAGATAGAGAATATCTTTTTAGCATCAGGCACCTATTACGAAGACCAACGTGTTCTCTACTTGTTTTTACACATCATTTCTCTCGCGTGATTTTCTTTCTTTTTGCACAGATATTTTATACACTTGTTCATATTCACACTTACTTTTACACAATAGACGCCTATTTGCTGAAATAGCTTACCAAATAACACAAGTTCTCCGAGTGTTCGATACTTGGTTCTTACCGTTTTATACTACTTGTGCAATCCGGTGCACTTGTCGGAAGCCGAACACTCCACCCATATGACAGGGAAGAGGGATTTGGTTCATCAATCTGAATGAATCATCCAAGAGCCAAGTTCGCTTAGCAGATGATAGTACATTGACTGTTGAAGGTACTAGAAGAGTAGCATTCAAGGAGAATGATGGAAAAGACACTGTCATTGAGGAGGTGTTGTTTGTACCTGGCATGAAGACTAATCTATTAAGCCTAGGCCAACTACTTGAAAAGGGGTTTGTTATGAGGATGGAGGATAATTGTCTCAAAGTGTTTGATAAAGACCAGAAACTTGTGATTAAGGCAAACCTGTCCCAAAACAGGACCTTTAGAGTTGGGATGAACATTCTAAAGCATGAGTGTCTTGCAACCTCAGAAAACAAGATGGAGTGGTTATGACATTGACTTGGTCCTCTCAACTTCAAGTACCTACACCTTCTTAACAGACACAAAATGGTTGAAGGACTACCTCAAGTCTCTGTCCCAAAAGACGTGTGCAAGGAGTGCATTGAATGCAAGCAAGCCAGAAGCTTCTTCAGCAAGTATCTTCCAACAAAAGCAACTGAGAAACTTGGAATCATACACTCTAATGTTTGTGGCCCTATGCAAGTGGAGACTCCTAATAGGTACTTTATCTCTTTCATTGATGATTTAACTAGGAAAGCTTGGATCTACCTAGTTAAGAGGAACCATGAAGTACTAGAAGTCTTTAGAAGATTTAAATGTCTAGTAGAGAAGCAAACTGGAAAAGTGATTAAGATCCTAAGGACAAATAGTGGGGGTGAATATGTGTCAAATGATTTTAAACAGTTCTATGAAAGTGAAGGGCTAATTCATGAAGTAACACCACCTTACACGCCTCAACACAATGGTACAACTGAGAGAAAAAAACTGAACAATAATGAATATGGTGAGGTGTATGCTGAAAAGTAAAAACCTACCAAGCTACTTATGGGGAGAAGTTGTATTAACAACAATTTATATTCTGAATCGATCTCCTACTAAGAGACTTGAAGGTATGTCACCAGAAGAAGCCTGCACTAAATTAAAACTAGATGTGGCACACTTGAGGGTATTTGGTTCAATTTGCTACAAACATGTTCTTGATCAGCTAAGAAGAAAGCTAGATGACATTTGTTAGGCTATCACTCAACTGGTGGCTACAAATTGTATGATCTAAAGAATGGTCAAGTTACTATAAGCAAGGATGTGATATGTGATGAGAGTAGAAGTTGGAATTGGGAAGCAACCTCTAAAGAGGCTCAGTCTAGGATACTTCTAAAAGAAGAAACCTCAGCTAGACTAACTATTAGTAGAGATCAAACTGTGAGAAGATCAACAAGGATAAGTCAATTGCCATCTCATTTGAGAGACTATAAGTTGTTTCAAGACTCAGTGGTCAACTCAAAAGATGAATTGGTGCACTTTGCATGTATAGCAGAAGTTGAACCTGTTGAATTTGAAAAGGCAATCACAAATGAAAAATGGTTAAAAACTATGAAGGAAGAGATCAACTCTATTGAGAGGAATCAGACCTGCGACTGGTAGATTCTCCTCAGCACAAGAAGCCTATAACACTAAAATGGGTCTACAAGGTGAAGGTTAATCCTAAGGGAGAAGTGGTGAAGTATAAGGCCATATTGGTAGCAAAGGTTTTCTTTCAAATGGTAGGAATCGATTATGGTGAAGTCTATGCACCAGTGGCAAGGATTGAAAATGTTATATTGGTAGTAGCCACTACAAGCAATGCTAACTAGTCCATGCATCAACTTGATGTGAAGTCTACTTTCCTAAATGGTCCCCTAGAAGAATAAGTTTATGTGCATCAACCACAAGGATTTAAGGTTAGAGGTAAAGAGAGCAAGGTGTACAGGCTCAAGAAAGCACTTTATGGGATTAAACAAGCTCCAAGAGCTTGAAACAGGAGAATTGATAGCTTCTTGTCTCAAATTGGTTTTGATGAATGCACCTTAGAACTTGGAGTTTATGTGAAATACTGGAAAGGCAGTGAGAAAGCAGAGAAATCGATAGTGTGTCTATATGTTGATGATTTCCTAATTACTGCTAGTAGTGAGAATGCAATTAACATGTTCAAAGGTCAGATGATGAATGAATTTGAAATGAGTGACCTTGGACTCCTCACTTACTTTCTAGGTATTGAGTTCAAAGTGACTCAATATGGTACTGTGATGCATCAATCCAAATATGCAAAATATCTATTGAAAAGGTTCAACTTGCAGCAAAGCAATCCAGCAAGAACACCAACTAAAAATTGGACTTGTCTTAAAGAATGATACAGATGAAGATATGGTTCATCCTGTTGAACAAGTGGTCTCAATAACTTAAGAGGGGGGTGAATTAAGTCTTAAAAAAATTGACTAACAAGTTTTAATCCTTTTTTAAATGATATGTGATAGATTTAGAATGTAGAAAAAGAAGCAACAATCAATTTAACAATGTTCTTTAAATGTGCAAGACAAAGTAGATTGCAATAAAAATAAACGAGATAAGGGAAGAGAAAATTATAAACTCGATTTATACTGGTTCGACCACTTCTCATGCCTATGTCCAGTCCTCAAGTAACCTACTTCAGATTTTCCACTATCCTTTTAAATCCTTTACAATCTTTGAACACACCTTGGGATCCCTCACCCTTGTGTTTGAGTTTCTCACACGCCAAGAAACAAGCAATCTCTTGATTACAACTGAGTTTTATAACATGAACTGAATGGTTTCTCTCTTTTAGAGCAGATGATACAACTTGAAGTTCCTAGTAGAATTCTCAATAATTTGCAAGAGTTTGGCCAAAGATGTTTAAAGAGGTTTTGAAAGTTAAGTTCTCTGAGAATTCTATTATTTTCGAAGTAAGAACACACATATATATAGGCCCATTGTGCTTGTTCAAAACAGTTTGAAGAGATGTGTCTTTTCAAAATATTTTCTATAAATTTTTCAATGGTAATCGATTACACAGTCATATCTTTGAAGGGTTGGACTTTTCAATAGTTTTTCTGAAATCTCTTTGCTGGTAATTGATTACATGACTCTTGTAATCGATTACACAGATCAAAATTCAAATAATTTTGTGTCGTTGGTTCATTAGTTCAAAATTTTCAATATGTCAATTAAACTCTCTAGTAATCAATTACCTAAACCTGGTAATTGATTACCAGTTCAAAAAAAGATTTTTGAACTAATTTAAATTTAATAAAAGAATTTTGACAGTAAAAATTTTGAGGCCAAACTATAGCAATCAAATTGAGATTCTTTTAACAAATTTACTAAGTCCTTATCTTAGATTTTCTTGATCTTGTTCATTGACTTGATTCAATTCGTGCTCATCAAGTAAACTTTTAGCATCATCAAAACCTGCATGATATACATTCACACATCCTACTTATTACAAAAAGATAGTTGGATGCTTGAGATATTTGTACAATACAAGGCCTAATCTAAGCTTCAGTGTTGGGTTAATCAGTAGATTCATGCAAGAGCCAAAGTAGTCTCACTTGTTAGCTATGAAATGGATACTGAGATATGTGCAAGGGACAATGGACTTTGGAATCCTCTTTCCAAAGGGTTAGGCTGATGTAGAACTAGAATTGGTTGGATATTCAGATTCAAATTGGTGTGGAGACAAGTGTGACAGGAAAATCACAATAGGATATATCATCTTCTTTGGAGGAGCACCAATCTCTTGGTCCTCCATAAACAAACATGTTATAACACTTTCTTCATGTGAAGCAGAGTATATTGCAGCCTCAGAAATTGCATGTCAAGCAGTTTAGCTAAATGCCTCGATGAAAGAATTGCAAGTGAAGAGTAAAAGCATGGTAAAGTAGCTGGTGGACAACAAATCTGCCATTGATTTGGTAGGGCATCCAGCATCTCATGGAAGGATCAAGCATATAGAAACAAGGTTTCATTTTTTAAGAGACCAAGTGATGTAGCTCCATTGGAGCTTGTAGGCCTTGGATCTTCTTCATTAATGGAGTCATTTTCTTCATGAATTTTAATGGAAGCGGAATAGAGAAGAAGAATAGTTGAAAGGAGATTCCACTTCAAGGAGAAGATGAGTCAAGAAGAAGCTCACCACCATAGGAAGCCATGGATAAGAGCTTGGAGGTAGGAGAAGATGAATGGAGGGAGAGGAAGAGAAGGAGCATGAAATTTTGTGCCTCAAAAGAGGTATGAACTTTGAAGTGTAATTCTCAAATGATCAAAGTTGAAAAAATGCACACACATGGCCTCTATTTATAGCCTAAGTGTCATACAAAATTGGAGGGAAATTTGAATTTCTGTTCAAAATTCACTTGAATTTGAAATTGAATTTGTGGAGCCAAAATTTCACTAATTATGATTAGTGAATTTTAGCTATGGTTCAGCCCACTAATCCAAGATCAAGTCCAAGATTCTCCACTAAGTGTGCTTAGGTGTCATGAGGCATGTAAAGCATGAAGGACATGCACAAAATGTGACTATATGATGTGGTAATGGGGTGTAGCAAGCAAATGTTCACCTCCCCCTCTAAAATTTAATTGGATTGGGCTTCTCCCAATTCAATTAAATTTATTTCCAACCACACACATTATATATTCACTTAATGCGTGTGAAATTATAAAACTACCCCTAATACAAAAACTAGTCTAGGTGCCCTAAAATACAAGGGATGAAAAATCCTAAATTTCTAAGGTACCTTACCTATATTATGGAGCCCAAAATACAAGGCTCAAAAATAATGAAACCTTAATCTAATATGTACAAAGATAAGCGGGCTCATAGTTAGCCCATGGGCCCGAAATCTACCCTAAGGCTCATAAGAACCCTAGGGCCTTCTCACGCATCTCTGGCCCAATCTTCTTTGAGTCTTCTATCCAATTCTCTTGCGGGGTAGGATTGCATCATTCCCCCCCCCCCCTTGAAAAGGATTTGACCTCAAATCCTGAGGTTCTTGAAACTCTAGGCTTTTTTCCTCAACACCTGTAAAAAGAACAAAAACATATGTATTAGTGGTGTTTGGTATGTTGAAGTAAGGTAAGGTCTGAAAACCCATTTCCTGGGCATCTTCCCATGAAGGAACATGGTTCCTCACCAACTCAATGAGTCGTGCTACAAGTATAGAAAAATATGGGACAAACTTTTTGTAAAAGTTTGTTAAGTCATGGAAGCCCCAAATTTTTCTTATACTTGGTGGAGTGGGCCACTCAGGAATGACCTTTATTCTCTTAGGATTCATGGGAATCCCTTGATCACTATTTAAAATATTAAGAAAAGTAATGCAATAAAGCATACCTTTTTATGTATTTTCATGTTGATTATTCCTACCAAAAAGTATGACAAACCTAAGGTGTCCCATATGAGTACCTAAGTTTGTATTGAAACTAAAAATAAGAACAAACCTACCTAATGAGTCCCTATGTACACAAATCATGAAGATGTTGGGTGCACAAGTGATTTTACAAAAGAAGGTTGCATCACTCAAAACATTCATCATAGTACCTATTTTAGGGATTTGGTGCCTAATAATACCTATTTTGGACACCAACAAAGCACAAGGATTTAAGCTCTTGCGAACCGAATCCTCATCCAACAACTTCTTTACTTGAGGAATAAACTCAAGGCCAAGAGGTGTGGCAATGCTAACAAGTGTCTTTTTATAAAAGAGAAAATGTGGAGGTTGTCTAAGAGGGGAAATTTCTTTAATATTTTTCTTTATTTCAAAATGTTTTTCCTTCTTAGCTAACCTCTTGGAGGAGACACTTACCTCCTTACACTCCTCCTTAACCATTAAAGGTTGTCCTTCTTCTTGGGGGTAGATCTCTTCACTAGACTCTTCCCCTTTTGCTTCTTCACTTTCACTAGAGGAAGGTGAAGTAGTAGCCTCATCTTGGCTACTATAAATGTCTTGGCCCCTCATAATCATGGTTTTCTTGGTGGGGCATTGAGAAGTAATGTGTCCTCTTCCAAGACATTCAAAGCACTTCATGGAGCTAGTCTTCTCTTGCGTACTAGCCTTAAGGGGTTGCTTTTCTATTGTCTTCCACTTATCATCTTTGGGCTTAGAAGGTGTCACCCCTAAGATGCCTTGACCTTGGTCTTTCTTTGGATAAGAGTGAGAGTCATAAGATTTTGAAGTAGACTTCCTTTTAAGTTGTTGCTCTACCCTTATTTCTCAATCTAAGTTAGCATCTACATTGTCCTTCCTATGGAAGTATGGGAGGTTAATGTTAGTCTCTTAAGGCTTTCTTTCCTTTTCTCTCCTATGGGAGTGAGGTCTAAGATGTGACCTATGCCTTCCTTCATAATAGTCAGGAAGTTCTTCACTTAAGCTCTTGCAAGAGTTATGACTACTATAGGAGGCATGTTTTTCTTTTCTTAACTCTTTTAGTATTTTCCTTCTTTTTTCTTCCCTTATTTGTTCCCTCTCATCTTGATTTATTTTTACCCTCTCTTTTCCTTTTTCTTTTCTTTCTAGTTTTTCTTTCCATAACTTGAGGGAACTCAACTCATCTAAGATTCTGGATAAAAGGTCCTCGCCATTAACACTAGATGAATGATGACTCATGTTGGTTCCTAAGTTGTGGTTATTTCTTGTTGGGGGTTTGTAAAAAAGGTAAAAGTTAAGTTTCCAAAAGAACTCAAGATAAGCGTGATAAGAAAGAAGAAAGTACTATGCAATAACAAGATAAACTAGGCGTGGCTTGTAAACAAAATAAACTATGAAAGTAAGCAAGAAATTAAAGTGAAAGAAATGTAAACTAGGTGGATCCTAAGAGTGTTTGGATGACCTCATTTAAGGTTCCCAACAAAACACTCACTATCCTAAGGAAAAATTGCCTAAAATTATTACACACAAATGGAAGTAGGGTGACCTATTGGAGGCTCCCAACTTACTCCCAATGAAAGGTCTTTTTGTTACAAAATTTGAAAACAATGAAGGTAAGTAAATTCTCAATTAAAAAAATTACAAAAAGATCCTCAATTTTGGTGGTTGTTCTCTCTTTGGTGATTCACTCAATTTGGAGTGCTTCTTAGTCCAATAGCTCTTAAGGTGGTTGGCCACTTGCTTCTTGACTCAAATTCTTCAAGGGATGGCACCAATCCTCCTTTCCAATTCCCTATATGGCAACTCACAAACAAGGAAACAAAGAGACAAACAATAATCAAAGACCAAAAAAATGAAGTGAAAGCTAAACCAATAGAGTTTTAACAAGAAAAATTTTCAAGGATTATTCAACAATTAAAGCAATGAAAAGCACACAAAAGCAAGCTAGGACTCAAAGAGAAACCTAGAATGGCTCTAGAGTAGAGTACGAAAACTAAAAAAAAAAAAAAAGACTCAAGAAACCTCTAGTTTTGGCACTTGTTTTCACAATAATTTTCAATTGAAATTTCAGAACTAAGATTGGTATAAAATAGGCACCAATTATAGAACAAATTTTGAGCCAAAACAACAAGCACACTTCCCTTTCACTTTTTTTTCCTGGACATTGATTTTTCTACCAACTTGTGTGATTTTTATTATTTTTTAATTTTATCCAAATCACTTGGTTATTTTTTTATAATTTTGGTACAGATGTCCAGAAAATTCAGTAAAATATTCAGCTCAAACTTCGTAGTGACCAATTCCCAGTAATTTATACAAGTTCGTATGTTCAAGCTGCCAGCACCAGCAATTTCAACCTAGAAATCAAGAGTAGTGTTTATGTTGCTTAAGGCTTGGATAGTTACAGTTTGTGTTTTCTTATGCTCAATTATCTTGAATAACACAATTAAAGAGAGCTTAAGACTTATTTGATTCACAAATCCAGCCACAACTCAACTTCATCATAGGCATCATGTAGGAAACTTAGAAAACAAAAAAAAAAGTTCAACAACAAGACCATTTTTAGGAATTTATTTAGAACATGTTATGAACTAAATAACATGCAGGAATTAGACTCAAAATTCAAAAGATAGGCTAAGAATGAAAAGAATACATGAAAAAATGTATCTAGAATTCAATCAACAAAATAAAAATTCAACACAAACTTAGAATATAATGTGACAATTATTATGACTAAACATGACTCTGAGACAACATGGATCAAGTGATTTACACTTAGATTTTTGTGTTTTTTTTTCTAATCAATATTTTGGATGAAGATTTAGATCTAAAGGTTCAGCACAAGAAGATTATGACTGAAAAATCTTAGAACCTAAAATCAACACAAAAACATGATTCAAGAGTAGATCTATAAAATTTGAACCATAAAAATGCAAGAACAAGTGTAGATCTAAGATTTAATCGGTTTATTTTTTTGAATCTACTCTATACATCACCAAACAACAAGACAATGGAGGATATACATGGAGAATAGATGAAGAACAAGGAATAAAAGTGAATTGACCGAACAAAAAGATAGAGGAAGCAAAAGAACATCACCTTGATGAAGATGCTCTTGATACCACATGATGTAGCTCCTTGTGGAACTTGTAGGCCTTGGATCTTCTTAATCAATGGAGTCCTTTGCTTCTTTAATATCAATGGCAGGGGAATGGAGAAGGAAGAAAGATGATTGGAGACACCACTTCAAGGAGAACATGAGTCAAGAAGAAGCTCACCATCATAGGAAGCCATGGATAAGAGCTTGAAGGAAGAAGAAGATGAGTGGAGGGAGAGGAAGAGAAGGAGCACAAAATTTGTGCCTCAAAAGAGGTCTGAACTTTGATCATTTGAGAATTAAACTTCAAAGTTCATACCTCTTTTGAGGCACAAATTTTGTGCTCCTTCTCTTCCTCTCCCTCCACTCATCTTCTTCTTCCTTCAAGCTCTTATCCATGGCTTCTTATGGTGGTGAGCTTCTTCTTGACTCATCTTCTCCTTGAAGTGGCGTCTCCAATCATATTTCTTCCTTCTCCATTCCGCTGCCATTGATATTAAAGAACCAAAGGACTCCATTGATGAAGAAGATCCAAGTCTTACAAGCTCCACAAGGAGCTACATCACCAAGTCAACGATGAGAAGCAGAAACTAGAACACTGTAGATACGAAATTCAGTTGGCAAAATTTTTTACTAAAGCTTTGAATTTAGAAAGGCTAAGAGAGTTAAAGGATTCAATTGGAATTGTATGTGCAAATGCAACTTTCAATTAAGGAGGAGTGTTAGGAATACTTTGAGGATTGAAAGCAAGTTAAATAACAATATTCAGTTAGTTACCTATTACGGGAGTTAGTTGAGTTAGTTACTCATAGCCAATGTTTGTTACTTGCTATATAAGCAAGGTTCATAATATTGCATATGTAGAATTCTGAAGTTTTCTATCAAATACATTTTTTCATTCATTCAATTGTTTGTTTTACTTTTGAATGCATTTGAGTGAGTTTAACAAGATAAGACAAAGATAGAATACATAAGTGGGGGAGAGGGGTAATGCTCACTCTATCAGCTAGCTTTTGAGGTTGAATTAGGCTCAAACTAACATTCTAAGACACTTTAGCATTTTGCATCTCAAAGAACAGTCTCATTGCTCCTTTATAATCCTTAACAAACACAACCAACAATCATACAATTCAAGGACACAACATCCCTCTCAGGCATAATTTGGAACACCCTTGCACCCTCAATATCACCTAACCTGATGTATCTTCCAACCAGTTTGTTCCATGAAACAACATTCTTGTGTGGCCTCTATTCATGAAGGTAATTAGACGATTTAGAATCATTGACACGATCATATGCTGATATCATGATATTTCAAGAAACCAAAATTTTGTTGTTGATTTCATCAAACAAGTGTTGTGTTACATGGACCAACCCACATTGAGAGTACATATAGAGCAAAGAGTTCTAAATAGATCGGTCTTGATCAATCTTCGGTTTGAGAACAGTGCAATGAACTTCACCCCCTTTGGAAACAATAGTAAACTCATCACATTTGCTAAATGCTTAGGCAAACTTGTATGCTTAGGAGCATGCCTTGAGCACAAACCTGTAGGTGAAGTGGCCAGAGACAACATTGGTAGTGTGCATGTGGATGTAAGTGTGTAGAGCTTGAAGAGGGTAGGAAGAGTTGGCAAAGGCTCGAATCATAGTGTTGCAAATGAAGGAGTTTTGCATGGAAGTTTGTTGGAAAAGGGAATGATCATAGGATAGATTCCCCTTTGGAGAAAGTGCATAAAAGAAGATTAACTTGGCACTACAGGGAATGTGAGAGTGAAGGCCAGCTTTGATGATAATGACTTGGAGTTGTTTCGGTTCCAACATGGAACAAAGGTGCTGAATCACGCAACTTATGCGTGAATATGTTCATGTCATTGGTTTCGTGGTGTCTCGTTGTCACTACTAGTATTCATTATGATCAACATATTATTAAGAGGTGATGTTGGTGTTTAGTGTGGTATGCAATGATATGGAGGTCTTTTAATCCTTTGGTATTCTCATAATCGAAAAGAGGTATGGACGAGATGCTGGAGAAAATACAAGTCTTGACATGGGAATGGAACAAGGCTGCTTCTGTCTAATTGGATTTTAAATCCAAAAGAATGCACTGGTTGTGGTCATTTAGGAATGTGAGGAGGTTTGGAAAAAGCTTCAGTTTTCGTTAGGGGCAGAGGATCAAACACTTGGTGAGCATTTGTATATGGAAATGTCACGAGTAAAATTTAGAAAAAGGCAACTCGAAAATTTTGAATACACAATCAAAAAAGAAATAAAAGACCAATGAAATCAGAATCTCATTCTACATCACTTTTCAGATTATTATAGCAATCCAGATAATGGATCTTAAATCCATTTTACCCCATCCCTTTTCCATTTGTTCATATTCATGAATTTAAACATAGCCTTAACTAATCGCGTTAAAGAGATTTATTACAAAAATCAACCATCTTACCTCGCATTTGTTTTTTTGTAATTAATCATCTTATCCTGCATATTAATTAATTTATAATTAAATAAAAATATAAAAATATATATATTATTAGTATATTTTAATTAAGTTATGTATTAAAAAGTATAATAAAAACATATTAATAATATTTTTTTATGCTCAATTGCATCACCAAGATTTGAGCTGACTTTGTGCAAATGGATCTAAAATTCTAAATCACTCTTTATCGTTAAGCTGACTCTAATAAGTTTTAATCATAAATATTATTACCTTATCCTAATAATTGTTTCTCATAGAAAAACTGGGAATTTTCATCTTTAAATTTTTGTTTGGATTAGAAAGAAATATGAAAGATAAAAACAAAAAAGGATATATTAAATAGATAGAGAGAAAAAAGTAAGAAAGAAATACTTCGTCACTTTTTATATCATTTCAAAAAGAAAGAAAATAAAAATAAATAGGTTAAGTAAAAAGCAAACCCTGGTTTGATTACACCTAACTAAGAGGTCACGTGATTTGCATGTGTGGTTGATTTCCTTCCCCTGTTTAAAAACCAAAACTGCATCGTCTCTGTTTCATAATTTTCTGCAGTCGGCAACTTGAAGCTTCGATTCTGTGTTGTTGCTTTTACTTCCCATCAGAATCAGAATGGTTCGTTTCCTCTCTTTCTTCCTTTTTTATTCCCTTTCCTCTCATAATATTTTGCGTTGCAACACGATTTCAATTTTCTTTGCTTTCTTTGATTCCTAGGTCTATCTCCTTCCCCCAACGCCCTAATTCCCTTATATGTTTTAATGGTTATGCTCTGTGTCCTTGATCGAGGAATGCTATTGGCTGAAAAAATGTTGCTATTACTGTAGAATCGTTGATTTGTGCTGATTCTTGTGGTAGATGGTTGTTCTGTTAAATGTTAATTTAATTGAGTATTCGTTGCGTTTTCTGGACTAACTAGCTTAATGATACTGGACTGTGGAATCAAATTTTAGTATTACTTGGCTATGGAGAGGGATAATGTTAAATTTTTTAGGACTATAAAATAAAATTTGGATTCTGGTTTGTAACATTTTTAAATGCAATTTTTTTAATATTGCAGGATGGTGCAAAGACACATGGTGCTGTGTTGGCATGTACAGATGGAGCAGTTCTTCCCGTCAGTCAAGTGTTTGATGCAATTAGAGAGCTTGGGAATGAAGGAGTTGAGCAATGGGATCCTCTAGTTCTTACTTCTGCCTCACTCTTGAGTATTTATCCCGCTCCTTTGATGATTGCATTTCTGCGTGCGCTTTAATAATCTATCATTCTATGCTCTGGTTGTTTGTGTAGAATATGCATCACTCTTAAGTAATTCAAATTTTGCTAAATACCATTTTTCTATTTATGTTTTATTTTTCTTTATTTACTGTAGAAAATAAGGGAATCTTGGTAAGAAAGGATACATACCTGCTGTTATGCATTGTTTTTACTTGTTAGATGTTGTATATTTGTGTAAGTTAATCTTTCTTGGTTCAACATGTATTTATTTTGTATAACTTATAGCCCAATAACTTGAGTAAGGATGTGATGTTGTTTGAGTTTTCTTTTCTTCTTCTTTGTCACTTTCCCAGCTTTTTTCTTTGTTTGCTTAGTTTATCTGCAACAATAAAAGGGGACAAATTTCACTGTTTTGCCTTAGCTACTTCAATTTTGGATCTTTTAAAGATCATTGGTTCAACCTTTAGTTTGGAAATGAAATGCCTTAACTGTGAGAAACCTGGAAATGGCCATTAGCCACTTCTTCCTGTATTTTGTCCAATTCCTTTAAACATGTGCCAACCCAATAGTTATTGTTTTTTTGAAGAAGTTGGATGAAAGTTTCTATTTCTCTTACAAATGCTCGATTTTCTATTTTGTGCACATATCATATTTTATTGTATTATAGCCAAAGAGACCATATTTTATCACCTATTTTTGCAAATTTCAGGCAAGTTGCCAGTGGATTCTTCCTCTGTTGATTTTCTGATTTTAATTTGGCTGTCAATTGATTGTCCTGTGGACCAACTGATTCAAGAAATTCTTAGAGTGTTAAAAGTAGATGGTACAATTCTTATTCGCAAGTCATCTCAGTCTGCTGTGGGTTCATTTGATAAGGTAATAACAGCTTACATTGTGCCTGAGTGTGTATTGTTCTACTGCACGATCTGATTATTTCCCCCAATGTCCTTGCAGATAATATCTGCTCTTGAGAACAAGTTATTGTTGGCAGGGTTTACAGAAACACAAGTTTTACAATTAACTGGGGTAAGTTATATTAACTGTTATCTGCCTCTGTCATCTCCATTCATCATTTTCGTGTTGTTTTGTTGTGTTTGATCTGTTGTACAACATAATACAATAGAAATTTGTCAGACAAGTTGAATAATAGGCTGACATGTGTCTTGAAACCCACTTTGCTGGTATTTTCAAGTTAATGATTTTTCATTTTTAGCACGATCAATAATTTCAGCTAGATTTTTTTTCTTCTTTTAAATCATGATTTCCCCCTGTTCCTTCTGGCATATTTGTCTTCCCATTGCCTGTTGAGTGGAATATGGGACTTGAATCATCAAAAGTCATTCTTGTTTTTTTTTTCCTAATTAACTGCTGTGACCATCTTACAAATTCTAACTATCAACATGCTTTGTATGCACAATAGATCAAAGCTAAAAAGCCTTCATGGAAAATTGGTTCATCTTTTGCGCTAAAGAAGGTGATAAAGAGTTCACCTAAAATGCAAATTGATTTTGATTCGGATCTAATTGATGAGGATAGTCTCTTGACTGAAGAAGATTTAAAGAAACCCCAGCTGCCACCTGGTAAGGAACAGTTGTTAAGTTTCTGTTCCTCACCTAGTATTTTGTGTGATATTGGGCTCTTAGCTGACATGTTTAGCTATAGGTGATTGTGAAATTGGGAGCACAAGAAAAGCCTGCAAAAATTGCACCTGTGGGAGGGCTGAGGAAGACGAAAAAATATTGAAGTTAGGATTGACAACAGAACAGATTAATAATCCTCAATCAGCTTGTGGCAATGTATGTGTTCTTTTTTTTTCTTTTGCATTATGCAGTTTGCTTATGCTTTCTAAGGCTGTGTTCAATAAGAATGTCTAAAATGGATTAGAATTATGGTCATTGTGACTAGTATCATAAGAGCTACAATTCTCTTGCTGATTTTGTGATATGCTCCTTGCGAATAGTTACCGTCTATCTATCCTCTAATACTATTTCAAATTTTTTCTCCCGTAATTGGCATTGCTCTCAAAGTTGTCTTTGGTCTGCAGTGTGGGCTAGGGGATGCTTTCAGGTGCAGTACCTGCCCTTACAAGGGACTGCCTGCTTTCAAATTGGGCGAGAAGGTACTTTCTCTCATCAACTGTTTGGTGTCATTTCTTTGGTATGGGCATCGTAAGAATTTGATATTTCCACGCAGGTAGCACTGTCCGGTAACTTCCTTGCTGCTGACATATAAATGGATAAAGTTGCAGTACGCTTTGTCATGGGAATGATATTATTATAGAATTTAATTATATAGTATGGAATTGTCATCAGTTATGTTAATGCTAGCAGAACCATTCATCCAAGTTGTGGTTTTGATACAATTTTACATATGACCATACGAGAGATTCAAGTTTTCCAGCTATTGAAGAGCTGTAATGTCATTGTCTGATTTGTCTCTTCCTCTCTTCTATTTTCCTTGTTTGAATCACATGAACTAGTATAAGTTATTGGAGCATGAGTAGATGTAAATATATATTAAAAACATGTAATTGTGTCTCAATTGTAGGGTAGGAGGTTTTTGCAGTGTGGACTTTACTAATTTAGTGTGAGAGACGTGTATGGAAAGGGTGTGGGTGGGAAAAGTTAAAGGATTGTGCTAATTTATTTTTGTCAATGTACCATAGATTTGCTGGAGCCATCGCTTAATTAGGACAATGTACGTATAAATGAGCACTATTATATGCATAAAGAATCATATTTGCCAATAAATACATGGAAGCTAGAAACGAAGTTATACAATTGAAGAAACAAAGAGTAACTATGTTTACGGAGAAGCAAGTTAATATACTCGAGCAATACTTTGGAATTAAATCAAGTATGCCTCGATCACTTCATAAATGGAGTTCACAAGGGCATGCTCATAGAGATGTGTGTTCCATTGTGATTAAAAAATAATTTCCTTCAATAATGTTATCTCTCATTCATTACATTTTCCATAATGAATTTTAAGGCAACAATTTAACAAATTTACTATATATAATATTGTGATTAGTTGATAATAAATTATATTTAAGTAATAAGGTTATATTTAACAAAAAAGACTAGTCTCTCACAATGATCATGCTTGGATGATTTTATTTTGTCCCTAAAAGTGTGAAGTGTTATCAATTTAGTCATTTAAAAATAATAAAATGATTAAAAAAGGCTTGAGAAGTTTCTATGTTCTCAACTTGAATCCTAAAATTTAATTTGTTGTAATTTTAATCTTAAAAAATATACATTAACTTGCCTCTTAACTTACACGATTTTTTTTTTAATTTTGGACTAAAATGAGTGATAATTATCCTTTCAAAGATATTTTTGTTATTTTACTTTCAGGATTAAATAGATCTCACCTCATTTTTAGGAATCAAATTGCTCATTTACAAGTAAAAGGTAAAATATTAAGATTGTGGGTTGACATCAATTACTATCTTTATCTTTGTAAAAGTGTGGACTAATTAAAAATTAGGTGATAAACGAGGATATAATCAACAAAAATGTATTTTAAACTTTGAAAATTAAAAATAAATAAATAAATTACAAAATCGATTATTAAAAAGAAATAAAGAGAGTAGGCTCAAAATAAAATTATGTGAGCTCTATGTTGAATAAAAAATATATATTAATTTTCACTTCAAAGTTATTTTTAACAAAAAAAAAATAATTTCTGTTAAGAAATAATATAAATTATTTTACTTAAAGTTTAATATTAATAAAGAATCAGTTTTAGAAAATTCTCATCATTCAACATCAACATGTGTCTCTTAAAAAAACCCATCAAGATGTGGTACTCTAATGTTATTAAATAAAAATAAAACGAAGGAAAAAGAGTGAAAAAAATGATATTAATTTCAACCTGACACAAAAAGAGGTGTTGTTCAAAGTGCAGAAGGGAAGCCATAAGTCACAGATCTAGCCATAAAGTGGAGAAGGGAAGCCATAAATCACAGATCTAGCCGAACTTCGATTCCAAGTACGTACTCGCATTTCATTTATCTATTTTCTTTTCTCAAGTGGTGTTGTTCAAAGTGCCGCAACCGCGCCTCCGTTGTGTTACTGTTACCACTCCACGAACGTAGCTTTTGATAAGTGGGAATAGTAATACTCCCTTTTTGTTTGTTTCGCCTTCAATTGTGAATCACAAACATAGGGATATTGTATTTGTGGCAAAATGCGTTAATTTCGTCTTCAATTAAACTAAACGCGAGGGTGGATTTTTTCTGTGTTCTTGGAACTTTTTATTTATTTTGTGCTTCTAGACTTAATATTGTATATTTTATTTGATGGTTCGATTGATTTTTTGCCTCTGGACTTTGTGTTGAGTTATTAGGATATACCTCGAGCTCCAATCATTGTTTTTGGATTATTTGGAAGCTTTCAAAATGCTAGAGATGTTCATTTTGATTAAGACTGCTTTAAAGTTTTATTACTGCTTAGTTGTTTTCTGTTTTTTAATTACTAAATCTCAATCAAAAACGCTTTGTCTGGATAAATACTTATAGAAGAAGATATTAGAAGCAAAATGAATCAAACTTTAACATATGAGAGTAGTTTAATTCATTTTATCCTATTTTCTTCTCCTATTAGTACTTGATAAGAAATTTATCCAAAGAAAATTTTACTGTTTTGGGAAGTTCAAAATAGCTTTGATTTTAAATGTACTCCTGACAGTGGGATTCAATTGGATTCTCTATTGATTTCAAGTCCAAACAAAAAAAAAATTGTGATATATGGTTTAAGTATTGTAATTAGATTTAGTATGACCATTTGCTTGTTTCTGATGTTTATCTGTTGGAAGCAGATAATCTTTCACTCTTAGTGATTTGAGCTCAAGCAACATCCAAAAAATGCTTTTGGACAAGAATGATATTCAAGAAACTCATTATGAGGTTCTCCATGTCAAGGAACATGCAAATTATGAAGAAATTCGTGCTGGTTACCGAAGTGTTGTACTCAGCTTACATCCTGATAGGCTATTGAAGACGTCCAAGACATCCAGCAGTAATCAAACAACCAGAGAGATTTCTCAAAGTACAGAAGGCGTGGGAGATTCTGTGTAATTCAAGCTCCCGCTCATTTTATGATAATGAGCTGCGAAGTTCAAGGAAGGATGTCTTGGCTGCTTACATTGCTGAAGATTTGAGCTTAAGGAAGGATGTCTTGGCTGCTGACGTTGCCGAAGATTTGAGCTTACAGGATATGATGATTGAAGATGATGGAGAAGCATTGGAACTGTTTTATCAATGCAGATGTGGCGATTACTTCTCTGTAGACTCTTGGAATTGAAGAAAATGGCATATTCCTTATTGAGGGTGGGAAGTGGGATATCTGTACTCTATGCTGATACCTTACCTGGATCAGTGATTCTTCCATGTGGATCTTGTTCGTTAAAAGCTCGTCTGCTAATCAATATGGATGCCAATTGAAATTAAATTATCACTGATTTTTGGCATGAATAATGATGACTGGTATTTCTAACATTTTTTGTATGAAGATAGTTACAACTGCCTGTCATTGGGAAAATTCCTGGGGCAGAAATCTGGAGTGTCATTTTGATTTTGGAAAATGGAATGCAGTGATATTAGTTTCAGCTATGTGCCTCACTTGTTCAAATAAATCCATGGTGCTTATTGTATATTAAAAAAAAAAAAAAAGTTAAAGCCTGTGCATTCTAAATCGACTTTGGATTAGACTTAAAAAATTCATGGGTAAATCTATAAGAATCTCGGTTGTACTTCAAGGTCTAAAAAGCTGATTTGTTCCGTAAAATATATCATTCAGTGTCTGCAAAAGTACACATACGCAAAAATAAGTAAAACAGATTATCCAAGCATTCATTAGTAATGGTATAGCTCTCAGAAATTAGGATATTATTCATCAATACATTATACATACAATCTATTTGCAAACTGACGATTATTCTATACATAAAACTTCTTACTTTATACTATAAATCATAAATTTTCTTTCTTTAGTTCAAATAGTCTAGACCACCTTTTATCAATAGAAGCTTGGCCTTGTCCAGTTATATCTGAAAAATAAAACGATCTTTTATAAGCTTATCTTTATTCTTCTTTTCAAGGTTACTTCATATTGTTGGTGTTTCTTGAATTACAAAACAGAAGAAAAGTAATAAAAAAATGACCTTATTGATTGCCTTTAGCTTTTCAAATTAAAAAAAAAAAAAAAAATTGCTTACATCGTATTGTCCCCTCAGATTTTTTGCACAATTCTGAGCAAGTGTAGTGCAAAATTAAATATAAATTGGAGGATTCCAAAATAAATCATTTTAAAACCCAACTTGTAAAATCATGATTTACAATTCTGCTAAATATAATTTTACTGCGGAGTTTAATCGGATGGCATCTTGTACAAGAGAATCAAGATCAACTTCGTATTCCGGTCTAACATAAATCACCTATAATGTAGGAGTAGCTAGCTATGTTAGACCACCCTTTATTTTTTTTGGCAACAATATTGGATATAATATGCTATGAGATCATCCCATGACCAAAAATTTGGTATAGGTGCTGTCATTCCTTCTTAAAATACGGAAGTAAAAAGCTATATAAGTTGAAAATATTGCTTTAGGCCAGTTATACTTCTCCATCACTATTTACGATTAGACTTTGAACCCGAGCATTGCATGCGTTTTTTTTTTAAATTATATATATATCATTTTATATTTATTTATTTATTTAAATAAATAAAAACATCAATGTTTAAATATTTAGTACTATGTTAAACATAATTATATTATTAATGAGAAAGTTGATTAATTATATTTTTAATTGAGTTAATTTTATTTTAAAAACTAAGTATATTAAAAAATTTTGTAATTTTTTGTTCATTCAAGCAATGATGGTGATGCAATATCTTTTGAAAAATAAATGTACATAAAAAAATTATTCATTTTAAAGATTTTAGTAGTGAAATAAATATATAAATATTAAAATTGAAAAATAGTGTTAAATATTATATTTTTAATGAACACATATTCTTTTTAAACTCACCAAGTCGGTTGAATTTTAATATGATTTATTTTTTATTTTTTCTCCAAGTGCAATACCAATATGAAACATAGAAGATAAAGAATAATATATATATATATATATATATATATATATATATATATAAAATGTGCAATATGTATTTAAATTTGAGTGTGCATTTATGATAAAATTTTAAATATTTTTTAAATTTGTTGAAATAGTATGAATTCTAGATATGGTCATTAATTATTTTTAAAACTATAATTTTACTTATTTTAAATATATTAATTTTGTGTAATATTTTTAAGTTTTGAAGTTTGAATTAATTAACCTCATTATGACGTAATATAAATTGAATAATCTCAATTTAATTATTATTATTATTTATTTTCCCATATTTTTAGTTTTATTTTTATTACTTACTAATTTTTAAAATTTATTTATAAAAATAATTATATGTTCGAAACTTTAAATATTATTGTTTACATATTTATTAACTTATTAAATATGTCAACAATTATTTGTATTTATCATTAATATTTAATATGTTATTAACTATTACATTTTATTATTTCTTTGTAATAATAATTATATTGTTACATACGCGTTTTTTTAAATTAATGATATTTAATTAATGTATATTATCCTTTATATTCTAAATGTATAATGATATCTATTTATAATATATATATCTCCACAAATTAGTACGTTGTCACATCAGACCATTTGTTGATTTGTCGTTACTTCACTCACCCATCTCATTGCTCAGGCTAACAATACCCTGTAACCGTTACTACCACAATCAATGTTTGGTGTTGTTACACCATGTTTTTGGTCAATTACACTATCCAAATAATTGTTCACACACAATTCATCAAGAATGTTCATCTACTCTAGCAACAATGTGTCCTTGTGCAGTCTGATATAGCAATTTCCATACATGACATTTCTATTCCTATGCATCCATGGAGTACTCCTCCAAAACCCATGACATTACATTATTAACTATTACATTTTATTATTTCTTTGTAATAATAATTATATTTTTTACATGACATTTCTTTGTAATAATAATTATATTGTTACATTCTACTTTTGTGCATCACTCTGTATATATCACATGTCTATTTGTTTGTATTTCCTTCTACCATTTCATTTTCATGCCTGAAAAGAGAAGTTGTTGAAGTAGGTGAAGCATCTGTCATAAGGGTGGTTGCCTCTTCTACATGATTTACAAGATGGGCATACCAAAATTTCTATGCAAAATTGGGTCCTTCTTTGATGCTTTCCACATGTTTGGTGTAATGCCCCACCCTTACATTCTCTTTTGTTTTTGTATTCAGAAAGTATTGAAATTCCTTTAACATCTTTTCTCTAAATTTTCATTTTCCTCCATTTTAAACTCTAAATGTTATCTTTGATTTCGAACAACGGAAAACTAGAGTCATGACACAATTCATTATTTTCACTCCTGTTCTTCATCCATATTCATTTACGTGTGATTTATTTATTGAATTTCAAATTTTATCTTCAGTTTAGCATTCATCGTTGTCTTTTGTTGTAATTCATGACTCAATTTCAATAGTTATAGGAAATTAAAGACAAAAAGGAGACCACAACAGATTAAACATGAAGATAGTCATGATGTGTTGTTGTAATATATATTGTTGTAATATATGAGCTACATCAGGATGGTAAGAGCTAGTGCATAAGGAGGGGAAAGAAAAAACATGAAGAAGCAGGTTTCACACCCCAACCAACCAAAATATCAGTTGTTGTATTGGCTTTAAAGAAACCTAGGAGTAAATTACAATTTGTTGTCGCCAGAGTAAATTATGAATTCGTCAAAAAATCCCACAATGCTCATGAAGATTAACGATGTTGTCCATGGAAATCACATTCTGTGATGCAACAACCACCTTCCATTGACCCTGATCCCAACAAAATTGTAAACCTCTCCATGACAATTTTGACATAAATTAACTTGTGGAAGGTGCTATTCTTGCTCTCTTATGGATGCTCTAAACTACACTTTGTTTGACATTTTAGGGATCTTAATAAAATACCAATAATCACTGAAAATACATTACGTTAGATTATCAAGAAGGATTGTGAAAAATACCTGGATCCATGATAAACAGCGAAATTGACGAGTCTGAGGAACTGGTTTTGTGTGTTTTCTCAACCAAATCATCATTTTCCTTTTGGGACCTTAGGTTTCTCGTCAGATGGGGAGAAGAGAATACAATTTCTGATTTGGTGTATGGGGACCACAACCTTGCTTTAGGTTTTAACCTGTTAGAGTTCCCATTATTCCCTAACGGGTCAAACTGGTTTCTGCTTATCAAGCCCATATTAATTTCTAATGATAGTCCAATAGGTTCACCAAATTAGATCACTTTTATTGAGCCCATAAATGTAAAGAGTGAATAGGCATTTTGGTCCCTGTCTTTGTAGTCATTTTGCAAATTAGTCCATATCCTATTGAAATAGTCTCTATCTTTGCATAAGTGTTGCAAAATAGTCCTTGCCGTTAAATTCGAAAGTAACGTCGTTAGTGAGGTGCATTGTTGGTAATTTTAGTGCCACGTATGTAACGATCCGCCTCGTCGCTACAGTATCCACACTCTAATATTTGATAATTTCAATTTTTATAAACAGAACTCCCTTAATTTTTTTATTATGAAAATAGAAGTGATTTTGTCACAACATAAATTCATCCAACAACACGCCATTACTTAAGTGAATATGCATAATTACATAGAAACAATAATTCGGTACAGTCATACACATAACGAAATTAAATATGTTCATATATATAATTAAAATTCCAGTTTTACATCTTTAACTCAACAAAATAAAACTTAAAAAACCAACTACGGAGGAGTTGATTACAAAACACAACTCTCCCAAAATAACGCCAACGTCATCACGTCGGCTCGGCGGCTCCTCACCAGAATCTTACTCGCTACACCCTGCCACTGTCATTCTGCTCCCACGAATAAGGTTCGTGATCATCACAGGTATCAACCACACGATACAAAATTGCAAGGGTGAGTTTATTATAAAAGAACCAATACCAATTCCAAATAACCACAATTAGCAAGGAACATAGGCAAACATGATAAGCATACACAACAATCATTATTCAACACTCATATCCAACAAATATTCATCATTCACATCCAACGATTACTCATCATCCATCCATGGACCCAATCAAGACTGCACAAAATGATGCATGCACCTGACTCAACACTCAGATGCAATGTGGTACGTACCAACAACAACCAAATATTAGGAAATAGCCTAAGCGTGTCCACACGACACTCTCACTTAGGGAACTGTGCTGAGTTTGTCGAGACCACCCGGTTGTGCACGTAACAGCCCCCCTCCCATAGGTGATCAGCCTGGGAGCCCAAAGGTGTTCCCTACCAGGTGACAGCCCCCTAGTACAAAGTACACTTGGCCACAGTTACTCTATTTCCTGTGTCGTATGAGCTATGATCACGGCCAAAAGTAAATGCCAAAGACCATGGACCAATTAAAGCACCTAAGCATCCCCTCAGGAATGCTTAGATTCTCTAACCACGCTAGTTACCCACGTATGGGCCATCCGACAAGGTCAGTGCACTCTACCCCCCATGACATACACTTCATACGACGTATGATCATGGCCAAAAGCTAGTGCCAAAGACCCTGGAAGGTCAGTGCATAGTGCCCCCCACGATCATACACAACATCCAACGTATGAACGTGGCCAAAAGCTAGTGCCAAAGACCCTGAAAGGTCAGTGCACAGTGCCCCCCACGAACATACACAACATGCACATGCCAATGCATTTCCAACATCAATGAACAAATCGTATTTCCATGTCATTCACAACATAAATATCATCTCATCTCAATGACGTTATCAACAACAACAACAACCTCATTTCATATTCACATATTCATCAATAATAACAATTCATGTTGACATGGTCTTTATTAACAATGTCATCTCAAATCAATATCATCATAATCATCATTATCATCACATATCAATTAAAATCCTCAATAGCAACATCAACAACAATTCAAACAAACACAACAATATCATTTCCACACGCACAGCCTTCAAACAGCCAAAACAATATCATTCATCACAATATATATATCGCATCCCATTAGTTAAAACGTAATTTTCTTTGAAGAAAAATCAGCATGCACAGGGACAGGCAGATATCCTCATAGCTAGGTTCCCTGACCCTAACTATGGTGTTAAAATGGTAAATTTTATAATAAACTCCCCTTACCTATAGTGAGCTACCCCACGGATTCCTCGTCGCGTCACTTGAAGATTCCTTTTTGTCCTTGCTTGTCGATTCCACACAAGCCTCTACCATGCCAAAATGAAGGAGACTTAGTATGGATTTAAGAAAACAAAGCTAGTAACAGTGCTCTGGGTCAAACACCCACATCACTACATGAAAGAGCTGAGAGTATTTCGGGTTTTACAAAGGAACGTAATTTGGAAATTCCGACCACGCCAATGTGACCGGGGTTCAGTGTAGGTTACGAAAATAACATGCATTTCATGAAAGGATAATGTTTACAAAGTCTCTTTCTCTAAGGTTTTTCAAAGGAAGCATAAGACATGCAATGGCGGTTGCAAAGTTAGAAAAGATGCAAAGACAAGATGAAACTAACAAGAAACAAGCATAGAACCATGGTTACCTCGAAAGAAAACGAAAGATCAGATTAGGGTTTTCGTTCTCTACCGAAACCGCAAGCCAAGTTGGAAATTCTGCTTCGGTTGAAGGGTTCCTCTCGGTGTGGGTTTTCAATGGAGAACAATGATGGTTTTTGGTGGCTAATGGTGGATGTGGGTGATGGAGAAAGTACTTGGAACTTTAGAAATGGATTTGGAAGAAAGAAAGAAGAAGAAATGGCATTTTTCCTAAGCTACAAGAAAGCAAAGGCTGAAATGCTTAAATAAGAGATGCTCTCGGGAACGGAAGCTTCTAGCACACTCCAGATATTTTCTCAAAGATCCCAACGGTTAAATCATGGTAAAGTGTCTTGTGAAGTTACAAACCAAATTTCGAGAAGATTCAACGGTTGACAAAGGCTGGGCAGCGTTTCTACCGAGGCGGCTTCATGTAGTTTTCTCTAGAAGCTTCATTAAGAGGCTTCCTCCAGAAGCTTCATTAAGAGGCTTCTAGCACACTCCAGACATCTTCTCAAAGATCCCAACGGTCAGATCATGGAACAGTGTTTTGTGAAGTTGCAGACCAAATTTCGAGAAGATCCAACGGTTAATGAAGGCTGGGCAGCGTTTTTACCGAGGCAGCTTCATGTAGCTTTCTCTAGAAGCTTCATTAAGAGGCTTCCTCTAGAAGCTTCCTCGTGGCTTCTTTGAGAAGCTTTCTCAAGAGGCTTCTTTGAGAAGCTACATCCTTATCTATCCACCCCTCTATTAACTAAATTAACTTCCTTAAAAATAATTACGGATGAAAATAACGCAACAAATAATCAAACATCAAACATAATTACTAATAATATATAGATATATATATCAGGGTTGTCGCAACCTACCCTTCGGCGGGAGGGCGACGCGTGACTCGCGGGATGCGTGTTCCACGAAAGGAATACGCGCGGAGTCGCCACCAACGTTTATTTGAGGAAAACGTCGGAAAAACCGGAAAAGACGCGATCTACGAACTTTTAAGTGAAAGGTTCGGGAGTTGTATTTACGCACGGGGAAGGTATTAGCACCCCACACGTCCGCCCCAAGGGACGGCAGCCTTTAATCGAATGTGCAAACATGACTTTGATTTTTTTATGTTCCCTTTTTATGTCTCTATATCCTTTATACCCTTTTTATATTTTCTCTTTTTGTGGTCGACAAGGGTGTTTCCCTTTGCTCCTACGTATTCCTCAATTTGGGATGAGAAAATCAGACCTACGTAGTTCTTTTTTATCAAGTGATTCTTTTTTACTTTAAGAGGTGATCATTTTAAGGCGTTGGACCTTAAAAATGATCCATTTTACTTAGTGAGAAAATGAAATGACAAACTTCAAAAGCCTATTTTTATGGACGAGCTTGACTAGGCGAATTGATTTTAGCCTTTAGTTTCACTTTAGTTATTAATCAATTCGATTAAGAATGAGAAATCCCAAAGAGAAAACGTCCGATTGATTTTCCGCTTTATTTTACTAAAAGATGTCTTTTTGATTATTATATTATTTTTTACCTCTTTTTGATTTCCAACGTGGTTACGGCACGACCGAACAGTCGGAATTTATTTTAACCGAAGTTAATGGATAATACAATTCAAACGTTCGGTGGAAATTTATTTTATTTTTAAGTTAAGCGAGAAATGACTTAAGTAAAATGGCTTAAGCACGTCAACAGGGGGTATAAAAAGTAAACAAAACGAGAATAAAAATGCACGAAACACAATGTGGACCACTACGGGTACATAGAATGAATCGAAAAGCTTGGTTCGAGGTACTTACCCGTTGAAGATCGAAGAACGATGAAGAACGAATGAAGAACGTCGAAGAACGGTTGAAACCTTTGCGAAATTCTTCACGGAAAACGTTACGGAAACGTTTCGGAAGCGCCTCGGCTTAGATTTTCTTCACGGAAACGATTTTTCCAAGCAAATTCGAAAGAGAGAGAAGTGCCAAAGGGGCTGAACCCTTTTCTTCTTCACTTCCTCCCCTATTTATAGCAAAATAGGGGAGGTGGTTGCCGCCCAGCTCGCCCAGGCGAGCTCAGCTCGCCCAGGCGAGCCAGGTTGCTTCCTCCAGAAGCAACAGCCTTCTGGAGGAATATTCTAGAGGGCCCAAGTGGGCCTGGGTGCTATTTGCACCCCCATTTTTACTAAGTACACCCCCCTTTGCTGTTTTTTTGGTGATTCTTTTTTTCGTAAAGTTACGGAAACTTACGAATTTCGTAACGATACTTGTTTTCTTTCCGTAATGTTACGGAACCTTGCGGATTACATAATCATCCCCCTTTTGACTTACGGAATGTTACGGAACCTCACTTAATTATGCAACGATGCTTCCATTTGATTTCCGGTGTGTCACGGAAACTTACGGATTGTGCATCAATATTTTTTGGTTTTTCGACATGTCCTGGAATTTCACAAATTGCCTAATGATGGGTACCAAGCACCTCACAAGGACCAAAGAAAGGTCGCATGTCATCAAGCAAAGGTCCCCGGACGAAATTAGGGTATGACAAGGGTGTTACAACGTAGACTATCCAACGTGGCACTAAAGTGTGTGTTTATAAAGCTTCTTCTGGTCACTTCCTTCTTCTTCCTCAAATTAGGGTTTATAAGAGCTTCTTTCCTCTGAATTCCCTCCTTGTTCTTAAGTGTGCGTTCCTCAAATTAGGGTTTGTAAAGCTTCTCTCGTCTGTAAAGGTTCTCCCCTTTGCTTCTTCTTCTTCACTTGATTTCTCCATGTCTGCAAGTGGTAGTTCTTCTGCATTTTCTGGTAGAACCATTCGCCAATGCCACCATGGAAGACGTGCAGCTATTCGAACTACAAGAACAAGGAGGAACCCAGGAAGGTTATTCTATACTTGTGCATTGCCCCAAACAGGCCCAGATAACTGTCAATTTTTTTAATGGGTTGAAGAAGAAAACCAAGTTTCTAATCCTTCTTCTGTCACAAGAGAATCAATGATAGTGGCTGATTTGAACCTACAAATTGAAGCATCGCAGAAGAAAATGAGAAATTTAACAAACATTGTATTGTTAGGTTTTTCATTTTTAATTATAATGTTAGTTTTAGGGGGAATATATTTTAGGAAAAATTTGTAGTAGCATCTTGTGATATTATAAGTGTTGTTTTGTTGAAGAAATATTGTGAATGAAGTTCCTCAAGTTTTTGTTGCTATTGTCAGTTACTTTGCAGTTCCTTAAGTTTTTCATTTGAAATTTGATTTGGGTGTAACTACTGTCAATTACTTTGCAGAACAACAGAATGATGCTCAACTTGATCAAATATCATATAATTGGTTATACTTCCCTGGTGTTGATTGCGTTGATGTTTGCTAATTAAAGGGGAAAATGTAGTTTAATCAATTCACCTAAACCCAGTTCAATTAAATAAAATTTTATTTGGTACAATAGAAAATGCAGTGATTATAAGAGAAAGAGAAGAAATAAGACACTAAATCATGTAATAAAACACATTTATCAACATTTTCCTTGTTGCTGTAATAAAATAGATGTGGTACCCAGTTCATCAGCATTTTTCTTGTTGCTGTAATAAAACAAATGTGGTCATGTGATTATAAGAGAAAGAGAAGAAATAGGACATTAAATCATGTGATTATTTTTCAAAGTCTAGAAGCTGCTGTAAGGTTTAATAGTGGTCCTAGTCTAGAGAACTGCTAGCAAATATCATTTGACACTTCCTAAACCAGAGAACCAACATGGCTCAGCCATAATTTCATTTCACAGACCATATAAAGCTTTCACACCATAAACCAAAATAGATAAGTCAAGCTTTCATAGATAAGTACCATAATGTTTACATCGTTCAAGCTTTCAAATTTAAAGTACCGAAGTACACAACATAGACTAGTACCTACTGAATAAAAATTAGTCATATCCAACTACACATCCTAATAACAAAATAAAACAAAAAAATGGGTCTTCACTTTTCTTCATTTTTATACTGGATCTTTATCAGCAGCCTTCCTTCTAGTGAACTTCAGTGTTGGCATGAAAAGTAATGGTGTTGTTGGCTGGCCATCCACAATAGGTGCATCTACTGTTGAAGTGTTTGAAATGTTCTTTTGTTTGGGTCTTGTTATGTTTAGCTTATTCCTTGCTACTGGTGGAACATCAATAATAGGTGTCGGGACCTACATGCAAATGCCAAACATGAATCAACAACTTTGGATTATTTCATGGCTCTCCACATCTTTGTAACTTCAATGTGAACTCCAAACTCTTGCTTGAAATAATCCAAGGCTTCAGCACATTTAAGGCTTGGTTGGATTCTGAGTTTGGCCTCAAGTTTGCTGACCACCCACTCTCTATTTGCTTGTTTGTTCTTCATTTCTTTGCAGTAATTATGCTCATGCTTAAATGACTTGATTTGAAAATAGTTTCTGTGTTCATTTTTTGCACAATAGATCTCCCAATCACAACATGTCTTCTTGCATTTTGCTCTAGCCCTCTGTTTATCGTTCTTCTTCCACTTGAACTCCCTGCCCATGCATATGCTATACTCCCTCAAGGCATATTTAAATTCAGCCAGAGTACCAAACTCCATCCCTAATTCCAACTTCTCTTCACCAACTCGACTACTATCATTATACTGAGGATAAAGTTTGTCAACATCCTCATCTTCATCATCACTACTAATGGGGTTTTTGAGCTCCTCTGAATGATAACCATCTGTTTCAAATTCAACTTCCTTCCTCATACAAGAGAAATCAGTAAACCACTCATCCTCATCATTGTCATCTTCATCATTAGGATTACCAACCTTTTCCTCCTCATCACCACCAACATCTTTCTCTTCACCACCACCAACATCTCTCTCTTCACCACCACTAACGTCCACATTAATACCTTTCTCTCCACCACCAACATCTGCATCAATGGTGATCAAGTACAAATAAATTATATTAATCAATTATAAACATTAAATTCCAAAATTATTCAAAATTATGCTAACCATGTTGGACCAAGTAGAGATCAATTAAAATTTACCTTCCTCATGGCTAGCAACAGGTACATCATCTAAATCATCCACATTACATGCTTCTGGAATTGGATGACATTTCAAGTACAACATCTATGGGACTTCTTTTGGAATTGGATCTACTTCATGATGAACATAAACATTTATCTCATTCTCATTTTCCAAAGCATCTCTCACTAAGTATAATATATCTTCATCTGTTGTACAGCTCCTTAACCCATGATTAAAATCTAAGTCTTTATCAATCAACCAAAAACAATCTCCTATATTGCTATACTTCTTACATGCTTTCACCAGATCATATAGGATAAATGTGTTCATGTAATCAGCAGATATATCCTCCCAAACGTCAAATTCTTCGCCTATATATTCAACCTTTCCATCACTGGCACATGGAGTGAATCTTCCTCCATGGTGCAATATTAAAGTTATATTGCCATCCATTCTACACAATCAAAAACCACAAACAATTCCATATATTAGGAAATAAAAAACCTAACTCAAACATAGGCACAACACACAACAAAATGCAATGTCATGTATAAAAATAGAGCATCATAAATCAAAATAATAACGGACCATAAAACAAAGTAACAATGAATCCATGCTATATCAAAACCCTTCAACATATAAAACCCCAAAATACAAGAGAATATAAATTGTTCTTCATCAAACCTTAATCAACACATCACAATGATTTATATGACTGAAGACCAAAATGACGAACTGGTTCACCAATACACAGACCAAAACGAAAAACAAAAATGCGAAAACGCAAAACAACCATGAAAACAATGCAAATGAAAATGAACGCAAAACAACCACGAAACGAATGCGAACCTGAGTCAAGAGCGAAGCATGAAGAGTGACAATCACAAACTAAGGGAATGCAGTAAGGCAAGAGCGAAGTGCGAACAGTGAAAAAGCCCTATGAAATCACAGTAAGGCAGTGGAACCGTTTTGGGGGAAATGGGTTTACTTAAATTTTGAATGGTTTTTATCCTAACTTATCATAATTTTTCAATTCAGTCCAAAGACTTGTCACATGAGTTTGCTTACATGGACTAAGACTTGCCACATGGGTTTGCTTACATGGACTAAGACTTGTCACATAGACATATGACTAACAATTAAGAGGGGGATGAATTAAGTTTTAAAATTTTCTCACTAACAAATTTTAACCCCCTTTTAAATGATATATGATAGCCTCAGAATGCAAAAGAAGAAGAAGCAATCAATTTAATAATGTTCTTTTAAATGCGCAAGACAGAGTAAACTGCATTAAAATAACTAAGATAAGGGAAGAAAGAAATGCAAACTCAATTTATACTGGTTCGGCCACTTCCCGTGCCTACGTCCAGTCCTCAAGCAACCCACTTGAGATTTTCCACTATCTCTGTAAATCCTTTATAGACTTTGAACACACCTTGGGATCTCTCACCCTTGTGTTCAATATTCTCACAATCCAAAAGACAATCAGTCTCTTGTTACAACTGAGTTTATGAGATGAACAGAAAGATTTCTCTCCTTAAGAGAGTAGATGATACAAATTAAAGATCATAGAAGAATTCTCAATAGATTTACAAGTGTTTGGCCAATAGTTGTTGAGAGAACATTTGACAATTAAGGTCTCTTTTTAAAATCTCTCTCTTATTACTTTTCGAAGCCAGACACACATATATATAGGCTCGTTGTGCCTTTTCAAAATGGTTTGAAGAGATGTGTCTTTTCAAAAAGTTTTTTTTGAAGTTTTCTCACTGTTAATCGATTACAACTCCTTGGTAATGGATTACACAGTTATGTAATGAGAAGTCATGACTTTTCAATTTGAATTTTTGTAGTTTCATTACTGGTAATCGATTACAGACAAGTGGTAATTGATTACAGCTTTCAAATTTCAAATTTCAAATTTTAATTTTCAATTTTCAAATTTCAAACTTTCTGGAAAAAAAACTATTGAAAATAATTTTGCTTCTAGTAATCGATTACAATGCTTGGTAATCGATTGCCAATGGAAAAATGCCTTTTTCAGAAAATGTTAAAAATATTTTAAAACCTTTTTATAATCAATTTAAAAACTATATTGTGAGGCCAAACCTTTGCAATCACTAAGAGACTTTTTTAACAAAGATAGACTAAGACTCAGCTTTCTTCTTGATCTTTGTTTTTTTTGTCTTGATTTGGACTTGAAATAAAACTTGTGTTGCTTTTGTCTTGGCATCATCAAAACCTTCATACACATACATTCACAGTGGAAACAATGTTTTTGCTTGAAAAGGAGGTTTTAAGTTTTCCCCCTTCTAACATGCTTCACAAAGTTATTCATCTTTGTATGACATTCTTGGTAAACCTCTCACAAGGTCATGTCTTTGCAATTTTGAGATTAACCTCGAGCTTGCATGTCCAAGTTTCTTGTGCCATACCCAGTGATTTCCTTTGATGGATAGTAGAAATGTTATATTTTGATTTGATAGTTCACTAAGATTAATCTTATAAAGATTACCTTGCCTCTTGGCAGTGAAAAGTTGGTTCATATTTTTGTGTTTGACAACACACCCATCTTTGCTAAAGGAAACATCAAGTCCACTGTTAAATAATTAACTTATGTTAAGTAGATTGTGTTTAAGCCCTTTAACAAGCAGTACATTATCAATGAGGGCATAGGGGTCAATACTAATCTTTCCTACCCCTATTATCTTCCCTTTCTAATTTCCTTTGAAAGTGATTGTTCCTCCATGCATGGGGGTTAGGCATTGGAACATACATTTTTCTCCTATCATGTGATGTGAGCAGCCACTGTCTAGGTATCATGATTGGTATATTTTTGTTGTGGTTGAATACATCTGCAAAAGAAATTATTTTCTATTTAGGTACCCAAATTTTCTTGGGTTCTTTCTGGTTAGTTCTGAAAGCATTGGATGATCCAATCTTTGGTAGATGTCTACATTTGGATGTCATGTGTCCAATATTTCCACAAAAGTAACATACTATGGTTTCTTAATCATGAACATACTTTTTTTCCTTTATATCCATTTCAAGATTTGTAAGTTGGGCATTTGTTGTATCTTAAAATTTTGTTAAGTTTGTCAATGCTTCCAAAAAATTTGGATGGAGTTTCTCTCATAAATTCAATCCCTTGATGAAGTGTAACAACATCTTAAGGTTGTTTTCGGAGAACCTCATACTGTTCAAGTTTATCATTTGAGAATTTAAGGCTTTTCTTATATCTTTCACATTCAACTCATAAGTTATGTTCACTTGCCACCAAGTTCTCATAATTCTTATGGACTGGTGAACATTCTTTCAATAGATTACACCTTTTCTCATTTAGGCAATCATGAAGTTTATTGAGTGTGGTATACTCATTTTGTAAGCCTTCCAGTTGATTTTTCAACCTTTGAAGGTCTTCTAATAAACTAGATCTTTCTTTACAAATTTCCTCATTTTCAAGGTGAAGCTTTGTTGTGTTTAACTTTAGACTCTTAATGTCATCACATAATTGAGTGGAAATTTTTGAAGAATTATCTATTTTTTCTTCAAGTTTTCCTTGAAGTTGTTTGTAATCTTTTGAAAGATTTCTTATATCCTTTCTGAAATTTTGATAAGCTTTGGACATAATTGATGAGTTGGAGAGAAGTTCATGATATGCTAATTGAAGAGTTTCAAGGTTGTTTATATTTACCTTTTCATCTAATTTAGAGTCTCATATTTCTGATGTAGTGTCTGCCATCAGATAGAGGTTGGCTTCTTCTTCCTCTTTTGTTTCCTCATCGAAGGATGTGTCATCCAGTTGTTCTCATGTGCTCATTAGTACCTCATTAGTACTTTCTTGTCATTTGGTTTGAAGTACCTTTTCTTGTAATCTCACTTACCAAGGTATGGACATTGTAACTTGAAGTATCCTGGTTTCTTACACTTATAACATATGATGGAACTTTTATCCTTGTCCTTTCTTTCTCTATATGGTTTCTTGGATCTTTTCCTGTCTGATCCACTCCTTTTCTTCCACATGTTCCTTATCTTTCTTGAGATAAAGGCTAACTGATCATCTTCGTCTGAGCTATCGTCATCGAACTCATCATCATAAGATGTATCAGTGTTGATAGCTTTGGATGAGCTTCTAGACATAAATCTGAATGAAGATTTTTGCATGTTGGAGAGGCTTTGACTTTTTGTGTTGTTAGAGCCAAAGATTTTCCCTTTTTAAAACCTTCATGTTGTTGAAGTTCCTACTCATGAACCTTTAAGGTTCCAATCAGTTCTTCAATGGACATGAAGTTCAGGTTCTTTATAGTTCTCAATGTTGACACCTGTGATTTCCACTTTCTGGATAAACTTCCTAGGATTTTGTCAATGTTATCATAATCATCAAAAGTTTTGTTAAACCAACGTAATTCATTTAAAATAGTTTGGAAGCGTCCAAACATGGTTTGCTTATCTTCACCATCTTCCACAGTGAAGAGTTCATACTAACATGTCAACAAGTTGAGCTTGTTGCGTTTTACCCCACGACGGGACGGTGAAGGCCAAATAGATAAGCCAAAGCGTTTATCTCCAAGGGAGAAAACGAGCGAAATTGCCACCAACATTTATTTGAGGAAAATATTAGAAAAACCAAAAAGAGGTTTGTGAATTTTGAAAAGAAGGGTTTGGGAGTTGTTTACGCATGGGGAAGGTATTAGCACCCCACGCGCCCGTCACAAGGAACGACAACCTTTAATCGAGTGTGTGCAACATGACTTCAAAATTATTTATTTTCCCTTTTTATATTTTTTTGCTTTTTGGGATCGACAATGGGGTTGCCCTTGCTCCTACGTATCCTCAGATACGATAAGGAATTAAGACCTACGTAGTTCTTTGAGTCTGAATATTTGTTTGTTAAATTGATTTTATCCTTTTCAAAGATTTATTTTAATTGCGAACAAAAAGTGATTTAAGGCGTTGTACCTTGAAATGATGTTTTAAATTTTGAAAAGTGGAGAGAATCGTTAAGGTGTTAGACCTTGAAACCATCTTTTAAAATTTGAAAAGCTGAGAGAATCGTTAAGGCATTGGACCTTGAAATGATCTCAAGTGATATTTGGTAAAAAGAAGTTAGTTATGAGTTGGTTTTATCTTGGTTTTGTTTATTAACTTTCAATCTCTTTAAAGACAAATTTACAACACTAGTGATCGGTTAAGATTGAACTTTACAAAGAAAAATGAGATTGTCGATGATAGACAGAGAAGATGAATGTCCACATAATAACAAGGGGGACCCCTAAGGGTACATAGATCACATTCAATCCCACAAAATAAAACTAACCGACGATCGCAAGAAGAACACGAAACAAGAAAACGATGTAGGGAATGATCGCAGTCACGATTCGGTAGCGCCTTGGCTTCGTTTCCTCTTCTTTCTTCTTCTTCTTTCTTAATTCTCTCAATTCTATCACCTTCTAACCATTGGAACCTTTCCTTAGCCTCCCTAGCACGCCTAATTATAGGAAAATGGGCACTTGGGGCAATGGCAGCTCACCCAGGCGAGCTAAGCCTTAGTCATGAAGCAATGAGCTTGCCCAGGCGAGCCGGTTTCTTAACATTGAAGTCTTTTGGTGGCCCAAGCAAGCCAGAGGATAGCCTGGGCGAGCTAGGGTCTAGGAAAACCAAGGAAAATACCCTTTTGCCTTCATTTTCTTGGTATCTCTTGCCTTCCTGACCGAAACACTGAATGGTCCCTTGCTTTGCATTGTAACTGGCATTCAACACCATAAGTCGACTAGCAAGGATCAAAAGATCAATGAACGATAGCCCCCAGAAAAAATTAAGGTATGACAATTGTCCCTCTTTACTTACCTTTTATTCGAAATAAAGGGGAAGTAAAGATAAGGACACTAATTTTGTTTGAGCGATCTTGCTATTCGACCGTGCAACTAACGAAAACCAAGGGACTGAAACATGTAAACAAAAGGACTTTGGAGTTTTATGAAACGTAAAACGGAGGACATTGAAGTCCTGTAGAGCGGAAGACATTTGAAGTTCTTTGTTTTATTTTATTTATTATTATTATTATTATTATTATTTTAAAGCACAGAAACAGAAGACTGTGAGTCCTAATAAGCACAAAGACAAAGACATCGAGTCCTATTAAAGACAACAGACGTTGAAGTCTTATAAAGTGTAAAAGACAGAAGACATTGAAGTCTTGTAAATGTAAAAAATAGAAGACATTGAAGTCTTGTAAATGTAAATGAAGACATTGTAGTCTTTGAAAGCGTAAATGACTGAAGACATTGAAGTCTTTGAAATGTAAATGAAGACATTGTAGTCTTTTGAAAGCATAAATGACTGAAGACATTGAAGTCTTTGAAATATAAATGAAGACAATGTAATCTTTTGAAAGCGTAAATGACTAAAGACATTGAAGTCTTTGAAATGTAAATGAAGATATTGTAGTCTTTTGAAAGCATAAATGACTGAAGACATTAAAGTCTTTGAAATGTAAATGAAGACATTGTAGTCTTTTGAAAGCGTAAATGACTGAAGATATTGAAGTCTTTGAAATTTAAATGAAGACATTGTAGTCTTTTGAAAGTGTAAATGACTGAAGACATTGGAGTCTTTGAAATGTAAATGACAAAGGACTTTGAGTCCTATGAAAGCATAAAGACAGAGGACTGTGAGTCCTATAAAGATAAAGGTGAGGACTTTGAGTCCTATAAAAGATAACAGTGAGGACTTTGAGTCCTATGAAAGATAGAAACGAAGACTTTGAGTCATGTGAAAGATAAAAGCGAGAACTTTGATTCTTGTGAAAGATAAAGCAAAGGATGTTGAGTCCTATGAAACAAGCCAATAGGCACTAGTACCAAAGGGCTCAACCTTATGAAAAAGCAAGAGGTTGACTCTTTGAGAGGGTCTCTCATCCTAAACTTAAAAGATAGGACATTAGATTTGGGAAATTGGTAAATAAAGAGAAATCTACACACTTATAGCCTAATATGAACATGATTTTTGGGATGCAAATGCATGCAACCTTCATCTTGAAATGCTAGTGATGCAAAAGGTTTTGAAACATGAAAATTGTGTAATGTTCATGACATTCTTTCCTATTTTTGTGATTTTGATTTTGATTTGATTTTTTTTTTTTTTTTGCTTTTTTTCTTTTTTATGGAAAACAGATTGACTGTCTCTTTCTAAAAGACATGATAACTCATGAGACCTCATCCTATCTTTTTGCAAATCTCTTTCTAAAAACTTCAATTATTCTGCATTGCCAAGAAAACATAAGGCTTTGGGATCAATCGTTCTCCCCATTGAAGGATGGCAATGGATTGTCACACTTTGGTATGTGACCAAGTGAAACTTTCCTGATTTAAGATCATAGAGTGATGCCAAGGGTTTGTCGATCCCACTAAAACTTCATGACATAGGCTGATCCCGAAAGAATTTATACAACAAAGGCCACCCTTGGATTCAAAAGGAATCCTAAGGAGTATGCATGAGCGACTAACATCAAATGTACCTTACCATCACAATTGTCTTTAGGCATTTCCCACGAGCTCCTGGTTGAATGAGTTTTCTTCTCAAATGTGCAAGTGTGAAACCTTGAGGATTCTTTCCTTTTTAATATATATTTTTTCAACAATCACAAGTGTGTGCGGGTTTCATTCCAAAATCCCAACTTAAAAACAAAATTAGTCATTCCTTGATCCGCATGGGCTTTATTGGGCTTGTAACATGGTCAGGGGTAAGAGGGCTATGAAAGAAAGGATTAGAAAGGCTCAAAGAGTGTTTGAGGGTTATATTGAGTAAGAACCTTGAGAGTCTTGCTTGTACTTTTGTTCTTTTCAACTCTTGGGTCGGGCACTACTCCTTTTGTCTTATACATTAATCCTTATTGCACTTTTGTTCCTTCCTTGTAAAATTAGGAGATCTTTTGTCTCTCTTTTTCTTCACTCGCCTTTGGTGGATTTTATTTTCTTTTTCCTTTCATTGTTGCCCAATTTCATGCATGTAATGTTTGCATTGCTCTTCCCGCCAGTTTAGCGGTAGTTCCTACTCAGGGTTCCTATTTTGTTTTTGTTGTTTTTTTTGTGTTATTTTTTTAGAAAACAAATATGCTTTGGCTTGGAGGGGGTAGCAAGGGATAAGTTAGTGTTTGGGATGTTGAAACATGGCCATGTATCATTTCAAATCTTGACTAGATACTTTTGTAGTTTGGATTTTGGGACCAAACCTCTGATAAACATGCTCCTAAATGCTTTTTCTTTTTTTTATTAACCCTGACTTTTGCCTAGGTCGCCCTTTCGGGTTTTTGACCTACCGGGTGAAAACTTTTGATCTGCCCCTAGGTTCACTTGAGGCTCATGCGTGGTACCTCTCATTGCCCTAGTGTAGGGCTCTAAGGTATCTATTATTGTCTTTTGTCACGACCTTGCAGGTTCTCGAAAATGAATTTTCAAGGACGGGAAATATTTAAAAGATTTTCAATTGACAGATTAAGTCGAATGACTCTTGTTCTTGATGACTCACCTTTCTCAAAAAAAAGACAACTTTTAAGAATGATGAAATGAGGTCACATGAATGTCCGTACTTATTTTTTATTTGAAACACAGTCAATCAAACATTTTTTTTACTCGTTGTTTACGGCACCCTAACCAAGCGTGCATAACGAGCAATTTCCGATTGAACAGACTTGGAGTTCAACTCAGGAGCGCAGGTCACTTGAGCAAACCAACGACTTATATTCACATTCTAGTGAAAGTTAAATAAGCAAAGATATAATTATGAGAGAATGAGAGACAAGGACATCGAATTTATCCATATTATTAGCATTGTGATTGTTGTTTACAGTAATGGCATAAACCTGAAAATCCTAATGAGTCATTGGAGACATATAACAACAACCTTCAAATTGCCCCAAGCATCATACATTTGACGACATCAGAATTCACGAGCGATTCTCCTCCTCAAATCTCAGCCAGCCTGCATCAATCAGACTTTGCACCTTATGTTTCAGGGTCATACAATGCTTAATGGAATGCCCCAAAACTCCTCCATGATAAGCACATGTTGCATTCAAGTTGTATCCTCGGGAAAATGGAGGTTGAGGAATCTTTGCTAGGATTATGGCTACCATTGCATTATTGAGTAGATATGGGAGTAAGTTAGTATACGACCCCGAAATTGGGGTGAATTCTACAAGCTTCTTTTCAAGAAAATTCCTTTCCTGGTTGGTGTTTTGATTGGTATTAGGGGTGGTTTTTGGTCTTGGATGTGCAACAGGCGGGTTTTGTGGCTGATTTAGGGGTGGCCTTTGTGGATGATTGGGTGTTCTTGGCTAATAGGGTGGTGGATAATGAGAAGGACTAATATTGGCTGAGTTTTGATATTGTTGAGCTGGTGGGAAATTTGGCCATGTAGGAACTGCAGTCACAGCATGGGTTCCTCCCTCTTTCTTATTCTTTTCATTTGCCCCAGGCTTCCTATTCATCAAAGCAGGATAATCAAATTTTCCTCTTCTCAGACCCACTTTGATTCTTTTGCCAGCGAAAACTAAATCAGTAAAGCTTGAAGGCGTGTAACCCACCATCTTCTCATAGTAGAACACCGGTAACGTGTCGGCTATCATTGTTATCATCTCCCTCTCCATCATTGGGGGCACTACTTGAGCTGCCAGATCCCTCCACCTTTGGGCGTATTCTTTGAAAGATTCATGCTCCTTCTTACACATGTTCTGTAGCTGCATTCTATCTGAAGCCATATCAGAATTGTACTGATACTACCTAATGAAGGCAACCACTAGGTCCTTCCAAGAATGGACTCGAGAAGGTTCAAGATTAATATACCAGGTGATGGCTGCCCCAGTAAGACTTTCTTGGAAGAAGTGCATCAATAATTTTTCATCTTTCTCGTATGTGATAATTGATATGCTTACGTAATTTAAATATTTAAATCACATTGCAATTATCTATTTTTCCTCTCTTTTATTACTTCTTTTGTGTTTGAACATTAGGAATTTAGTTTCTTCTGAGTTTTTGTCCAATAAATGCTAAAGTTATCTAATTTACAGTGTTTTGGAGTGTATTTTTTTGTAGAATTACACAGTAGGAAGCCTGGAAGATGGTTGAAGAACTGGAGCAGCTCACTAAGCGCTTCAACAATGGCTCAGCACGATGAGCCAACTTGGAGGTCAGGCTTAGCGCGCATGTGGCAGCTTAGCATGCATCTGCGGCTTAGCCTGCATGTGGTGTCTTAGTGCACATCTGCGGCTTAGCTTGCATATGACGGCATAGTATGCATCTGCGTCTTAGCCTGCATCTAGCGGCTTTGCACGCATGTGTGACTTAGCGCATAGTCACTTATGCTAGCTGGACTTTGCACGTGCACTTAGCGAGCACATGTCGGCTTAGCAAAGGTCCCCGGACGAAATTAGGGTATGACAGTTGCCCTTCTTTACTTGTCTTTTATTGGAGATAAAAGGAAAGTAAAGATAAGACACTAATTTCGTTCCTCTCGATTTGACGAGAGTCGCGGGTGACCATAAAATCCCCACATGCAAATGACTTGTTGTTCCCAGAATTTCACAAATTGCCTAATGATGGATGCCAAGCACCTCACAAGGACCAAAGAATGGTCGCATGTCATCAAGCAAAGGTCCCCGGACGAAAATCAGTGTATGACACTAATTTCGCTCCTCTCGGTTGACGAGAGTCGCGGGTGACCATGACTTGTCGTTCCTAGAATTTCACAAATTGCCTAATGATGGATGCCAAGCACCTCACAAGGACCAAAGAATGGTCGCATGTCATCAAGCAAATGTCCCCGGACGAAAATCAGTGTATGACACTAATTTCGCTCCTCTCGGTTGACGAGAGTCGCGGGTGACCATGAAATTTCCGCATGTAAATGACTTGTTGTTCCCGGAGGAACAAAAGGTGCAGAAGACTGTGTCAGCCTCTGCATGCTATCAAGCATTCTGTCTTACAGATAGCAAAAGAATGTTTATACGGATAACCACTCGGGTATTTCTGCGTATCATCGGGCCCGCCGCCTCTGGATGATACAAGGGTGCAGAATGACCAAACTTGGTCTCTGCTTGTCATCGGGCCCGCCGCCTCTGGATGACAAAAGGGTGCGGATAACCGTAAGGTATCTCCGCGTATCATCGGGCCCGCCGCCTCTGGATGATACAAGGGTGCAGAATGACCAAACTTGGTCTCTGCTTGTCATCGGGCCCGCCGCCTCTGGATGACAAAAGGGTGCGGATAACCGTAAGGTATCTCCGCGTATCATCGGGGCCGCCGCCTCTGGATGATACAAGGGTGCAGAATGACCAAACTTGGTCTCTGCTTGTCATCGGGCCCGCCGCCTCTGGATGACAAAAGGGTGCGGATAACCATAAGGTATCTCCGCGTATCATCGGGCCCGCCGCCTCTGGATGATACAAGGGTGCACGTCACATGACCTCAGGGTCAGTATGACAAAGATTATGGGGCGGCCGACAAAAGCAAGGCTCTTGCTCCTACGTATCCTCCAATGAGGAACTCAGACCTACGTAGTTCTGGATAACTTGTGAGACTTGAAAAGTCTCCATCGGAAGATGCTGACATCTCCGGAAAGGGCGCAGATGACCACATTGGCCTCTGCTCGTCAATCACACTTGGGGTCACTGAATGACGAGGTGCGAATAACCGTAAGGTGTCTCCGCGGGCTACCAGCTCTTGGGTCATGGCAACAAAAGGTGGTGTGGTCGACAAAAGCGAGGCTCTTGCTCCTACATATCCTCCAATGAGGAACTCAGACCTACGTAGTTCTGGATAACTTGTGAGATTTGAAAAAGTCTCGGTGTTTTCTCCACTAAAATGCAAACATGCTTTAGCAAGGAGACAAATATTCCAACTGATTTAGAGCAGCATATGCTTTTTTGAGTGAAAAACAATGCGTCTACCGGGGAAGGAGAGTCTGCTGATGAAATCTCCCATAACCATAAATGAGATTTTGGATGTTAGCATTTCGTTTCTAAATGATCATTTAGAGGAAACACTGGGTTCGACAAAAATAGAAGAAATCCACTCAAAGTGTATCAATCTCGCACAGGTAAGTGTTTCATCCTAATTCCGAACCATAGATATGTCATGACTTGACTTTGCAAATTATTTCCTATCAAATCAAAAATTACACGCGTGATCATGGATCAATAGGGCTTCCCTTGGGAATGGGTTCTTTTGGTGGTTTCTTCTTTCGGCTTTTGTGTGTTTTTGGCTTTTGATTTTTCTGGCTTTTTTCTTTTTCTGTTTTTGTTTAGCGTGGGGCGAGAAAAAAAGTCGCTAGCGCACGGGATTTTGGTTGGTAATCAAAGGGAGAAGACTATTTTAGGTCGTGGTTCCCTTTCCTTCTTTTTTTTCGTTCATTTGGTGACAATTCTGTATTGTTCAGATATTGTCCGGTCCAAAGACCTCTCAGCACATTTCTTCTGGTTTCTTTGACCAGGAGCTTTCTTCTTTTTTACTTTCTCCCATTCTTTGGTTGGGAATTTTCTTTCTTTTCTTTTTTCTTTCTCCCACTCTTTGATTGGGAATTTCCTTGCTTCCTTTTTTCCTTTGATTGGAAATTTTCCTTCTCTTTTTCTTTGATTGGAAATTTTCCTTCTCTTCTTTTTTGCTTCCGAGGGTAAGGATTGACATTCTCACCCTGGGTCAAGGTTTATGGTGAGTCAGGATTTTGGCTCAAGACTTGTAGAATGGCTAGGCATGATACATGTCAGGGTTTGGTTTGGTTCAAGGATAAAAAGGGATGCCCCACATTATTTCCATGACACAAATGCAAAAATGATGATTTGGAAATTTTATGCAAAACTGGCCACGCATGCACCTATGTGGACACTCAAGTGTCAAACTTTTATGGTCATGTGATGCTAGGGCTCAGGATTCATTTCCTCTATTTTAAATCAACCCAATGTTTCCAAAATATGTTCTTTTATCAATTTGTGCATTCATCCGGGTCCATTTCGGGCGTCCGGGGAAATTTCACAGCATTCACCCTTCAGGTGTAGACACGTTTTTTTTCTCTTCAAAAATCGGTTATGATCAATGAATTTTTTTTCGAAGAAGAGTTGGAAATCATCTCTTTTCAAAAGCATGTCGGTTTTTAGCTAGACAACTTATTTTCTCTTTTTCCACCTTTTTCCTTACTTGCCTTCTTTTTTTTTTTTTACTTGCTCTCTTCTTTCCCTTTTGTTCTCTTTTCCATTTCATTTTCTTTTCTTTTCTATTTTTATTTTTATCATGATTTTTTTGTTTATTTTACATATATACTTTTGGACGATGTTCCTAAACGAAGAACTCTACACGGTTCCAGAATTTCAAACATCATCGATAGTAATGATATATAAATACTAACACAACAATCTAAACAAAAATGTATGCGCTGTACAAATGACAATCGAAACAACAAAAACAAACATTAGTCTCTCAAGTCAAAACAATAACATAGAATAAAAATGACAAAAGAAATATGAAAGAAAACATGAATCTGGGGATCTCCCAGTCACGTATCTCCACTCCCTCCCAAGAAGTCAAGCAAATCGGCCATCTCCTCATCCTCGTGGGCTTCTTCTCCATCGCCGGGAGCTTCTGGGGGTGCCTCTCCTGCTTGGGCCTCGGGCCAATCTCCGGGCCATGCAACCTCTACCCTGAACTGGTCTGGAGTAGGGCATGAAAAAGAAGCGAAGCCCTGGCTCTGCATGCTAAGGCTCATCTGGTACAGACAGTCATGGGTCCGTACATGTGCTCGGTGGTTGGCCGCCTGCTGGCGAACCAAATGCCGTAAATACTGCTCCATGTCAAATGCCCCAGCCTGGCCAGCCTGATGAGGTGGTGGGGGCGCGCCTGCGGCCTGTGGAGCATCACCCTGAGCCTGTCTCTGGGTACAGTACTTCTCAATAAAAGCTCGGGTGATGGGCGGCCGAATCACCTTGGTAGGTGCAACGGGGACTCCGAACGACTGGCAGAGTCCTGTGATCAGTGCGGGGAATCCCAGGGCCCTGTTGGACTTATCTGGGTCCAAAGGGTGCCTAGTGGGCGCCATACCTGCAAAAATATAGATGGCATCAGCGATCAACTGAGCCACATGGATGCTCATCCGTGTCAGGATGGCGTACACCAGCTGGCACTTCGGCATGGGGAGGTCGGAATTATGATCGGTGGGCAGGATGTTGCTGAGGAGCAACGTCATCCATATCTGGGTCAGGGTGGTCATGTTGGTGCGCATGATTCGCACTCGCCTCCCTGCAGCAGTCCGGGCAAAATCCTGTCCTGGTATACATAGCAGCTGGGCGATGGCCTCCTCATCGAACCCGTCAGACCGGTTCCTCCTCTGGCCATACTCACATTCCTGGCCCTCTTCCAACACCAACGGATATCCTAGGAGTTGGCCGATAGCGTCGGCATCAAACGGGATCCACTGACCCCTTACCCAGGATCTCATGTCACGCACGCCCTCCTCTGTTGGCCAAGCATTGGCATAAAACTCAAGGACTATTTCTGGATCAAACTTGGCCATGGGAGTAACCAGTGGTGCCCACCGCCGGCGCCCTATTTCCTCCTGGAAATCAGTATACTCGTCGTCCCTGAGCTGGACGCGTCGCTCCCGGAGAAACGACCATCCCTTGATGGCCTCGAAGCGCTGCTGGTGTACAACACTCCTAAAGCGGTGACTATCATACTCCGGAGCGGAACTAGTTCCTTCGGCTGCCTTGTCCTTCCTGGACCTCTTTGAGGCAAGCTTCCTCGGGGCCATTTCCTGCGAAGGCAAACATTTGGAAAGTTAGTTTTACCAGTGGGACACTACTCTTAAAACAAAAATGACATACAACCTCCTCCCATAAATACAAACATCAATGTAAATTTAGAGCAAGCTTATGCGCATATTTCCCTACGAACGTTCACTTGCACAAGACATCCTATTAACTAAGAAAAATGCACCCATATACAATCAAGGTAGCTTCATTACCTAGATTATTTACATGTACTTCCAAGGTGTATTTGTTATTTACATCACACACGCCTCCTTGGCTAAATTTACATACATGCATACTCAAAGCATTTCGGGGTACCAAAAATTGCACATGCGCTCATCTTGGTATTTCTAATACCTATACCTATACAAACTTCATGATGAATCTTGACTACCTACGCAATAAGGTGCTACATTTCATGCTTTTTTTGCTTCTTTTTTTTTTTTTTTCAAGTTTTTGCTACCTAAAGCCACATGCAAATTCAAGCATATTTTCCTTTGCTGACTAAAATTGTATTCAAATTAGAAGGTATATATTTTTTGTAATATGTTTTCTTCACATAACATGCAACACATTTATATATATTTTTTGTGAGACATTTTGACTACCAAAAATTATATATACATACATCCAAGTATTTTGCTATCATACCCAAAGTGTAAATTGCCAAAGGTATCTTGCTACCTATTCTAAACCTACACATTCATGACGAGCACAATTCCTAAACATCTAGGCGTAGGGAAAATATTGTAGTGTGGCCCAGAGCCGATTGCTGGCCAAAAAGGGTAACTTTACCCAATATGCACCTCCTCTTGTGTTCTTTTTGCATAAAATTTTAGTTCCTAGGCCTAGGATATATGCTGGGCAATTACTCTAGCCTTTTTCAGGAATGAATACATATTCCAAAAAAGAAAATGTGTACAAACCAAAATGCCCCATGGGTTGTTTCCTTACAAAAGTCACGCGCTAATGCCATTGAGGCATTTCACCGAACACTTGGTGGGCGCGCGTTTAGGCGTCAATAGCAAGAGAACGGGGACAATGTGGCATGTCCCATTGTTCAAAAATGCATTATAGGCCTAGGGCCATCCCATACATACCCCTAATTCAACCTAATCAAGCAAGAAAACAAACCAAAATTGCCCCATATTTTTTAGCACATTCCCACAATTTAGAGCACCAAAAGGAGATCAAAATACACCAATGAAAAGCTAGAAAGCTTAGGGATGGAACACTTACTTGTTGGTGATGAACAAAAGCGCAAAACGGAATCAAAAAATGCGGAAAAGGATGACCCTAGGGCTGCAAACTCGTCAATCCCGTGGGTATGGCTTTTGAAAGGGGGGAAAGGAAGTTTTTGAATGCAAAAACGCCCCCCTTTTCGTCATTCTTATAATTTGGTGCAGGGGTGGCTCGCCCAGGCGAGCTAACCTGCACTTTTTTTTTTTTTTTTTTTTTTTGAGGGGAACATTAACCATGTCCCCTCCCTTCTCATGGATTAGCATTTTGCCTAACTTGAACTTACTTAGGTTAGAATTAGGCGTTGATTACTTATTTTATTATTATTTTTTTTCTTTTTAAAACAAACAAATAGTAAAAGAAAGCTGCAAAATACAAAGGATACGGGGCTGCCTTGCAGCGACATTCTCTGCTTGTTTCGCACAGAGAAGGGCAACGATCGGTCGGTCGTGACCCCATCCCCACTTGCGTTCGTCCTTAAGTACCTGCAAGTAATAAACAACCAGGTATGGCCAATCTTGACCGCGTCATTACCTTACCTTGATTGGTTTCTGCTGTTCATGTTTCGTCTCTACCCCCAGGAGGTAGCCCAAGATGATCCTGCCCCTGTTTTTTTACCACAACAATATGCATGCGTATGCGTATGCGTATGTATGAATGTTTTCAAACGCAGCAAATTTAGGGAAAGTTGGTTCAGGTTCAATTCTAATTAAGCGCTTGGGGGATCCCATGAACTGAGCGGAAGGGCTCAGGTGATCACAGATTAACGCAAGGTGTGAAACTAACGTGAGGACTAAAAGTCTCGAATCCACATTCATTTCTTTGAAAGATTGTAACGAGAGATACAACAGACAGGAAATCCCTGGGGGAAATCCAGAAAACGCATAAAGATAAAGAACATGCAGCGACATCCTTAATTGCCCCAGCTTCTAAGCATAATATTGTTTGACGACATCAAAGTTCACGGGTGAAGGTAGCTCTTCGCCATCCATGTTGGTAAGCACCGGGGCTCCTCCGGAAAAAGCCCTCTTCACGACAAAAGGCCCTTCGTAGTTTGGGGTCCATTTCCCTCGATGGTCCTTGACAGCATGGGACTTTTTCTTTAGCACAAGGTCTCCCTCATGGAACTTGCGTAAGCGTACTTTCTTGTCGAATGCACTCTTCATTCTTTGCTGGTATAAGCGCCCATGACTCATGGCCGTTAAGCGCTTACCCTCAATGAGGTTGAGCTGATCATAGCGTGTTTGAGCCCACTCTGATTCCTTTAATCCGGATTCTGCCAAGATCCTTAATGACGGGACTTCTACCTCAAACGGTAACACCGCCTCCATCCCATATACCAATGAGAACGGCGTTGCCCCAGTTGACGTTCGCACTGAAGTCCGGTAACCGTGTAACGCGAATGGGAGCATCTCGTGCCAATCCTTGTATGACACGGTCATCTTTTGGATAATCTTTTTGATATTCTTATTGGCCGCTTCCACGGCTCCATTCATCTTTGGCCGGTAGGGCGTGGAATTGTGATGCTGGATTTTAAACTCCTTGCACATTTCTGCCATCATCTTATTATTCAGGTTGGTGCCGTTGTCCGTGATAATCTTCCTTGGCAAACCATATCGGCAGATGATCTCTTTCTTAATGAACCTGACCACCACATTCCTCGTGACATTGGTATATGAAGCCGCCTCGACCCACTTGGTGAAATAATCTATCGCTACGAGGATGAAGCGATGACCATTCGAGGCCTTGGGCTCAATGGCCCCGATGACATCTATTCCCCACATGGAGAAAGGCCAAGGGGCGGACATGACATTCAGAGGATGTGGTGGGGCATTGACATTATCTGCGAATGCTTGACATTTGTGGCACTTCCTCACATGGACACAACAATCACTTTCCATGGTAAGCCAGTAATAACCTGCTCTTAGGATCTTCCTGGCCATAGCATGTCCGTTGGCGTGCGTTCCAAACGAGCCCTCATGGACTTCTTCGATCATGTGATTTGCCCCCTTGGCATCCACACACCGCAGGAGTGTCATGTCGTGATTTCTTTTATACAGTATGCTTCCGCTCATGAAGAAACCGGCTGCCAACCTCCTCAATGTCCTTTTATCATTGTCGGCAATCTCTGGCGGGTATTCTTTGCTTACGACATATCGCTTGATGTCGTAATACCAAGGCTTTCCGTCCCGTTCCTCTTCCACTTGGCAACAATGTGCGGGTTTGCCACGACACCAAAATTCAATGTAGGGTAGATCCCCGTGCGGTGTTAGCTGGAACATAGACGCCAACGTAGCAAGTGCATCCGCCATTTGATTTTCCTCGCGGGGAACATGATGGAAGGAGATCTCATCGAAGGTCTTAGCCAATTCCTTGATATAGGCTTTATAGGGTATCAGCTTGGGATCTCTAGTTTCCCATTCCCCTCTCAGCTGATGGATTACCAACGCTGAGTCGCCGTACACCTTGAGTAGTTTGACATTGGAGTCAATTGCTGCCTGGACGGCTAGGGCACATGCTTCATATTCGGCCATGTTGTTGGTGCAGTCGAATCCTAGCCTGGCTGTGAAAGGTACACATTGATTGTCCGGAGAGACCAACACTGCCCCAACGCCATGACCTAGAATGTTTGACGCTCCGTCAAACCATACAGTCCATTTGTCCCGATCTTCGTCCAACTTTTCCTCGAACAAGGCCATGATGTCCTCATCCGGGAATTCCGGATGCATGGGCTGGTAGTCGTTAAGAGGTTGTTGAGCCAAATAATCTGTCAAAGCGCTTCCTTTTATCGCCTTTTGGGTGACATAGACTATATCAAACTCAGATAGCAAGACTTGCCACCGGGCGATTCGTCCTGTGAGAGCTGGCTTTTCAAAGATGTACTTAACCGGGTCCATTTTGGATATCAACCAGGTGGTATGGCTCAGCATGTACTGCCTTAGGCGATGGGATGCCCATACTAAAGCACAACACGTTCTTTCGAGCAAGGAGTAATTCATCTCACAAGTCGTGAACTTCTTACTTAGGTAGTAAGCAGCGCGCTCTTTCTTCCCGGATTCGTCATGTTGCCCCAGCATACACCCCATTGACTCGTCCAAGATTGTCATGTACAAAATGAGAGGCCTTCCAGGTACTGGTGGCATAAGCACGGGAGGATTCATTAGGCACTTTTTGATCCTTCCAAAAGCCTCTTGGCAATCCTCATTCCACCGATCAGTTTGGTTTTTGCGCAAGAGTTTAAAAAACGGCTCACAAATGGCGGTGAGCTGCGATATGAATCTGGCAATATAATTCAAGCGCCCCAGGAAACCTCGGACTTGCCTCTCTGTACGGGGTTCTGGCATCTCAAGGATAGCCTTCACTTTTTCGGGGTCTACCTCTATCCCTTTCTGGCTTACAATGAAACCAAGCAATTTCCCTGATTTGACCCCAAAGGTACACTTAGCGGGGTTCAACCTTAATTGATATTTCTTAAGCCTTTCGAACAATTTCCGCAGGTTGACAAGGTGTTCTTCCTCGGATTTAGATTTAGCAATTATGTCGTCCACATAGACCTCGATCTCTTGATGCATCATATCATGGAACAAAGCTACCATGGCCTGTTGATAAGTTGCCCCGGCATTCTTGAGTCCAAAGGACATCACCTTGTAACAGAACGTTCCCCACAGGGTGACGAAAATAGTCTTTTCCATATCCTCGGGCGCCATCTTTATCTGATTGTAACCAGAGAAACCGTCCATGAAGGAAAATAAAGCGAAATTGGCCGTGTTATCTACGAGGATATCGATGTGTGGTAAAGGAAAATTGTCCTTGGGACTGGCCCGATTCAGGTCCCGATAATCTACACACATTCGTACTTTCCCATCTTTTTTAGGAACTGGTACGATGTTGGCAACCCATTCTGGATACCGAGCGACGGCCAGAAATCCAGCGTCAAATTGCTTCTTCACTTCTTCTTTTATCTTCAAGGATGTTTCGGGCTTCATCCTCCTCAGTTTCTGTTTTACCGGGGAACACTCGGGATTTAGAGGTAATCGGTGCTGTACAATGTCAGAACTCAAACCGGGCATATCTTGGTATGACCAAGCAAAGATGTCTTGGTAGTCTTTTAGCAGGATTATTAATTCTTCACGGATAGGTGCGGTAATACCTGTACCTATCTTTACTTCCCTCTTTCCACTGCCAATTCCTAAGTCTACTAGCTCTGTTTCTTCTTGATGAGGCCCCATTTCTTGGTCCTCATGGGCGACCATTCTTTCTAGTTCTGGGGGAAGTCCCACATCCTCATTTCCTTCATCTTCCGTTTGATTCATTTCTTGCTCGAAGTCGATAGACGGGTCCCAGATATTAGTACCTTCGGGGGACTCGTCATCGGATCTGCCGTTTCAGAAAAAGAAGTAAACATGCAAATGAATGAGAATGGGTAGAGACCAGGAACAGATGAAGAAAGATCCTTGTATTATAAATTCAAAAACAAAAGACACAAAGCCTTAACAAAAGGAAAAACTCTAAAGCCTAGGCCCAACTTATAGAGCTTTTAAAACCGTAAAGGTTTACATTATGCTTGTTGCGTAAATGCCGAGGCGTTCCTCCACTCGCCAATTTCCCAGCTGGAAATCAGGAGGGCATGGTCGTACCAAATCCAAAGTACTCGGAATATCATCTTCGCATATCGCGAACGCTTGACCTTTGTCTCCCGAACCCGCGCTTATAAAGCTTCTACTTATGTGGCAGGGCGGGCTTCCTTCACCTTCTTGTCTCCAACGCGAATTTTGACCATTGTTCTTCCTTCCCGCGATGCTTCTTTTCATGTCCGCCTGAGTGGGCTTATAGCCTAAACCATACTTCCCACGATTTCCTTGGGTATTTATCAGGCTAGTTATGCCGCCGTTGTTTTTTCCTAAACCCATCCCGGGTTCATAACCGTTCCCCAACATAACTCGGGCCATCATTACCGCTACATCGGACAGACAAGGCTGCCCAAAGAGGGAGTCCACGGAGGAAATGCTGACCACCTCAAAAGACTGGAAAGCAGTTTCTAACGATTCTTCTGCGGCTTCCACATAAGGAATGGAGGATGGGCAGCTTACCAAGATATCTTCCTCGCCTGACACGATGACCAAGTGCCCCTCCACTACGAATTTCAGCTTTTGGTGGAGTGTAGAAGGCACAACTCCCACTGAGTGGATCCACGGGCGCCCCAACAGGCAGCTGTAGGGGGGGTTAATATCCATTATTTGGAAGGTGACTTGACAGGTGTGAGGGCCTATTTGTACTGGGAGATCGATCTCTCCCCTAACCTCTCGGCGCATGCCGTCGAAGGCCCGAACCACCATTGAACTTGGTTTTAAGTGGGAAGCATTGAATGGTAACTTCTCCAAAGTGCTCTTAGGCATCACGTTTAAACTGGAACCATTATCGATGAGCACCTTGGCTACGATATGGTCCATACACTTGACTGATACGTGTAAAGCCTTATTATGCCCTCTCCCCTCGGCGGGGATTTCTTCTTCGACGAAGGCAAGATAGTTGTTGGCAGTGATATTGTTGACCAGCCCTCCGAAACCTTCTACCGAGATATCTTGGGCCACGTGAGCCTCGTTCAGCACTTTTACTAGCAGAGCCCGATGAGGCTCGGAGCTCATAAGTAACTCCAACAGCGAGACCCTAGCCGGGGTTTTGTTGAGCTGTTCGATAACCTTGAATTCGCTCTGCTGAATTATCCGAAGGAACTCGCTGGCTTCCTCTAGCGACACCTCCTTTCTACCATCCTTTTTCTCCGGGGGCCCCTTTGCTGGAATATCTTTATTCGAAGCGTGGGGTGCTTCGCCATCTTGTTCCTCCACCACTTTTCCTTTTCCCTTGACGTCGGCGGGTTGGACTGGTAGGTCCGGAGGTGCGAACACATGACCACTACGGGTCACACCACTCAGTCCCGTGATATTTGTTACTTTAGCTGACAGCGAGCTGACGTCAGTGACTTCTTCTTCCTTCTTCCCCGGAGGTGTATATCTCCACGGGACCGCGTGACTATTTTGGTACGGGAAAGGAACAGGTTTGGCCATTAAGGGGTGTCCGGGCTTTTGCGAAGCTGTGCTTTTAGTGAAGTATATCACCAAGGGTTTGGGCTTCGCAACACCGCTCCCCTCCGTAGATTGCATGCATATATGCTGCTCTTCTTTTCCTTCAATGCCGACTTCCAGTCGACCTTGATCTATCATCCGCTGTAACAATTCCTCTACTTCCAAACACGTCTCCATGTCATGCATCTCGCCGGAATGTAGCAGACAGGAATCCTCCTTACACCCACTATGGGGAATCACACCTCCCTTTTGTAGGGCCTCAAAGATAAACCTCCTAGGGGTTGCCACATCCCTTAAAGGTTTAGACCTGTGCGGCCTATCGGATTCAACTGCATTAACTGCTCCCCCTCCATGATTGGCGAGCGGGTTGGTTCTCACATTGGGCCGATACTCTTGGAAAGTCAGCCATCCAGCATCCATTAAATGTTGGACCTTGTATTTAAGGGCCAAGCATTTTTCAACGGAATGCCCCGGGACACCCCCATGGTACTTGCAAGTTGCGTTAGGGTCATACCACTTCGGGAAAGGGGGTTCGAGGACCCTTCCGGGAGTTACCACGGCCAAATGATTGGCGATGAGGGATGGTAGAAGATCTTCGTACGTCATTGGGAGCGGGGTGAATTCCGGCAAGGGCCTCGGAGGGAAGTTCCTTGTCGTGTTGGAATTACCGGCCGGTCGAGTCGTGTTCGGAGTTGGAGCTTGGGGAGCTTCCCTCTGGGTGGGTGCCTTAGGCTGCACGGGTGTTGAACTAGAGGCGTTCCCAGCATGAGCCGAGAAGCTTGGGTGATGTTGCGCGTACTGATGGGTACCATGAGGTGTTTGCTGGGGTTTGACCCACGCGGGTGTTGAAGAGACGGCATGGGCATCTCCTTCCTTCCTTTTTGCCCCTGTTGCCCCGATTCTTTTGGCATTCACGTTTGTGGAGGAAACGTAATCAAACTTTCCTCTTTTCAATCCAACCTCGATTCTTTCCCCGGCAAACACCAGATCCGCAAAGCTGGACGGCATGTAACCCACTAGCTTCTCATAGTAGAACACTGGCAGAGTGTCTACCATCATGGTGATCATCTCTCTCTCAACCATGGGAGGAGCCACTTGTGCCGCCAAATCCCTCCATCGCTGTGCATATTCTTTAAAGGTTTCACCCTTTTTCTTGAACATATTCTGCAGTTGAGTACGGTCAGGAGCCATATCAGAATTGTACTGATACTGCCTTAGAAAGGCGGTAATCAGATCCTTCCAAGTACGGATACGGGAAGCTTCCAAATTAGTGTACCACACTACCGCAGCTCCGGCCAAGCTATCTTGAAAGAAGTGTATCAACAGCTTTTCATCTTTAGAGTGGGCGCCCATCTTACGGCAGTACATTTTGAGATGGTTTTTGGGACAAGTCGTCCCTTTATACTTGTCGAAGTCCGGCACTTTGAACTTCGGGGGAATAACAACATCGGGTACTAAACAAAGATCCGTCATGTCTGCAAACGGATAGTCCCCAAATCCTTCCACAGCCCTCAATCTTTCATCAAGGAGATCGAGCTTCCTCCTTTCTTCAGTTGCCGGGGGCGGCCCTTCCATGGACAAAACTATTGGTGATGCTGCGATGTTGGGTTGAGGCAACGTGCCTGGTGCCGGCCCTTCGGGGATCGGGGGATAGAACTCGACATCCCTTCGAGCATAATCTTGAGGGTCTTTATGGACTTCGTCGGGCTGCTGAGCAGGCTCTCTTTCATGGACGGGAGAGGCAATGTGGCCCGCATCTTCTTGCAAGCGGGTGGCGAATAGTTGGGCGGCAATCCATAAGGGTAAGCCGCTCGGTTGTATCCCAGGTGAGGGCTGCCATCGTGCCCCAGTGTGTCCCTTCCCCGTCCTACTATGTTTGAGGGAGGATGGTGCGTAGTTGCTAAGAGAGTCGGGTCTACTTCGGCAGCCGAACTGGCAGCGGCGGCGGTGGCCGCGTTCTTCTCTATGAGCTGCTTCATACTTAACATGGCCTCCATCATGGAGGCCATTTGTTCTTTCAGAGCCGACATGTCGGCTTTCATCTGTTCCTGCGTCTCCTCTTGATCACCCATCGTTCTAGATTTGGATCTGGTGCGATAGGGATCCCTTGCGGCGCGTTTAGTTATGGTGTTTTTCCCTAAAAAACCAAACGTGAGGAGTGGGTAAAGAAAGAAAATGCATGCTAGAGATGAAATGTAGGAGTGATTTGATTTGCACAAGCTTTTTGGAGTAGAAACATGGGACCAACTCATTTTATTTCAAAAAGGAAGTCGTATCTAGTCAAGGTCTTAGAGACCATACAAGTTTCCTAACGATTTCTAATTATGTGGGCCATTAATTCTATCATATGCTGACAATAGCCGAGAAGCCCATGAATCTCTTCGGGGGCGGAGTAGGTGTCTGCCATCACCTTGGCCTTGGCTAACAATCGGGGAAGTTCTTGACTCCCGTTCAAGGTAAGAGCAAACCGATCCATCCACATGGTTGCTTCTTGGTGTAAAGAGTCGATCACCCTTCCTCTAGCCTCTTTTTCCGCGTATATTTGGGCATATTCGTCCGCAATCCTATGCTCGTGGGCCGCGGCTAGACCTAACTCTTCTTGGTACTTGGCGATGATAGCTAGCATGTTGGTCTCCGTCTCGCATAAACGCTGAGACAAGCTTCTTTTGGACCTTGAACAGGCAACTAACTCCTCTTTCAAAACCATGCTATGTGCTCGCGACTGGTCCCTTTCTTCCTTTCGCAACTTGAGTTCACTATTGCTACCCCATAGAGCTCCGCGAAATTTGTTCCGGCCATACTCTTCCTTGCGAGCCCTCTTGGTCTCTTGTTCAAGGGCTCTTGCGGTAATTGCATTCTCTTCCCGTAACCCGGCACACTCCTTCCGAACGTGTGTAGCGGCCAACTTGAACTTCTCCTTGGCAAGTTTTGCCTTTCCTAACTCGCTTTTGAGAGCTTGGACTTCTTCGTCCTCTTCCGGTGCTTCAAAACTCTCTTTGCTGACGACTTTTAACTTGGCGAGCCAATCTAGACCTCGTATATGAACTTTCAGCCATTCGTGGTACCCACCAATGATGCCATTACGAATGCCTCTAAGCTCTTGATCTTTCTTTAACGGGGTTTCCCACGCCTTATGGATTCTTTGTATAGTCTTGGAATTTTGTGCGCCGAAATCCCTCACAAGGAAAGGAGACATGCTTTCTTCCGTCGGTGCTCCCCTCATGGGGTACCCTAGTTGTCTTATAGCGAGCGCGGGATTGTAGTTAATACAACCCCTCGTTCCTACCAGCGGAATGTTTGGGTATCTTCCACATGAGAAAAGGACTCCTTCTTTTCCTTCCTTCCATCGGGGGAACCAATTGATTGTTCTACCTCCTATCCCGGCCAAGAGCTGGTCCCAATCTATTCTCCTCTTTTCAGTACACGAGCGATGGCTCAGGAGCGGACATGGATGTCTTGTGTCTTGTTGGAACAAGTGCGAAACCAACCAAACACAGAGGGCGGGTAAGCAACAGATGATCCGTGCGCTACTTTTTTCGCACCTTCGGTCAAATGTGTCAAATAGATCTGCCAAGACAGCTACCACCGGACTTTCCTTGCTATGGTGGTAGGCAAGGAAAGCGTCGATTGCTGCTAGGTCTACCAAACCATCCACGTTTGGAAAGAGGACGACCCCAAAAATTAGCAAAGCTAACACATCCATAAACGGGACCCAGTCTCCTTGATTGGCCATACCCCTCGCCTTGTCTTCTAGGTACTTCTGTGGTAGGCCCGCTATGCCGTTCCGAGTCTGTTTTATGCGGTCCAAACCTCTTGCTGAATCCTTGACCACAGTTGCAATTCTGCTCAAAGAGGGGAGACACCCGGAGGAAAGATATGGTTTTCTTCCCCCGAGAGGACATCCTAGAATTTCCTCAAATTCTTCAATGGTTGGTACTAATTGGAAGTCTGCGAATGTGAAGCACCTCAAAGGCTGGTCGTAGTATTGGGTAAGTGATGCAATGGCTTCTATGGACACCTCTGCTATGGTCAACTCTAAGATCTTTCCGTAAGTCTTGCGGAAGGCTTGCATTTGGAGGGGTTCCATCAACCGCCCTAATTCCTTGATGCTGGTGGTATCTAGGCTTTTGACCTTGACTTGGTAGAACCTCTTGCCGGTTTGATTTGTTCCCATGCTTACTAAAGTGAGACAAAAGCTGGTGCAAATCAAAACTCCGATATCTCATGGGTGGGATGGATGAATGCATGATGGAATGCATATGACACAGATGCAATCTAGGAATGCGGGGGTCCGGGGAATTTGTCCCCTTCTTAGATACGACGTCTAGGGGTAGCGAAATGCCCCAACGCACGTTTTTAAGAAGGCGACACGGACCCTCCGTTGGTTTGTTTACAATAGGGATCAAGACAGAACCCATATGCAATGCCTATGCAAAAGACACAATGCGGGAATGTGCACAGTATGACAATATTTACCGAACATAAGCAAAAGGGTATATGATACTCATGCATGGCAGTGTAAAAAATGGCACGCAGCGTGTTTGCTTCGTGCCCCTATTTAAGCGACCTATAAGGGAGAGAACTAACTAGGCTTTTAGCAATAATCCCCAAGGTAGTTATATCTCTCTTGATGGTTTCTAGAGGTATCATCCCCTTTGAAGAACATATTGTAGCAGTAGGGACTACTAGCAACAATAGGTTTTCAAAGAGAAAAGCTCTAGATGAGGGTTCACTGTAATCAAGCAAGTCGGAGACCTAGCATGATCACAGATTCACCTCCACTCCTTATGCTCCCATGAACCCGGGTATAGGGCCCTTTTTCACTCACAGTGTGTGCAAATAGTGTTGGTGTTTGTGTGCATCAAATGAATAAATATTTACTTCATGCATACATTTAAAACGAAATAAAAGCAACAAAGAGTTTATATACACAAGAACATAATGAAAGGAAACCAACAAAGGGGTAAGTCACGGTAAAACATTGCACAAAATTAAATGGCCTAACTCTCTAAAAACAGTCCCCAGTGGAGTCGCCAACTGTCGCAACCTACCCTTCGGCGGGAGGGCGACGCGTGACTCGCGGGATGCGTGTTCCACGAAAGGAATACGCGCGGAGTCGCCACCAACGTTTATTTGAGGAAAACGTCGGAAAAACCGGAAAAGACGCGATCTACGAACTTTTAAGTGAAAGGTTCGGGAGTTGTATTTACGCACGGGGAAGGTATTAGCACCCCACACGTCCGCCCCAAGGGACGGCAGCCTTTAATCGAATGTGCAAACATGACTTTGATTTTTTTATGTTCCCTTTTTATGTCTCTATATCCTTTATACCCTTTTTATATTTTCTCTTTTTGTGGTCGACAAGGGTGTTTCCCTTTGCTCCTACGTATTCCTCAATTTGGGATGAGAAAATCATACCTACGTAGTTCTTTTTTATCAAGTGATTCTTTTTTACTTTAAGAGGTGATCATTTTAAGGCGTTGGACCTTAAAAATGATCCATTTTACTTAGTGAGAAAATGAAATGACAAACTTCAAAAGCCTATTTTTATGGACGAGCTTGACTAGGCGAATTGATTTTAGCCTTTAGTTTCACTTTAGTTATTAATCAATTCGATTAAGAATGAGAAATCCCAAAGAGAAAACGTCCGATTGATTTTCCGCTTTATTTTACTAAAAGATGTCTTTTTGATTATTATATTATTTTTTACCTCTTTTTGATTTCCAACGTGGTTACGGCACGACCGAACAGTCGGAATTTATTTTAACCGAAGTTAATGGATAATACAATTCAAACGTTCGGTGGAAATTTATTTTATTTTTAAGTTAAGCGAGAAATGACTTAAGTAAAATGGCTTAAGCACGTCAACAGGGGGTATAAAAAGTAAACAAAACGAGAATAAAAATGCACGAAACACAATGTGGACCACTACGGGTACATAGAATGAATCGAAAAGCTTGGTTCGAGGTACTTACCCGTTGAAGATCGAAGAACGATGAAGAACGAATGAAGAACGTCGAAGAACGGTTGAAACCTTTGCGAAATTCTTCACGGAAAACGTTACGGAAACGTTTCGGAAGCGCCTCGGCTTAGATTTTCTTCACGGAAACGATTTTTCCAAGCAAATTCGAAAGAGAGAGAAGTGCCAAAGGGGCTGAACCCTTTTCTTCTTCACTTCCTCCCCTATTTATAGCAAAATAGGGGAGGTGGTTGCCGCCCAGCTCGCCCAGGCGAGCTCAGCTCGCCCAGGCGAGCCAGGTTGCTTCCTCCAGAAGCAACAGCCTTCTGGAGGAATATTCTAGAGGGCCCAAGTGGGCCTGGGTGCTATTTGCACCCCCATTTTTACTAAGTACACCCCCCTTTGCTGTTTTTTTGGTGATTCTTTTTTTCGTAAAGTTACGGAAACTTACGAATTTCGTAACGATACTTGTTTTCTTTCCGTAATGTTACGGAACCTTGCGGATTACATAATCATCCCCCTTTTGACTTACGGAATGTTACGGAACCTCACTTAATTATGCAACGATGCTTCCATTTGATTTCCGGTGTGTCACGGAAACTTACGGATTGTGCATCAATATTTTTTGGTTTTTCGACATGTCCTGGAATTTCACAAATTGCCTAATGATGGGTACCAAGCACCTCACAAGGACCAAAGAAAGGTCGCATGTCATCAAGCAAAGGTCCCCGGACGAAATTAGGGTATGACAAGGGTGTTACAACGTAGACTATCCAACGTGGCACTAAAGTGTGTGTTTATAAAGCTTCTTCTGGTCACTTCCTTCTTCTTCCTCAAATTAGGGTTTATAAGAGCTTCTTTCCTCTGAATTCCCTCCTTGTTCTTAAGTGTGCGTTCCTCAAATTAGGGTTTGTAAAGCTTCTCTCGTCTGTAAAGGTTCTCCCCTTTGCTTCTTCTTCTTCACTTGATTTCTCCATGTCTGCAAGTGGTAGTTCTTCTGCATTTTCTGGTATAACCATTCGCCAATGCCACCATGGAAGACGTGCAGCTATTCGAACTACAAGAGCAAGGAGGAACCCAGGAAGGTTATTCTATACTTGTGCATTGCCCCAAACAGGCCCAGATAACTGTCAATTTTTTTAATGGGTTGAAGAAGAAAACCAAGTTTCTAATCCTTCTTCTGTCACAAGAGAATCAATGATAGTGGCTGATTTGAACCTACAAATTGAAGCATCGTAGAAGAAAATGAGAAATTTAACAAACATTGTATTGTTAGGTTTTTCATTTTTAATTATAATGTTAGTTTTAGGGGGAATATATTTTAGGAAAAATTTGTAGTAGCATCTTGTGATATTATAAGTGTTGTTTTGTTGAAGAAATATTGTGAATGAAGTTCCTCAAGTTTTTGTTGCTATTGTCAGTTACTTTGCAGTTCCTTAAGTTTTTCATTTGAAATTTGATTTGGGTGTAACTACTGTCAATTACTTTGCAGAACAACAGAATGATGCTCAACTTGATCAAATATCATATAATTGGTTATACTTCCCTGGTGTTGATTGCGTTGATGTTTGCTAATTAAAGGGGAAAATGTAGTTTAATCAATTCACCTAAACCCAGTTCAATTAAATAAAATTTTATTTGGTACAATAGAAAATGCAGTGATTATAAGAGAAAGAGAAGAAATAAGACACTAAATCATGTAATAAAACACATTTATCAACATTTTCCTTGTTGCTGTAATAAAATAGATGTGGTACCCAGTTCATCAGCATTTTTCTTGTTGCTGTAATAAAACAAATGTGGTCATGTGATTATAAGAGAAAGAGAAGAAATAGGACATTAAATCATGTGATTATTTTTCAAAGTCTAGAAGCTGCTGTAAGGTTTAATAGTGGTCCTAGTCTAGAGAACTGCTAGCAAATATCATTTGACACTTCCTAAACCAGAGAACCAACATGGCTCAGCCATAATTTCATTTCACAGACCATATAAAGCTTTCACACCATAAACCAAAATAGATAAGTCAAGCTTTCATAGATAAGTACCATAATGTTTACATCGTTCAAGCTTTCAAATTTAAAGTACCGAAGTACACAACATAGACTAGTACCTACTGAATAAAAATTAGTCATATCCAACTACACATCCTAATAACAAAATAAAACAAAAAAATGGGTCTTCACTTTTCTTCATTTTTATACTGGATCTTTATCAGCAGCCTTCCTTCTAGTGAACTTCAGTGTTGGCATGAAAAGTAATGGTGTTGTTGGCTGGCCATCCACAATAGGTGCATCTACTGTTGAAGTGTTTGAAATGTTCTTTTGTTTGGGTCTTGTTATGTTTAGCTTATTCCTTGCTACTGGTGGAACATCAATAATAGGTGTCGGGACCTACATGCAAATGCCAAACATGAATCAACAACTTTGGATTATTTCATGGCTCTCCATAGACTTCCCTTGAATCTAAGAACACCCAAGGATTGTTTTATCACTAAACCATTATTGGCTTTCACAAACAGAAGTTTGATATAGAATCAGAGATTCTTTACAACACTTAGAAAGTGAATTTACAATAAGTTTCTTATCTCTCACTAATAATTTGTTTACTTCAAAGGATGGACTCTCTTAAGCTCAGTGTGTTTCTCAACAAGTGTTTTTCTTTTCTCTCGTTTATTGATTCACGACTCTTGTCTTTCTATGTACATTCATCAATTTTCTTCAATCTTTGATGTTGTACTTATAGGTAGAGAGACATTTGTAATTGTAGAGTGTATATTCAAATTTGACCATTGTATAGATTGATCTTGTTTCCTGAATTAAGCGAATATTGCGCGTTTCTGTCTAATAGGATCAAGACTTTCCATATATGTCATTCATAATTCAATACGATCATTAAACATATAAAAGGAAATAAAAGATAGTTTCGCAGATATGTTCCTTTTAAATCGAATCATATAAACTAGAATAAATTGATAATTCAAATAAGTTGCTTATTCCACTTATTGTTTGGATGGACTAGACAAGTACTTCATGCTTCCAACAATAGATAGGTATCTCCTGGTGTTGCTTCCAGTCATCAATCCAATAGACTTACATGCAACAAGGTGGTTAACATAAATTTATATCTTTGATTTCATCAAAATCGTAAGAGATGTTTGGGTTGTCTAGTGATGGATCATCCAGTGTCTAATGTTATACATATGTCATGATTTGTGGGTTATGTTTCTATATATGAAGAAACAAGAAGCATGAAAACCTTGAGATTCAACTAAACATGAACCATCGAGAGATAGAGACTTATGCTTCTATAATCATCAGAAGACTAAATCAAGGACGATATAAACTTACCTACAGAGCATATGGGAACAAGCATCAAAATCAAATTAATTAATGAAAATCCAGTTAGTGACAAGCATCTAAATTAGACTTCGATTAAACATGTTATGACCATCGTAATCAGACTTCAGGCATGAGATTTAATTTGGAATTTAAAGGAAAGAAAAGAAGAGTGCAGGAGGAACCTTACTTGGAGGTGATAGAGTTGTTGCGTGTAGATGATGAAAAACACGAGCAAATAAAGGATGTAACCAACAATGCACACTATGGTGGCAGAGATGCAAGAGTCACAAGGGAACCGCTTTGTCCTTCGTTATCACTACGGAGAGGTGGAGTGCCGAAAGGAATGACAAAAATTAGGTTGTGAGCCTTCTTTTATTGAAACGATGAGTTTAGGGGAAAAAAAAAACCATTAGTTTGAGAGGTTTTAACATATCACAACTACACATTTAATCTAACTATCTTTCTTAAATTGGAAACTCCCCAATTATTTTTAATGGGAGATGATCCATTCCCAATTTTGTGACTACTTTTTCATGAAATTTGGGAATTTTTCTAACTAGAGGAAAAATTTGAAAAAAAGAATATAGGATAAAGTTTGACATTGTGAACTTTTGAGAGAGAAAAGTGCAACTAATCTTTTTATTTATTTTATTAAAAAAGTATAAATACACCATTTTGTCCCTGAAAGTGTAATTCACTGACACTAAAAGATGAAAAATATTTTTTTGTCCCTTAATGTGTAAAAATGCTTACATATTAGTCTTGTCGTTAGTTTGGTATCTAATGTCTAACATCTCAAATGAGGCCTCAAATGTTATGAGAAAAAATTGTCATGAAAATATCGATGAACTATTTTGTCATTTTTGGAAAAGTGGTGTATGTTTTCCTTCATGTTGTCACTCTCTCACTAGCGATAATATTTTGTTTAATTTTCAGTTGATTCTACTATTTTTTTTAGTTTCTTTCGATGTGAATGACATCAACCGCTGTATTTTCTATGGGTTGTGAAAATCGGATGAAAAGGAGATCATCGCATGGTGGTGTCGTGGTCGTCCTCGGCGATGACATGGTTGTCTGCTGCAATGTCATTTCGTTTGTGTAGAGCCAGGTGAGGAAGGTATCCATCATTTCACGATGGCTTCATGATCATCCAAGGTGATGGCAAGGTTGTTCGTAGCAACAACGTGTTGTTTGCGATAGCATTGTGTTGTCTATGGAAACTAGAGAGTCAAGTGATGAAGGTGAAGTGGTGGTAAACGACAAGGGTATGATTGGATTTGTGTTATAAACAAGAGGTAAACATGGTAAAAGAGGGGGAAAGAAAGATAAAATAATAATAAGAAAAAGAAAAATATTCGACGAGGGTCTTGGGAGAGAAAAAATGTGCAAAAGATATAAAGGAGGAGGGTGGGAACCAGCAATTGGGAGGGGAGTTCAAAGTCTAAAAAGAAGAGGAGCGAGTTTATCTAATTCTTTTCACAATTTCCAAAAATGGAAAAATAGTCCATCAACACTTTCTTGATAGATTGGTTCCGCTAAGTTAGCTGCCAAAATTGACAATATTTTTTCATGATATTTGAATCCTCACTTGCCACATGAGAATAGATGTTAGACATCATAAATCAAACTAATGACATGATTAATATGTTGTCATTTTTTTACGCATTTGAGGACAACAAAATATTTTTCCATCTTTTAAGGACTCATATGTCATCAAATTACACTTTCAAGAATGAAATTGGATATTTAAATTTAAAAAATTGATTTAAAATTAAAATGTTTAATGTCACTTTTGGTTCATTAAGTTTTATTTGTTTCGTATTTATACATAGTTTTAAAAGTTATATTTTGATATTTATATTTTTAAATATATCGTTTTTGTTATTTCTTTAATTTTATGTTTGAAAGTTAGTCTTCCCTTAACATTAAAATTTTGAAAATCAAAGCCCGCAGAAAATTGAAAACTAGGAAAAGAAAAAAATAGATGAATCCGATGTATGTAGTCTATGTTAGATGGGTGAGGTGAGTCAACCGTATTTCAATATATGGATTGTTTTTAAAATTATGATATAAAAAAATCATGATAATATTAAAATAAGTAAGAATAACTTCTATTTTCACAAAAATTAATTGTATAATAATCAATTTTATTTAAAATCAATTATTTTCTTAAAGTTTAAATCAATTTTCTACTCAACACCTACGAAATAAGGTGAATGACTGTCTGTAATAAAAAACTCTCATCGTATCCTAACCCTGTAACTTAAGCAAGAGAGGGAAGAAGGAATAGAATAGAACATGCGCTAAGCAAACATGGATCTTCTGTGCAACGCTTATTCGAATGCCTCAGACCACGAAGATGAAGAAGAAGAACCACCAAAACGACAGAGAGTATCACTCTCTTCCCCTAACCCGCTAAAACGACACCTTCCTTTGTCTTCTCATCCTTCGTTCAACCACCAAACGCAAGCTCCCATGCCCGGAAGATACATTTCCAAACGACAGCGCGCATTGATGGCCCCACCCCTGCCCCTCTTCCTGACCCGTTCCTGTTCCGTCTCCATTCACGCTATCTGGTACCCATTTCTTCTTTTTTTTCTCCTTTTTCCTTTGTGTAATCCAAATTGAACTTTTTTTTTCTTTTTGTTCAATTTTGTAATCATTGAAACTTTTACGGTGGAAATTCAAATCACATTCAAATTTTGTGAAATTTACAGGGTTCCATTTTGATTTTTTTTTTTTAGTTTTTATTTTTAGGTCTGTTTGTTAAAAGGCGTTCAATTTTGGAATTATGATTATAGATTAGAGTTGTCAGTCCCAAATAGCGGCGCGGAGTGTCCGACTCTATACATGCTATAGGGGATAGTGGATAGTGGGATGACGATATTTTGAACCTTAAACCCTTACCTTAGATTTATACCAGTGTTATCAATGGTGGATGGTGGTGGCAGAAGGCCAAAATTCTGCCATAAAAACATGCCATTGTGGTAGCGGTCTCCCTTCACAAATTACCTATGGTGGTTAGCAAAAAAGTGAAATGGTAGTGGGTAGGCTACAACAGTGACAAAATTGCTGGAAACTAGCCGGAAAAAAAGATGACTCTGTGTAAACCAGTGAGAAATGAGTCTGGATGCCAGAAATTGGCTGGAAAAAAAAAAAAAAAAAAGAACTGTGCTGTGCGATGGCGAGTGGTGCTGGAAACTAGCAGAGGAGTGTGGAAAAGAGCTCTGCAGAGGCAAGGGCTTGCACTTACAGGTGCGCATGAATGAATGTAATGGGAACTGAAAACATGAACTTAAAAATCTGTCCAATTTTCTGATGTTGCCAAATGTTGGCTTTTATCCATTTTCTGCAATCCACAATTGATAACACTGGTCACATTAAACTTATTAAATAATGTGACAGGCTGACAGCAAATTGAAAGTCTAAAACTTTCCTATACTAACAATGCATAAAAAATAAAAGAAAAATCTCTTGGTTTTATATTAGCTTTAGGAATGATATTGATGCTACCTTTATTTGTTGTGTTGCTGCATTTTATGTGATCAACTTCATCTTTTATTTTTTTTGCTGCTATCTTCTGTTGCTGGGATACATATTGAAGTATGTGATTCACTATACAATGTTATATCAAGACTATAATGACGCTATTATAGTCTTGATATAGTGGAGCAATAGACAATAGTGTAGTGGAACGGCATAGGATGCTATGGGATTGAAAAAGTGGTCATGGAATGCCAAAAAGGTTATTTTTTTCATGTGCTATAATGACGCTATTATGATATAGACCTCAAAAAACTATTGGTACTGCTGAAATGACACTGTTGAGGGTTTTCTTGGCTAAAATTGTCATGTCACCCCATTTTCTGATGCAACTTTTGCTTCATAAACATAGTAGGATTTGAAATCCTTCTTTCTCTCTGTTTTGACCTTTGTTCCTTCACTTTACAGGACTATTTTTTTCCCCAAGTTTCACTCTTTCTTCTTCCTTTTTAGACTTCCCAGTTCAAGTTCTGCTAATTTTTATCTTATTTTTTGTGTTCTTTTTCTACTAATTTTACCATCATCTTTCATATTTTTACTGCATTAGTTTATTCTTATTGTTCCTAGATTGATGGTGATTGTGTGCATAAAATCTAACTTATTATTTATCATAAATTTCTTTAATTTTGGATTTTTTTTTTGTTTTTTACTATTTATATATGTAGTATTAATTATTTACTTCATATTATAATATTTAAAATAGCGGCCATCTCACTATACCGCTTTTAATGCTGATTGCTATGCATTGCTATTTGTGATTTTTAACTATGACTATAGTTTGTTTAAAACAATTTAAGATATTGATGTAATAACATATAACATATCTATCATTATATTTGTATATATGGTAAATCTTATAGATTGTATAATTTATAATCATTCCCAATATTGCAATTAAAAATTTTATGATAGTGCTTTCATCATTTTCCCCCTCTTGAATTTTCTTGTCTCCTCTTGAAATCCCCTCCTCCTCTCTCAACCATACAACCAGAGATAAAAAAGTATGAGAACGAAGAAAAGGCCCAATGGCATATATAGACATTTTTTGTGTGTGTGGACCAAGGTATCCCTCAGTCGAAAGTCAAGGACTAATCCCCTAAGGTATTGAGATCCATTTAGGGGGTTGACCTCTCCCAACAGATGTTTTTTCATACTCAGTGGCCAGGGATCGAACCCATGACCATATGCTTAAGGGCTATGTGATTTAGAGGGGTAGAGAAGAGGGGAGGGAGAATAATCTGATATGCCTTTTTGGATATATCATAATCCAAAGTAATATGATGGATTGGTTATGTTATAACATCATAGAGGGGTAGAGAAGAGGGAGGGAGAATAGTCTGATATGCCTTTTTGGATATATCAGTCCAAAGTAATATGAGGAATTGATGTTATAACATCATATGTCCATTGGAGGTAATAATGCCACAAGTATCTATTGAAAGGATGAAGAAAACGAGACATAATCTGTCAAACATCATATGTCCATTGGAGGTAAACATATGGTTGTGGCATGGATAATTAAGCGAGTAAGGGAATGAAAATGATCTTTTCTTTAGGAGATAAGCAAAACTTGGAGTCTTAGATACTCATTTTTTCATAATTGTATCCTTATTCTTCTATATAAATCCCACCCAGATTCTCTTTTCCTGACATTTTTTGGTGGTATTTAGGAGAATTTAATTTCTTTGGCATGACTAGAGTAATTATTGCATGAGCATAGTGTCTATGGGTGCAACTAATCAAAAGTTCAAAATGTATTAAAATAATAATAAGCTCTAGTGAGATCCATGCTCAAGTTATGTTAAATTGTTAATATTGTCTTGAGTTTTTAATTGATTGTCTATTGGCACTGTGCTCATGCAACAATCGCTTGGCATGGCTACTATCATAGTTCAAGGTCTACTTCTCAATTAAGGCCCTCCACTTCTATATCTATCTAGTGAGGAAGCTCAATAGAAAATAGCTGCTTAATTTTGAAGCATGCAGCAGATGAATTTTTGTGTTATAATCAGTCTCTGGCTGAGTGATGAGCTTGCATAAATTAAATTTCTTTATTTCCTCTGACACATACCTTTTCCTGTTGGTACTTTCTTCAGACATAGTTGTGCTGCATGTTTTAGTGATTCTATCTATTCCCTTGCTTCTATATTGATCTCTTCTTTTTTTGTCTTTGATAGAGACAACTACTCTGACCTTTTTCTTGTTTATAAACTTAGGGAGTATCTTGGATGCTGATATACACCATAATATTTTATCATTGTTGAAAAGTAAAGCAAAGGGTCATCAAAGCCCAAACTTGATATCTGAAAAGCTATCTGCGTCTCTATATGGGCATACAAAAGCTGTCAATGCTATACATTGGTCATCAACTCATGGTAAGTTCTTTTTGTTGACAAACTGTTGCCCTGGTTTGTGTGTGATATACTATAGTTTTTAAGGAGGAATAGTTGTCCTAAACTGTTTCTTAGTGATAAAGGTATTGTATTTGTGTTATATTTTAATTTTAATGTATAAAGCATTTGTTCACGGCTGGACTAAATTTAAAATCAAAGTATTGAAAAGTGTTGTGTGTCTACGTGTGTATGAGAGAGAGAGAGAGAGTGAGAGATATGCTTGTTGTATATACTAGTACTGGTATTTATTTGTTCATCAGAGTTAGCTTACAGCTCACCTCCTTGCATCTGCGGGGATGGATCATGCGGTTTGCATATGGAATGTATGGGGCAGAAATCAGAAGAAAGCATGTGTGCTAAACTTCCACAATGCAGCAGTCAAAGATGTGAAATGGTCTCAGCAAGGGCACTTCCTACTTTCTTGTGGGTATGATTGCACGTCAAGGTTAATTGATGTTGAAAAGGGATTGGAGACTCGGGTTTTCAGAGAAGATCAAATTGTTGGAGTTATAAAGTTCCATCCAGACAATTCAAATCCTACGAAGCACGGACACCCCATCCCCTTGTCGTGTCCGGGTGTCCGACACGTGTCCGTGTCCGTGTCCAACACGACACCGACACTGACAAGTAAATCAGCATCCCATTAAGAGGTGAGGTGTCCACGTGTCCGTGTCCGTGTCAGTGTTGGTGCTTCATAGTTCAAATCTCTTCCTTTCCGGAGGGTCAAAGGGCCGGTTCAAACTTTGGGATGCCAGAACTGGCAAAGTAGTGCACAATTATAATTGAAATTTAGGTCCAATTCTGGATGTTGAGTTCACAATGAATGGGAAGCAATTCATCTCTTCTAGTGATGTATCTCAAAGTAACGCCAACAAGAACGCTATTATTGTTTGGGATGTGTCAAGAGAGATACCATTGTCTAATCAGGTGAGATAATTCTATATATTGTCTTTCATTTTTCTGTTTTAACTGTTATCCATTTTTTCTGCAAAATTGCTGTGAAGTTTGCTTATTGTTAGTTTAAGCAGCAATGCTGAGGTTGATTACAACTCTTGAAACAATAAGTCATTCTAGAGGGAATAGAATAATGCAGATAGTCTAGTAAAAGTTATAGATACCATTTCTATTTTCTTAGACCAGCCGGTAAATGGACTGATTCATGGTTTAGTGTTTCAACTATGGCCAAATTATTGTCAAACTGGAATTAATTTTTAACGTATGTATATTATTATGCTGTTTTTAACACATAATAATATTATTTTGTATTGACATTAAACATGAAATTTTAATATTTTAAGCTACCATATTTTTTAAGCTATAGGATTAAAAACATACTGCCTTTTTTCCTGGTTTGATACTTTCAAGTTTCAAGATCCAAAACATACTGCCTTAAGTTGTTTTAAATAGGGTGGATGAATGAACTGACATAGCAAACTTACTGCAAATGCAATATTAATGTCCAATTGTCCATGCCACCCTAGGGATGTTACCCATGCTTAGACTTCAGCAATGACTTAGCGTAGCGAGCCTAATAATAAGATTACACTAAAGACATAATATTTGTTTAAGGTTAAGTTAATTTGTTGGTTTCTGGATTATTTATGGATTTTAAATAAATTCCTATACTTTAAAGTCTGTAATTAGATTTAGATCCCTAAACTAGTAAATTGTTTTTAATTGGATCCTTGGCAACATTTCCGTTAGGCTTCGTTTAAGTACTGTATAGGAACCTAATTGAAAATATCAAATTATTCAGGGACCAGGTTGCTAGTTTACTTATTTAATTTGTTCTTGAACTAAATATATATTTTTTTTAAATTAGGTCAATGTAACAAATATTTAACAAGAACTTGGAAAATTATTTAAAGATGCAATCCCTAGATTTATACTTTCTACTGAGTTCTAAAATAGTAAAATACGCCTTCTCCAAACAAAAACATGCCAATAACTAAATTTCCCAAGCTTTTGAGTTAGGGAGTTGGGTTCTAAGAGTCCAAATAAAGAATTTCAAGGAGTGGGTAGAACCGCCTACTCCTTAGAGAAAATTGTTGAGGAGAAAATAAGTGACTCTAAATTTTCTCCAGAATCTCAAAAAGAATGGCTGAGTAAGGAAAATAGAGTACAAAATGGAGGAAAATGTGAAAGGTATAGAAACGAACAGGGTGTGGCAAGGAAGAAACTTGAGAACGTTGGGGTGGGGGTGCCTGCGTTTTTTAATTTTTTTTCCCAATAAAATGGTTCATTTCAATCCGATTGTTCTCTGTATTTGTGTTTCTGTTGCTAAATCAATCAAATTTGTACTTTAAGTACAATTCTAAATATATAGAAAAACTGTGTTAGAGAAACTGTAGCAACTGAGTCAGTTAAGTTGTAACAGAATTAGAGCAGAACAGTGGACCTGCTAACTGAACTGTTAACTTGATCTGTTGGTTAACAAGTGTTAGCATATAGATGAAAATGCACATGATGCACACTCTTTCTTTCAACAACTCACAGTATACTAGTTAAAGTTAAACTATGCTAACTGTGTAACAGCTACAGTGTACAGATACAATCATTTTCTTGCCATGGACTAGTTGGCAGTTGAACCGATCAGGCAAGCTAGTCTTGTTTAGTTTAAAAAACAATGGTTCTATTTATGGTGAAGGGAGTTTGATGAAGACAATAGTATTCATTCATTATAGTAGCAGCCAGTCAAATACAATAGTCCTGAACTGGATGCTTCGACCTCTACCTGATTCACTGGCCTCCTCACAATCCTCCTATCCCCAGAATTGTTGTTGGGATCAAAGGACATATCTTCAATGATCTTGGTTGCTTCAGTAGGTGGCTTCAGCATAAGATTTCCCCCACAAGCAGCATCGAGGCTTGTACTATTATGAAAGGACAATCCTCCATAGAATATTTGCACAATCCTCTGTGGGCTGAAACCTTAACGTGGACAACTCCGGAGAAACTCTTGAAACCTCTCCCACGCTTCAGCCAAACTCTCCTGCTCCTGCACTAAATTCCCAATATCCCTCTGTATTTGATCAGTTTTAACTACAGAGAAATATTTCTCAAGGAATTTATTAACGCAGTCCTCCCAAGTCGTGATCTTGTGTTCAGGTAAAGCACAAAGTCAATCCCAGGCTTTCCCATTCAGTGAGAATGGAAAAGCATCCAATCTCACATACTCTGTGGGCACGCTTTGCACATTGATGGTGCCAGTCAACCTCAGGTACGTGGGGTCTTCAGAGTCTGCCTCATGGAACTGATTGCTTTCTATAATCTGCAAGAAGCCATGTCTCAGCTCAAAATTGACTTCTGCCCCCAGAGTTGGCAACAATATGTTATTAGCTATCTCCACTTGAGGAGTGAGATAGTCTAACAAGGTCTGCTCTACCTGCTCATTAACAACAGTCTCACCCCCCATTGCCTCTGTTTCCAGCCATGTTTCTTCTCCTCTGCTTAGCTCTATTCCTGCGAGCAACTTTCTCGATCTTAGGTTCGTGTAGAAGCACTGGTCACTGAGATCGAGTGAGCATGAAACTGTTAAACACAGGAAGGAGAAAGGATTAAACACAACAGGCAACAAGTATAGAGATAAGAAATTAAAATAATAAAATTCAACAATTTTCTTTTTTGAACTTAAATACTGAACAAATAAAACAGAAAAATAAAAATAAGCAAAAATTATACACAAAAAACTGTTTGGTTTTCACAAAAGAAATTATCCAACAACTATACAACTAGTCCCTGGTGATGGCACCTGAAACTTTAAGCGTAAAATATGTTCGCTAAGGGCAAGTGTACTCTGCATGCAGTAATAATGGGATAATTTATCATATAAAGAGACCTAGGACTATCATTCCAATCATGCTTTTGATTTCCCTCACTTTTTGTAATTGAAAACTCATCTAAAATCAATTATTGAAAATCTCAAAAATAATTAACAGGTCCTGGTGAAACACTGAACCCTCTTTCTCTTAATTCAAATCCTAGTTGGTCAGTTTGGGTTCAAATTACGAGAAAGTATAAGTTTGTGGAGATTAATTCACAAATTACTAATTCAGAAATCCCTAAAATATGTTTGGTCGGTCATATTTCACAGGACCCAATTATTCTACAGTTCATACGAAGTAGGCCACAAATGCACAAACGATTAAAATATAGAGTGGTCAATTCTAAATGAAATAAAGCACAATAGAATGAAACAATTGATTGAACAAAGACAAATTTAAATTAATCAAATTGGAGTTCATTTGCGGATTACATCATAGTCTTAGAAAATAGGGGGTTTAGTTGGCCATAGGCATAGACAAGCATACACAGAACCTCAAATACATTAGAAAGAGTAGAGAAATTACACATTAGAGGCACCGTAATCCTTCTCACGTGCTCCCTCAATCCAACAAATCTCCCAACTATGCCTAACTCACTCACAGTGTTCTAATTTCGTGCACAAAGCAAAAGATAATTCAAACCCTCACCCAATTCCCTTTCAATAAAACAAATGTAGCTGGCACAGGCAATAGCACGGCTGTTCTCATTGAGTGGTCACTTTAAATTCTAACTTTGGGGGGGGGGGGGGGGGGGGGGGGCAGCACAGCCGTACCTATACAGAGAACAGCCATTCTCGGAATTGGTGACACTGTTGCCTTTTTTGCGAAAAGCTCAGAACGGCCTTTCTGCTATAGCTTTAGGTGTTCTAAAATGAGCACAAACGGTCGATCTCCTCATCGGAGCACTCTTTTTTACCCTTTTTAAGCCTCTTTTCTCAGATTTTCCACATTTTCCAGTCCCTGTCCTGGCTGAATCAAACTTAACAAAATTACATGAGTTTCGCCCATAAAATCACATGAATCAAATTAAAAGCAAGGCAAAAACTCTTGCAAAAGAACATGCAAACACCGGTTTATTGTGTGTGTGTGTGTGTCTGTATATGCCTTGGCTTCCACCAATTTCTGTTATGCCATTTGCCATATGTATATGATGGATTTTGGGCTCTCTGCCATTAACAACAGTACACTGCTTTAGGGTTTATTTGAGATTACCGGCTTCTAGATTCTCCCTCTTCTTACTCGCCACTTCTGTACTTTTCCACACTGCTGTTTATGTTGCCATTGCCTACATATCAGATTAAATTACGTATCTACAATTTATTCATTTACACATGTCAGATTAAATTTCATTATCTACATTTTACTCATTTACACTTGTCACTCAAGGTATGCTGACTTTTGGTTAAACATTTAGATTGATGGTTGTTAAATGTTAGGTAATAATATTAATGCAGCAAAGAAGCATGATTTGCACTGATAACACTGAACAAGCAGTTCAGAAGATCAACTTTTCAATTTTTTCTCTTCCAAAGACTTTCCATGATCTTAAAGTTGTGATAAAACTCAAGCCACGTGCACTACGTATTACAATCTGGAATTTCTATGATGCATGCAACCTATTGTTCTTAATGCTTATATGCATTTTGGAGTATGCAATTCTTCTCTAAATATCAATTTGACCATATGTACGTGTAAACTTTGTTATACTTTGTGAATTCAGATTTTAATTAGCTTATTATACTCCTGAATCAGGTTTATGTGGAAGCTTATACGTGTCCTTGTGTGAGGTGCCACCCATTTGATTCAATTTTTGTTGCCCAATCAAATGGGAATTATGATGCAATCTTTACTACCACCCCACCTTACAGACTCAACAAATATAAGCGATATGAGGGACATGTGGTCTCTGGGTTTCCAATCAAATGCAATTTCAGCTTGGATGGGAAAAAACTTGCTTCTGGCTCTTCAGATGGTTCTATCTACCTTTATGATTATCAGTCATCCAAAGTCGTGAAGAAAATCAAGGCCCATGACCAGGCATGCATAGATGTTGCCTTCCACCCTGTTATACCTAATGTTATTGCTTCATGCTCATGGGATGGAAGTATTTTGGTATTTGAGTAGTCAGTCTTTAATTTTCTCACAGGGCAAGCATTCGGTTACTACTAGAAAATGACTTGCTAGGAGAGTGGAAAACTCTAGCCTTCTCTTAGTCTAGGCAGCTGTTTCTAGTTTGTTAGATACTGTGTGAATAATGAAACCTTCTCCCACAAGTCAATGCTTGCTTAAATGTGTACCCTTTTACTGTTGTACTGTGGATTTAATGTTTGTTCACTTATATTACAACTATAGTGAATCATGGTGTGAATTGTTTAAAAAGCAGTTTAAAGTATTTACCAGAAGTGAGAAATCTTGGTAACTATGATTAATGATGTGACAGATCTTTTCTGAACTGTGTAGAAAGTTACTAACAATGAATGAAAATTTAAAATGCTTCTCCATTATTGACCCTTAATTTCCCCAGTGAAGAACTGTTTTGGATAATTCAGGCAATGATCTTACAATGTGTAAAGCTGCACAGAGATTTGTGTTGGCCATTAGCATCTAAATTGGCTAAAGAGTCAACCTGCTTTCACCACTATGGAATAAAAAGCAGCGAAATGAAAATAGGCTCCATGACTATCGAGATTCTCAAAGACCTAATAACTTTCCAAAAGATTGCTATATGGTCAAAGGATGTCATCATAGAATGTAGTTTTGTCCCAACAAACATCAGCCTGCAAGTTGCATGTTTCTATCTCGAATATTCAGGGGTCTCAGACCAAAATTTGATCACTTTGAAAAGTTTTAAACTATCGTTGTCACACTAACATAGTGAATTATCCTTTTCAGCCTTACAAGAAACATTGTGATATGCCCTCCATGGAAGATTTTGACAAGCCTGCTGTGAAACTGGAAATTACACTTATTTGCATGTCCTTCACACTCTTAATGCTGGGCAGGGCTTACTTTATTCTCATGTGCATTTGTGAAATAAAAACTAAAACAAAAACGTGGCATGAGGCAGTGGTGCAGCTCACGAGTTACAAGAAATGTCTAGATGCTTGTAACCATTACCTACCATCATGGAAGGAAACCCTAAATGTGACTTAATCCAAGAGGGGATTTGTGGGGGCAAACTCTGCTGTTCTTATGTTCAGCCACATCTTCCCACAAGGAAAGAGAGATGGAAGGGGGGCCTAACAGGGTCTAAACAAGACATTATAATTATGTAACTCCCTTTCCCCTCTTCATGGGGGTCAAATTCAATTGTAGAGGGACAAGACACACCACTCTTTATTTCTCTTTTTAGATGCATTTGCAAATGGGACCAGCTTCCCCAACCGCCCCCCCCCCCCCCCAATTTTCCATTTTCCACACAAAGAAATTTCAATTCTGGAAATTGGAAAACATTTTTGTTATATGATATATCTGAACATCACACAGCACTATCTAAAGAAAAACCAAGCACCTCTTTCAAAATTTGATGGTCCACAAGTACCTCTCTCTTAAAACTGTTTATATTGGAAAAATTTGGGCAATGTAATCTCAAATCCCATTTAAAGCAAGGAAACACACACCCCTTAGGCCTCATGCAGCCTACTATCCTATGAACATAATTTATTTTCAACGTCTATATGAATATGTTCCCCACCTTACATGGTCTTAAGCACTCTCTCTCTTTATTATCCCAATATTTATCTCTTTGTTAAGCCCCACCAGTCTTTCCCCCAAAAAACAAACTCGAAAGGCAAAAAGGGGCACAAGAAAGATGGAACTTAGAATGAGGAAAGCATGCCCCTACTACTACTCCACAGTCCCATATGACTGCAATCATCATCTAAAAGAGAGATACTTTTATAGCGTACTTGAGGTCAAGAGGGCATTCGCGTTTTAAAGGTCCCACAAGCTAACCTATGGGGCGACACGAAACGATGGGCTGAAAGGTTTTTAAGCTAAGCCAGTTGAAGAAGCTCTAGTAGGATTTGACATGAACTTGCTTCATGGTTTCTTAATCACTTTAGTACTACATGATATTGCATTTAATTGGGGCATGGGGGAGCGAAAAAAAATGACAATTATTACTAAGTAAAGTTTGTGCTTTGCAATAAACATCGTTGCTTTGGAATCACAAAACCACCTAACCATTCTCACTAAATACTACTAGCTAGTCCTTACTACTCTGCTAATCACATTGTCTCTTTTCTTTTGATTCATCTTGTCATCTATATGCTTTCCAACTTTCGGATTAATGTTTATCCTCTGCTACATGCTAGACCATAATCAAAATGTTTGAGCGTTGCTCACAGTGTTATCACTAGCCTTCCAATCCTGGCCCTGAAAAGTAGCCGACAAACTCATTTTATTGGTTCTGCCATGTGATTTGTGGCCTCAACCAAGTCACCCATTTGGTTGGTCCTTCTTTATTAGTAAGGGCCAAAGAATTTAGAAAAACACAGAAAAAAAAAAGCCAATCATGATTTTATTAAATGCACCTTGCTCTCAATTTCCCAAATTTGGAAGGATGCCTAATAAGGTGGTGTTTGTTTTTCTCATAAGGCTACGTGGCCACTACTACTCATTAATCAACCCCCTTGCATTTATGTTTTATAAATTATCTCTATAACAATGTCCCTATGACATGGAGTAATATGCCTCAACACCTGGCATGAGTCATTATAATCTAAGCTCCCGGGTATGAAAATCTTGGAGGGATTATGTTTGATTGTTGCCATTGGTTGACACTAAGTTCTAGAAAGCTGAGTCCAGCTAGAAGATAAAGTAGATCAATTAGATTCTGTCTGATCTATCCTTTCTTATAATAATTATTTTTCTATATTTTATTTCACCTTTAACAGAGGTTGTTCTCACTTTCACTGATCGTGTTTGAATACTAGTGAATTGTGATGCAACTTGCATGAACTTCAATTTCTGGTTTAACTGATCAATGTTTTCAGTTGGCTACATTAACTTCTCTATCTTTATTCTTTGTTTATGTCAAATAAAGATTAATTATTTTGTTTTAAATTAATCAGTGCATAAAGTTTCGCAGATATTTAGGCTGTAACATCCTCTTCTTTTGTCATATTTCCTTTGTTTTTGTTTTAAGCAAGACGCCATCCTGTACTGTTTTGTATTCATTGTAAACCTATTTTGGCTTCAAGCCTATTACTTTATTCAATTTCATAGACTAAATACAACTTTCCCTTTTCTTCTCTTTTTCTTATTTGTTTTCCTTAGGATGTATAAACTGAATTAGGTCTTGTCAATGCTGTCATAGCTTATACACTGTGTCCTTGTCAATGATTAGAGAAAGAAAAACAGAAAAATGAAGGAATCCCTTCTTTGAACTTCTGTCATTTTTAATATACATTAGTGTTTTCTTGTCATGTCAGTCATTTGAGTGTGATAATACGTGTATGTCATTACTTCCAAAAAAAAAACTTGTATGTAGTGTAGATAAATAACAGGAGTCAAAAGTAAGAAAGTGAAAGGGTGTGCAATGTGATTTAAATCATTTTCTTTTAGAAAGAAAGCATGACTTTGTGAAGTGATGTGTGTGCATTAGAAATATACATAAGATTATTCCTGCTTCCTATAATATTGTTCAATATATCTGGATTCTTCTAGTAGCATATGGATTAATTAACCTGCATAGGCATTCATTCATGAACGCAATCCTTATTCTGGTGGCATTTGACCGACATGACTTCAACAGCGAGTGGTGGGTGTGAAGGCCTCTCTATTAACCTCCATGATCATTGATCACTAGCCATGAATCATGAATGAAACTAAAACGTTATTGTTTCTCTATTACAAGTGCAAACAATACATGAAAGTGAAAGCATCATGGTATGAGACAGCAAAAAGTAAAAGCATAGCATAGGGTGTGGAAAATATAACGTATTTTAAAGTACAAAAATTATTGGCAAACGGTTTTTATTCAAATGACTACATGTTATATCGATAAGGACTTTGATGATCACCTTCCCAATAATAATTTTGTGCATGAAGTCTCAACACACTAAAAGGATAAAGGGGTCCTTGAAGTTGAATTCTTTTTCTCAAGGAATGTAGAAGAATATTGCACTGGCAATTGTGTAAATGCATTCTGATTGACAAGTTCGTTGCTGAAATCAGAATTTGACAGCAAATTTTGCTTTTGTAGTGATGGTGTACTGCGTTATCTATTTGTTGCATGAAGTGGTGGACAAGGTATCATAATACTTATCAACCATTGTGCTAGGTGAACTTTGCCTTTATACAAATATTCCTTTATTTATTTTTCTTCTTTCCTTTTCATTCTTTTTTTAACTTTTGTCTTTAAGTTTTAGCTTATTTTCTTTGCCCCCCTTTTTTCTTTATTTTTTATATTTAATTTTCTTTTGAATTTGAAGCATGCAAGGACACGTCCTGGTGGAGGTACAAGCATTGTACTGACCCCTTTGCGTAGATATAAGTTATCACTTTCATCTCGCAGCATATTATGATGATCTTGTTGTCGGTCAAATGATGTTAGCTATATGTGTGTCGGTGAGAAAGGTTAAAAGGGAAAAGTGAAATGGAAAATGAACTAGAGTTCAAGTTATTTCATGTTCTTTGGTTATGAAGTCACCACATATTATCTTGCACCAACATTTAACATTTAAAATTCAATAAAATGTGGTGCTGATATTTGATTAAAAGGCACTTTAGTGGAATGTGGAGGATTATGTAGTACAAATTCTCATATACCTCAAACTTAAATAAGCTATAAACAAAAACCATCATTTCAATGCATTAAACTAATCACAATGAATGCATTATAACCTAACATTTGCACTATTATAAAGGTATGGCAAACCGTGTAAATCAAAAAGATGAAAAAAATTTAAGATTTGGGGTTTTGTGTTGATTTATAGCAGTGTTACTCTTTTGACTAATTCCTACATTGAGAGTCTCAAATCACCACGTTTGAGTACTGTTGAAGTCACTTAGAATATGGACAGCACAGTAGGACCACACTTTTGATTGATAAAGAGTTTATGGCATTAGTAATACAAGAACAATTAAGAACCCCTCAAAGTGATAGTTGCCTATATTTTTCCTGCGTTCAACATGTGTTTGTTTTTAAAAAAAAAAAAAACTAAAAAGAAAAAGAAATACCCATCATTCTGTTACTTTTTCATCTGAAGAAGATAAAAAGATTCACGCAATAATGCAACAAGGTGGGGATGCTGAACTAGTAGCAGTTCAAGGGTCTTTAAAACTATCATTGCATGAATTTGTAGCAGACCTGGGTAAAGCCTAAAGCAAAATATACCATTTCAAAAACCATGATCTTTTTTCTATCTCATAAAGTAATCAAATGTTACAAGATTCAAAGCGCTTTTGATGTCTTCAGAAAATAAATAAAATAAAATAAAATAAAATCACCTTTTTACCTTGACTATGTTATATATATATCCCAAGCAAAAAGGTGCCATGTGATCAACAAATACTTTAAAAATTTTACTTCCCTCTGGATCTCTAAGAGCCAATTAGCATAGAGTCAGAAAGGATGTACTTTACTTAATTATGCTAAATTTTATCCAAATTTTTAGGCAGTCCTAGCTTAACGACGGGGTGATGATGATTTTCCTTATGGATTCATTCAAATGTTCCTCCATGTTACTGCTGCCACTGACAATTTTCTCCCTTGTTACCCCCAAATGGAAGCATGATATTAGGGACCACATAATTGGTTTCATAAAGTTAATCATGCTTTAGGAAGATGTTTACATCTTTAATCATCAATTAGCATTACCAATGAACTATATGCTGGATTTTGGCTGTAACTATATTGTAAAACTCAATTTGTTCCCTATAGTCTTTTTAGTTCCTCGAGCCACTAGTATGAACGTTTTGACAAAACAATTACCCTGGTACTTAAATTATTACTTGATCTAGGACATAATGTTACTTCTATAAAAGGTTTTTGTACATAATTTCATGCATCAGGTATGTGACCTTTTATGCTTACACAAAATCAGAGGATACACGCAGTAAAGTAGGATAATGTTTTTCTACTAAATTGCATCAATCATGTCATCAAAGTATATCTTAGTGATTAAACAAATGCTACAATTTCTGTCCCCCCATTGGTGCTCCAAATTAAATTAATATATTTGCTGCATCTCACACCAAAGACTTGTATGAAAATTAGTAAAACTTGACCAAAAATGTACAAACATAAATTAATACGTACACAAGAATATTATATCCCCTTTCTTAAGTTACTTGAGAGATGTGACTTATTCCTTGTAACTTAGTACCTAGTTACTTGTATACTGAACTCAATTCATACTTTAGTAACTCTCATTCTTGCCACTCTTATTGAAGTTGCCCTGGTTTCAATATAAAAGGACACTGCATAGATGCCGTATTATTATGTCCAATAGGATAGTTTGTTGTTAGCAACACAATTATATGTCCTATCTTATTGTGCATTGGCATTGTGCTTTGTACTTTGTCATTTAAACATCCTACACGCAATCACTGTCAATTTGGACATTATAGATCCATGTTTACTAGTAATGGTTTTTACGTAATCAAAAGTCTGATCTCTTTCAATTGACTAACAATCTTATTCTCATTAGTGCTCACTGTTAATGATTATCTCATTAGATACATACGCCATTAATTGTCCTGTTTTTGCTTTTGGCTACTCCCATTTGAATACCAAGAAAAGGGGTTATGACCTTTTGTAACACAAGAAGACGAACCCCTTTTGCTGAAGATACAAATGATTCTTGCTAGAACTTTCAAGATCCTATCTAGAATCATTACGTGCCAACTTATCCCCTTAAAATAATATTTAAATATATCACTTCTTGGAAAGACTATATTAATTGACACCTAAAATATCCTTTAACTAAGAGTTAGAAGCTAATCTCTTGAGATATGAAATCCAATTAAAAAATTAATCTTTTTCAATAGATATTTTTTATACATACAATCTTGAATTAAAACTCTTATGTTATCTGTTAATCATACCATGTTATGTTATTGGAAAGGCTACATTTTAATTATTAGATTAAGATATGCTTATAATTTCAAAGTCACTTTCTTAATTTCCTCTCACCCCAAATCCTTTTCCCTCACTCCATCCCATTATTTTTTGACTTCAAGCCTAGATAGTAACCCCTGCCTAGTGCCTAGTAAGGAAATTCCGGCGAGAGAGGGGTACGGTCCAAAGATTGACATATAAAACTGATATTTTGACCAGAAAAAAAGGGGAACAAAATAAATTAATGGTTCTTCTCCCCCTTTTGCAGATGAAACATCCAATTATGCAATGGTTGTGTATACAATATAGATAACAAGCAAAGGTAATAGTGGCAAATTGGGTAATGGGAGACACCCACACAGTGGAGAGGAGCAGGCCAATTAGGGGCATTATAAAAATATCACCATATTTCCATTCACATAATTTAATTCCAATCTATATATTAGATTTCAGCATTTTTCTCGAGATGTTAAATGGATCACAATAAAAATTGGATAATTTCTTTCTTTATATATAACTATAAATATCTAATGTGAAAAGTCAACGGTCAAAGATTTGCATTACTGTCTCTGTCTCCCACACATACACATAGGCATTAGAGACACACTAATAACTCACATTCTGTCACTCACAGATGACATTCCCCAAAACCCTCACAACGCCACCAAGCACAATGCGTCCCACTTGGCTGCGGGCCTACCTGCTACCTTGGTGCACCTGCCTTACTGTAGTCCATTAATTAAAACACCTGACCACTAAAGAAAATCATCCCAGGTAATTAATTCACATAAAATTATTTTAGCTTAATTAATAATTTTGTATTTAATTTTTAAGTATGTAATAGTGTTAAATATTTTTAAAAAAACTTTATTGTCCATAGTATTTTTATTTTAATCAAACATAATTATCTCCGGCAGAGGATATCAATAGTTTAGAAAAAAATTATTAAAAAAAGTTTCAATCTTGAAAAATATGAAATTAAGTTAGATTTATTTGGTTCACTTATGCTTAATTATTTTCTTTGTTTATTAAGTATATTATTGATATATTTTTTGTAAATTTGTTAATTTAATATTTAATTAAAATAATTTATGCTGAATTAAAGATAAGATAAAAGTAAGAAAATGAAGTGAATAAAAGAACAATTGTATACAAAAGTTATGCAATGATTTTTTTAAGAAAATTATTTGTAATTAAGTATATCTCTTTCGTTATATTAAATTTACATTTTGTATTATTAAACATATGTGGGGGGATTATTTAATTAAATATTAATATAAAAAATAGATGAGATTATTTAGTTATTAAACATGGGATTATTCATTAACTTTTGGAACTTAAACTTGACTTAATTATATAATTGAGTCTAAAATTAAATTTAAACATTTTTATTTATAAAAAATCAATAAGTTTAATAAAATATTTATATAAAAATAGGTGAGTTTATTTACACAATTAACGTTAACATTATTAAAAAAATGAGTTGTTATAACGATACACTCAACTTGATAATTTCTCTTCCATCTCATTCTCACCTCATTATTTTTTGTCTCTCTCATTTTCATTACATTATTTGTCCAATCTATTAATTTCTCTCTTTTCTTTTATTTTTTTCCTGTCTATCTTTCTTTTTCTTCCTCCTATACATCCAAAAAATAGGGTGTTTAACATTTTTCTTTAAACAATAGTCCTTGCACAGCATCGTGTATAAGGTAGGAAATAATGTCCTTTTAATAATTTTTATATGTGTACATATTTAGATATTTCACTTGTTATGCTGCGTGAAATCTAAATATTGTCTGATGCTCTGATCTCTTTTTTTTTTTCCTTTTTTTATAGTCTCTTTTTTAACCTTTATATATTTTACTTGCTTGCTCGAGGGATCAACTAACATTATAATTATCCTTATTTCATATAACATTTATTTTATGACTACTTTCTTTTTTTCTTACAAAAAGTTAACTGAATGACTCCTTCCATTAAGTAGCGTTTGGACCCACCTAAATTTTCATTATTTTTTAATAATATATGACATTTTTCTAATATGGTTGCAAGGATTATAGCCATCTGATCATATTACCGGTCGGGGATTTGACCTCTGACTTTTGAAGGTCATAGGGTGTGAGACACGTGCAGTGATGAGTGCTTTGAGCAAATATGAAAGATATCGGGAGTTGAAATTCTTATTCAATTATTTCTAATAGAAATTTTCTATTCATCATTCTTCAATTTATTATTATCATTATAATAGTAATATATACAGTATATAAAATAATAAAGCATATGCATTTGGAATGAAATTTGAGAATTCGAATGTATAATCCCGGGAATTTGGACACTGCGACAAGTTGGAAAAAAATGAAAGACCTTCGGCTTGTACTTTTCTCAATTTATTTTTTGACTGATTTTCGTTTTATTTTATTTTTTCATCAGTAAATGATAATTATTAATTTATTATTTTTTATTAGTAAGAGAAATTTAAACTCAATGACTTATTCTTTTTTCCTACAATCGAGAAGTGAATCTTATAATTTCTCATTTTAAATTATATTTTGATATATGATATTAACTAATATATGACTAATATCATCATCTTTAATGATTGTTTTCTTATCTTTATTTATATACTTGATTTTCTTAATTATTTATTCATTTCAATTTAAAAATAATTTTATATTATAATTTCATTTATTTATTGTAAATCTAAAATATAATTAAATGATTATGAATTTTAATTAAAAATATATATTTTTTGGTATTTGTAACATTATTAATCTTCAATAAAAAAAACCTGACTAATTTTAGTGAGATCTTTATTTTCAATTATTTTTCTAATCTACCCGACTCGAACTCTAGATCTAATTTAAGAGAATCAAATCAATCCCACTTGAACTAATAATTGGTTGGTAATTGAAATATAAATCATACACATAATAATACTTACTTATTTGTTCTCTCAAGAAAAGAAATGCATTTATTTGTGGTTACAAAATTGATTTAGCGGTGAGTGAAAAAGGAGAAATAGAAAGATCATAGGTTCAAATCTTTTGCTAACAAAACTTAACAACTAATATTTTTTACCAAAAATAATAATACTTATTTATTATGAATTATATTTGTATTATAATATATACAAATAAATATTTATCTTATACAATACTCATATTTGTTTTGAGGAGTAATATAATACACATATTAAAACACTAATTCTTATAGATTTTAAATTGTACAACAAAAGAAGTAAGGTAAATATTATTTTTGTCTTTGAATTTGTTAGAAACTGACAATTAGGTCCTTAAAATTTTATTTAAATTTGGCAAAAGTGCCACAAATTAGTCCTACCATTAGTATTCTTCGTTAACTCAAACGGTTATGCTTATAAAGCACTTTTGGTGATGACGTGTCAGTTGTCACGTGTCATTTATATAGTTGTCACATGTTAAAAAATTACTTTTTCCATTTGGTCTCTAAACTTAACAATTAGTTATCATTTTATTCATGAACTTAATTATTTACTGACATTTCGGTCCATAAACTTAACATGTATTGTCATTTTGATTCCTGAAAGCACTTTTTAATTTTTAATTAAGTCTCATGTTGCATGAAATTATTAACATAAACATTATTATATTCTCTCACTTCTATTCTTTGTGCAATTTTGTCATTTAAATTATACTATAAATATGAAACTAATTTATAAGTGATTACATCACAATAATAAGTGTTAAATCTAAGACATTGCCAACAAGATTCTATAAGATTCTAAATTAGATATTATATTCAAATTAAGTTATTATCTTATATGTTATTAATATGTGTAGAATGTTTGATTAATTAATTAATTAATCTATTTTATGAAATAATGTTAATGATGAAAAGACAATTAAAAAAATCTTGACTCATTATAACAATTGAGTATAAGAGGACATGAAAAATAAAAGTATTAGAATCATTTTCTTACATACTCTTTTGCAGTTTTCACATTGTTGTTCAATGATTCAGTATTAGAAAACATAACCTATTATAAGTTAAAAATATGCGACCTACAAAATTAAACATAAAAATATAGTTCACCCATTATATTCTCAATGGAGAAAGTAATTGTCGCATGTTATATAAGAGTATGCAATATATAGAACCTACAAATTGAGTATAAAATATAATTCATTCGTTATATTAGTCATGTTGGAATATATAAAATAAAAAAATACAATAAAAGGTGAAAAACTAAAATATCTAATTGTCTTAAATTTTGGTCGAATAAAATGATTTATTTTATATTTCTTTGTTTTTAATTTTCTCCTTAATTAAATAAATATACTGACTTTTAAAAATAAATTATTTATTAGAATCTATATATTTACATAATACTAGGGATGTTCACGGGTATGAATCACCCGTGAATCCGAACTGACTCAAACGGATTCGAATAGTTTGGGTTGGATCATCTATGTATTTGGGTCAAAATCGAACCGATCAAAACCGTTGATATACAAGTTGAGTCACAGGTTTAGATTTATAGATCCGATCAGAATTGAATTAAACCGATCAAAATTTTTAGGATTGTTTGGTTTGGTTTTAAATATAGTTAATATTAAAACTCCAAGGATTGGAACTGCAAGTATTGAACTTCCTAAGGTATTACTTTCAGGTGCATTGTTTGAACTAAAGATATTATTACTTCTCAAAAGCCAAGTGAGTACAAGGTGATCCAATGATTCAACCTACCCAAGAGACAAAAAAAAAACTATATCATCAAAGAAGCTATATGCTTTCTCAGCTTCTTTGATCCCCAGCCTCTATACACTATGTTTTCTATAATCTCATCACTAACATCTTTGCTAGTATTCCTATAAGTATTATCTCCAAAAATCTTACTATTTATGTGGATCCATATGCCATAAATTGTCTCCGTGACTGAAAGTTTTAGCAAATAAGCTCTCCAACCTTTCTATTAGTCAAGTTCAGCAACCAGTCAAGTTCTAATGGCCACTCCTGAGGGACATGATCAATTCCTATCCAGTTTAGAACATTACTCCAAATATCAGTAGCAACTTTACAAGAAAAAAGAATATGGTTTTGAGTTTCCTCTACCTCCTTACACAAGCTGCAAATCTTATCAGTGATCATACCAAATCTGACCAACCTATCCTTGGTCCCCAATCTACCATGGCAAGCAAGCCATGTTGTGTGAATTGCTCTAGGTCTAGCACAGTTTTTCATCATCAGACCGCTCCAATGCACTCTATCAGCCTCCATCATTTTATCATAAGCCTTTTTCATTTTAAATCTTTCACTATTCAGCAACTCATCCCACACAGGCTGCAATGTGTGAATGTACTCTCTTTGACTTAACACATTCTTCAGCACCCAGGAAAAATTATTTGTAATCATCGTATTCATAATAGAGGAGTTTTTTATATAGTGAGCATGGATCCATTTCACCCATAGATTATCAGCCTTTTTACACAGGTTCCATAGACACTTGAGCATGGTAATATGATTCCAAACCTTCAGATTGAAAATATTCAGACCCCCTTGGTCTTTAGGTCTGCAAACAGAATTCCAGGCAATAGGGCTTTTTCTAGTAATTTCAGTGCTCCCTGACCAAACAAAACTTCTGCACATACTATCAATCTTTTTTATGACACTCATAGGGATAGGTAGACACTGCATCCAAAACTAAACGATAACAGTAATGGTGCAATTCACCATCTGAACTCTCCCTGCCATATTGAGCAGCTTTGAAGTCCAGTGTCGAATTCGAGTCGTAATCTTATCAATCAGCGGTAGGTAGTATTTTATATTGAGCTTTTTACTAGTTAGTGGTACCCCAAGATAACAAACTGGCAGCTGGCCCTCCTCATAAGAAGAAATCTGCTGGATTTTATTCTTGGTAGTACCATCTACCCCCCCCAAAATAAATCCTGCATTTGTTAGGATTAACCACAAGGCCTGTAGTGGCAGAGAACTTATTTATCACATGAAGCATCATTTCCACAGACATAACATCACCTCTACAGAACAAGAGTACATCATCTGCAAAAGTAAGATGAGTGATCCCCAATTTCTCACACTTAGCATGGTGATTAAAATTAGGGTCCAGCTGCAATTTAACCAACAGCCTGTTAAGGTATTCCATCATCACTACAAAAAGCAAGGGGGAAATAGGATCCCCTTGCCTAATGCCTCTTTTGGCCTACATCACATCAGAGAGATCACCATTGATATTGAAAATATCGGTAACAGTCTTCACCATGATCAAGAGCCAACTAATAAATCTGCTAGGAATACCTAACTCCCTAAGGACAGTCTCTAAAGAAAACCAGTCTATCATATCATATGCTTTTTGTAAATCAAGTTGGATCATTGTCCTAGGGGTACCTCCTTTTCTAGCATAACCATTTAATAGTTCATAAGCAAGCATTATATGGTTATGAATAACCTGACCTGGGATAAAAGCTGCCTGAGAGAGGCTAACCACACTAGGGAGCACCTTATTCAGTCTAGCAGTGAGAATCTTGGACAGGATTTTGTAGAAAGTTGTACAAACTGCAATTGGTCTGTACTCCTTAACAATACTTGCATTATCACTCTTTGGAACCAATGTCACCACAGTTTGATTAAAGGGCAAGAATAACTGATCTTGAGCAAAAAATTCCTGAGCAGCATTGACCACATCCTCTTTCACTATGTTCCAGCATGACTTAAAAAACTTAGAGCTATAGCCATCAACTCCAGGCGATTTTAAGTCACTAATTCCATTTAGAGCATCTTCAATCTCTTTAACAGTGACAGGTCTCACTAAATCCTCTCTTTGAACCATGGTGAGATGATCTCCTCTTCTTAAAGCATCAATATCAACATGTTGGAGGCTTCTACTATCATGACCCATGAGCTTCCCATAAAAAGCTAGCACTTCCTGAGTAATTTCCTTCTGAGTAGTGAGGATAGTGCCATCATCTTTGTGGATAACTTTAATTCTTTTAGCATTTTGTCTGGATTTCAGATATGCATGAAAGAATGCATTATTGTCATCTCCAGCCCGAATCCAGTCAATTTTGGATCTTTGCATCAACATTTTTTCCTCCATTTCATTCCAGTGGATCACTTCATCAGTCAACCTTTTCACCTCCTCAATTCTGGGGGCATCCATGATGTTATTTCTAAGGTCCTGTTGAGCCTGGTCCAACTTTTCTCTTGCTGCAAGTTTATTCTTTTGAATATCATTAGTAAATTTATTAAGTTTCAAGAGATGAGGTCTAAGCCTATGAAGTTTATACCACAGCCTCTGCATTGGAGTGCCTCTAGCAAGTTGGTTCCAGCTTCTTTCCACAATACTATAGAAACCCACTGCATCCACCCAGCAGTTGTTGAATCTGAACTAATTTCTTTTCTAACGTGAAGAGGCTCAGACAAATAAAGGATGCTATGATCAGATACATGGGGGGGGAGAATAGTCAGATTAGCATCACTATGAGTTTGGAACCAGTCTATGTTAGCCAATATTCTATCTATCCTAGAATAGATAGGATTGTTTGCCTGTTTATTAGTCCAGGTAAAAAATTCCCCAGAGCTGTCCATTTCACTCAAACCGGTTGCATCCATCATAGCTTGAAGATCTTCATATTCCGCCTCAGTAACCAGTTTACCTCCAACCCTGTCTTGACTTTTTAGCCACATTGTTATAATCTCCAACAGCACACCAAGGCCCCTGTTGCATATCATGAATTTCCTCCAAATCTTTCCAAAGCTTTTTCCTCTCATTAAGTTGGTTGTGGGCATATATTGTTGTCAACCAAAACTTAAAAGTGTCAGCCAAATCATAAACCCCACAGTGAATAAATTGACTAGTACTCCTAACATATCTAACATCTACCTTGTTATCATTCCATTCTATCCACAATCTACCATTTTCATGATGATTGTAATTATCCAGGTATCTACCCTTCAAGCAGAGTTTATCTCGAATTTTTTGAGCTTTTTCTTGTTTAACCCTAGTTTCAATCAAAACAACAATAGTAGGTTGAAGCTTAAGGAGATGGGAGCTTATCTCCCTTAGCTTGCCAGCTTTATTAAGCCCCCTTACATTCCAAGAGACTAACATGGGCCTCTGTCATAAGGGCCTTGTGGACCATTCAAAGCCCCTAAAGCCTCAAAGCCATTCAAACATTGTAATGTAGAGGATGATTCAGCAGCATCTTTACCTTTTCTTTTATCTCTAGATTTGTTAACAACTGTCCAACAACCACCGTCTTCAACATCAATGATATTGGGACCTTTGTCTCTAATTGGAGTCTTCACCAGAGTGCTATTCTTTTCTGCTTTCGGCTATTTATCAGGATCAACTTTCTTCGGCTTAGGCTTCCAAATCTTATGCTTAGTAGCTCCATCACATTGATGCCCAATTGTCTGGCACTTCTCACAGAATTTTGGCCTCCACTCGTATTCAATAGGTTGCTTTCTTTTTAAACCCTTATTATCTGTAATAGTAATTTCATCAAGCATCTTCTGGGTAATATCAACTTCCACCAATATTCTGGCATATGAAACTCTAAGCCTATGTGTAGTGCATTCATCTGTCACCAGAGGAATTCCAATGGCACTACCGATTTTGTTTAGGCTAGTTTCTCCCCATAGATGCAAAGGAAGTTTTGGCAATTCCACCCATATAGGGATGGTGCTCAACATGTCTTTCTTGAGATCAAAATCCGGCCTCCATTCCTGCAAAATCAAAGGCATATTCCTGATTGTATAAGGCCCTTTCATCAAAACAACATCCATATCCGCATGAGATTTGAAGCGAAGCATGAAATATCCATCATCGTGATAGTACATATCCGGCAAGGAGACAAAGTTCCAAGCCTTCTCCATGAAATTCTTCAGCATATGCATACTGATATCTCCACCTAAGACATACAAGATCAAAGTAGTTTCCCAAAATTTCAATTCTGGGGCAACATCCTCATCCTCAATTTTCACATCTATTTCACCATCTACCACCTTGGGAGCCACATACTGCATAACTCTACCCTTAGCTGGATTTCTATTTCCACTAATCATGTCAACCCAGAGTTTATGCCCAATTCCATCTTGGTCTTCGATTAGGGTTTCTTGAGCCATCGTTTCACTTCCATTAACAGGTCCTTGTTTACTATTAGCCAAATCACCATCTTCGTCTTCGTCATGGATTTCTGATTCCATTTCCGGTGGAGCCACCGGCGATGGAGGATTAACAGGTACCGGAGACACCGTTTTTGGTGGCCGCCCACGACTCCTCTTTGATCCCACCATGACCTCGTGTTCTGAGCTTGAACTTTTAAAATTGCTTTTAATATTGCTTTTAAAATTGAACTTTCAGGTGCATTGTTATTTGTTTTTATCTTTTTTTCATATTTATTTTTTCTGTCATGTTTTTAATATTAATGGATCATATTTTGTTCTTTTGTTTCAACAAATCTGGTTGCAACAAATTTAATTGTAGCAAAGCTTATTGAAAGAAATTAATTTGTAGAAAATAATTATTATTCGAACTATTATAGTAAATCTTGTTGAAAAATATTTTATTCTAATTTATATTAGTCTATTTTATAATATTATGTTGATGATATTAAATGAATCATTTTATTACTTTCAGACATTTGATAATATTGTATTAATTGTATTGGATTTTTGGATGAATTATGATATAAAATAGTAGTTTTAAGAAGGAAAAAAAATCAAATTTAAATGGATAACTCGTTAGTCTGAACCGAACCAAACCATTCATGAATGAGTTGGATTGGATTTCAAAAAAAAATTGTGAAAATTGAACCTAACCAAACCGATCATATTTGATTGGGTTGAATCCTAAATTTAATCAAAACTGATTCGAATCGATCTACAAACACCCCTACATAATACACATTTTTAATTTGATTCTTATGAAAAATTAATTTATTTTTTCATATGTTTATTTATTTTCAATTGAGTTATATTTTTGTTTGTCAATGTTATAATATTATTTGTTAGAATTTTAACTTAATAAAATATAATAAATACATTAATAACGATTTTAAATATAAAATATAATATTTTTAAATTTTGTATTTAACAATTATTTTTCATTCAATTTTCACCACTATAAATAATTATTATCACTATAAATAAATCTCATTTGTTATATATGTTAATAATATATATATATATATATATATATATATATATATATATATATAATGTGACACTAAATTAAAAATTTTAAAATATTTTTAGGAACAAGAATGATAGTACCTAATTAAGTTTTATTATTAAAATGTCAATAAAATAACAACAAATAATTAAGTTTCAGATTAGATAAAAAAAATCAACTTTTACATATAACATAAATGATACATATGACAACTACCACCCGTCACATCATCATTGTAAAAAAAATATCATTTAAGTATAATTATTTAAATTAACAAAATAAAACTTAATGATAAATACCATCAATAATTTGAAAATAAAATTTGTTTTTTTTTTATCTTTCAGGACTTCACACATCAACTAACACATTCAAGAAAAAATGAATATTAAAAAAAAGTTATTATTTTCCCGTCTCATATATACCTGACTCGTGTGTGTTTGAACGCTTAATCAAACATTGGCTAAAAAAATCGGATTTTATATCACCTAACGTAATTTAACTTAGCTGTTTATAGTTACTGTTTATTTAAGTTAGTTTGAGATCAGAAACTACAGTAATACGCATTAAATGGATATGAAAAATTACTATGAATACAGATAAGAATCTCTCCTCATTTGTATTGCTGACACTGCCTCTTGATTTTAGGGTATGTGCAGATTGATATATGATATGCAGAGTATCACTTTCAGTGGTGATATGCTGACGTGGCAAATTGTGGATATCTATTCTCGGGGATCGCCGAACATTGACTTTTGTTTGTTTTAGTTTATTTGATTTTTCTTATCTTAAAAACAGTTCCTCTTTTTTGCGTCACTTCTTTATAAATTTCTTTTTGTTGGAATACATCAAGCTCCTTTTTTATCCAATTTAATACTTCACTAGCCACGATTTATGGTTTAAAATTAAAGAACTCTACTCTGACCCCCTAAAAAAATCACATTTTGAATGTCTAATTAATAATTGATCACATTTTTTTGACATGTTTAGCTGTACAAAAAGCTTGAATTACTAGTTTGAAAATTATGTTACTTCTGAAGCAATTTCGTATTAATAAATTCTGTTTGTTTTTTCCTTTAAAAAATAGTGTGAAAATTATTTTTTATCACTAATATTGGGGTCACACAAATTTTAATGACATTTTTTTAAAAAAAATTACATACATATTTTACTAATTTTAATTTACTATTTTGTTTTTGTAAAATTGCTTCTTTCTTGTTCAAAAGATAAATAGATTTGACCAACGTCTCATCATTTCAAGTAAAATTGGATTTCAATCTTTAAGAAAATTTTTAAAGTTGAGTTTTATTGATAAAAAATTGTGATTCAGACAAAAGATATCAATAATAATGATTAGTTAATAAATTTAAGTTTTCAGTAGATATTAATTATCGATAAAATTAATAAATATTTTACATCCATATATTATGATCATACTAGAAAAGATAAATAAATCTGAGTGATATTTATATAATGAATTTCACAAAATTTTCTACATATTTATTCTTTCATTTTCTATATCATATCAGTTATTTTATCTCATATTATTTTCTTCCCTATTAAAAAAATGTGCGAAGTTTAATTATATAAATAACATTACTCGGTAGATTTATGCTAGGAAATTTCTTTGATACACTCAATAAAAACAATTTCAAGATGTTTACAGTACAAGCAAAAAATATAGGTTTTAAAACAATATCACATTTCAGAGAATAAAAAAACTATTTAAAAAAAAGAAAAAGAAAATGCCTCTTTTTTTTCTTAGCGGATACACTGGAAGTGGAAATTCTAGATATTGATTCTTGCCAACTACCTAATACAAATAACAAGTTGACAGCTTCGATATAATGAACTTTCCGGATTCTAGCCTCAATGTCAAAACCCCATCAACTATATGTGCACTTCATTAAATTCATCGAAGTCGTATTTGATTAATAAAAACAAATAAATGTTTCATTATATTTTTTTTATTTCTTTTAGCCTTTTTCGAATATGACTGAGCTGCGACTTGCAAGTAGTGGAATGGAAGTGGTCAATACATGAGAATATAATTTAAATATTTTTTTTCTACTTTCAAGCATGAAATTGGGGGCAAGTGTTTCGTACGTACATGTGTAGTATACGAGCAAAATCATTTCCAACAAAGAAAAGGTCAAATTATTATTATGCAAGTGCATGTGTTGAACTCAAGATCATAGCTAGATTTTAATGAACAAACGGCGAATCACAATAGTGGGGACAAGAAAAGCTGAAAAACATAATGTTTGAGCCCAACATTGGAGATTAGAAAGAAATGGTCAAATTAACATGTCTACTTAGGACATTAATTAACATCGTGGGATTAATACAGTGTGTGAGTGCGTGAAGCATATAAATTGTGGTGTGGTTGACTCTTAATTAATAACAGCTAATTGAACTCTTCTAAAGGATATGTTAGGTAACGAATTTGAGGACAAATCGAGGTTCATGAGTTACTTCCTCAATCCTCGATCACCCACATGTGTGTATGGTTATTGTTCCTATTTTCTTAGGACGAGATATGATACGATACACTTCTATATGTCATTATCATGCATATTCTTTTACACTTCTTGGGACCCCGGATACTTGGCCAAGTAATCTTACCGGCATATATCTGCCATTTTGATTTTTGAGTAACTAGAATTGTTAGGTATTAACTATTCATAAGAAAATAAACATCTTCTTGCTTATCAGTTGTCTATCTGCTTATACGTATAATAAAATTGACTTGAATTTATTTAATATTAGTATTAATAAGTTTGAAGTTAACATTTTTTTTAATATTTTTTCGCATAGATTTTATCCTTTAATGACAATCTTATCGGAGGTATTATCAGTCATTAAATATGTAAACATTCATTTAAAGAAGAATTTAAATATTAGTTTGTCATATTATGAGGAGCTACTTTCTTTCCAATCTAGTTGATAATATTTTTTAATATTGTCATGAACTGTTTGCACAATATAATTTTTAAGAAAAAAATATAAGTAAATTAAATATTCGCTCAAAATATAAGTCTAATAATGGTCATAAATGATTTGTCATCTAAATAACACAAATTTTCTTGGAATTTTTTTAAAAAAAATTGTGTTATATATTGTGTATGGCCAGCGCACTGAGTGGTCATTTCTAACTAATAAATATTAATATATTATAAATATTCCCCTTTGATCTTGACATAAAATTTGATTTGATGACTCAAATTTAATTACTTTGCTGTATTTCACATAAAAATAAAACAAATTTTGATTTGTTTTACGTCTTAAGTTTGGTTTTTTAAGAAAATAACTCATCTTGATTTCTAAGATCCACATTATGCAACATAATAATTATAAAATATCTAAGATCCACATTATGCAACATAATAATTATAAAATATCTTTAGGCCACTATTAAAAAACAACTTTTTACTATGCACCTTTTAAATTGGTCCCTCAAAACCGTCTTACTATATAAGACAATGACAATTTTTTAAATTGGAGGTTTTTCAACGAAGATGATTTTACAAAAATCGGCTTGAAATGATGTGTACAACAATGATTAATTGTATAATTGTCATTGAACTTAACATTCCATGACATTTTTAGTAAAACCGTTGTGGCTTTCATGATTATTTAACTGGCACATTCACTTATTCACCCACCCTTGTGTCCTCAATCACTCACCGTACTCGTCATGCCCTCACTCAGCTTGTGCCCTCCATTACTCACCAGCCATCAAAGGTGTCTCCTGTGCCGCCCTGTCCCTGTCGCCCCTTCATGGAAGGTTTCAACTGTGTTGCCTAGCCGTTGTTGTGGAACATTGTGTGCTGCAGTTGTCGTGGAAGGTTGTGTCAATCTTTCATTTTCGCCTCTAACTTTTTAGCTTCACAGGATGTGCAAGTTTGCATAGGCACTCATTGTTAGTATGGCTTCATAGTTTTGAAATAAGGCCACAAGGTGTCTTGATACCCTTTGGATATGGAGTGTTTTGCATTGAGGGATAGATAAGCATACTTGTAGCTAAATATAGATTTTTTTTCTAATTAGCAAAAGATTCAATTTGTAGATGGTTATTGAAGTAGGAAACCATTATACTCTTTAATGCTTTATGGTTTTCTCATTGCCAAGCAATAATCTTTGATGAATGGTTGTGTTCCTAGAACCAAATTATTGGTGCGGAATTCATACAGTAGTGGTGTGGTAATTCATTGGCAAGTACATCAATTTGTCTCAAGTAATAAAGTATTCAGAAGTTCGAGTATCGAATCCACAAGGACTTTGTTCGTACTTGTATTGTTGTATATCCCAATTTTTTAGCAAGAGAATGGTAGAAGATGAAAAATTGTAAATGTAAAATTTGGAGAAAGTCAAGAATAAGAAAGATAAGGAATTTAAAATATAAGATAAAGAGAGGTAGAAGATAAGATAAAGATTTAAAGTAAAAAATGATAAAGATAGAAGATAAAGATGATGATAATGTGTTTTAATGCTTAAAGGTAAATTCATAATTTAAAATATGTTGGGGCCTAACATACCTAACCACCCTTGATGCAATATTAATGTGTTTCTCTATTTAATGCTATTCTAATTTCCATCTACGTCTACTAAGATACTCAATCCTGATCTCTCACGATGAAGAACCTAATTTATCTATTCTCTCTCCCAAATCTCTTTGTAGAGATAAAACAGTAAATTACATGAAGTTTGGAGATGTATGCATAGGTAAAACAAGATTACTCTATCCCTAACAATGAGTTGTTTAGATGCTCTTTCCCAGTTCTTCAGAAATTAAACACTTTCCAATGCCTAATCCCTAAATAGATGCATGGATGATCAGGCCATACAATAACAATAAAGCACATGAAAGAAATAATAAAAATTGGCATTGCATTAAATAGATAATAAAGAAAGATTACATTACAAGGACATTTGGTTGTTAGGCTCCCAACAATAGGGGTTTAGCCTCTCATTGTCATGAAAGACTTTACACTTTAGGGACAAATGTGGATGGAAGAAGAAGAAGGATGGATAAAGGAAGAGGGGAGAGTGGCTAGAGGGAGAGGGTTTCCCCTATGAGAGATGCTCAAACTTTGGATGTATTCATTAGAGAGCTCTGAGTCTCAGTATCTTTCTCCTTTGCTTGCCACTCCTTTTATAGGCCTAAGGTAGCTTAAAATTCATGCGACTTCGCTCTAAGCGGGCATTCTGGGCTTAGCGAGTATAGCGGTGATCAAGTGCTTAACGCAGGATTCGCGCTAAGCACGCCTTTGGGCTTCTTCGTGCGCCTTCTTTGCACTAAGCTTGAGCTGGCCGCTAAGTGAGGAGACACGTTAGGTCTGTCTTGTGTGCTAAGCGAGCTGTCTCAATCTTCAACTTTCTCTTCAAGTTTTTGCATCAATTTTCCTCAAAAGCACTTGTAATTTTCTCCTTTTGAATCTCGCTGGTAAAAAATTAACATGATATTAAATTCCTCATTATTTTATTAAAAAAACAACAGTAAAGTAAAGGAATTTTAATCATTCGTAGTCAAAATTGACTATCAATTAAACTCAATTTTTTTTTTCTGATTAGAAAAAGCTTCAATTTGTAGATGGTTATTGAAGTAGGAAACCATTATACTCTTTAATGCTTTATGGTTTTCTCATTGCCAAGCAATAATCTTCTATGAATGGTTGTGTTCCTAAAACCAAATTGTTGGTGCAAAATTCATTCAGTAGTGTTGCTACTTGTTGTAGTTTTAGGCAGAATCTTAAATTAAGCTTGTAGAACTATAGGAGTAATAAGGCTCAGTTGAATTTGGTTTCAATAACAATAGCAATGAACTTACTTGATAGAACTTACTTCTGCTGGTGGCATGGGTTGGCAACATTAGATGATATAGGATGTCTATATTCTTCACTGTATAATAAACTATTCTTCACCCTATACTCTCAAATTGACAAATGGAAAGAGACACCCCATGTTTGGTCAAGAGGAAAAAATGAAAATAAAAAGAAAATTTTAAAATTTAAATTAAAGGAAAAATAAAAAATGAAATGTTTAAATTTGTGTCTCGTGAAGTCAAATTATTCCTATTATTTTCTTTACACTTTCTATTCAATCAAACAAAAGAAAAAACTTTGTGATCCTATATTTCTCTCTTTATTTTCTTTCCTTCTAGTTTCTTTTCTTCCAAATGGACCATTAAGCTAAGCATGAAAACATTGATCCTCCAATCATATGGTAAGCAAAAATTTGCTTAGCATATCGAAAATGGCCAGGTCTAACATATAAGCTAAAAGAAGTATTTTAATTTTTTAGTTTAGTAAAATTGGTACATTCAGAAGAGATGAAATTAAAATAAAAAAGTACTATAGTACAAGGTTGAAAAGGGGTTTAGATTTTAGTAAGTTGGAAACTTTGACTATTTTAACTAGTCTTTTAACATTAGACAAGGAAAAAAGCAAGTAGTATATTGATAATACTACGTCTCCCTTTGACTATAGCCATTATGAAACAACCATCTCCAATTCCAGTTCTCATGAACTCCATTCATTCATTTTCTTTTCTTTTGTCTTCTGCACATCCATCATCTTCACAAATTTCATTCAAACAACATAGGAATCAATTGATTTGGGGGATGAGCGCGTGAAAAAGAAGAAGAATAAGATGATGGCGAGGAAGAATAAAGGGGTGGCGGTGAAAGATGCCATAAGGGCCATTGGGTTGGGTTACGATCTCACCAACGATTTGAAGCTCAAATCCGGCAAGAACCACTCCATATTGATCGCTATCGATGATGACAACCTTCAAACTATCAAACTCCCTACTTGGATTTCCATCCCTAATGTCCCCAAATCCATCAAATGTGATAAAGGTGACCGCATGAGATTGTGCTACATTGTCCTCTCTTTTCAATAGAGGCAGAATCTTAAATTGCAATGTAGAACTGTAGGAGTAATGAGGTTCAGTTGAATTTGGTTTCAATAACGGTAGCAATGAACTTGCTTGATAGAACTTACTTCTGCTGGTGGCATGGGCTGGCAACATTAGATGATATAGGATGCCTATATTCTTCACCCTATGTTTGGTCGAGAGATCTTATAAGAATAGTTTATGATATGTATATAAGTTGTTTTTGAGCTTATTTTAATAAGTATCTAGTATATCTAGTATAGCTTATAAAAACAAGCTACAACTTGTATGAAAACAATTTAACCCTATTTCTTCTTTGATTATAAACAACTTATGTGCAAAAGGCCATTTGGAAGAGCTTATTTACAACTTATTGAAGTGTATTGTATGCCAAAATTTTGTTTATAACACTTTGGTGTAAATAATTTGATTTTTTATCAACATAATCTACATAGTGGTAACTTTATCCGTGAAAATTTGACTTGAAGTAACACTGTTGAGTGATGCTAGCTTTATGGGTTTATGTGTATGTGTGTGACTGTGTTGGGGGAGACTCATGAGATCCTCAATAAGCTCTAGTAAAAATGTTCACTACTCATGTTAGTGGCCTTACTACGTAGAAATTAGCAAACCTAGTATACAACGATTTAAGATAACGCATGCTACAAATCTATTTGACTCCAATGACATTGTAGATATGAGTTGTCTTCTAGTAAAATTTGATTCTAGATCTGAAATTTTGATGTCGCTTATGAGGCTTGGTATTCCATATATTTAGTTACAGTCTAACAAGTACCAATTGAACTGTGTTTTTGCAAATAAAATAAAATAATCTCTTTTGCCTATATTGATGTTTAGATGTTGTTACTTGCTTGACATAATGCTTATTGGTTTATGTTGCAACTACAAATATGATGATTTATATGTGGACTAGCTAGGTGCCAGTGTGCCAAAAGCATCCAACTATGTAGTTAGAATTAATATAAAAGTAGACAAGTAAAGCATTATTTATTGTTATATGCTATTTTGTTTTATTGCTCACTTGTTTAGTGTATGCGTGCAAATTATATGGAATAATGTGTATGATTGTATAGATATATTATGTTAGCACTTTATTTATATTATTCCATTATATGTTGTGTAAGATGCTTTATATTCTATTTTCAGATTAAGCTAACTACACAAGAAGAGGTTGCACTGGAGCTTCATGCTAGTCTGGTGAATTTAGCATTAGTTTGTGATGCTTATATTGTGCCTTCAATCATTTGTGCCTTGTGCTCATTGCCCTTGTTATTTGTAGGGGGTTCCGGTTTATGTTAACCATGGATTAAGTGTTGATTTTGTCTTGAAAAGTACAAGTTTCGATAGAATGCAAGGAGCTATGAAACCTTTGTTGTGGATGAGACAAGTGTTACTGGGTAAGTTGGCCATTGATTAAGTTTTATGACACTAGCTGGATGCCTTGTATTCCTCCTTTTCTTTTTATGTTATTTTTGTTATTCCTTTGTTTTTTCACCCAAATTGAAGATTGCCATGCTTAGGGTTGTATTTTTATTATCAAACATGACAAGGGACATGGCTGTAGTTCTATTTGTTGTTATTAATTTCAATGTACTAAGGAATGGGCTAGTACAGGGACATTATAATTTGTATTTATTTATTTTTATCTTTTTATGATATGGTTGATGTAGCTCTATGTAGAGATTGTAGGCCTTGGATCTTCTTTATCAATGAAGTCCTTTGCTTCTTGAAGATCAATGATAGCAGAACGGAGAAGGAGAAAAGGTGATTGGAGATGGCACTTCAAGGAGAAGATGAGTCAAGAACAAGCTCACCACCATTAGAAGCCATGGATAAGAGTTTGAAGGTATGAGAAAATGAGTGGAGGGAAAGGGAGAGAGGGGGACACAAAATTTATGCCTCAAATGAAGTCTGAACTTTGAAGTGTAATTTCTCAAATTATCAAAGTTGAAAAAATACACATGCAACACCTCTATTTATAGCCTAAAAAGTGTCACACAAAATTAGAGGGAAATTTGAATTTCTATTCAAATTTCACTAGAATTTGAATTTGTGGAGCCAAATTTGGATCCAAAATTTCACTAATTATGATTAGTGAATTTCAACTATGGTTCAACCCATTAATTCAAGATCAAGTCCAAGATTCTCTATTAAGTGTGCTTAGATGTCATGAGGCATGTAAAACATGAAGGACATGCATTAAGTGTGACTATATGAGGTGACAATGAGGTGTAGCAAGCAAATACTCACCTCCCCCTTAGGCTGGTCCAAAATTTAATTGGATTGGACCTCTCCCAATTCAATTAAATTTCTCTTCCAACACACACATCAAATAGTGCACTTAATGCATGTGAAATTACAAAATTACCCCTAATACAAAAACTAGTCTAAGTGCCCTAAAATACAATGGCTGAAAAATCCTACATTACTAGGGTACCCTCCCTACACTATGGAGCCCTAAATACAAGGCCCAAAAATAATGAAACCCTAATCTAATATGTACAAAGATAAGTGGACTCATACTTAGCCCATGGGCCCAAAATCTACCATAAGGCTCATGAGAACCATAGGATCTTCTCCTGCATCTCTAGTCCAATCTTCTTGGAGTCTTCTATCCAATGTCCTTGGGGGTAGGATTGCATCAATGGTTTTGTTAGATCAACATCTCTTATGATATATGAGCAAGTGTCATGTGTTTTTTGGATGATTTTGGAGCTAACTGTGAGGTTAAAGTTATACTGCAGCATAAACTTGTAAGGGAACATCTCTATAATGGAAATAGCATTGCACTAAGGTTATGCTTGTTTTAACTAATTGAAGAATATTTAAATAATAGAGGTTATGATTTTGTTTGAATTGTGCTCTACATTTTTTTATTTGAAAATTTGACAATTTTTTTAATCAATATTTATGTATATTTACCATCACTTATTGGGTCATGAAGTCGAGTTTCAAATGGTGCATAATGCCCTGTCTCGTCGCTTTGGTGCACCCGGGCTTCTAGAGTTGAATGCATCTCAAGTATGTTGTTGTTTCTTCATATATATGTTTCTTGTTTTAGAGCAAAAACAATTTTGAATATAGGATTACAATCTGTTTAGGTCTGTTACACTGAAATTGCTAGTTTGGTTAAAGGGAAAACAAAATAACCATTTTAAAAAGATTAAAATAAACATCGGTTACAATGACATTCTAAGATAATTCTATGGATTCTATGACAGTTCATATCGAAAACCGTCTTAAAATGTCAAGATTTTAAGACGGTTCTCACTGAAAATGATCTTAAAATCCATAGAATCTAGATGGTTTTCATCGTAAACCGTCTTAGAATGTTATGATTGTAAGACGGTTTTTCATAAAAATGTCTTAAAATATTAACATTTTTTAAACAAAAAAATCTAAGACGGTTTGTTTAGGAACCAATGTAGAAGCTAAAATATTAAGACGATTAAGAAATCATTGTGAAAAATGTTCACTTTCCACAATGACAACTTTAAAGAAGGTTTGTGAATCGTCATCAAATGTTCTACAAAATCGACGTAGAAAACATATTTTCTAGTAGTGAGCCTTAAATATTACATTACTTATTTATTTTATACTATGTGATACATATTATGCTTCATGATCACAAATATTTGTATATTTTTTAAGCATAAATAGATTTACATATAAATTCATTTTTGTATTTTTTAAAATTGATAACTAACGAGGAAACCATCACAAAACATAGTTAGTTCTATGTATTTCCACACCACTAAGTATGTATATCAATTGGGGTAAAATTATTTCAATTTAATCAATAATCTTAAATTCAAGTTTTAAATATACTACTACGTTAAATGCTTGAAAAAAGATCTAATATCTTATAGAGTGATTTTACCTAATTTCAACAACTAGTTTGTTTTAAGTAGAAGATATTTATAGTTGTTTTTGGTTGATCAAGTTCTTAGCCCCTCAAGTATTTTAGCTTCTAATTTTTTGTCTCTCAAATTTTTTATGACAACTTTTAGTCTTCCATTAATTTTTGTCATCACTTTTAGTCCTTTTAAATTTTTTTGCCCATTTTTAATTCCTCATTTATTTTTATTGCTCAAGATTACTCCCAAATATAAAATAAATGAGAGACTAAAGATGACTAAAATATGTATTAATTTTGAGTAATAAAAATAAATAAGGAACTAAAAATGCACAAAAAAATTTAGAGAAACTAAAAATACTGACAAAAATTTAATGAAGAACTCAAAATTGTCCAAAAAAGAATTTGAAGGACTAAAAATTAAAATTTGAAAAATTTGAGAAAATGAAATTTTAATTAAACTTTTTTTTTGTTGATGAGAAGATATTTATAGTTTATATCAAATAAATGAGAAAAATTGTGAATTATTATCATCATCATCATCATCATCATTATTATTATTATTATTATTATTATTATTATTATTATTATTATTATTATTATTGATATAACAGCTACGAGATAAAATCAACTTTAGAGAAGGAATTCTCCCATCACATTTCATCTTCAACTTGAATCAATGACTTTTGTCAAGCAAGCGCTATCATTGTTGGAATTGCTTAATTATGAGGTCTTTGAAGATAGGTTTTTCCTGCTTTTGCTTTTTGTGGGAGGATTGGGGGTGTGGATGAATTGGCAAAAATTATTGACCCCCACAAGAAAATTGTGGGTTTTTTTTTTTTTTTTTAATTTAGGATGATCTTTTTAGGAAGAAAAGAAAAGAAGTTGTTTTTCTGGCTTGCCAACTACGTACGTGTTGCTTCTTAAAGTAAAACAGCAGACATACTTACATATACAGACTGAGAATTCAAATTTAAGTATTGTATGACTTTTCGTATGAATTATATTTTTGACTTTGCTTTTGAATACCTAATGGTCGGCACTTTTCCTGGTAATTAAGTCATGCTATTTCACGAAAACATATACTAAATTCAAAGCAAAAACACTAAAAACAGATCACCACGTTATGCTTAGTCAGAAACTGCTTCAATATATCTTTCAAGAAAACAAGCTTTTATTTAGTGATAGGCTTGATAAAAAAAAATATCATTTATGTTGAAAGGAATGCTAACAGTAATCTTTCTGATACTTTCTCACAGACTCTCTTTGTCATCGATTAAAATTTTTTTAAGTTATCAATTTTGGTTAATTTTAGTTCTCCTTTAATATAAATCAAGATAAAAAATTATTAAATAAGAAGAAAAATCTATCAAAAATTATGATTTCTAATAAATTATAATCAAAGAAAAAATCTTTAAAAAAAGTTAGAAAGAGTATTGCTAGCATTTCTCTTCATGTTGATTCAAATAAAATTAATTAATTTTTTTAAAAGAAAAAATAGGAATAAGAGATGGTGTCTAATCTAAGATTGAACTCGTTCTCGAACTCATATAGTGTTTATCTTATACCGCAAGAGATAAGTAGGATTTAACCCTCTGACTTGTCATTTTTAATACTTTGATCTGTCATTGTAATACTTTCTGTTGCTTCATTCAACCAACTCCTTAAAAATTATATAAAATTGATTTTAATTCATTTAGATATTAAAAAATATTTAAACCAGATTATGGTTCATTAGTTCATATAATAGAATGGTTATATAACAATTTATCTTCTCCTATTTTCAGATTAAATGAACTATCTAATTACATTTTGCATCAAAACTATAACAATGTCCTTTCCTTCTTTTTTCTTGATTCCTCCTTTTGTCAGTATCTGCTGCCTCCTTTATAATGCAGCACAAGTGGAAGGTAGAAGAAATAGTGAATTTGAATTTCAGGAAGCTTCGCAGTTAAGATTCGCTCAAATATTATGCATTTCACAATTAGTTTGAAGAAAGAAATTATATTCATAGCATAACTTTTTTTTATACAAAGAATAAATATAGGAAAAACAAGTCAACAGAAACACGAGACAAGAAAAATTAAATGAAAAAACGAAAATAAAAATATTATACGTAAACTAGTAATATATCTTTGTTATTCATAATATAATTTTTTTTAAAATGCTACTATACAATTACAACAACGCTGACTTTTCGAATCACAGAAAGAAATAGTACTATTTTATTTCATTTCAAAATCTAATTTTACCTAACTTAGATTTTTGTAAAAATCGAAGTTAATTTAATCAAACGGAATTAGTGATTGGAATAATGGAGAAACAAAACTAAAAGTAGAAAATTAGAAGGGAGAGAGAGCACAGAGGTGTTGGAGCAAGTAAAGTTTTTCACTCACATTATCCACTCACTCACTCTATTGGAAGGAAGAAAAAATAGTGAATGAAATTAGTGTGAATCACTCAATTCTTCTTCCATAGCTGCTCTTCAATGTGAACTTTGTGAGACTTCATCATGACTCATTGGTTCTAATTCAGCAAGTAGAGCAAAGTACACAAAATCTCCTTCTACAGTGATTGCTATATCAGGATACAATTCATTCTCTCTAAGTATTTGTGGTACTTGTCTCTCTCTTTGTGACCTTCTAAGTTGCTCTCCACATGATGGTACATCCTCTCACTTTGTTTGTCTTCAAGGTTCACAATCACCTTTCTTTCACCATTGTCAACAACATTTATTTCCCAATTCCAGCCCTTTGTTTCATCTATCAAGACATCTCTGCTAATCACAACCTTCCTCATTCTAGGATCATACAGCTTGTAGGCATCAGTTGGGTGATATCCAATAAGTATCATTGGTTCAACCTTGTCATCAAGTTTCTTTCTGTTCTGCTCAGGCACATGCCTAAAACACAGTGAACCAAATATTCTGAAATGACTCACACTAGGCTTCTTTTCTGACCATGCTTCTTTAGGTATGTATCCCTACAATCTCTTAGTGGGACACCTGTTCAGAATATACACAACAGTAGAAGTTGCCTCTCCCTAAAAATAATGAGGCATTCCCTTCCCTTTCATCATGCTTCTGGCCATGTTCAGAATGGTTCCGTTTCTTCTCTCAGCAACACCATTATGCTGAGGTGTATAGGGAGATGTCACTTCATGAATTATCCCCTCTTCATCACAAAATACTTGAAATTCATGTGAGTTATACTCACCACCTCCATCTGTTCTAAGCACTTTGATCACCTCATCACTTTGCTTTTCACTCAACAACTTAAACTTCTTTAAAATGTTAAACACTTCACTTTTCTGCTTAATGACATAAATCCACATTTTTCTAGTAAATTCATCAATAAATGACACAAAGTAATTGTTACCTCCTAGGGATTTCACTTCAAAAGGACCACGCACATCAGAATAGATTACTTCAAGCTTTCTTTTGGATCTAATTGGAATTTCTGACTTGAAAGAATTCCTTGGTTGCTTTGACACACAACACTCAACACATAATTGTTTTGGTATCTCAATTTGGGGAAGGCCATGAACCATTTTCTTACTTTTCAATTTACTTAAACTCCTGAAGTTTAGATGACCAAACCTATGATGCCACATCCAGCTTTCATCACTTATAGAAGCAGCCAAGCATTGAAATTCTGCAATCTGAATTCCAATCTTGAATGTTCTGTTTCTTGACAAAGGGGCCTTTAGAATCAACCTCTTATTGCTATCAAATATCTTCATTTGACTGTTCTCCATCTACATTGAGTAGCCCTTTTCTAGCAACTGTCACAAACTCAGCATATTATTCTTCATATTGGGAACATACAACACATCATTGATAAATGAGTGTTGTCCATCCTTCCTCTGAATCATCACCTTTCCAATGCCTTCTGCAGTTACAGAGTTGTTATCTGCAAACTTGATCTTGCTCTTCACCTTATCATCAATGTTTACAAACCACTCTCTATGTCCAGTCATGTGATTGGAACAACCTGTGTCAAGATACCACAAATTAACATTGTCTTCTTCTGAGTTTGTTGTTGTCATTAGTAACACTTTATCAGAGTCAGAATCCTCATCCTGTGCCAATTGAGCCTCATTTGCATTTCTTGGAACACTTTTACTTCTGCATTCATCTGCAAAATGTTCCCATTTCTAACAATTATAACGCTGAATCCCTTTCTTGTTGAATTTCTTCTTGCCCACTTTGTGATTCCCTCCACTTTTCTTGTCAGTTTCTTCATTCTGGTTATGATTTCCAGAGCTGCTGGAGCCCTCACCAGACCCCTTTCACTTATTGTTCTTCCACTTTCCCTTTCCCTTCTTATTCTTGCCACAATCACAGTTGTTCCCTTTGGTTGTTTGGGCTTGCATAGCTTGCTCAACTGATCTTTGTGAATTTCTTTCATTGAGCCTCATCTCTTGAGCTTCAAGTATTCCTTGCAGTTCTTCAATCTTCATTTCTTCAAGATTCTGGCCTTGCTCAACTGCCACCACTATATGATCGAATCTTGGTGTCAAGGTTCTTAATACCTTGTCAATGATCCCTAAGTCTGATTGCTTGTCACCATAAGCATTCATTTGATTTGTAATTGCCAAGATTCAAGAAAAGAACTCACCAATGCTTTCTTAATCACTCATTTGTAGAAGTTCATACTGCCTTCTCAAGGTCTGCAACTTCACCTTCTTGAGTTTGCTATCCCCTGCATAGGATTTCTCTAGAGTATCCCGTGCCTTCTTTGCAGTATCAGCAGATCTAATTTTCTGAAAATTATTGCATCTACACACTGATGAATAATGAATAATGCCTTTGCATCTCTTTTCATCAAATCACGGTGAGCCACCTTCTGTGCATCAGTTGGGTTCCTGTCAAGTTCTTGAACCCCTTCTTGCACCACTTCTGTCACATCTTGAAATCGAAAGATTACCTTCATCTGAGCACACCAATCATCATAGTTCTTGCCTTTGAGAACAGACATAGATGCTGGAAAATTTCCATTCGAGGAAGCCATCTCAATTTCGTTATCCAAGGATCTTGAACCTTTGCTCTGAATACCAGTTTGTTGGAGCAAGTAAAATTCTTCACTCACACTCACACTATGTACTCACTCACTCTATGTTATAGAATAAGAGAAGATAAAAGAATTAATTGAAAAAATAGAAGAAACTTAGAATTATGAATTAAAACTTCTGCACTCTCATACATCTCATCTATGATCACTATTATTTTTATACACACTGCACATTTAGCTATAACAACCTTCATAGTTGTCAAACTATTTAACTCCTAACTTCTAACTAACTAACTGAATTACAATATACATCAACAAGAGGGAGGGAATGAAGGAAGAGAGGGGAGATCGAGATAAATTTTAAAAAGTTATTTTATTTTTAGAAATAGTTTTATGGATAGATTAGTAAGGAGATATTTTATGTCTACTTTTGCTTGCGCTAAATTTTTCTTCACATTTCATTTTCTTTTAATTTTTATACTCATCTTTCTAATTCTTATTAATTAAACTACAAACAATGACCAACTGCGTTAGACAATTTCAAAATAATTTATGGTTCATAATAATTTTATCAGATTAAAATAATCTCATTACAGTAAAACTGCGTTAAACAATTTCAAAATAATTTATGGTTCATAATAATTAACTTTGTTGTGATACCGATCGATAGAGTAAGTAGTAGCATCATATGTACGAAAATCTTTGGTACAATTTTTTCAGTTTTGTCTGCCCTCGGTCACAGTTAGGTTAACTATAGTTAGACCAACTAATTTACAATTCACATTCAAGAAATCCTCATCTAAATTAAATATCTCCTCAACCTTATCTAAATTCCCACTTCCCTCTTTATCATTAGCTCATGCAATGTGAATTATACCAATTCATATATGTGATAATCTGTAGTTATAACTACTAATTAAAATATTAATGGTCGTGGATTATGAAGTTATTAAAATATTAATTTTTATTTTCTAATTAATAATTATATACATATATTTTATACTTTAAATTGTTCTTTCTTAAGAAAAACTAAATCGTACACACATTTTCCTTTTATAACTATACATTTACGTACTACGGGTGTATATTAAACACAGTTACGTGACAAAGTTGAAGATATTATAATTCACCGATTTTAAATCTCCCACTTGGAGATTGTTATTTCACAAGGTCATTATCCATTTTCTCTAATTTCTATATATATAAAAAATGACAAAGTTGAAGATATTATAATTCACCAATTTTAAATCTCCCACTTAGAGATTGTTATTTCACAAGGTCATTATCCATTTTCTCTAATTTATATATATATAAAAAATACTTATCTTCTAGAAATGAATTCTTATAATAATATGCTGCCCAGCCCCTGTCATTTTTAATGGTGCATTTGTAGAAAATGCTTCTCATGTCATGCACGATGCATCGGATATAGATCATATGTAAAGTATATAAATTGTAATAAATAGCAGTTAAGCAAAAGCGTCAATATATCCGTTAATTAAACTAAATGAAGTTTCTAATGCTTACAAATATAAGATAAATATATAGTTAATTGTGTACGAATAACAATTTTTGTTTTTCATATATACAAACATTTCATTTACATACATACACATATATATACCCGAATGTCATTCCATGTCCTCACTCTTTCTTACTTTATTCATTACTAATCTACAATATTGATTTTTTTAAGCATCCATGGATCTCAAATAATGCGATATAATTTATATGAAGTATATGAAACTTATTTTGTACCTTTTTTTATTAAAAATATTTATTTTGTTAGGATATGGAACCTGGTTATGCTTTTTTCTATGGAAGGATATGATAGAAATATATGATAGAAATGATGAGAGTAGAAAGAGGATAAGTTTTCAGAAAATTGATACTTAACTTGAATTGTGCTTATTAACTTCTTGACTTACCTTACATGGTTTGCTACAACTTATACCTTTATATAGGTTACATAAGTGATTTTTACACACTTCTATATTACTTAGTCCTAGAGTCTTCTAAACTCATCTATCATCTACCATCCATCTCTATAATATTCTAGGTGCTTCTATGACTTTAGCTAATAAGATATTTTTCTATATCCATTAAGAAGTTTCTAGAGACTACAACATATCTATAAGTATAAAACTCTCTAGATAATGGACCACCAATTATACATCTATACTTTTCTAGATTAATCTTCAACATATTTTTCATTTGTAATGTAAATTTTTATAATATAATTTAGTTATGCATTATATACAATTAACATGTCACAAGATCATGCATAAATATAAACAGTTTTTAATTTTATAAGAATATATGCTTTTGCATACACTTTGTTATATTTTATACTAGCTTTGAGAAAAATAAATAAAGAGAAATAATACTTATTATTATCTTTCTTTTATAAATATTTACATTTTTCTCATTTTGATAAACTCTTAAATTACATTGTCTTTCTTCATATTTAAAAAAAAAAATCTTTTAATCCTTAAAATACTAATATATGTTATATTTAGTTTTTTTAATGTGGACAGATCTTTCATAATAGCTTATCTTCTTACGTAAATACCGAATTTTAAACTACTATTATCAACTTTGGGTATGATATTCCAAAGCAACTGAAAGTGACATTAAAAGTTATACAAAGAAAAAAAATCATGAAAGTATTTTTTTTATAACTATTCACCATAGGTATATATAAAGAAACGTCTATTAGAGTATAATATTTTTTTACCTTTTAAAAGACAATATTGTATAGTTTTTGAAAACTTAAAAAAGTATACAATTTAAACATTTCTTTGAAAAGGATATTTTAATTTATCCTTTATTATGTAACTTAGAAATATGTTATAAAAATGAAATTATAGACTTAAGAAAAAAAAAACATTAGAAGCTTCATTTATGAAACGAAAGATTAAGCTCGTCATAAAAATCATTTATAAATCCTCTTCTCTATTGTTTAATAGTAGTTGCAATGGTTGTCAAAATTAAATTATAATATTAGATATGTACTATAATAGATTTTTTCATATAAAAAAATTTTGTAAATTAAAATTGAAAGTTGGTATATTTTTTCTAATTAATTTTTCCTTTTTTATTTCAAAAAATTAATTTGAGTACAAAATCACATTGCTACAACTAATTTCAAATACTTTTAAATAATTTAAATGAAATATTTTTCACCTAATATATTTAAACAAAAATTGTTTTACATAATTAAATTATATTTATAATTAATTATTGAGTAATCTATTTTTCATGACTAATCAAACACATGTTAATATAAAACAATTTAGAATTTAGAATTTATCTGGGATTTAATTAACTATTTGAAATCCACCAAGAAAAATAATAGGATGGTCGAAATCACATTAAATTAAAAATACCCATGAAGGGGGCCACTATACAACCAAACGTTTAAGAGTGGAGATTAATCTTGTATCTAGGATAAGGAACATTCCAATAAAAAGGTAGTAAAGAGAAAAAAAGAAAAGAAATGCTAATAAGTGTTTTAAAGATAGTATTGATTAGAAAATTAAAATTAAAGTTCCTTTTATAAATAATATACTATTCAATATTATTAATACATCTAATCTTAACTTTTAATAAAAAATATTTATTTATTTTTTAATAATCATTTTATTGATATGAAATATCCACCAATAACATATTTATTTTTGCATTAGTGTTCACTTTTATATCCCTCCACCAAAACGCATGAATTGTCACTCATACCATAATAAATAAATCTGACATGATTTTATGATTATAAGTGATTATTGGGCCCCAGTTGAAATACATATTTCTTTTGAATATATATATATATATATATATATAACTAATTTCACAATCATTAAGAAAATTAATTGTCATCATATAAATTTTTTAATCTCAAGTAAAAAATAAGACTATTTTTAAAATTTTCTTAAAAATAAGATTAGAATTAAATGAAAGATATTTTATAAATGGTGGTATTAAATAAGGCAAAATAAATTGAATTTACTTATATTTAAATTCAAAATATAATAATATTTTTTATATATGAATTTAGAGGAAGTATTAATTTTATTTTTGTTGATAATTAGCATCTATCGTCATCACCTTTAGAAGGTCTTTCTCTTAATATGTTTTTTCATTAATAAAACTTAAATATGAGATATTATTTAAATATTCAGAATCAATTTCACTCAAACTTACGTGTGTTTAGATCTGTTTAGATCTCTGGTGAATTTATTGCAGCACACCATTGGAGACAGAAACAACGAAAGATGATGCTTCCTCCATACTGAAGTTGTGCCCATACAAACAATGGCATTGATAATCCAAACCCAACTTTAGAGCATGTTTAATTTCTAGTTCAACTTATTGTGCACAAATTTTGAAATTAAATCTAATGGTTCACCACAAAATGTACTGAACCCAAAAGGAAGAATAAAAATGTTTTCATAAACTTCATTTTAACACATACATTCGTTTGTAATAGATACCCAAATACATACACTTACCTTTTGTTTTTTCTTATTAAATTGTAATCAATATTTTAAGTTTAAGACACATTAAAATAGTTTTAAAAAATTCTACACGTGTCAACCTACCAAGTTTGGCATCCAGCTGGCGCGTTTCTTTTGTACTCTCGAACAAGAAACCCCACTAGTCTAACCGTACAACCACTCACACAATATCCCTTCCCGTCTTTCACTCTCCAAGCCCAAGTACTCGCGAAACTTTGACTAGGGAATATCACGGGAAATTCGAGGAACGCCGTTATTTTTTGTTACCGGCAATCGCAAGTAACTAACCCACTTAAGTAAGTAAGTGGCTACCGGTATTTTGTGGGACATCCCCCTCCGCACTCCTAGCGAGCAGGTCATGGGTTTACTTAAACACCGAGTTTACCGGACGTTGCCGGTTAATTATTTAATTAACTACATTTTTAATCCTCTTGTTCCCTTCCAACGCCTCCACAAGGTGGCTTCCAAATCGTTTCGCCGTTCTTCTTGCACGACAAGGGCGAATTTTGCATTTTGCAGCACTCCCTAAAACAAACGCAAACCAAAAGAGAGATTTTTAAAATTTCAAAACCTAAAATATTTATGCGTAATAACTTATTTATTTATTTTTCTTTTGGTGAGAAAATTGAAAAAACGTTTGATATTTTGACACATCGGTGTGTGGGACTCTGGTGAAACAAAATAATGAATTTTGGGCTGGCCAATCCTATACGAGACAAAGGGATAATGGGGATATAGGTTTGTCTTTATTCCACATTATTTGATCTTATGCCCCTCTTTAAGATATGGACTACCAATCTACTACTACTAATTAAGCACTTTGACAAACAACCGCAAAGCATTTCAAAGTGACTCCATAAGCATTCCTTTTATGTTGCACATGGATTCCATTCAATCTATCCATCTATCTTTAAAAAGCGGTGATGGTATTCACTCACTCATGTTCAAATAATATGCCAAGTCATTTCCAATTGAAATTGTGTTTTTATGCCATCTCAATTCACGTTTCTTTTTTATTTCCCCCTTCCCCTTTATTATTATTACTTTTATAATTATTTTTATAACAAGCCAAATCAAAGTCCTCGAAACTATCAAAGGAAGTTTACCTTTTTTTTATAAACATAATTTATGAATATTATAATTTTTTTTAAATTATTTTTGATTTCTACGAATAATTTTTTTTTTATCATAGGTGACTTAGTTTATTATATGACCATAAATGCATGGAAGTTGTAATATAGTATGCTTTGTCATGATATATTAAATATAAATGTTTAGATATACAGAAAAAAAGGTAAAAACAAAAAGTGACACAAAAGGGCTACACATTCCCAATTATACCCTCCATGGTTTACATTTATTTACTCCCTTGTCCCTAGCCTCAAGCAAACCCAGCTTGACATGTGCCTCTATATATACCACTTTCTCTCATCTTTTCAACTCACGCCCAACACAACACACCATCTTCTAGCTCCTTTCTAACGAGTTTCTATTACTATTGGAGTCATTGTTTTCTTCTCTCTCTCTCTCTCTCTCTTACACACCAAACTCCTGTTGTTGTTTTCTCCTTCCCAAAACACATACACACACCAACAAGGTTGTTGTTAGCCATCACTAACATCACCACAACCATGCCTGAGGCACCGAGAGACTACAACCTTTTTGAGCAAAACAAGAAAACTCTCGAGTTCATTGAGGATGTCACTGCCAACGCAGACCAAGTTCAGAAGAGGGTCCTCTCCGAAATCCTCTCCAACAATGCAAACGTTGAGTACCTCAAGAGACACGACCTCCACGGCCAAACCGACCGCGAAACCTTCAAGAAACTCTTGCCTGTCATAACCTACGAGGACATCCAACCCGATATCAACCGCATCGCCAATGGCGACACTTCTCCAATCCTTTGCTCCAAACCCATTTCAGAATTCCTCACTAGGTATATATGCACACATATACATAATACTTCTCTTTTTTTGCCTAGTTCCCACTTTTTTTTTTCTTTCTCGTAAAACAAAGTTTGAACCTAACACTTCACACCCGATCCTAATAGATTGGCCTAATTTAACTTTTTTTTTTATGTATATAATGACGACAAAGAAGTTTGAACTTAAAGACGTGATAAATCACCCTAATGGGGTGGTCTAGTTCTAACTTAACTCAAGAAAACAAAATAAAATCAAAAGATTATTTTTTTTAACATGGGCTTGTTTTTCATGTCCTTTTTTGTTTCTTTGTGCATATAGCATAGTGAGATATTCATGGGTTGTTTGTTTTTGTTTTTTTTTATCGGCATAAATGCTAGTCTTTATTTTGATTAAAATGTTAAGAGAATTGATTCAATCTCCCAATCTTTTTTTTTTCTTTCAATTATCAAATCAATGTTATAATCCCATTTTTTTTTTCTAATTTGGTGTTCATTTTTGTGTGTGTGGGGCTAGTTCTGGGACATCAGGAGGTGAGAGGAAGCTGATGCCAACAATTGAAGAAGAGCTAGGGAGAAGGAGTTTGCTCTACAGCCTCTTGATGCCAGTGATGTCCCAGTTCGTCCCCGGTTTAGAAAAGGGCAAAGGAATGTACCTAATGTTCATAAAATCCGAGGCCAAAACGCCCGGTGGAATCGTGGCGCGTCCAGTTCTCACCAGCTACTACAAAAGCTCCTACTTCAAAGACAGACCTTATGATCCCTACACCAACTACACCAGCCCAAACGAGACTGTCCTCTGCCCGGACTCTTACCAGAGCATGTACTCCCAGCTCCTCTGTGGCCTCTGCCAACACAAGGAGGTCCTCCGCGTCGGCGCGGTCTTCGCCTCCGGCTTCATCAGGGCCATCCGCTTCCTTGAGAAGCACTGGCCCCTCCTTTGCCACGACATTCGAACCGGCACCATTAACAACACAATCACGGACCTCTCGGTCCGCGACGCTGTGATGAAGATCCTCAAGCCCGACCCGAGGCTTGGGGATCTCATCCAGAGCGAGTGTGGCAAGAGCTCCTGGCAGGGCATCATCACCAGGCTGTGGCCCAACACTAAGTATGTGGATGTGATTGTGACTGGGACAATGTCACAGTACATCCCCACGTTGGACTACTATAGCAATGGGCTACCACTTGTGTGCACCATGTATGCGTCTAGTGAGTGCTACTTTGGTGTCAACCTTAACCCTCTTTGCAAGCCCAGCGAGGTCTCTTACACCCTCATTCCCACCATGTGCTACTACGAGTTCTTGCCTGTTAATAGAAGCAACGGGGTGTCTCATGACTCTCTCCACACCCCCAGATCCCTCAATGAGAAGGAACAGCAGGAGCTGGTTGAGCTTGTTGATGTCAAACTTGGCCAAGAATATGAACTTGTTGTCACAACTTATGCTGGTGAGAATAATCAAAAACACCCTTTTGTTATTGTCACATTTATCTTAATATTATCTAAGGTTTTAAATTGCGGTCTCAATTTTAGCTTCATGACGATCCTTAACATTATCTAAGGTTTTAAATTGCGGTCGCGGTTTTGTTTCATTACCATCCTTAACATTATTCAAGGTTTTAAATTGTGGTTGTTGTTTTGTTACCATGTGATCACAATTACGGTAGCAGATACTCCAAAATCCTTGACTTTACTGCTAAAACTGTGATTATTTTTTAAAACCATGTTTTTTTTTTTTTTTATCTTAAGATACCACAAAATTGGACATGGGTTTGGTGATTGACAATTGGCAATTTTTTATTTTTTGCTTTTTGTGTGCTCAGGATTGTATCGTTACAGAGTTGGTGATGTGCTGAGGGTGGCTGGATTCAAGAACAAGGCACCCCAATTCAACTTTGTGTGCAGAAAGAACGTGGTGTTGAGCATAGACTCGGACAAGACCGACGAGGTGGAGCTTCAGAACGCAATGAAGAATGCTGTGACACACTTGGTGCCCTTTGACGCATCGGTGTCTGAGTACACAAGTTATGCAGACACCACAACAATTCCTGGCCACTATGTCTTGTACTGGGAGCTCAGCCTCAAAGGCTCAACCCCAATTCCACCCTGTGTGTTTGAGGATTGTTGCTTAGCCATAGAGGAATCACTCAACAGCGTGTATCGTCAAGGCCGCGTCTCCGACAAATCGATCGGGCCCCTTGAGATCAAGATTGTGGAACAGGGGACTTTTGACAAGCTCATGGACTATGCCATAAGCCTAGGGGCTTCAATAAATCAGTACAAGACTCCAAGGTGTGTTAAGTTTGCACCTGTGGTGGAGCTCTTGAACTCAAGGGTGGTGGAGAAGTATTTTAGTCCCAAATGTCCAAAATGGGTTCCGGGCCACAAGCAGTGGATCAACCAGAACTGATTAAAGAATCTAAAGGTGGACATTATTATGTGGTTGGTAGCTTTTCATGGTGGTTCACGTGAACTGTTTTTTGTGGACATGTTAGGAGGGCGGGGGGTGGGGGTGAGGAAGGGAGGGGATTTTAATTACTCTTTTTTTGCCTTCTTTTAGGTTAATTCTATGTTTAAAAAGACTTTGATTTTAGTCCCTTGTTTTTAACTTGCATAGTGAACTGAACCTAGCCACTGTAAAAAGCAATTCCTGTTTGAAAGAAAGAAAGCTGTTGTTGTCTAATGCCTTTCTCTTGTCTCTTTTTATTAATCCACTAAATTAGTTTCCCCTTTTTTCTCCATTTTTTGTTTTTATTTTTGTCTTCTCAACTTTATTATGGACCCTATGATCATAATTCACAAGAATTGGCCTAATAGTGAGGAGTTTGAGTGGTTTGTAGGAAATTTTGGTTTGAACTTTATAATTGACATTATACACAAATAAAAAGACCCTATAGTCATAATTCACAAGAATTATATTAATAGTGAGAAATTTGAGTAGGTTTGTATGAGATCTTGGTTTGAAGTCCATTATTAACATTGTACACAAATAACAGGACCCTATGATAATTATATAGTTTCGGTTGGAATTTGTTTCTTAATTGCAGCCAGCAATCATGCATGTTCACTTATGTGTGATGGGGCTTATTTCGTATAACAGCAAACAAGAAAGCCATCACTTCTGAACTCCTTTCTTTTTCTATAGTTTTCAGGAAAAAGCATGCCTACTTTTTCTCCTCGCCAATTCCACTATTTATGTTTGTCCAACTAACGAATCATAGTGAAATTAATTAAACATTAAAAAGATAATAAAAAATAAAAGAAAAAGTGTTATCCTGTTAGGGTGAGTGAGCAGGGCTATTCTATTCTGCAAAAGAAAGCTTTGCAATTTGATTAAGACTTGTCTGATGCGAATTTTGTCCATGATTTTTTGAAATTAGTGGAAGGGGGAAGAAGAAAAGGTAAGGGATAAATCTAGTGTTTTTTTTTTTTTTTTTAAAAATGTTGATAAGCTCCTCTCGTGATGGCAAGTAATGAGTCCAAATTCTCTTTCTGAAGGAGTCTATTTTAACAAATAGTTGTTTGTGTCAGATTCTGTCACTAAGTCAAGGAGCTAAAAACCATGTGTGGGTATTAAATCAACAGGAGGTGGCTTCTGTTCAAGGTTCAAACATATTATTTCTTCAGCAATTCCAAAACAAAACAACTTTGCGTGCTAGTGAAAAAATTCCTATTTCCTAGTGACTATTTGCTGGCGGTGGTACCACATAACACTACTAATTCTATGATCATATCGTACCCTTTGGCCCCTTTTATTATATGATCACAGTGCCCCCACTGTGAACCAACCAAAAGACCAACTCAATCAGTTTTTCAGGCCATTCAACACTGGAAAATCCCAGGACTAGTCAAAGTTGCTCTTGCTCAATGCCAAGAATTTTTTGGAGGCAAGTGAGTAAGGGAAGATAAGGGAGATTCAGTGCAATCAGAGTGTTGTTCCCTGTGTGCTATATATATTCCTTGAAAACAAACGAAAAAACTGTTCTTTTGTTTTTTTTTTGAAGGGGAATATAAAACAATTTCTGAAGGGGGTGTCGGACAAAAAATTATGAAATTCAGACAACCCAGAAGAAAGAGACAAACATTTTTTTCAGAGACATATTGTGTTTTGCTCAGAGTGATACTAATAATGCTGCAAAGGCCTTAACAGTGTGACATAGGAGATAAGGTTTCGTACCACATTTTCAGCTTGTTTTTCCTAATTAGAGTAAGCATCAAATTTTACTCATGCGTTAGTCCTCTACGGTTTTCCATTTTTGTTCTGTATGTTCATTCCAAAGAAATTTCAACGGTAGGTAGGTGCTGCAATAATCTTTCATCAAAATATTATGTATGGTCAAGTCACGATAATTTAAGTTTTAGCGTTCATTATTGCATTGGACAGTTGTAACTTTCTTTTTTCTTGCCTTGGCATTATGAAAACTTGTTTTGCTGTTAGAACTTGTCAATTCTGTTTTTTAAAGTGCCACAGTGAAAAAAAAGAGGTCGAGGAATAGTTTTCGTGTCAATCGAGATTAGACTTTTCTTGTGTTAGCTTCAAGAATTTAGATGAATTAATTATTATTTTTATCCATAAACTAATTTGAGGTGGAATAAACTTTTATATTATTATAATAAGTAAATTATTATAATGTAGTTAAATTTGAAGTCAAATATAACAAAACTGTTATATTAAAAAATCACGAAAGTTTGATAATTTAAAAACTATTAAGTCCCTTAAGCATAATTTTTCTTCTTTTAAAATAAAATAATTACAAATTTGATCATATGTTGGGATAAATTGTAACAGTAATGTAATAATTAGAAAGCATAATTAAAATGTTATCTTAGACATTACCAAAAAAAAAAAATTATCTTAGGATAACAAATATCAAGAAAACCATTTGGAATTAACTTAAAAATGATAGATATTTGTACTTGATTATACCGCAAAAATGATTTATGTTTTCCTGATTTAATTATCAACAGACGGATGTACTTCGGGGCCTAATATGATTTGAAGATTTGATGTTTTGGAATATTTTGCAATAATTGTCCCCATTCGGCAATTAGCATTTGTCTTAGTGTTTTTCAAGTACTACTAGTTTGGCTTAGAGTGATGTTGAAATGACTCCAATTAATGTGTTGTTCTTGTTCATAGTAAAGAATCCCCCTGCCACTCATGTAACTAGATAGACATTGTTAGAATCTTTTTTAATTTTTACATAATAAAAATAAAAATGATAAGCCATTTGCACTAAGCTTTTCATACGCAAGACAACGAATGCCATTGTTAGATGCAATAACGTGATAAAAATCTGGTGAGGACCACCGACATCGACAATGGCTTATATATCCCCACATTCAGTACTTATTTCCCTCTTCTTGTTTTCTTTTGCTAAATATGCTTAAATGCATTATTAATGGACTCTCTCAAGAATCAAGATGTTAGCTTGAAACTTACAAAATAATACAAGAATTAGAATATACTTTGCACCGAAGGACGTTTTGTCACTTTTGTGACTGGTATTAACCTTTAGAGATCCAATTCTAAGAAAGAGACGTTTGCATGATGCAATCCAATTATAATCTAATCAATCTCATGTAACTGTTTTCTTTCATTCTTTTTAGTCCTTTTCTATCTCACATGCTATGTTGCCTTAAGGGTAAATTATGCCATTTCACTCTCAAGTACCCGTAATTGAAGCTATTGATTATTTGCAGTTGTTATTGGTTATTTTCCTAAAAGAAGTTGAAAGTTTTTTTTAAGATTAAATTACTTTTTTACCATTCATATCTATCTTTTTTAATTAAAAATAGTTTTTTTTTATAATTTACATTTTCATTCTCTTTTAGTCTTTATAGTTTAAAAGTGATCTTTTTAATTTTTATAGTTTGTATTTTAATTATCTTCTAGTTCTTATTGCAAAAAACATATATAAAAATAATTAGTTATAAATTATCAACTATTTTTTATTACAAATTATCTTGCAATAAATTTAGTTACGAATTACTTGCTAATATTTTTATAATTAATTATAATTGATAATATTACTCATATTTTGATGGTAAGGACTAAAAAGAAATTAAAATATAAAATATAGAGACTAAAAAGACCACTTTTAAATTATAGGGACTAAAAGAAAATTAAAATACAAATGATAAAGACTAAAAAAACTAATTTCAAACTACATGGACTAAAAGAGAATTAAATGTAAATTATAAGGACTAAAAAAGAATTAAGACGTAAACTATAGGAACTAAAAATCACTTCCAAACAATCGGAAATAAAAAAGTATGAATCGAGAAACAATAAAGACCAAATAAGTAATCAAACTTTTTTTTTTATCATAAACAAGTTGAAAGTTTAGTTGGAAATCAAAAAATTAAAAGTTGAAAAGATATTATTGAAAGTTATTAAATTATTTGGTTGAATTATAAGTGTCAGTAGTAGTTGATAAATGTATAAAAATATATAGTATATGATATTTTTATAAATATTATTTTTATTTAATGATAAAAATATTTTGATTAATTATAATTTTATATTTTTGTAATCAATTTTTTTAATACTTGCAGTATTTTATTTAGAGATCAATTATTCTAATTACATTTTTTAGTTTTAATTATTATATTTTTTATAATATGTATTCTATTATTAATCTTAATTATTTTCAACTAAGTTTAAAATAAAATAAATTAACATTTATTTGAGTAGACGTCATACTTTATTATATTCATCAGTGTAATAGTTAAAATATTGTGAAGTTGTTACCTGTACGTTATGTAAAATTTTCTAAGTATTAGAAAGAGTTGTGTTCCATGGAAAGCATTTTCGACAAGAACGAAGTGTGATATGAAAAATTAGTGAAAAATTATATTTAAGAGCATTGAAGAGTAACTATCTATCAAAATGTTTTTTCGATAATGGTTTATTGAAAATAGCCAAAAGAGATTCCGCTAAGTATTTCTATGAGAGACTCTTTCGACAACTCTTTTCAATAGAAGTTAGTTTCGGTGATTAATTACACATGTGTAGTGAGAATCACCAGAAGGAAATTCGAATTCAAAATCAAAAGAGTAGTAGTAGCGATTATTTCGTAGACAATCAAGCAGAAATAAGTGGCATCATGTAGTTAGAAAATCATTGTATACGTCGAAATCATATAATTTCATCATTGATTCTAGAAATTAATAAATAGGACTTTTGATAATTATTTTTCTTTTTTTAGATTGAATTACTATCACTTCAATCCTCATATACAGTTTACATTGCACATACATAATCATTATCGATTTAGAGATCACACTGTGTATTGTCACACTTTCTTCTACACTTTCTAACAATTTACTCTTTTCAATCTCTATTTTTTTTTAAACCTTATTTTTTTCAATCTCACTTTCTTATCTTGCTTTAAAACAAAATACTGTAAACTACCATGATGAATATTATTATTGAAATTATGATTACTATTTTTGTTAATATATAAATAATTCTCTTAATTGAAAATTATAATTGCTTGTTAGATAAAAAAAGAACTTACAAATGTAAATATGATTTCTATGCCATGATAAAAAAACTTATTTGTTAATATAATCTAGCATGAAAAATAAAAATAAAAAATAGCAAAAATAAAATAAACCTATCATCTATCATTTTCAACATCTTAAAGTTAACGCTAAAATAATAAAATAAATATTGTAAATAATGTAATGGGTAAAATAAACATGTTAATAAAAAAGATAATAAGAATATTTCATAAATATTTTCCTAAATTGAAATTTTGGATCCCATTGAGTCATAAAACCAATCAAAGCCGTTAAATATTTTGATTAATGCAAATAAATATTAAGTTTTAAGTATTGCATCTTATAGCAAACAAGCAGATGTAGGGTTGTGTCTGTGCCATACTCCTTTAGATAATAACCAACAAATGTTTAGTTTGTGGAATTTATGATCACGATTAATGCTTCTATGTATTTGATTCTTTATGTAGAGAATGTTTTCATTCTTCATAGGATCTATCATAGAACAAAGAGAAAGAGAGAGGTCAAATGATAAAGTTACTTACACCATCAAAAGACATGCATAAAGCAAGTTACAGTGTACTAGACTGCACACAAGCGCTTTGACTTCCGATGTGAAGATTTTGGAGTACCCTCAAGGAAGATAAACAAAGTGCTTTGTAAAATTTTTTGACAAGTTGGTGACATGTATCAAATGCAACACTTATTGCCTCAACGAATTCTTCACCAACAAGCGCAGATGAAGCATGGAGAATAAGGCTGTTTAGAGACAGCAATTACTTCTCACTCAGGTCTATATAAAGCCAAAGTTTTGAAGTGATGAAGTTAAAGACATGAATGTCAAAATATTCTTAATCATTCAAAATCCTTGTAAAAGCCTTCTAAAAGATATTTCAAGCTCTCCGAACACCTTGTAAATTTTAAGAGTTATTTACCATGAGCTTCCCTTATACATCTATCTGTTAGAAATTAAGATAATTAATGTGCACTTACCTTAAATAAATTTGTTGATGTGTTGATGCTAGAAGTAACTTTGTAGCAAAGAATACTTGGATAAAGTTAGGAGTGACTTGTAAAAAGAACACTTGTATCTTTGAAAAAGTTTAGTAAAACTTGGTGAATTTGCCAAGAACTAGACATAGTTTCGATGGTTGCATTGAACCAATATAAAAATCTTGTGTTTTCAACTAAATTTGTTTTTCAAGAAGTTTTGATAAAATAGTGTCTTGGTAAAAATGTCAAAAACATGGATCTTGAACACATTGAGTGGGCTTGTAGAGCCATTAGGTGGCAATTTTTCAATAAATCCATTATAGTAGTGATAGGCGGTCACTCAAGCCCATAAGGCAAATTTGATTAAACTACTCATGATTTTTCATTGGCATTCTACAAGCATAATTGACTTTCAGTGTTTTCACAAAATTGTACATGATTTTTTCCCTTAAAATAGTGGCAACATTCATGCCGTTTTGATATCTACAACTCTATATATATGCTTAAAACTATGAAGCCTAAATACGAGATACGACATGAATACAATAAGACATAGATATGAGAATACAACAAATTTTTTGAAACTAAAAATACGATATGTCTTGGATACATTAATAACAAATTATAAAAAATATATGGATGCAAATATGCAAATTCTTCTTTAGGTCTACAATATAGGTAAAATAAATTTATTCAATAAAACAGACAAATTGTGAGACCCACTCATATCAAACCCCCTAATATATTGATCATTTGTCATTAAGTCATAACTATAGTAGTGATCATAATTTACAAAAAAAAAAAGATATAAGTGATCATAAACAAAAAAATATTGTTTCTGCCTAGATCATAACTAGTCTTGGCAAACCATATCAGTAAAACTATATAAGTGTCTTTGGTAAAACTCAAAAGAAGTATTGGCTCTATAAATAGCCTATTGAAAAGCATCATTACTAGTCAGTTACTAAATTACTGTCTAAATCTAATTGTATCATTTTCTTCTCCTTCATTGCCATAATCCAAAAAATAGCATAGCTTCTAACTTCGATTTATTAGAGAAAAATATGCCATATTAAGAACTGTAGCATCATCATCAAATGGATCATTTACATCTTCACTAATGTCCCACAATCTTGTCTACCCTTTATCTTTCCTGGACCAAAGTCAAAGATTAGAGTTCACATAACCAAACCTTCATCCCTTTTTGGGTCCATTTTGTTTCTATTCAAAGAATGAATAAAGGAGTACATAACCCATTTCCTCTCATAGCACAAGAACATGACTACAAAAGAAGCTTTAAGGCAAGCTTTTGGAATAAAGGTGTAGAAGATCCATGCATCATCCACCATGTTTTTGGATCTACTCAATTGAATCAAATGAACCAAAGTTACCCACACAAGATGAAAATTTAGAGAATTCTTCATAAACTTGTTTCTCTCTCCTCAACATGTGCAAAATATCTCTTTAGAAACTTATTCCTCTCTCTAGAAACTTCATTGTCTTGATGAGGAAGAACCTTATTTAGAGCCTCACTAAGTCATACTTCACTATAATACCTATAAATAATAATTAAAAAATTAGTCATACTATGATTAAGAATGAGCTATGCTAAGCCATACTTCATCATCAACAAATTGACAAAAAGTACATTAAATTCAAAGAATGAGTTAAGCAATGAAGTATAGTACAACTCTTGCTCCACCTATAATGGATAATTTCATGAACAACATTATAGAAACTAGAAACTTCATGATCTGCTTGCTTTTCCTCATGTTTATAAATGTTAGCCTTCATCTTTTCTATCATAGAATCCCATATTTAATTTCATGCACCAAATGAAGAGTGGAAGCATTAATGTCACATATCCTAATCATGTTATATATAAGATCTATGAAACGAAGAGCATTATTTATTTTATCCCATCATATATCATCCAAAATAATTTCTTTCACATGTGGAACTTTTCTAACACTATCTTCTCTATAACTATTCCATTGATCCCTAATGACCATATTTTGCAAACAACGTTTCAACAATTTCAATCTTTTTAGCATGACTATCATGGTGGCAAAATGAATTTCAACAATTGAAAGAAATTTAAAATAAGAAAACTCATTAAAAATAATTAATCTCATTATTTGAATCATGATGAAAGTCTTGATAAAAGATACATCATCAATCATTTTTAATGTAGCTCCATGTAGACCTTGTAGGCATTGGATCTTCTTCATCAATGGAGTCTTTTGCTTCTTGAAGATCAATGACAGCGGAATGGAGAAGAAGGAAAGGTGATTGAAGATACCACTTCAAGGAGAAGATGAGTCAAGAACAAGTTCACCACCATAAGAAACCATGAATAAGAGCTTGAAGGTAGGAGAAGATGAGTGTATGGAGGGGGAGAGAGGGGAACAAAATTTTAAGAGAAGGGGGAGAATGAGGTTTGAACTTTGAAAGCTAATTTCTCAAATGATCAAAGTTGCCAAATGCACACACAAGACCTCTATTTATAGCCTAAGTGTCACATAAAATTGGAGGGAAATTTGAATTTTTATTCAAATTTCACTTGAATTTGAATTTGAATTTGTGGAGCCAAAATTTCACTAATTGTGATTAGTGAATTTCACTAAGTATGCTTAGGTGTCATGAGACATGTAAAGCATGAAGGACATGCACAAAGTGTGACTATATGATGTGGCAATGAGATGTAGCAAGCAAATGTTCACCTCCCCTTTAGGCTGGTCCAAAATTTAATTGGATTATGCTTCTACCAATTAAATTAAATCTCTCTCCCAATACACACATCAAATAGTACACTTAATGCATGTGAAATTACAAAACTACCACTAATAAAAAAACTAGTCTACGTCCCCTAAAATACAAGGGCTGAAAAATCTTACATTACTAAGGTACCCTAAACTTGTGGGGTACCCTCCCTATACTATGAAGACCTAAATACAAGACCCAAAAAAAAATAATGAAACCCTAATCTAATATGTACAAAGACAAGTGGGCTTATACTTAGCCTATGGGCCCAAAATCTGTGGAAGCAATGCCTTCCAAGGTTATTTTGATGATGCCAAAGAATCAAGAGTTAAGCAAAGTTTCAAGAACCAAGTTTCAAGTTTCAAGATTCAAGATTCAAGAATCAAGATTCAAGAATAATCAAGATCAAGATTCAAGACTCAAGATTCAAGAATCAAGAAGAAGACTCAATCAAGATAAGTATTAAAAAGTTTTTCAAAACATTGAGTAGCACAAGAAGTTTTCACAAAATCATTACCAAAGAGTTTTACTCTCTGGTAATCGATTACCGGAAGGTAGTGTCATACCCTAATTTCGTCCGGGGACTATTGCTTGATGGCATGCAACCTTTGATTGACCGCTTCGAAGTACTTAGCACCCTTTGTTGCACAATATGTGAAGTCCCGAGACGCGTCAGAAATCAAAAGAAAGCATGGTTACGCGATCCGTGAAATTCCGTAATGTGGTGGAAACCAAAAGGAAGTATTGTTACGCAATCCGTGAGTTTCCGTAACTTCTTCGAAAGCTAAAAAAAAGTAAATACATGATCCGTAAGGTTCCGTAGCCTTACGAAAAGAAAATAAGTGTCGTTACGAAATTCGTAAAGTTTTGTAACGTTACGGAAAAAGAATCACCAAAAAAGTAAAGGGGGGTGTATTTAGTAAAAAGGGGGGTGTAAATAGCAACCAGGCCCACTTGGGCCATCCAGATTCTTCCTCCAGAAGGCGGTTGCTTCTGGAGGAAGCAACCTGGCTCGCCTGGGCGAGCTGGGTGGCAAGCTCCTCCCCTATTTTGCTATAAATAGGGGGAGGAATGAAGAAGGAAGGGGTTCAGCCTTCTTGGCACTTCGTATTCTCTTGAAATTGCTGAGGAAAATTGTTTCCATGAAGAAAATCCAAGCCGAGGCGCTTCCATAACGTTTCCGTGGGTAATTACGCGAAGATTTTCAACCATTCTTCGACATTCATCGTCCGTTCTTTGTTTTCTTCGGTCTTCAACCGGTAAGTACCCCAAACCGAGCTTTTTCAATTCATTCTATGTACCCGTGGTGGTCCCCATTTGTTTCGTGTACTTTTATTCTTGTTTTCATTTACTTTCCATACCCCTTTTTGACGTGCTTTAGTCATTTATTTAAGTCATTTCTCGCCTAATCAAAAAATAAAATAAATTTCCACCGATCATTTGATTTGTAATATCCGTTAATTTCAGTTAAAATGAATTCCGATCGTTCGGTTTTGCCGTAACCACGTTGGAAATAAAAAAAGAGGTAAAATAATAATATAATAATAAAAAAATACCTTTTAGTAAAATAAAGCGAAAAAATCAATCGGACGTTTCTCTTTGGGATTTCTCTTTCTTAATTGAATTGACTAATAACTAAAGTGAAACTAAGGCTAAAATCAACCCGCAAAGTCAAGCTCGTCCACAAAAAATCACTAAAAAAGGATTTGAAAGTTTATTATCTTAGTTTTCCTTACCAAGTAAATGGATCATTTTTAAGGTCTAACGCCTTAAAATGATCACCTTCCAAGTAAAAAGAATCGCTTGATTCACCCTTAAAAAAGAACTACGTAGGTCTGATTTCCTCTTCGATGGAGGGTACGTAGGAGCAAGACCCCTGCTTTTGTCGACCTCAAAAAATAAAAAGAAATAAAAGTTAAGGTAACGCAATTTCCACAAATTCTAAAAAATAGGCTATTGTCCTTTGAGACAAACGTGAGAGGTGCTAATACCTTCCTCAAACGTAAATACAACTCCCAAACTTAGAATTTTCGTTTTGACCGGTTTCCTTCGGTTTTTCCGACGTTTTCCACAAATAAACGTTGGTGGTGACTCCGCGCATCTTTCCTCCCTTGGAAAGCGCACCCGTGAGCCTCGCCTCGCTCGCCCGCAAAACGGCATGTTGCGACAGGTAGTAATAGATTACCAGTGTTTTAAAACGTTAAGATTTCAAATTTCAAGAGTTACAACTTGTGTTTAAACATTTTCAACTTGTGTAATCGATTACACAATACTTGTAATCGATTACCAGAGCTTCTAAAATTTTGATTTTCAAAATTTAAACTGAGAAGTCACATCTGTTGATGTATAATCGATTACACCTTAATGGTAATCGATTACCAGTGACTAATTTCGAAAAATACATCTTCAAAAGTCACAATTCTTCAAGTGACTTGTTTATGAAGATTCTTTCAAAAGTCATAACTTTTTAAGTGACTAGTTTTAAAGAAATTGCCAAGAGTTACAAGCTTTGACTTGAGTCATCAAGAGATTATAAATATGTGACCATGACATGAATTTAAAAAAGAATCAAGAATCTATCTTTCAATCTTTTCTCAATATCATTCAATATCTTTCAACTCTTTCTACAGAATTTTTCTGATTCATTTCTCTTCATCTTTCTAAAAGTTTTTGTTCAACACTTTCTCTTCCAAGAAAAGTTTTTTATTCAAAAACTTGTGCTATTCATCTTTTTCATTCTCTTCTTCCTTTGCCAAAAGAACGAAGGACTAACCGCCTGAATTCTTTTGTGTCTCTCTTCTTCCTTACAAAAGATTCAAAGGACTAACCGCCTGAGAATTCTTTGTCCCAACACATTGGAGGGTACATCCTTTGTGGTACAAGTAGAGGGTACATCTACTTGGGGATTGTTATACTGAGAACAAGAGAGGGTACATCTCTTGTGGATCAGTTCAAGTGGAGGGTACATTCACTTGGTTATTCAAAGACAACAAGGGAGGGTACATTCCTTGTGGATCCTTGGCTTGTAAAGGATTTTAAAAGGTTGAAAAGAAATCTCAAGAACCACAGGTTGCTTGGGGACTGGATGTAGGCACGATTTGTGGCTGGACCAGTATAAATCTTGTGTTTGTCTTCTTCTTCCCTACACGCTTTAATTTCCACTGTGTACTTTTCTTTTACGCTTTACTTTTTTTTTTAAATTACATAACTTAGTAGTAAAGCCTAATTGAATCTAGTAACATTAAGAATGATAGATTTTTAATTAGTCAAGACACGTTCATAATTAATTCAACCCCCCCTTCTTAATTATTCTGATGCCACTTGATCCAACAAGTGGTATCAGATCAGGTATCTTGTAGAAAGTTTAACAACTTCAAGATAAATGGCCTCTTTAAATTCTCTGTTTGTCAAAAGAAATTTCAGGTATAGGTCAAATCTGAAATCATTTTAAGATCATGATGAAGATCAAGTCAACTTATGTCTCATGAAAAAATGTCATGGGAACAATGAGGAAGAATCTGTAAGGAAGAAGTGGTACATCGACAGTGGATGTTCCAAGCATATGACATGAGATGTATCCAAATTTACAACCATTTCCCCCAAGAAAAGTGGACACGTTACATAGGGTGACAACAACAAAGGAAAAATCATTGGAGTCGACAAAATAGGTACGAGTTCCTCTACTCCCATTGAAAATGTGTTACTTGTAGAAGGTTTAAAATATAGTTTATTGAGTGTTAGTCAATTATGTGATAGAGGATATAAAGTATCTTTTGATTCTGAAAAATGTGTTATCAAGCGTGAACATGACAAAGATATTGAGCATATAGGTTTAAGAGAAAATAGTGTTTACATGATTGATCTGAAACAAAAGTCTGAAAATGATAAATGCTTTCTAAGTAAAGATAGTGATCCTTGGTTATGGCATAAGAGAATTGCTCACATTAACATGGATAATCTAAATAGATTAATCTCAAAAGACCTAGTTGTTGTTTTACCAAAATTAAAATTTGAAAAAGATAAATTATGTGATGCATGCCAAAAAGGTAAACAAACAAAAATATCTTTTAAATCTAAAAATATTTTCTCTACCACTCAACCATTACAATTATTGCATATGGATTTGTTTGGACCCTCTAAGGTCATGAGTTTTGGTGGTAGTTATTATGCCTTAGTAATTGTTGATGATTATTCTAGGTATACTTGGACTTTATTTCTTACTCACAAAAATGATGCATTTCATGCATTTAAAAGACTTGTCAAAGTCATCCAGAACAAGAAAAATCTCAAAATTATCTCCATTAGAAGTGATCACGGAGGTGAATTTGAAAACAATGATTTTGAAATGTTTTGTGATGAACATGGCATAGAACACAACTTCTCTGCACCTAGAACACCTCAACAAAACGGTGTAGTAGAAAGGAAAAATAGATCTTTAGAAGAAATTGCTAGAACCCTTTTAAATGATACACCACTTCCAAAATATTTTTAGGCAGAAGCAGTCAACACCGTATATTATATTATGAATAGAGCCTTAATAAGACCCAGTCTTAAGAAAACTCCATATGAACTTTTTAACAATAGGAAACTAAACATTGCTCATTTACATGTTTTTGGATGTAAATGTTTTGTCCTAAACAATGGTAAAGAAAGCCTAGGTAAATTTGATGCTAAGGCAGATGAGGGCATCTTCCTTGGTTATTCCCCACATAGCAAAGCCTTTAGGATATATAACAAAAGAACCATGACAATTGAGGAATCAATACATGTTTCTTTTGATAAAACTAATATTACTTCTCTGAGAAAAGAGTTTCTTGATGATATTGCAGATTCTTGGGAAGATATGCACAATCAAGAAAGGAATATAAAAAGGAAGAGAAATGAAGAAAACAAGGATGTTCAAGATGACATAGCCCAAGAAAATGATAATCTTCCCAAAGAATGGAAAACTTCAAGAAATTATCCTCTTGACAACATCATTGGTGATATCTCAAAAGGGGTAACAACTAGACACTCTCTTAAAGATTTATGCAATAATATGACATTTGTTTCTATGATAGAACCTAAAAATTTTAAAGAAGCCATAATAGATAATCAATGGATAGTTGCTATGCAAGAAGAGTTAAATCAATTTGAGAGAAATAATGTTTGGGAACTAGTTGAGAAACCACATGACTACCCCATTATAGGAACTAAGTGGGTATTTAGAAATAAACTAGATGAAAATGGTATGGTAATTAGAAATAAAGCTAGACTAGTTGGAAAAGGGTACAACCAAGAAGAAGGTATAGACTATGAAGAAACTTTTGCACCTGTAGCTAGATTAGAAGCCATTAGAATGCTTTTAGCCTATGCATCTATTATGAACTTTAAACTATATCAAATGGATGTCAAGAGTGCCTTCTTAAATGGTCTAATTCAAGAGGAAGTATATGTAGAACAACCTCCTGGGTTTGAAGACTCACAAAAATTAGATCATGTCTATAGGTTAAAGAAAGCACTTTATGGGTTAAAACAAGCACCTAGAGCTTGGTATGAAAGATTAAGTAAATTATTATTAGAAAAGAATTTCATTCGAGGGAAGGTAGATACCACCCTATTCATAAAGAAGAAGGATAATAATATCTTATCGGTACAAATTTATGTTGATGATATAATCTTTGGATCTACTAATGAATCTTTGTGCAAGGAATTTTCTATTGACATGCAAAGTGAGTTTGAGATGTCCATGATGGGTGAGTTAAACTACTTTCTTGGACTACAAATCAAACAAACAAATGATGGGATCTTTGTCAACCAAGCAAAATATTGCAAGTAACTCATCAAGAAATTCGGAATGGAGAATTCAAAACACTTGGCTACTCCTATGAGCACTGGTTGCTACCTTGAAAAAGATGAGTCTAGTCAACCCATTGATGAAAAATAATATAGAGGTATGATTGGATCTCTACTTTACTTATCTGCAAGTAGACCAAATATTATGTTTAGTGTGTGCATGTGTGCAAGATTTCAATCAAATTCAAAGTTCACATTTATCTGCAGTAAAAAGGATCATAAGATATCTCTTAGGAACAATTAACTTAGGATTAAGGTACCCAAAAAATTCTTTATGCAATTTAGTAGGATACTCAGATTCAGATTTTGCTGGATTCAAAACAGATAGGAAGAGCACTAGTGGCACATGTCAATTTATAGGATCTGCTCTTGTCTCTTGGTACAACAAGAAGCAAAATAGTGTAGCATTATCCACGGCCGAAGCAAAATACATCTCTGCTGGTAGTTGTTGTGCACAGATTCTATGGATGAAACATCAACTATCTGATTATGGAATTGTATTAGACCATATCCCCATAAAATGTGACAACACAAGTGCCATAAATACATCTAAGAACCCAGTTCTCCACACTAGAACCAAGCACATAGAAATTAGGCATCATTTCCTTAGAGATCATGTCCTAAAAGGTGATTGTGTTCTAGAATTTGTAGATACCAAAAACCAACTCGCAGATATCTTCACAAAACCACTATCCAAAGATTCCTTCTACACCATTAGAAGAGAATTAGGACTTCTAGATGCCAGTGACTTAGACAAATAATTTATTCTATGTTATGATGACTTATGACTTGTTCAATACACATGCTTTTATTATGTTTTGTGAATAATTTATGACATTATGTTATTTATTTATTCTTTCAACAATGGTTGTGTTTTAAATATTTAGTACTTAGTTAATTATGATTGAATATTTATGGGTTGTGATATATGACTAAGTGATTTTCATTTTAATTTGGTTTATTCATGTCTTGCTTCATGATTGGTTTAGAATCTTTTATGATTGATTTACAAAGAATGCTTTGTGTATGTTTTAAATATATGTATGTTTTACGTACTTTGGCCTTTTTGATGTTGCCAAAGGGGGAGAAAAAATGGGTATTTTAAGAAATCAAGATGTTATATTTTCAAAACTTTAAAATTAAGCATAAATTCAAAAAGAAAGGGGAAGAAAAGGATGAGTGAACGGTAGAACAAAAATTGTATGCATTCTCATGATTTTAGGATTGTCATCATCAAAAAGGGGGAGATTATGGAATCAATGCCTTCCAAGGTTATTTTGATGATGCCAAAGAATCAAGAGTTAAGCAAAGTTTCAAGAAAAGATTCAAGAATCAAGATTCAAGAATAATCAAGATCAAGATTCAAGACTCAAGATTCAAGAATCAAGAAGAAGACTCAATCAAGATAAGTATTAAAAAGTTTTTCAAAACATTGAGTAGCACAAGAAGTTTTCACAAAATCATTACCAAAGAGTTTTACTCTCTGGTAATCGATTACCAGAAGGTAGTAATCAATTACCAGTTTTTAAAACGTTAAGATTTCAAATTTCAAGAGTTACAACTTGTGTTTAAACATTTTCAACTTGTGTAATCAATTACACAATACTTGTAATCGATTACCAGAGCTTCTAACGTTTTGATTTTCAAAATTTAAACTGAGAAGTCACATCTATTGATGCATAATCGATTACACCTTAATGGTAATCGATTACCAATGACTGATTTCGAAAAATACATTTCCAAAAGTCACAATTCTTCAAGTGACTTGTTTATGAAGATTCTTTCAAAAGTCATAACTTTTTAAGTGACTAGTTTTAAAGAAATTGCCAAGAGTTACAAGCTTTGACTTGAGTCATCAAGAGATTATAAATATGTGACCATGGCATGAATTTAAAAAAGAATCAAGAATCTATCTTTCAATCTTCTCTCGACATCATTCAATATCTTTCAACTCTTTCTATAGAATTTTTCTGATTCATTTCTCTTCATCTTTCTAAAAGTTTTTGTTCAACACTTTTTCTTCCAAGAAAAGTTCTTTGTTCAAAAACTTGTGTTATTCATATTTTTCATTCTCTTCTTCCTTGGCCAAAAGAACAAAGGACTAACCGCCTGAATTCTTTTGTGTCTCTCTTCTCCCTTAAAAAAGATTCAAAGGACTAACCGCCTGAGAATTCTTTTGATTCTTCCCTTCCCCTTAAGCAAAAGATTTCAAAGGACTAACCACCTGAGATATTTTTTGTTTCCCCTTACAAAGATTCAAAGGACTAACCGCCGGAGAATTCTTTGTCCCAACACATTGGAGGGTACATCCTTTGTGGTACAAGTAGAGGGTACATCTACTTGGGGATTGTTATACTGAGAACAAGAGAGGGTACATCTCTTGTGGATCAGTTCAAGTGGAGGGTACATCCACTTGGTTATTCAAAGACAACAAGGGAGGGTACATCCCTTGTGGATCTTTGGCTTGTAAAGGATTTTACAAGGTTGAAAAGAAATCTCAAGAATCGCAGGTTGCTTGGGGACTGGATGTAGGCACGGTTTGTGGCTGAACCAGTATAAATCTTGTGTTTGTCTTTTTCTTCCCTACACTCTTTAATTTCCGTTGTGTACTTTTCTTTTACGCTTTACTTTTTTTTTTAAATTACATAACTTAGTAGTAAAGCCTAATTGAATCTAGTAACATTAAGAAGGATATATTTTTAATTAGTTAAGACACGTTCATAATTAATTCAACCCCCCCATTCTTAATTATTCGAGGCCACTTGATCCAACAAAATCTACCCTAAGGCTCATGAAAACCCTAGGGCTTTGTCCTGCATCCTTGGCCCAACCTTCTTGGAGTCTCCTAGCCATGGCTCTGGTGATGGGTCCCCTCCTTGGGAGGATTGCATCATCCCTCCCTCTTGAAGAGGATTTGTCCTCAAATCTACAAACCCCTCATCATCTAAATCAACTACACCTGCAACAGGAACCAAATCAGTAATGTTAAAGGTGTTGCTAACTCCATACTCCTCTGAGGGGTCTAGCCTATAAAGATTGTTGTTGATCCTCTCCAAGACCTGAAATGGGCCATCACCTCTGGGGCTAAGTTTGGACTTTCTCATAGTAGGAAATCTATCCTTCCGAAGATGGAGCCAAACACAATCCCTTTCATTAAGCACCAATTCCTTCCTTCCTCTATTGCCTTTAGCTGCATACACCTTTATTTGGTTCTCTATTTGGTTCCTAACCCTCTCCTGTAATTTCTTCACAAAATTTGACCTAGATAATGCTTCTTTATACATAAAAAATGTTAAGTGGAAGGGGAATTAGGTCTAAAGGTGTGAGAGGATTGAATCCATAGACAACCTCAAAAGGTGACTGTCTAGTAGTTCTATGAACCCCCCTGTTTTAGGCAAACTCCACATGAGGAAGGTACTCATCCCAAGACTTGTGATTGCCTTTTAGGAGAGCCCTTAACAATGTGGATAGAGATCTATTCACTACTTCTATCTGCCCATCAGTCTATGGGTGACAAGTGGTGGAGAAAAGGAGCTTAGTTCCTAGCTTAGCCCATAAAGTTTTCCAAAAGTGGCTAAGGAACTTAGCATCTCCATCAGACACCATAGTCTTAGGCAAATCATGAAGCCTCACAACTTCTCTAAAGAAGAGTCTTGAGATGTGACTAGCATCATCTACCTTGTGACATGGTATGAAATGTTCTATTTTGTTAAACCTATCCACCACCACATAGATAGAGTCTACACCCCTCTGGGTCCTAGGAAGCCTAAGGAAAAAGTCCAAACTAATATCTACCCAGGGTGCAAATGGTGGGTAAGGGTATGTATAGCCCATGAAGCATCACCCTAGACTTGGCTTGTAAACAAGCCACACACCTAGTGCAATACCTATAACATCTTTTTTCATATATTTTTCCTTGAGGAAGACAAGAGTCTTATCAATTCCAAAATGCCCCATTAGCCCACCCTCATGGCTCTCTTTGATCGACTACTTTTTAATGGGTCCTTGGGGTATACAAAGCCTTCCTTCTTTGAACAAATACCCCTTAGCAATGTAGAATCCATATTGGGCCTTGTGCCTATAGCTAGCATAAATGGGAGAGAAGTACTGATTAGAAACATACAATTCCCTTATGTTATCAAATCCTAAAATTTGAGCTCCAAGGGAAGAAAACAATGTGTGTCTCTTAGAAATAGCATCTACAACCACATTGGTTTTTCCCTTTTTCTATTTGATAACATATGGAAATTTCTCTAGGAATTCTACCCATTTTCCATGCCTCTTGTTTAACTTCCATTGCCCTCTAATGTACTTAAGTGATTCATGATCACTAAGAATAACAAACTCCTTGGAAAGAAGGTAATGTTCCCAAGTTTGGAGAACTCTAACTAAGGCATAAAGCTGCTTATCATATATGGGGTAGTTGAGAGTGGCACCATGAAGTTTCTCACTAAAGTAAGCAATCAGGTTCCTACCCTACAACAACACAGCTCCCACACCTACACCAGAGGCATCACACTCTAGCTCAAAAGTTTTAGAAAAGTCAAGGAGAGCTAGAATGGGTGCCTTGGTGAGCTTTTCTTTTAGCAAAACAAAGGCTTGCTCTTGTCTCTCACGCCATGTGAATGCCATATTCTTTTTCACCAACTCATTGAATGGCGAAACAAGTGTAGAGAAATTAGGAACGAACCTTCTATAAAAACTTGGCAACTCATGCAAGCTCCTAATATCTCTTACACTTTTTGGGGTGGGCCACTCTTGGATGGCCTTGATTTTCTCAGGGTTCACATGGACCCCATTTTTGCTAACCACAAAACCTAAGAAGACTACACTATTGATGCAAAAGGTGCATTTATCTATATTAGCAAAGAAAATGTGTTTCCTAAGAACCAAAAGACTTTGCCTTAGATGTCCTAAGTGATCATCTAGGTTCCTATTATAGACTAAGATATCATCGAAATAAACAACTACAAACCTACCTATGAACTCCCTTTGGACATGATTCATTAGCCTTATGAAGGTGCTTGGTTAATTAGTGAGCCCAAAAGGCATCACTAGCTACACATACAACCCAAACTTGGTCTTGAAAGTGGTTTTCCACTCATCACCTTCTCTCATCCTTATTTGGTGATAACCACTTTTAAGATCAATTTTGGAAAATATGTTTGCACCATTCAAATCATCAAGCCTAGGAATGGGGTGCCTATACTTCATAGTTATGTTGTTGATGACCCTACAATCTGTACACATTCTCCACTTACCATCCTTCTTGGGCACCAACAACACAGGCACAACACAAGGACTTAGGCTCTCTTAGACCCAAACCTTTTCTAACAATTCCTTAACTTAGGTTTCAATCTCCTTGCTCTCTTGAGGATTAGTCCTATAAGCTGGCCTATTAGGAAGGCTTGCTCCTGGGACTAAGTCTATTTGGTGTTCTATTGCCCTAAGTGGAGGTAACCCAGGGAGTATCTCTTTGGGAAATACATCACCAAATTCCTATAGGAGTTCTTGGACCTTTGGGGGAATGGTCTCAAGTGTGGGAATTGTGGCCGTGCTAAAGGAAGTCTCCCTTGAGAAGAGAAGGTAGAAAGATTGTTTGAGAAGAAGAGCTCTCTTAATATCTCATTTTATTGCAAAATGACTCTCCTTCTTTACAAATTTCTTATAGGAATACCCTCCCTTTTTTTCCTTCTCCCCGACCTTTGGAGCTAAGGCCTTATTATCTTTTTTTTTTCTTTTGTTTTTCTAACTTTTCCTCATTCCTCTTGTCCTTCATTGTAAGTTGATCCTTAACTACCTGTGAAGGTGTTTGAGGATGCAACACAAATTTAGTGCCAAGATGGGTGAGGGTAATCTCATTAGTTAGGCCATTGCAAATGATCTTCTTATCAAATTGCCATGGCCTTTCTAAGAGAATACGCCTTGCTTCCATGGGAAATATATCATAAATAACTTTATCCTTATATGTCCTTTTGGAGAAAGGTATCGTCACTTGCTAATTAACTATCATTTCCCCTTGCTCATTGAGCCATTGAAGTTTATAAGGTTTTGGGTGGGGAATGATAGTGAGGTTCAACTTAGAAACTAATCTTGTGCTACAACAATTGCAAAAAAATCAACTATCCACAACGAGAGAACAAGTTTTATCTAAAATTTTACATCTTGTATGAAAGATGCTCTCTCTTTAGGATTGGGATAGATCACAAGATTGGCCTCCAAGGAGCCTTCTAACCATTAGGAGGTCACCTTCTTCATGGGGGTAGACTTTCTCACTAGACTTATCACCCCTTGTTTCATCTTCACTTCCACTAGAGGAAGGGGAAGAAGTAGTCTCCTCTTAACTACTATAAATGTCTTGACCCCTCATAGTCATGGTTTTCTTTGTGGGGCATTGAGAGATACTGTTACCTCTCCCAAGACATTTGAAGCATTTAATGTTGCTAGTCCTTGCTAGGGAACTAGTCTTAGGGGTGGGTTTCTCTATGGCCTTACCCTTATCTTCCTTGGGTTTTGAAGGTTCAGCCTCAAAAATTCCTTGGGCCTGGTCCTTCCTTGGATAAGAGTGAAAACCATAAAATTTTGAAGAAGACTTTCTTTTAAGTTGTTGTTCCACTCTTATACAAAGTTGGACTAGCTCATCTAGGTCCTTATATGGAAGGAGTTCAACCTTATCCCTCATTTCCATATTAAGCCCACTAAGGAACCTAGCTATGCTTGTTCTGTCCTCCTCTCCAACTTTTAAAAGGAGTAGTTCCATTTTTTGTCTATATTCTTCGACACTCATACTCTTTTGTCTAAGCCTTTGGAGCTTGTCTATAAGTTTCCTTTCATAGTAGGAGGGAATGTGCCTCTTCCTAAGGGCACTCTTAAGATCATTCCAATACTCTATTGGAGGATCCCTATGAATCCTTCTTTCCCTAACAAGGGAAGTCCACCAATAGAGGGCATACCCTTGGAAGCTAAGGATAGCCAATGGAGCTTTTCTCTCTTCACTAATATGATGGCAAGCAAAGAGTTGTTCAACCTTCATTTCCCAATCTAGGTAGGCCTCAACATTATCTTTTCCATGAAAATATAGGAAGCTAATGCTAACCTTTTGAGACCTTCTATCCTTTTCTCTTCTTTGGGAGTAAGGTCTAGTATGAGACCTATGCCTCCCTCTATAGTAGTCACTTAACTCTTCACTCAAACTTTTATAAGACTCATGACTACATGATTTCATAGATGAAGTTATATATTCAATATGATTTATTTTCCAATGTAAAAAAAACTGTACATATTTTCATAAATAAATCAATGAAGAGTTTTACTTCAAAATTGAATCTTTCCACAAAATGTTTTTAAGTTATCATGTAGTAATGACAAATCATTATTGTCATTGTAAAACTGCATTGCTAGATGTATTGTGGAAGGTTCTATTCTAAAGGCATTGATGGTTAAATGGCCAAGGATAGCATTATAAGTTGATAGGAAGTCAACTATTGAGATCTTGATTTTCGAAGTCTTGAGATAAGTCTTTTCTTGATGGTGACACACAATTTGATGTGCCTCTAACAATTGTATCTTTTCCTAGTGAATCCCATCATATCTCTTGAATAGGGAATAAAGTCATCTTTTAAAATGTCTCATAAAATAAAATACTTCTTAGTCTCCCTTGGTTAATAAGTATTTGATGAACTTAAAAATTTTCCTTGAGAATAATGATAATTAGGGTTTTTCAAAGAATATTCTTCAACGATATTAAGTTAAATGAACTTAATTATAGACTCCAACGTAAGAAGGGAAAATGTAATACGGGCATCTCTATGAGGAGGGAATTGTAATTTACTTTAGCAATATTAAATGAATAAACTAAATTATATACTTCAACATAAAAGAAGAGAGCAATGCAATATTCACATCTCTTAAAGAAAAAGAGTGTAATTTTCTCTTATTTCACACACACACACATTGGGTGAAGTGTCACTTTAGTCCTCAAAAGAGTATTCCACTCTCACTTAGGTCCTTGAAAGTATCAAAATGTCATTTAGGTATATGAAAGTACAATTTGTCTATCATTTTAGACTTGTCATTAAATTTTTTTTTTCAAACATTTGTGCCTACGTGACGCAATATATTAGGGGTGAGTAGCAATCGATTACAATCCGTTCGGGCCAATAATTCTCAAATCATTGAAAATTGAAAAATTAAATAATGGACCTTAACCAACAGTTCATAACATCGATTTTTGTTAGGTAACAGGTTGACAGGCTCAGCAAGTGGTTTGGCTTGGTTTGGGGAGAAGGGCAACATGTTAGAAGGGGATGTCAAGATTTTTAACAACAATTCTTCATGGTGGTGTGGTTCTTCCTCCATGATGGTTGGTAGTGGCACGATCCTTCATGGTGGCATGACCTTTGACAACATTCCTTCATGATCGGAGAAGGTGATACAGAGGAGGGAGTGTGAGATTATGTTGCAACAGTGGAGACACTTTTTGCAAAAAAAGAAAGAAAGAGAGAACTATGAGAGATGACGATTGTTACGAAGGAAAAAGAACAATGAAACTATGAGAGATGAGCGTTGTTACGAAGGAAAGAGAACAATGAAACTATGAGAGATGATAATAGTAGACTAAGAGAGACCTTTTAGATTTCATATAATGATGGCTTGATGGTTGCACTGCTTAAGTCTGAAATGCGTCAATAATAGTGGAGATTGGTGAGAGGAATTGAATGGGAAGACATATGTGTTTAAAATGAATGGCGATTCAAATTGAGTATATTTAGAATAGAAATAGTTGAATGAAGGAACAACGTTGTTACATGGTTAGTGTGGGTCCTAACAATTTCTATTTTTCTAATCTGCACCCACCCATTAGTATCGACTAAATCAATTTTTTCTTGCTTTTTCACTCAACACTCGAACCCGTTTGCCCAAAAAATGTTTTTTAGTTCATTTTTTGCGAGTTTTAATTGGTTTGTGGTTTCATTCTCTCCTCTCGTGGATGACACATGACAATTCAATACATACGTGATAATTGACGATAATTCTCAAATGATTAAAGTTGAAAAAATGCACACACATGGCCTCTATTTATAGCCTAAGTGTCACACAAAATTGGAGGGAAATTTGAATTTCTATTCAAATTTCACTTGAATTTGAAATTGAATTTGTGGAGCCAAAATTTCACTAATTATTATTAGTGAATTTTGGCTATGGTTTAGACCACTAATCCAAAATCATGTCCAAGATTCTCCAATAAGTGTCCTTAGGTGTCATGAGGCATGTAAAGCATGAAGGACATACACAAAGTGTGACTATATGATGTGGTAATGGGGTGTAGCAAGAAAATGCTCACCTCCCCCTCTAAAATTTAATTGGATTGGGCTTCTCCCAATTCAATTAAATTTATTTCCCAACACACACATCAAATATTCACTTAATGCATGTGAAATTATAAAACTACCCCTAATACAAAAAACTAGTTTAGGTGCCTTAAAATACAAGGGCTGAAAAATCCTATATTTCTAGGGTACCCTACCTACATTATGGAGCCCTAAATACATGGCCAAAAAATAATGAAACCTTAATCTAATATGTACAAAGATAAGTGGGCTCATACTTAGCCCATGTGTAAATCATGCAGGTTTCGATGATGTCAAAAATAATTTGTTTGATAAAGGGGGAGAATGTGAATCATGCAAGCTTTGATGATGTCGAGAAGAAATCACATGTTTGTCATCATCAAAAAGGGGGAGAATGTGAATGTATGTATACATGATTTTAATGATGTCAAAAGAAGAATCAAACAAAGTTGCTTCAAAGGATAAGTATGACTTCAAGATTAATACAAGATTGCTTCAACAAACAAAGCCTTGCTTCAAGATTAACTCAAGATCAAGCCTTGCTTTAAAACAAAGTGCTTTAAAGACATTCAAGGCTCTGGTAATCGATTACCAAGCAGTGTAATCGATTACCAGAAGACAAGGTTGAGAAATAGCTGTTGAAAAGGGTTTTGGATTTGAATTTTGAACATGTAATTGATTACCATATGTCTGTAATCGATTACCAGCAACGAAACTCCTGAAATTTAAATTCAAAAGTCATGACCCTTCAAATTATAACTGTGTAATCAATTACACAGACATTGTAATCGATTACCAGTGGAGAGTTTTCAGAAAATTTGCCAACAGTCACATCTTTTCATTGGATTTGTGAATGGGCATCAAAGGCCTATAAATAGGTGACTTGGGCACGAATTTTAAGAGAGAGTTTTGTTGGTCCAAATGACTTATCCTCTCAAAAGAAAATGAGAGAGATTCTAAGAGAACTTCATTTCCAAATGCTCTCTCAAGAACTCTTGGGCAAACACTTGCAAATCCATTAAGAGTTCATCCATGGATCTTCATTGTAATATCCTTCTCTTCAAGAGAGAATTCTTCTTTCTTTCTTCTTATTCAATAAGATTGATTAAGGGACCGAGGGTCTCTTGAGTTGTAAGGATTCCTGAACACAAGGGATGGGTTGTCCCTGTGTGGTTCAGAAGTTGTAAAGGATTTTACAAAGATAGTGGAAATCTCAAGTGGGTTGCTTGAGTACTGGACGTAGGCACGAAATTTGCCGAACTAGTATAAAACTGTGTTTGCATTCTCTCTTCCCTTATCTCATTTATGTTATTGCAATCAATTTTGCCTTGCATGTTTAAATAACATTATTAAATTGATTGTTGCTGCTTCTTCTGCACTCTAAGCCTATCCCTCTTAAGATTATTGAGGCCACAAGGTTCAACACCATGGACCCAAAATCTACCCTAAGGCTCATGAGAACCCTAGGGCCTTTTCTTGCATCTCTGGCCCAATCTTCTTGGAGTCTTCTATCCAATGCCCTTAGGGGGTAGGATTGCATCACTTTGATTGGTCACTACGTTGATTAACACCAATGATTTAATAATACATTTGGATTTCAGGGAAGAGAATCAAAAAGTATGTTTAATAGTAAAGTCAAGGATAAATAATTTATTTTGTCATACTTTACACTTGTTATCAATTTAGTCATTATACTATGAGAATGATCAATTTAGTCCACAAATATATAAATATACCAACAATTTAGTCCTACTGTCAAGTCTTTTTTTTTTCGTTAATGTTTTTTGTGACATGGCACATGACAGACAACATGGCAAATCCACATGGTGGAAGTGAAAGCCACACGTTGGGCATGTATGTGTGGACCAAATTGTTAGTTGAAGTATGTGTGTTTCTTTTTTTTTACCTTTTATTAAGTGACCACAAAAATTGACCATTCATTTGTCTTCTTCTTTTTTACCTTTTGTGAGGGAGAGAGGCTGAACTATAGGTGCTAAGTTTGCTCTATTCCTTCTCGCCTTTGCATTGCCAGTGACCATGATGACATGGTGGTGGATGATGTTTGGTTTGTGGCCACCATTTTCCTTCGATTTCTCCTTGTGCATTGAAGACGAAAAACAACTTCATAAGGTGTTTTTCTCGTTTTGTTGGACTTTGTTGATAACCTTCATTTTTGCTACATTTCTCCATGTGATCGTCATTTTCATTAGATTTCTTCCTATTTTTTTTGTTATTGTAGACAAAAAAGGGATTAAGCATGTGTTAGGGTTTTGAGTTTGTCGATGATGCTCGAATGAACTAAAATAATGATGCTCTATTTTTTTCTTCTTTTGACTCTATTTTGTGTGTTTCCTTTTACAAAATGTCTGATAAGATTAACCTTCTGTTGCACCACAAAGGTTGATTTGTCCAAAATGATGAAAAGGTGTTGGAGTATGTGGAGGGTGAAGAATGTTATTGGGAGTCATTGGAGACTAGCCTAATGAATGTTTGTACCACTAGCATATGCATTTGAATGACCACCTCCAATTTGACCTATAGCTCCTATGATCAGAGATTCCTTTCCAAGTGGACCATATTGTCATTAATTTATATTTGTTGGGGACCATTTTGTCATTGCAGAAGAAAGTATTATCACAAAATTAGGTAGAAGAGCCTTTTTCTCAAAATAGCCATTACATTGTGTAAATTTTCAAATCAATTTTTTTTTTAAAAAATTACTGACACTTTAATCCAAAACATTATTGGCTGAGGTGGAATGTCCCCTTACACACATGGATTTGTTACATCATCAAGGATGTGTTGTGTTGGTACTCAATGTTAATAGAAATGAAGGAGACTTGACGATAAGACTAAATTGTCAGTACATTTACAAAATTATAGACTAAATTGATCATTTACATAGTACAAAGACGAAATTATCAGGGAGTGATAATGCAAAGACAAAATTGATCATTTACCCTAGAATCAATTTGAGATTATGTTTTGAAAGTAAATTTTTGTCTGTAAACTTAATTTTGAAGAAGGAAGACTTGTGATATTTTTATAAACTACGTTTGTAAACTTAAGTTTGACCTAAACTTAAAATTTATAAAGTTGAATCAATATTTTATTAAAATGAAGTTTTTGAGATTTAAGGGTCACATTACTCAGTGGTAGCATTATTGATACTAAGTCAAAAAAGACCAATCAAATCACAACTCGTGGTAATCCTATCATGCGGCACAATCATAGTTGCGGACCTACGACTGTTACTATGAGGATGCATCTGCTCTTTGGATTGTGATCAGATTTGTTTAATCACTAGTATCAGAGCTCGTGCAATGCACAGACAAACTAATTTATATAATATCATTAACTGTAACTTTTATACGATTTTATTTAAGAAAAACTGATTTAATATTTTATTGTTACGTTTTTTAAAAGACTAATAATCCTGGTTATAAAACATATTTTTTTGATACATTTGCATTGTGTTTATATAGAATAGCTTTTATGGTTATAAATTTCTGTGTTTACAAACTGAGGGTACTACTAAAAGGCTTGAGGAGGATTGATTTGTTGGTATTGCACATCTTGTTGAGTTTCCAATGCAACCTGTTCAGAGTACATTAGTGTCAACAATCAACAAATATTGTCTACAACTTGTTGTTTCAACCACTATTCCAATATTCATTGCATAATGATCTTTTCTTTGTTATCAATCAACAATAGACAAATACAAACAGAACATAACAGCCCCGCCTACATAATTCCACTTCTTCAGCCGGTACAGACTATTGAATTGCCATAAAAAATTTTCAAAGATTTCAGTGGCAAATGCATTTTTGATTGGCTGTGAAAACTTTCAACATCCATATGAGACCAAGTGTCTTCCCTTTCGTGTTGCAACTTCGATGTTTTCTAGCTGTATAGGTATTTGTCTTCCAAATATACTCTAAGTGGCAGTCCATACAACATCTGGAATATTTAGTTATGTTCTCTATTTTCTGCAAACCAAAAAATGAGGATTGTTACCATGACTGAATGATAGTACTGTTTCCATCTGATTTGTTCTCTTATTTATCAAATCAAATTATATTCAGGTGATTACCCATGGAGAGCAAGTATATCTCCGAGTCAGAAAAATGCTCTTAAAAAAGATGGTTGCCAGTGATGACCTTAATTCCCTTGAAGAACTAATTGGAAGGTTAAAGAGGCTGAAGAAGAATGTGGGGTTTGTAGACCTCAATGAAGCCAACTGACGAAAGGTCTCCCTAGAAACAGAGGATGTTTCCAATTTATTGTTCAAAATACTGAATATAGACTGTCCTTGGAACTTTCAGTTCTGCAAATTAGTGCCATAATACCTATATTAGGATGTGTACAATATTATAAATTGTACAGAATTTCATACTGTCAATTAGTTAGTATTTTTTCAGTATGTGTGTAGGTATTATCATGTATATGGCTGTTTATACCAATGCTTCTGTCTTTGAATAAAAAATATGTATTACTACCATCATTTTGGCAACACATTTTGATAGAGAAAGGTAGAAAATTATACTGCTAAGAACATACCAAAAGGATTTTTAATGAAATTTTTATTGCTCTATTATTTCCTTTTCATGGTATTTATAATGATTCTTACTCAAGGACAAAGATTATCAATCATGGCCAACAACAAAAAGGACAAAAAGGAAATAAAAGGATTGATAAAAATATTTTAAGCTTGTCGTAGGTTTGCTAAAAAGCAAGGAATACCCCCTTGGTTGGGATTACATATAATTGTTGACATAAGTTTTTGTTTTCTGTATCATATTGGGCATGCTACCCATTTGCCCTGTGCTGCTATCACATTTAGTCTTTCATAGAAAACTAAAAAAATGCAAACAATTGAACATTTATAATAATTATCAATATAAAATAGTATTTATTCACAAAAGATACTAATAATAGATAACACAAAAGTTGACAACCAACTTAGAAGTTGTCTAAACTTCCACATCTAAACCACCAAAATATAACCACAACTAAAACTGTTTTCTATTATAGATAGGTAATAAATATCATTTCCTTGATTGCATTGAGAATGCCTTCACAATTCCTCATTCTCCATTGGTACATTGATAGTCATGGATCATCAATGTCAACAACTCCTGTATTTTTTTTATTCAATTGCTGATTAACTCTTGCAAGCTCCGGATCTTGTTTGAAGAACCTAACCTGGAATTTACGGTCGCTCACATAAGAAAACATTATCTCCCTTTCATTGTAAATTTCATTTAGCCTTCTAAATTCAAGTCAGCCTTTGTAGATGAGAATTGAATCATTATCACATTCAAGCACTTCGACCTTTGATACCCTCCCTGGCTAATCGATCAACTCCAGTTTGTAGAAACTTCATTCTTAAATGTTTTCCAAAACTTAGGACAAACAAAGAGAGAGTCATCTTTCATTGACATAGTAAAGTATGTTAAAAAATCGATATATAAAAAATTTCATTTACATAGTAATGTATCTTGTATAGGTTTTTGAACAATGTAGACAATTTTTGAAAAACAAAAATAACAAGTACAAAAACAACTCAAGAGACTATTTAGATTCTTGAAAAATGACTTTGTTTTTGGCTTAATTTGTATTGTTTCTATTTTACAATCAACACATGTATAATGGACTCAATCAAAAGCAATATAATTTGTTATACTAAGACAAATAGATGAGTAACAACTACATTGTGCCACTGTATGGATCTTTAGTTATCTCAACATATTCCAACATAAAAAGTATTAATTTGTTTTAGTCTTAATCACTATTAGTATTTATCACTCAACTCATCCAGCAATCCCTTAATCACTATTAGTATTTATCACTCAACTCATCCAGCAATCCCAATCAGTTCCATTTCTTTAATTACTTGTTTTCTAATTCAAGTTTATACTTTCATGTAAATAAAAAAAGTTGAATTTTTTTACTTCATCAGTACTCTGCTTTGGTCTTTATTACATTCAACATAATATACTCTTAATTTCATACTCTTACGCTGTTAGAGTTTGTGGGATGCGTTATAATCAACTATATTGTTGATTGATTACATTTGAACAATACCAAAATGGTAATGATTATACTCTGTTTATGCTTGACATAGTAATTTACAATGAAAAACAACTTATTGAAACCAATTTCGGAACCTTAATTTCTCATTAGAGTATTTCCTACTATAACCCTTAAAAGAAAATTTGTGTATACTTGTGAAATGAATAAATGAAACAATAGTTATTTCACTTTTATTATTTCAAAAAACTACATGAAAGGAATTACATTATAAGGAAGAACACATACATGAAGGAAGAAATCGAATGTCATGAATCCACCAATCATCGTGTCTCTTAGAAAGTCGTCATTCCCTGGAGCATTAGCCATGGCGTTCTTGTTGCTCTTCTTCCTACGTGTCATATTCTCACTATGTTGTGCATTTTGAGAGATTTTCAGACTTTTGAAGTGTGGGATTTTTTTCTTGCACCTGTCATTTTTCTTCAACACCTAACAGTGAGAGTGAAAAAATAAAAACACCCTTACGTATAGCCTATACAGATTGTCAATCAGTAACGCGATTACGGATTTGCAATCCATAAGGCCATTACAGATTGTCAATCTGTATGATTCTTACGGATTGCAAATCCGTATGTTTTGGAATATTTCAAAAAGTGTTGGGTGTAGAAGATTTTCTTCTGGTGAAGGAAAAAAATCCCTTGAAGTAATTGGTTGTTCAGCTATGTATTAGGCACAAATACATTAGTGAGACGGATCCGTTTGAGCCATTTCTACCTGCACCACCAAATTATTTGATACACCCAGCTCTAATACACCAAAACCAAAAATGCCCTTACGAATAGATTAGCAATCCGTTTTGGCCCAAAATTGTGTAGTCATGGACTTTGGTAACAATGATTTATATTGGTTAACAAATTTTCTTCTTGCACCCAGCACATTAGTTTATACACACTATAGTCAAAGGCAAAAATTGAAAATACACTTATAGATTGCCAATACAGATTAGCAATCCTTTTGGCACACCATGGTGTATTCTTTCATTTTGGTAACAATTATTTATCTTGGATAAGATATTTTCTTCCTGCACCCATCATATGATTTTATACCCCCCCAGTAGTGACAGTGAAACCTCGAAAATACACTTACAAATTGGCCTCATAGATTCGCAGTACATTTTAGGACAAAACTGCGTAGTAATCGGCTTCAGTACCAATTAACTATGTTGGTTAAGAGATTTTCTTCTTGCACCCACTCATACGATTTTATACAACCAACAATAACATGAGAAAAACAAAAATACTTTTATGTATTCCCTATACGCATTATAAAGCCGTGTGAGGTATACGTATTGAAATAAGCTTATATGATTTTTAGTCAAATTTTATATATTTTGAAGAAAACATTGTAGATCAAGAGAATTTATTATAATGATTTTTAAATTTTTTATACAGTGTTTGGAAAATTTTTTTATAGAAAAATGTAAGTTATTTGAAAATATTTATTAATAATCTAAAACTTTACACATTCATCTTGAAATAATCTAGATAACAAAAATAAAAATAACCATTAGATTTCATGCATATAATTTATAATATATAATTAAAGTATATTATACCAATTTAATAAGTGTTTCTTGCATTGGTTTTTACACACCATAATATTTACTTCTCCTACTACTACACATGTGCATATGTAACCATATGCTATCAGAAATAGGTACTTAAATAAATAAATAAAAACTACTAAATGTACTTAAACTTTTGTTACATCAACATAATCTTCTTTTTCTTCAATGTCAAATACAAATGCAAACTCATCTCCTTCCTTGAACCGTGAACACTGGCAAAATTGTTTCCATCCTCTTCCTATCTTCATAGAATTTGGTCTTTGTTTGTCAAAGAGCAGCTTACACTTATGCACCCTTTCATAACCATTTTTCAAGTGTAGTTCATTGATCTTCTTTTGATGAACAAATGCAACAAAATCTTTATGCAGGTTCTGTAGAATTTGAAAATAAACAAAACAAATACACATCAAAATTGTTATTGTGAAAGTCGGTACAGTATATAGAAACACATGATTTGCAACAACAACAACCACACAATTAATAACATTACTAAAGTTAAGGATGTGGATTTACAATTTTGCTATTGGTTGTTGTGTCTTTAGTCGAAGTTTCTCTGAATTCTGCCATCTAAGCAACACCAAATTTTTTTAATTAAATTGAAATTCACTAAATTGCTTAATATGGAACATAACTAAAATAACTCGAACCAATTCATTACAATAAATAAGCTAAACTTACAAATGACTTATGGATCCTTTCAACTCCGAGGACTTTGCACTTCTTCTTTTAGGAGGAACAGACAAAGTAGGAGATTTTCCCTTAGTATGATGCCCACTTTTGGGAACATTAGAACTATTTCCCATGTTTTTAGTTTTTTTGGGTTCCAATTCTACTTTCTTTGCAGCCTCTACTTCATATGTTTTGATGAAACTAACGTGAAAATATGAGTCACCTAGATATCTAAAATATACATCCTTATGCTCCATCACCTCATTGTTCACTTTAACCTGACACTATTCGTTTTGAAGGATCAGGGTGTCTCTCTTAGTCTTCACAGCACTTACCTCTTGTACATTCCTATAATTATCAATTAACTTCCAAACATTTGAAATTTCTTTCTTAAATTTTAGCCAAAACATCATTGGAATTTATAGAAAGTCCTGTTTCATTATAATTTATAACCATTTTAACCAACTATCATTATATTAAAAAAGATTAAACAAAAATAAAAAATGACACTACTTAATAGTGAATTCGAGCAATAAATGTCGAAAACTCCTTACTATATTCTCCTATGCTTCTTCAGAGGAGTATGATGATGAAGCATTACATGAATGAACCCTAAAGTTACTAATCGTATAATGATGAAGCAGATATGGGTTCATGACGATATTTGTTGGAACATAACTAAAATATTTTTAGGTACCGTATCAAGGTTCGTGTTATTGATGAATCAGATTCAACGACTTTTGTGATTTTTGATCAGGATGCTACAATCCTTTTCAGCAAGTCATGTGCTAATATGTTTGAAACACACCATAAGGTTTGTTAAATTTATAGTGACTTTTATGATTTTGATAAAAGGTACTTAATATATGTTACATTGTTGTTTCATTTCAAATGTTTATCATTGCAATTTTCTGTTGTAGAAGGGTTTTGCTGGAACTTTTCCAAGGGAAATCACTAATTTGGTGGATAGGTCTTTCCTTTTTAAAGTTGATGTTAAAAGTGGATGTAGCTCACAGTTTAAGAAAACTTTTAGAGTAAAAAAAAAATGTACTGATTTATCCATTATCAAGTGTTCAAAGAAGATTTGGTTGATGACACATCTTTGATCCAAGCTGAGGTGCTTTATGACCAATCTAACTTCTATTAAATACTTATATTCGTAGCATGTGTTTTCAAGGAAACCTAAGTTACCTTTACTTGGATTATATATTGACTTGATTAGTTATGTCTTGTTTGTTTATAGGATTTTATGCCTAATTTTTGTGATGTTGTTGAAAATGATTCACAATGTTGTGAAAAAGAAGCAATTGATTTATCAAAGGATTTTGAAGAGTTTACCCCTAACAAACACAATTTCTGTTGCAAATCAGTTATGGGAGAATTGACTCTAAATGAAAGTGAGTCTGCGACCCAAACTAAGGAAAATGATGTTTTGTTCTATAGTTCTGGAGATTTGACTCTGGTTGGAACTGTATTAGAACTCAAATACATTCACAGCCCAAAAACATGGAAGGTGAAGATAAGCAACTAGAAGGTTGGTGTTTTGTTAATGTTAAAACTAATGAAAATTCCATACTGAAAGGGAAGACAAATGGTGTTGGTATGGATGTTGAACTGATGCAGAGTCAATCTTTAGAAATACATTTGCCACTAAAATCTTTGAAGAAAAGGATCAAGGTTGAGAAGATTTGATTTCAAATTTGTGGACTATGCCTGCTGCAGAAGTGGAGTTATGTAAGGATGACTATTTTTTTTTGTTTGTGTTTGTCTATGTTTTTTGATGTCAAATTACAGACAATATTTGATGATGGTTGAGACTAACGTACTCGATTAACGTCAAGTTAGATTACCAATGTATTTGTTTTTGAACCCCCAATTTGTAATGGGTGACAACTTTAGTAAAGAATTTCAAATCTAGTTCTTTATTATCTAATCTACATCATTTTTTAAAATTCATGTTCAACAACTGAAGTTATTAAATTTGCCATGTTAAACTGATTATAGGTTAAATTAAGGATAGATATTCAAATGGGATATAACACGAGTCTTAATAACAATATCAGTGTTAATAACACAGTATTCAAATGGATTATGGTTCTTGGAAAAGTTTGGATATAAATTTCAAAAAGTAAATTAAAAACACAACAATCTATGGTAAAGAGCATGATGGTGGATTTTCATCTTCGTCAGTTGGTAAAAAAATTTGTAATGTCAACATAAATTTTTTTTGAGGATGCAACTCATCCAAGATACTGTCATAGGATTTATATCAATAATAATGTTTAACAATGTTTGTTGTCACAAGTTTTGAAAACATCCAAAATAGTGAGGTTAACATTAACCTCAGACTTAAGCAAATATCAGTATTCCGTGAAAATTTGGACAGCGGTTGCAGCACAGGAATAAATAGTAAAATTACTTATAATGACTCATTCATTACTAATATTATAGATGAAATATAGATGAAAAAGGTGTAATATAATTGTAGTCAATTTTAAAAATATATGTATATGAACAAAATATAAAACAAAACACAACAAGGTGATCTGATAAATAAATAATTAAGTGAAAGCGAAAAAGCAGACTATGTGTTTGAAAGTTTATATGGAAATGGTAGTTGACTCTGCATACAACCATTTTATATTTGTCTTAAAATACTAATCAGGTAGGAACATTAGAAAAGTCACGCTACAGTTTACCTTTTAAGCCTTACAAAAAGTAGGTCTATTGTCAATACATTAGGTTTTACAAAACACACAAATATTGTTCTAGTTAAAAAATACATCATCATACCCTCTAAGCAAATAGACCGGATCATTAATCCCACACCATGGAGATGGAGTTAAGCTCAAGTCAAAAAGCAAGAATGAGAAGGAAGATACTAATGAAGAATAAAGAAAACAACAATCATATCGGCAGTTTAAATAGATTCATTAGTATTAATGTATTTTGCAATTATTTTCCTGATATCAGATTTCTAATCCAATTTGCAATCATTTTTTTAAACAATCCATCAAGAGATGAACATGTACACGAAGTACACAACAGAAGTAGCAGTAGACCACCATTATCTACATTGGCTAATGGTAATGTAAAAAATATATATTCTATGTTTTTGTGGTTTCAATGTAAAATACCATTGAGGATGCAACTCAGCCAAAATATAGTCACGGGATTTCTGTCAATAACAATATTTAACAATGTTTGGTGTAACAGGTTTTCAAAACATCCAAAATAATGCAGTTATACCTAACCTCAGACTTAAGAAAAATTGATATTGTGTGAAGATTTGGACAGTGGTTGTATCACCACAGGTTCCACACAAGATTCCAGTTAGTAAACTTTCCTACTATTGCCCCATTTGACTCCTCTGCCTTATTTAAAATATCTATGCTATGTTTAATTATGTCACTCTATGTTACATTAATGCAGATTCTTCTCCTCAATCTTCAAACTTGAACATTTCTTTGCGTAGAATTAAGCATTGGAAATATAAAGAACAATCTACTGATGTACTACAATTTGTTGGAAGGACCAGATTGAATTCCGATAGTGTAGAATACAAAAAACAGCCTTAGCATTTAGGTTAAATTTAGTATTTAATTGTTAAATTATGTTTCTAATGTATTAGTAGCTGACTTATTAAACTTTAACTACAGAATCTTTGAATGAAGTTGATACAGAGACAAAATTTGAATCTACTCTGTATAATGAGGCTGAAATTCAAGGTAACACATAAAATTGGTGATGAAATAAAATATCATTAATGCATATGTTTCAACCATAGCTAACGTATAAAGTTATTTTTTTATTTCAGAATGTGTGAATATGGAAAACCATCAACACAATGTGGATTTTGTAAAGCTGAACTGTGGTTTCAAGAGAGAGCTACCATATCAACAACAAACAATGTATGTTTCTCATTATGTTGTCCAAAGGAAAAAGTTCAACTACTATATTTGCAGAAGCCTCCATAGTTGTTATACTCATTGGTACATGGTTCTGATGCAAGAAGTATTCGTTTCAAGGAAAATATAAGAGCATACAATAGTATGTTCTCTTTTATTTCAATTGGTGGAAAACTTCAGTCTTCAATCAATGATGGAGCTAGTCCCCCGCAATTTATACTTAGCAGTCAAAATTACCATCGTATTGGGAGTTTATTGCCTAAAAAGGGTTGTAAACCCAAATTTGCACAGCTATATACATATATATATATATATATATATATATATATATATATATATATATATATATATATATATATATATATATGATACTCAAAATGAGCTACAAAATTGAGTATCTCACTTTGGGGTACGTTTATTGTAACTAAGTTGTTTTCATTTTAAAATTTTGTTTACTCATTGCTTATTTTAATTGTTGTTATTACAAATTGGGATATGCCAAATGCAAATCTAATTTCCGTTATATGTTTGTAGGGGTGAAAAAGGTTCTGAATTTTTTGATAAAATATTAGTTAAGGATCTTACTAAAATGATTGGTCAATTTAACTGTCTTGCGAAACATTTTAGAAAGGTAAGAGATTTTGTTGAATGTTTGCAAAAAAACATTTTGTTTGAGGTTGTACTGAGATCAAAGAAAGGATCCACGTGTTTACAATATCCTTGATACTGATGAGGTTGCTGCTTTGATAGTAGGGGACTTAGATAGTGTCATACCCTAATTTCGTCCGGGGACCATCTGTTTGTTGGGTTGTGACCCTCGCTTGACCACTTCGAGGTACTTGACACCCATCGTTAGGCAATCCGTAAAGTTCCGTAACATTCCGGAAGCCAAAGAAGGGATGATTGCATAATCCATAAGGTTTCGTGACATTACGGAAAGAAAACAAGTATTGTTACGTAATTCATAAAGTTTCGTAACGTTACGGAAAAAGAATCAGCAAAAAAAGGGCAGAGGGGGTGTATTTAGTAAATAGGGGTGTACAAATAGCAATCAAGCCCACTTGGGCCTTCCAGGATCTTCCAACAGAAGACGGTGCCTTCTGGTGGAAGCAACCCTGCTTGCCTGGGCGAGCTGAGCTCGCCTGGACGAGCTGGGTGGCAACCACCTCCCTCTTTTTCCCTATAAATAGGGGAAGGAGGGTAGAACAAAAATGTTCAACCCTCCTGGTATCTGAGAATCACTTAAAATTAGTGAGAATAATTGTTTCCGTGAAGAAAATCCAAGCCGAGGTGCTTCCGTAATGCTTCAGAGGCGTTTCCGTAGGCGATTTTGCGAAGATTTTCCACCGTTCTTCATTGTTCTTCGGTCTTCAATCGGTAAGTTCCCGAAATCGAACTTTTCAATTCATTCTATGTATCCTTAGTGGTCCCCATTTGTTTCGCATGCTTTTATTTTCATTTCATTTACTTTCCGTACCCCCTTTTGACGTGTTTTAGTCATTTATTTAAGTCATTTTCTCGCCTAATAAAAAATAACATAAATTTCCACCGATCATTTGAATTGTAACATCTTTTAATTTCTGTTAAAATGAAATCCAACCGTTCTGTCATGCCGTAACCACGTTTAAAACCAAAAAAGAGGCAAAATAATAATATAATAAGTAAAAAATATCTTTTAATAAAATAATCAAAAAAATCAATCGGACGTTTTTTCTTTGGGATTTTTCTTTCTTAACCGAATTGACTAAATAACCAAAGTGAAACTAAGGATAAAATCAATTCATAAACCAAGCTTTTGTCATCACCTAAAAAACCATTTTTAAGGTCCAACGCCTTGAAATGGTCCTCTTCGCTTTTATTGGTTAAACGTGGATTTTGAAGACCTAAAACCAACACATAAGCTTTGTCACTTCTTTCAAAAAACCAAGAGATCATTAATGGTTCAATGCCTTAATGTTTTCTCTCCTTTCAAAAGAATCGAAAGATCGTTTAATGGTCCAATGCCTTAAAATGACCTTTAGTTCTCGAAGAACTATGTAGGCCTGATTTTCTTACCACAATTAAGGAATACGTAGGAGCAAGGGAAACACCCTTGTCGACCACAAAAAGATAAAAAGTATAAAAGGCACAAAAAGACATAAAGACGTAAAAGGGAACATAAAACAAATTGAAGTCATGTTTGCACACTTGATTAAAGGCTGTCGTCCCTTGTGACGGACGTGTGGGGTGCTAATACCTTCCCCATGCGTAAATACAACTCCCGAACCTTTCACTTAAAGTTCGTAGATCACGTCTTTTCCGGTTTTTCCGAAGTTTCCCTCAAATAAATGTTGGTGGCGACTCCGCGCATTTTCCTTTCTTGGAAGACGCACCCGTGAGTCTCGCGTCGCCCTCTCGCCGAAGGGTAGGTTGTGACAGATAGTATGGAATTTGGGAGAGACATTGTTTTCAAGAACATTTATGGTCAACTACAACGGCTTCATGAGACTCATACTTCTTTCATTCTATTACAATATCCACTATTGTTTCCTTATATTGAAGATGCTTTTCAAGAGGATATTCCAATAAGCCAATTGACAAATAATATGGAAAACTGTAGGAGAGTGTGTGTAACATTGAGGGAGTCGATTGCATTTAGAATTCAAGATAGAAGTGTAGAGTTCAGTACCATATTGAATGCACGAAGACTATTTCAACAGTTCTCAATTGATTGTTATTCTATGGTTGAGTCCCAATGTTTAACATGGATAAGATTCAATCAAAAGGCGATCAGATTTGATGTTCTAAATGGTTTGCAAGAAGTAGTCTCAAGAGGAGAAAAAAATCCTTCTTCTATTGGGAAACATGTTATCTTACCATCATCATTTACTGGTGGAATGAGATACATGTTTCAAAATTGTCAAGATGCAATGGCCATTTGTAAGAAGTTTGGATATCAAGATTTGTTTATAATAGTTACATGCAACACAAGCTAGAGTGAGATACGTGATTTTGTGCATCAAAAAGGTCTCATGCCATCCAATGGACCTAATATTGTTTGTAAGGTGTTTAAGATAAAGCTAGATGAGTTGATGTCAGATTTTAAGAAAAGAACATATTTGGAAAGGTTAATGCATGTGATTATTTTAGCAGTAGTTTTTGTAATTGAATGTTTTTATAAATGCATATTTCATATTTTATCTTATCATTACTAAGAATTTAACTTCATCATATTCAAGCATGTCTACTGTTGAGTTTTAGAAAAGAGGACTGCTACATGCACATATATTGCTATTGTTGGATGGTGATAACCAGCTTCATAATGCAAGTGATATTGATAAAATCATCTCAGGCGAGTTGCCTAATCCTGATTTATATCCCAAATTGTCCAAAGCAGTTGCAACCTACATGCTGCATGGGCCATGTGGATTAGCTAACTTGAAGTCTCTTTGCATGAAAGATAGGAAATGCTCTAAATACTTTCCTAAGAAATTTGAAAACTCCACCACAATTGATGATGATGGATATCCATGCTACAGACGTCGAGACATGGGAATGTCTATTCAAAAAAATGGTGTAACTTTGGATAATAGGAATGTTGTTCCTTATAGTCCAATGCTACTTATGAGGTATGAAGGTCATATCAATACAGAGTATTACAATAAATCAAACTCAATAGAGTACCTGTTCAAATATGTTACCAAGGGACCAGATCGGGCTACAATTGAGATTAGAAATTCATAAGATAATACTGAAAATTGTAGCAAAGTTGATGAGATCAAGAGGTGCTATGATTGTAGATATTTATCATCATGTGAAGCCGCTTGGAGGATTTTTGCATATGATATTCATGAGAGGTGGCCAGCAGTGCAACAATTAAATTTTCATCTTCCCAATGCACAATTGGTTTTTTTCCAATGATGATGACCAAATAGATAATGTTGTTGATTTTAATGCTGAAGTTAATACCATGTTTTTAGCTTGGTTTGAGGCCAATAAAACATATGCTGAGGATAAAGAACTGACTTATGTTGAGTTTACTACCATATTAGTATAATTGAATCGGCAAAAGATATGGCAGCCAAGGAAAAAAGGTTATTCTATTGGGAGACTTTCTTATATTCCTGCTGGTGTAGGCGAGTTATACTACATGAGAATGGTTCTCATGATTCAGCGGGGTTGTGTTGGTTACGACTGTATCAAAACTGTCAATGGAAAAGTCTATGGTAGTTATCAAGATGCGTGTTATACTTTGGGGTTGCTAATGGATGATAGAGAGTATATTGATACAATTTTTCTTCCTTTATGGCTATGGTGGAATTGGGAAGACTTTCCTTTGGAACATATTGTCAGCTGCTATTAGAGCTCAAAAGAAGATTGTATTGAATATTGCATCCAATGCTATTGCCGGTTTGCTTCTCCTTCGTGGAAGAACAACTCATTCCACTTTTTCAATTCCATTGTTGGACTAAGGAATCAACATGCAATATAGCTTAAGGTAGTCTTCGCTTCTTATTGGAATAAATATTGTTTTGAATAAATATTTGATGTGTTGTAAGTGTGAAGAAAACAAACACAAACTGTTAGGTGGAAAAGTTATTATTTTAGGAGGGGATTTTAGACAAATTCTATCGGTTGTTAGAAAGGCATCAAAATAAGCTATCCTTAATGCAACAATTAACTCATCAGAATTATGGAATCATTGCAAAGTGTTGAAATTGGCACAAAACATGAGATTGACCACTGCCAACACAAATCACACAACTAATGAGATCAAAGAATTTGCTGATTGGATTCTTCAAATTGGTAATGGTGACATGGATTCAGATGACAAAGGTGAAGGTGACATTGAAATACCAATTGATCTTTTGGTTTCAGATAATGAAAAACCACTGCTTTAATTGGTTGATTTTGTGTATTCAAACATATTGAAAAATTTGAATGATTGAAGACAGAGCAATTCTCGCTCCAACATTAGAAACTGTTGAAGAAGTAAATGATTTTATGTTGTCTTTAATTCCAGGGGATGAAAAATAGTATTTAAGTTTAGACTCTCCTTGCCATTCTGATGAAGATTATGAAATACAAGGTGATTGGTTTACACCAGAATTTCTGAATGAGATCAAGTGTTTAGGAATTTCGAATCACAAGATAAAACTGAAAGTTGGAGTTCTTGTGATGTTGTTAAGAAACTTGGACCAGACCAATGGATTATGTAATGGCAAACGACTACAAGCCAAAGATTTAGCCCAAAATGTCAACACAACTACAATACTAACTGGCAAAAATTCAGGTGATACAATTTTTATTGCAAGAATGGATATGGTACCTTCCGATTCTGGCTTCCCATTCAAATTCCAACATCGACAAGTCCCTATATGTTTGTGTTTTGCAATGACTATCAACAAAAGTCAATGAAAATCCTTATCTAAGGTTGGATTCTACCTTCCAAGGCCAATATTCACTCATGGTCAACTATATGTCACAGTATCTAGAGTGAAATCTAAGGATGACTTGAAGATGTTGATTTTGGATGAAGAGAAAAAAGTTTGTACCTCAACCAAAAATATTGTATACAAAGAAGTTTTCGAAAACCTATAGTGAATGCAAAGCAACAAAATGTTCAGTGAAAATCCTTTTAGTATGTTGTTAATAATATGATATTGCACCTTTCTCTATGAGAATCTTATGACATAATGTTGGCAGTTATACATATTTTCTGTTCAAAGACAAAACTATCGTTATACATAGCCATATACATGATAATACACACATACATAGTGAAAAAATACTAACTAATTTGGCAGCATGAAATTCTATACAATTAATAATATTGCACATGTCCTAATACAAGTATTATGCCATTAATTTGCAGGCCATAAAGTTCCAAGTAAATCTATTTTTTGTATTTTTAACAATCACAAGCTAGTATTCTCTGTTTGTAGGGGGAGCCTTAGTAATTTGCCTTGACTCAGGTATGTAGTAACAACAATAGGTTGATCCCCTAACCATGAGAAAAGAAGTTATTAATACCTATAGTGAATACAAATCAAATAAATTTTTAGTATAAATCCTTTTAGTATACTATTAGTAGTATGATATTGAAAGACAAAACTATTAGTATACACAGTCATATCCATGATAATACATACATACATAATGGAAAAATACTAACATCCTCTACGGAGAGGCAAGAATGTAATCAGGAAAAATAATTGTCACATCCTACATACAATAGGTTATACATTTTTTTTTTGTACAGGTGAATATATAATCATGCATTGTGTTTAGTCTGATCATTATTGGCAAAAACAATTAAGTTCATGTTTTCATTGACCAATCTACATTTTTAGAATTTTTAATATTTTATTTTTATGTCATTTGTGGACTTTTTAATATTATAATTGACTATTTAATATTGTATTTTTATTGTTATTTTTTGAATTTTTAATATTATTTATTATTAGACTTAAAAAAATAGTTTTAATACATTTAAATATTCTGTTGTTAGATTTTGGAGTTATTGTATAAAAATTTGCATTAATTTATCTGTTATATATAATGAACAAAAAATGAAGTTAAATAATGTGTTTAAATGAATTTAAAAGAGAAAAAAATCATGTGCAATTGCTTTATAAAAGAAAATTGAATATGGATGGTCTTTGTACAATTTGTGTTGTTTTCTCAGATAGACGTACACACAAGAACACGAAGGAGCAGCAGTGGATCACAAACAAATAAAAGGGGACCACAACAACACACACAAATTCGTTATGCATCCATTGAAGCACATTGACGACATACTCAGACGGGCACCGAAATCAACATTCTCCACCATTTACTTCGCAGATGAGGTGATGGAGGATAAAGGTTGTGAAGACTAAGAGAGACATCCTGGTCCTCCAAAATAGATGGCTTCAGGTTAAAGTGAACAATGAGGTGATGGAGGATAAGAATGTGTTTTTTAGATATCTGGGTGACTCATATTTTCACGTTAGTTTCTTCAAAATAGATGAAGAGAGGGTGCAAAGAAAGTAGAAATGGAACCCAAAAAACTGAAAACATGGGAAATAATTCTAATGTTCCCAAAAGTGGGTATCATTCCAAGGGAACATCTCCTTCTTTGCCTCTCCCACCTAAAACAAGAACTGCAAAGTCCTCAGAGCAGAAAGGATCCACAAGCCCTTTTGTAAGTTTAGCTTATTTATTGTAATGAATTGGTTTGAGTTATTTTAGTTGTTATCCAAATTAAGCAATTTAGTGAATTTCAGTTTAATTGAAAATTTTTGGTGTGGATTAAATGACAAAATTCAGAGAAATTTTGACTAAAGACACAATAATCAGTATCTTGTGAGTCCCCATCCTTAACTTTACTAATGTTATTAATTATGTGGTTGTTGCTATTGTAAATCATGCATTTGTATGCACTGTACTTTCTTTGACAATAATTTTGATGTGTATTTTTTGTTTTGTTTATTTTCAAATTCTATCGAACTTGCATAAAGATTTTAATATATTGTTCGTCAAAAGAACATCAATCAGCTACACTTGACAAATGGTTATGGAAGGGTGGATAGGTGTAAAATGCTCTTTGACAAACAAAGACCAAATTATGTCAAGATAGGAAAAAGGTGGAAAGAGTTCTACAGGTCCACAGGGTTCAAGGAGGGAGATAAGCTTGCATTTGTATTTTACAATGAAGAAAAACAAGATTATGTTGATGTAACAAAAGTTTAATTACCTTTAGTATTATTTTTTTAATTTTCGTATGGACATGAGTAGTATTAGGGTAAATATTATGGTGTGTAAAAACCAATGCAGGAAACACTTATTAAATTGGTATAATATATTTTAGTTTTATATTATAAATTATATGCATGAAATCTAATGCTTATTTTTATTTATGTTATGTACATTTTCTATAAAAAAAATTTGCAAACATTTTATACAAAATTTAAAATCATTATAATAAATTTTTTTGATCTACAATGTATTCTTAAAAATATATAAAATTTGACTAAAAATCATATAAGGATATTTCAATGCATATACCTCACATGGCTTGATAATGCGTATAGGCAAAAAGTAAAAGTATCTTGATTTTTTCGTGTCATTGTTGGTTGTATAAATTCGTATGAGTGGGTGCAGGAAGAAAATCTCGTAATCAACATAATTATTTGGTATCGAGTCCGTAAGAATCTTATGGATTGGAAATCTATAATGGCCTTACAGATTGCAAATCCTAAATTTCGTTACGGATTCTAATTCTGTAATGGTCTAGGGATTGCCAATCTGTATACGATATACTTAAGGGTGTGTTTGGGTTTTTCACTCTGACTGTTGGTGTAAAAGAAAAATAATGGGTGCGTTAGGAAAATCCCACACTTCATAATTTTGAAAATCTATAAAAACGTGCATATTTAGCGAGAATACGAAACATATTCTCAAAAGCAGAGCAAAATGTCAAGTAGGAAGAAGAAAATGAAGAAAAACAAGAACGCCATCGATGATGCTCCAAGGAATGACGACTTTCTGAGAGACACGATGATTGGTGCGTTCATGACATTTGATTTCTTCTTTCAGGTATGTGTTCTTCCTTAGAATGTATTCCATTTCACGATGTTTTTTGAAACAATAAAAGTGAGCCATCTATTGTTTGGTTGCTTCATTTCACAAGGATATACAAGTATTCTGTTAAAGGTTACACTAAGAAAAACTCTAATGAAAAATTAGGGTTTCGAAATTGGTTTCAATAAGTTGTTCTTCACTGTAAACTACTATGTTTAGCATAAATGGAGTATAATCATTACCATTTTGGTATTGTTCAAATGTAATCAATCAACGACATAGTTGATTAGAATGCATCCCTTAAACTCTAACAACTTAAGAATCTGAAATTAGGAGTATATTATGTTGAATGTGTTATTTATTAAATATTAAATACTAAAATGGTAACCAAAATATAGTACTGACGAAGTTAAAAACTCGAGTTTGTTTATTTACAGGAATGCATAAACTTGAATTGAAAAACAATTTCTTAAAACAGTAATTATAGAAATAGAACTGATTAGGATTGCCAAATGAGTTGAGTGATAAATTCTAACATTGATCAAGACAAAAAAAATAATACTTCTATTTTGGAATATGCTCAAATAAGTAAAGATCCACACAATGGCACAATGTCGTTGTTACTCATCTATCTGTCTTAGTATAACATATTATATTGGTTTTTATTGAGTCCATTATGCATGTGTTGACTATAAAATAAAGAAAAACTAAGCCAAAACACATAGTCATTTTTCCTAGATGTCTTTAGTATTAAATTCATTCAACATAACTCTTTAAACATAATAAGATAAAAATTAGTAAAATGAAAAATATAATATTTGGTTCTGGTGCATATGAAACAAGATACTTGAAATTTTCGCTTGATTATGATTTACCTATTCAAATGTTTACCATGAATCGGAATATTCTATTGAGATATTTTTGTACTTGGTATTTTTGTTTTTCAAAATTTGTCTACAATGTTCAAAAACCTATACAAGATACATTACTATATAACTGACATTTTTTATAAATTGATTTTTTAACATACTTTACTATGTCAATGAAACATGATTTTGTCTTTGTTTGTCCTAAGTTTTGGAAAACATTTAAGAATGAAGTGTCTACAGATTGGGAGTTGATCGATAAGCAGGGGAGGGTATCAAAGGTCGAACTCCTTGAAAATGACAAAGACTCAATTGCCATCTACAAAGGTTAGGCTGAATTAAGAAGGTTGAATGAAATTTACGATGAAAGAGAGATAATGTTTATTTATGTGGGTGACAAAAAATTCCATGTTAGGTTCTTCAAACAAGATTTGGAGCTTGCAAAAGTTAATCAACAGCTGAATGAAAAAAATATAGGTGTTGCTGACATTGATGATCCAAGAGTATCAGCGTACCAATGGAGAAGGAGGAATTGTGAAGACACGCTCAATGCAAGCAAGGAAATGATGTTTATTCCCCCTTTGTAATAGAAAACAGTTGTAGTGGTGGTTACGTTTTGATGGTTAAGATGTGGTCCATGTGGATGTTTAGACAATTTCTAAGTTAGTGTCAACTTTTGTGTATATATTATTAGTATCTTTTGCGAACAAATATTGTTTTATATGACATATATTGATAATTATTATAAATGTTCAACTCTTTGCATTTTGTTAATTTTATGTGAAAGACTGAATATGTTGACAACAGAAGGCAAATGGGTAGCATGCCCAATTTGATGCAGAAAACAAAAACTTATTTACATGTAATCCCAGCCAAAGGGATTACTTGGTTTTTTGCAAACCTACAACAAACTTCAAATATTTTTACCAATCCTTTTATTTCTTGTTTGTCCTTTCTGTTGTTGGTTATGCTTGGAAATAACATGAAAAGGAAATAACAGAGCATTAAGAATTTCATTAAAAATCTTCTGTGTATGTTCTTAGCAGTAGAAATTTTCTAGTTTTCTCTATCAGAATGTGTTTCCAAAATGATGGTAGTAATACATACATTTTATTCAAAGACAAAAGCATTTGTATACACAGTTATATACATGATAGTATCTACATACATTCTAAAACAATAATAACTAATTGACAATATGAAATTCTATACCGTTTATAATACTGCACACATGTTAATACAAGTATTATGACAGTTCGCTTCACTGAGGTTTGCAAATCCATCATTTTCCTTCAGCCTCGTTAACCTTCCAACTAATTTTGCAACGAAATTAAGGTCATGGCTGGCAAACGATATTTTTTAAGAGTATTTTTCTTTGATTCAGACATTATACTTGCTCTCCATGGACTATCACCATAATATAATTTGAGACTTCCATTATGTGCATAAGTGCATATACCAAAATGAATAAATCTACTTCTAATTGTATTATCTATTTCTAATTCTACAAAATTAAAAATAATAGATACAAAATATAATGGTTTGCAGAAAATATAAAATACAACTAAATATTCGAAAGCTTAATGAATTTGTTCGTACATTGCACGGGCTTTCATACTAGTAAATGTATAATTGAAAATCACATAAATATAATGATGGGTTTTATTGTGATTATTGTTCATCTCATTCTTTTGATATGGATGTCTGAAGATCATACCAAATGATATGAATAAAAATACTTATCATCACGCTACGAGATGTCAATGGTAGAGATGTAAAATTTCATTTTGTACATACTTTATATTTTCTTAATAAAAAATTATTCAAAATTGGACAGTTCAAAAGTTTATTCCTACTCAACCACTATATATTTTGCAGTTTTTGATCAATCAATATGTAAAATATAATTTAACAATATAAATAAGTTATTGGTCCATTAACTAACTTGCCTTGTTAATTTATATTTTCAAAATTATTAATCCAATTTATTGGCATAAAAGTGTTGTATACAAAATGTTATGCTGGAAACAAGTGGCTAAGAGTGAAAAAATTTGACTTTGCTTTAATCTTCTCCTTTATTCTACACAACTACTTTTCTTTTATTCCTTTTTCACGTCTAACATGCCAAACAAACTGAATCTATTTGCTAGATGATGCACGTACTTACAAAACATACTCAGCCATTGTGGATAAGGTGAGTGTAAAGTGCGCAATTATAGAGAAAACACATATAAGCACGAATTCGGACCCTATTATTTATACTAGTACAATGTGAAATGCACTCCTACTCATCATGATTGCAGTAACTAAGGAAGATTTTGTCTACTCTCTTTGGGGCTTATCAAAGATCGACACATGTTCAAGTAGTTATTATTGGGGATAAATATATATGTCTAAGATCTAATTTATTATGTTATCAATTTTAGTAAAAAATTATTCTTTATTTTATTATTAAATTTATTATTTTATTAAAATGTTAGTTTGACAAGTCCTTAATTAAAATTAGAGGCTTGTTATCATAATAGAGATTATGATAATGAGAAACAAGTTCTTTATAATTTTAATCTATGTTGTTCTTAATCGTAGGATTCTTGTGAATAGGACATCAATAATTCAGATAGATCAATATATATATAATGGTCTTTATTGGATAAAGATTAATAGATCTCATTTATTAAATTGCACATATAAATGATGTATATGTCATCATTGAACTGACTCAATAGATATTTTCTAATGGTTAAATTTATCATAAACTATCAATAAAAAATTTCAAGAAGAGGTTTAATAGTTTTCTTTGACATGAAATTGTCATAGTAACTAACAAGTTATTTGTTAAGTTTTGATTCCAGACACCTAATACTTTAGAGCACTTGTTGAATGAATATTGGATATGATCAAATACTTGTAGAATTAATGATTAATCAAGAAGGAATTCATCAACTCTTGGTAATGAATTTGAGCTCTATGAATAAAATTATATCTCGGCCAGAAAAATTAAATGAAAAAAGAAATGAGCTTCTTTAGTCATTATAATTAACTCAAAAAAAGTCTGTCAGTAATGTCATACTTTAGAGTTAACCCAAAGTTGTAAAGATGGAAGAAGTTATTATACTATTCTTCTAATGGTTCTTGAAGGTAAAATGTCACTTCATGCTATTCGGGTGTTAAGGAATGTTATTAGATATCTACTTTGATTAATATATTAATTTGATTAATAGATTATCGGCTTAGTATTGAACCTACAACGTCACATACAAACGAATGTTCTAATCTCTATCAAGGAAATTATTTTAATTTTTGATGATCAATTAAATTAGAGAATTTAATATGATCAAATGATTAATTAATTTCCTAAGTGGAATATTATTATATTTTTTCATGTTTGGAATTTGGTTTGAAAAACTGTTATATACAAGTTGGACTTGGTCAATTATTATTTCTAATTTAAAAAATGGTTAATAATAGAAAATAACAAGCAACAATATTTTAAAATGGCTTAAAAGATAAGATAGTTGTTTCGATTTTATCAGAAACCTATTATCTTCGGCATGCTATAAATAAAGCCCTAGGTTGTACGCTGAAGCGATTGGTTATCACTTCTCTTCTCATTCTCTCATAGCACTAATTATTTTCCACCTATCAAAGTTGTTAACGGATAAAGATTAGTATCGATGTGGATACTGTTAGAATTAATGTCTCATGTGAGAGGCATGTGACTAATTGATGAGAGTAGTGGTTATAAAAGAGGTTAATACCCACTAATGTGAAACAAGGTTCCCCTTCCCGACAAAAAAATGTTCTCTCTAATATCTAGCCATGTAGACAAGTAGAAAGAAGAATAGTCAAGGGAGTGAAATATTGTTTCTCTCCTCTTCCAAGAAATCAAAATATACCGGAGATAAGCCTCATTGTGAATAAAGGTACACATTGTTTATTTATTATTTGTGAGAATCATAGGTTTCAAGATCTTGTTGGTTTCTATAATTATTAATCTAGGAAACCCTTAGAGTGTGTTTGGATAGAGAATTTTAACTGAGGAAAGGAATTTATTAGAGAATTTAAATTTCTTTAATCTAAAATTCATTGTTTGGATTTTTTTTTATGAATAATTTAAATTTTTGGAATTTTAAAACAGAATTTTAAACAACTAAAAATGTGGAATTTTAATTTCCTTCTAAAAGGTGAAAATTTGAAATTCTCTTCTTGATAGAAGAACCTTCCAAAGCGTTTGCGTATTTCCTTTATCACCTTCATCCTCTCTTCCACCTGAAAGTTTTTGAAATTCCATTCTCGAACCCGCGATTCTTCCTTCACGCTAATGATCCTCTTCTTCAAGAAGCACTGTCTGAGCTCGCGGAGCGTCAATCGAGTGTGGGCGTAGGGGGACACGTAGAACTGTATCCGCTAATCAGTTTATTCTGAACTCATTATCGTCTGAGTATGGCCCGTTCCAAATGAGCTATAATACCATGAAAGATAAATGAAATGTGCATGAATTGCACAATATTTTAGTTTAAGAAGAAACGAGGCTTAAGAATCAAGGAAGTCACTCAGTCCATTATGTAAGCCACCAAAGGAATCAATGAGCTAGAAAGAAATTAGTGAAGAAGCATGATAAAGGCAAAGGGCCATTAAAGATCAATGATGGTCCTGTGCAAATCCAGAAGAAGGCATCAAAGGGCAATAATTGCCATTTCTGTGGGAAATCTGGACACTTCCAGAAGGATTGCTCAAAGCGTAAGTCTTGTTCGAAAAGAAAGGTGAGCTTAATGCTCTTGTATGTTTTGAATCAAACTTAACTGAAGTTTCCCATAATACATGGTGGATTGATTTTGGATGTACGACTTGTATTTCTAATACTATGCAGGAATTCCTTACGATCCAAACTATAAGGTCAAATGAGAAGTTCGTCTTCATAGGGAATAGAGTGAAAACTCTAGTGGAAGCAGTCGAGACTTATCGTTTAAAACTTGACATTGGACATCATTTAGATTCACTTGAAACTTTTTATGTACCTAATTTATCTAGGAATTTGGTTTCATTATCTAAACTTGATGTTACTGGATACTCTTTTAATTTTGGTAATGGATGTTTCAGTTTATTTAAGCATAATCATCTCATTGGTACTGGTGTTCTTTGTGATGGTTTATATAAAATGAAATTAGACGATTTGTATGTTGAAACCGTTTTAACTCTGCATCATAATGTTGGCACTAAACGCAGTTTAGTGAATGAACGAACTGCTTTCTTGTGGCATAAATGTTTAGATCACATTTCTAGAGAAAGGATGGAAAGATTAATAAAAAATGAAATTCTTCTTGATCTAGATTTTGCTGATCTAAATATTTGTGTGGATTGTATTAAGGGAAAATAAACAAAACATACAAAGAAATGAGCTACAAGAAGCACTTAGCTTCTTGAAATTGTACATATTGATATTTGTGGATCTTTTGATGTTACTTCTTTCGAAAAGAAAATATACTTTATCACCTTTATTGATGATTATTCACGTTACGGTTATGTCTACTTACTGTATGAGAAATCTCATGCAGCGGATGTCTTAGAAATTTACTTGAATGAAGTAGAAAGGCAATTAGATAGAAAGGTGAAAATTGTTAGGTCTAATAGAGATGGTGAGTATTACGGAAGATAAGATGAAACTAGGCAATATCCAGGTCCATTTGCTAAACTACTTTAAAAACGTGGCATTTGTGCGCAATACAGAATGCCTGGTACACCACAACAAATTAGTGTATTGGAAAGATGTAATAGAACTTTAATGGATATGGTTAGGAGTATGTTAAGAAATTCAACATTGCATGTATCTTTCTGGATGTATGCCTTGAAAACTACCGTGTATTTTTTGAATAGGGTTCCTGGTAAGGCAGTTCCAAAGACACCTTTTGAACTGTGGACGAATATTACACCTAGTATAAGGCACCAGTGTTTGGGGTTGCCAGGCAGAAATAAGGGTTTATAATCCACAAGAAAGAAAATTGGATGCAAGAACAATCAGTGGATATTTTCATTGATTATCTAAAAAAGTCAAAGGGATATATGTTTTATTGTCTTAATCATAGTATGAGAATTTTCAAAATTGGAAATGCAAGGTTTATTGAAAATGGTGAAATCAGTACGAGTACAATTCCTCGCCATATGAAAATTAAAGAAGTTAGAGTACAAGTTCCTTTAGCTTGTGCCTCTAGCAGTAAGGCGATTACTCCTTTAGTTGTTGTTCAAAACAATAATGAAGAAAAACAACACAATAATGAACCATGATACATAATGAACCTATTATGGAAGAACCACATGAAATAACATTAAGAAGGTCTCAATAAAAATGAGACCAGCTATTTCAAATGACTATGTGATATAATTACATGAAACAGAAATAGACTTAAACATAATGGTGTTTGGGACCTTATAGAATTGCCAAAGGGTTGTAAGAGAGTTGGCTGTAAGTAGGTCTTCAAGACTAAACGTGACTTTCATGACAACCTTGAATGTTACAAGTCTAGACTTGTTGCTAAGGGATTTACTCAAAAAGATGACATTGATTATAAAGAGATGTTTCCACTGGTCTCATGAAAGGATTCTTTCAGGATTATCATGGCATTAGAAGCCCATTATGACTTGGAGCTACATCAGATAGATGTGAAAACTGTCTTTCTTAATGGAGATTTAGAGGAAAATGTTTATATGGACCAACCAATGAGGTTCTCAGTTGAAGGAAAGGAACACATGATGTGCAAATTAAAGAAATCAATATACGGTCTTAAGCAAGCTTCCCACCAATGGTATTTGAAGTTTAATGATACCATTGTTTCCTTTGGATTTAAGGAAAATATTGTTGATCGGTGTATATATCTGAAGGTTAGTGGGAGTACGGTTATTTTTCTAATTTTGTATGTTATTGATATCTTGCTTGCAATTAATGATCATGGTCTTGTTTATGAGACTAAGAAATTTCTCTCTAGCAACTTTGAAGTGAAAGATATGGGTGAGGTAAGGTATATGATAGGGATAGAAATATTTCATAATAGATCACAAGGATTGTTAGAAAGGAGATAAATTTAGTCTCGCAAAATGTCCTAGAAATGATATGGAACAAAAATTAATGGAAACAATTCCATATGTATCAGTTGTTCTTGCATCTACAAATGGAAACAATTCCAAATAATCTCTGATCATCACAAACGTAGAGAGACAGCCAGAATAGTCAAGGGAGTGAAATCTTGTTTCTCTCATCTTCCAATAAATCAAAGTATACTGAATGAAAGTCTCACTATGGAGAAATGTACATATTATTTATAATAATCATAGGTTTCAAAATTCTGTTGATTTTCTATAATTGTTAATCTAAGAAATTCTAAAAGTTTTACAAAATCACGTGAAATCTTCACATTATTGAAAAAAAAATTATACTTCAAGAGCTCATCGACTTATATATATTTAACATGTCATCTATTTAAATATAATTTAGATACAAAATATAAATCCTCTTTATTTCACTGTATATTTTGAACACTTTTTTTTTCCTGTCATATGTAAATATTCTCCGCAGCAGCAATGATAAGATAAATTCTTTGAGCCCGGGTGCATGTCAAGAATCAGCATGTCTCACGGAACAATTTTTACGTGAATATAGTGCTCATTTTTTTTATTTTTTTTTGGGTCAAAATATAGTGTTCACAGTCAAAATTTATATCATTATTTTGACAGAATTATTTTTTTTAAAAGGTATTTAAATTATAAAAACATTGATGCACTGCAATTTATATTAGATAAATTCATTCTTTACAATATTTTTGTATAAAACTTTTTACAAATAAGAAAAAGATAGAAGAAAAGAGAAAAATGTGAAATAAAGTAAATGATACAGAAAGAGATTAAAAAGAAAGTGTTATTCAATTTATAATATAAATAAGATTTCTTTAGAGATATATCTTTGGTTGAGATTCAGAAGCTATTCTCTTAAGTTACGAAAAAATGGATTGATATTTCTTAACAGATAAATTTTTTACACAATAGAACCAAAACATATACATGATTGGATTTTCATTTTGGTATAACTAGGAGGTATTCAAGATTCTATATTTGACATCCAACATTTTTCTCTCATCGGTAAGTAGTCCATTTAGTCTAAAATAGTATTTTTAATCACAATTACATATCTAAGTATCAAATTTCGAACCATTTGTTTAAAGAATAGGATTATTTGTTAATCATATATCATCATTTTGGTATAAATATAATATCTATTTGTACTAAAGTTATTTTTAGTGCAAGAATTACTCTGAACTAGGCCACCATGTTTGGAGAGCTTTAGACAGTACAACTGAGTAACCCAGTTGAGTACGGGTGCAGGTCTAGTTTGGCTCAGGTTAATGGATTGGTGTGGGAAAATTAGGCTGAATGACCGGAATAGGTGGGCTAGCTAAAAGGGTAGAGGGTAAGGCTAAGCTATTATTAACAAGGTTCAAGAGCCAAAAGTAAAAGTTCTAGTGGCTTTATATCCACTAGGTACCCTAGTAGTCTTTGAAAAACTGAATTAAAATTTGAGCAAGCATGTGAACTCTCTTAAATGTGATAATGCTCGAGGGTAGAGTTTCACGATAATGACACTAAAGAAATTACTATATTTGTTAATGAAAACATATAAAAATAGAATAATAAACGTTGTATGTACTATAGATACAAAACACCGAAAATGAGATATCAATAATTTAGTCAAATGAAAAGTTTCATTTTGCTTTCCTTTTTATATTGCATCATAAATAATGAATCACGACATGTATTATACCAGTCGTAATATTTCTCTTCTTGTTGATCATTCAAATAAATTTATAAAATGTAAAATAGCTTCTTCAATATCAGCATTTTCTTTTATATTTCTGCATTTTTTTGTGGTGAAAAAAGAAACAACTAGCCAAGGAATAGATGGTCTTAATTTCAGGCAAGAGATTATTAGGGAGATATATTATGAATATGCATAAAAAATATTTACTAAAGAAAAGCAATAGGCTTTATATTGATATATATACAGTGAACCTTACTTTATTTTGCTGACCATGTAGCCAACAATGATAAAGATGGCAAGCAATTATATCTACAACAATTAACTTGATGATTTAAACTAAGCGTAGTATGATGTAAACTAAACGATGACCACTGATAAGACATGAAGTCACAACAATAATTAGGCACTAGATGATTGATAGAATTGAAAAGTTGAGGGTAACCTTGTATTTTGGGTCTGTGTGCATGTGTGTGAAAGAGAGACGATGGGGTGCGACTAATAAATATAACTAATGACATAGTTTAACTTAATTACATTGGAGGTCTTAATTGTATATCTATTTAGCACGCAATCCATGTGAGTTTTAGTAATTAATAACAATTAATTTGCGATATATAATTAAACACAATCTTATGTTGAAATTTTAAAGTGCAAAGTAATCTTTTGGAATCACATGAAGAGAAAAGTCTACTTCAACTCTTCAAATCCCTCCTTAGTTTGGGAGTTGTTCTTTTTAGTAACATTAAGAAACGGCTTTTTTACTAATTGGGTGTGATTTTTTTGCTTTTTTTAGATGGGGTAGTTTTAAATTATTTTTCAAAAGAGATAAGTCTAAAGAGGTATTACAACTTGAGTAAGAAGTTTTAACATTTATTATGATTTTAATTTTTTTTAACTGAAGTTATAAATAATCCATTTGAATATAACTTTCTTTTTATGACTTCAACATTGTAAGTTTTTTTTTTGTTTTATTACTTAAGTTGTAAGATACATTTTTTAGATGGAATTACGACTTCAAAGTCGTAATTCCTTTTTTTTTTCATGCTATTTTGTTTATATTTTATTTCGTTTTATTTTTAATTTTTTAAAATTATAAACAATTTTATTTATTTGATTATTAAATAAATATTTTAATTTTACTTGTTATTAGTTTTATTTAATATGTTGTATATATTTTTTTATTTTATTTAATATGTTATATATTTTTAAATATTTTTATTTAAAATTTAGATAATCTTTTAATAAAAAAAGATAGTGAAATTAAAAAAAGATACTAAAATTTTAAAATATTTTAATTTAAAAATTGAAAAAACCAAATACATTTATATAAAAACTACATGTTTTTCATGTCAATTTATTATGAGGGAATAAGATTATTACAATATTTGCAAAGTATCATCAATGTTATTTTTAATTTAATAACTATTTTTATTATTAAATTATTACATATTATTAATAGTAAATTGCTTTACATAAAATAAATAATTCAGCATGATAAATCACAACTTAATATTAGTAACAAAAATTTTTAATATTTGGTTTCAAATTTTAGTTTTTAAAATTTAAGTATTTAAAATAAAATAAATATTCAAAAAAATATATTAAATATCATTAAGTTGCTTTTATATTTCATTTAAAATAAATAAATTTCAATAACATTAATAAAAGATTATCTAAATTTTAAATATACAAAATATATTAAATAAAATAATATTTAAAAAATATAATATATTTTATATAAAAAACATTAAAAAATACATAATATATTAAATAAAACCATAAAAAATATACAAAGTATTCAATAAAACTAATAAGAAGTAAAATTAAAATATTTGTTTAATAATTAAATAAATAAAATTGTTTACAATTTTAAAAAAATAAAATATAAACAAAAAATAACATGAAAAAAAAGAAATTATGACTTTGAAGTTGTAATCCATTTTAAATAAATATCTTACGACTTCAGAGTAAAAAACAAAAAAAAACTTACAAATGTAAAGTAGAAAAAAAAATTACACTAAAGTCATAAAATTATTTGACTTTTGTTAAAAAAAAATTAAAATCTGTTATGATTTTTGAGTTAGAAGTCTTAATATTGATTACGACTTACTCACTTATCAAAAATAATTTAAAAACTATCTCCATTTAAAAAAAAAGCAAAAAAAAAATGCACCTAATTAATAAAAAAACCTTAAGAAACACTAGTAAGGTGATGGATGAGAGACAGGCATTTAAGTATTTCTAGAAATTCACATGGCAAATTAATGTAACCTTGTCGTCCATGTACGACTATCATCATTGCATGAGTGACAAACATATTTCTTTAGCTAGGTTGAAGAGGTATAGGGATGGTAAAATGATTCATCTGTTCGCGATTTAACTAATTTAAGCATACTTAAATTTAGTTTAACCTTTTTTATGAAAAATAAATTAAATTAGATTGGATGGATATTATTTTGATTAATGGATATGTTTTAGAGATTTATATGTGGCAAAAGTTGTATTTTGTTTGATTATAAATGCAAAAAATATATTTTTATTTTATAAAATAATTTATGTATACTTGAATTCAATCATCCGTTTTTTTAATTTTAAAAGTTAATGAATTTCTGAATTATAAAATATGGGAATTACTTAGTTATGAATCATTTTCATGTTCAAAGACTTGTCTTCAAACATTGTTTATAACCTTGAGAGCGCATTTCTCACTAATGTATCACATTGATCACATCATTGCCATTTTGGACTGTTGAAGATGTATTATTCAATTCCTTTCAAGTGTTTCACATTTGCTCCTTCAAATCTCCATTATATCTTCGGGATTTAATTCTTTTAAAGTGAGGGAAATATATATTAAAAGATAAAGTATACTAAGCTATTGATTCAAAAAATCAATGATTGATATCGTAATTAATTTCAAATTAAGTTCATTATACATGCATTTCGCAATCTTCACTGTTTATTTATTTTTATCAGTTGCTATTTGCAAAATAGATCCAAACAAAACTTACATGCAGGTCTTTAGATTTTTTTTAATATTATTTTCCAATAAGAATTAAAGTTATCCTTTCATCATTTATACAAAAAGTGTGTGTAAGTTGTCAAAGTGAAATTTTTTATTTTAATTGGAGAAAAAAATTAAAAATACTTATGAATCGAAGCTATAACTATTTTTTCCCCATACACCCTCTTGCTTTCGAAGGGTTAGATTCACACTTACAAATACAATAAAGGGCGGCTTATCTTTTTATTGTACTATTTCCTAAAGTATGACGGATGCCACTTTTAGTTTTAAAATTTCTTTAGTTAATTTTAATATTTTTGTTTTTATAATCTTAGTCTTCTCTTTGATTTTTTTAGATTTTATATGAATTATGGGTACTCACTTATAAGTTTTAGTATTTCATAATCTTTTTTTATTTTAATATATATATATATATATATATATATATATATATATATATGTTTTATTTAAATTTAAAATATTCATGTACTAGAGTTATATATGATAAAGGTCCGTTTAGTTAAGTTTAATTTTATGAAATAGTATTTTTATAAATTGCAGAATAATGATATATGTTTTAGAGATTTATCTAAGACAAAAGTTGTTTTTTTTATTATAAATACAAAAATTACTTTTTACTTTTTAAAACATAATGATATTACAAATAGTTTTTAGAGGTTATTTACATTAACTACTTTAAACAATTAAAAATTTATTGATGAGGTATAACTCATTTGGTTAAGTAGGGTATCTGAGTTTTTGTAAGCCTCCAATACCTATCTTCAATTCTATGGATAAAAAAAAGAGTTAAACTTTTAATTTTTTAAAGGTTTAATTGTGTTTATAGTCCTTGCAAATAGATCAATATTTGCTTTTAGCTAGTCCTTGAAAAAAATTATCTTTTTTTGATTATTCATTTTTTTTTTTGTCTTGAGTAAGAAAACACAAGTGTTTTCCTGGATTAGATATTAATTCGCAGGTGCGTGATTATCACTAATGTAAAAAAAAATTGTACTTAGAATAGAATTAAATATAAGTTTTCTCATTATTGATCATTCACTCATATTCACTCACACGTAAAGGTAATCTGTCTTTATGCTACTGTACCAATCTTATATATTACAGAATCGTGTGATATATAATCTCTATTTCTATAAATGAGAGGCTAAAAGAAAGGACAAAATATCATATAATTTTTACATGAGGGATAAAAAATGATAATTATTTATTTTTTAGGAACAAAAATGAACTTTTTTTCTTTTCTGGAGAGTCTAAAGACATATAATTTTTTTATGAAAAATAAATTAAACAAACACATTCAAACTTTTTAAAAGTAATCTATGTCAAAATAAAAGTTTTTTCTTTCTTTCTGAAAATGAAACTAGCTAGAAAAAACGGTCCTAAACATAATACCAATCACGTAGGAGCAATAAAATTGACCAATGCGTGTTCTACTGTGGGTGGAACATAGTAAATTATCCCACGACAAGTTTTTCTTTGTTTCTCGTTGCTATATTTATTGGAAGAAAATTCTATTTAAGACATAATCTGACATCAAATATATACACCTTTTATAGTAGTTATTTAAATTTTAATTTATCACACATTATGAAAAATTAATCCTTCTACTAAATCCAACTCGTTGATTTACCCGATGGCAATATGTATAGAATTAATTATTTATAGCATAAAACATATAAATAAAATAAGCATGACACATTAATTAATACTAGAAGGAAGCAAACAAAACAATAACAATAACAAATAATAGACAGCGCAAGGAAGTAGTGATGTGTTAAGTAAGGAACAGTGCAACACAGCAAAATTCACGTGCAAATGCTTGCAAACGGTACAGCGAAGGCGACGGTGGTTGGGTGGTTGCGGAGCCACATTTTCAGGCGTCGCTCTCACACGTGCTTGCCATTGACGCGACAACACCACCCTCGACACATACACGTGTGTCATCCCATTGACCACTATTATGCCAATCTCACTTCTTTTAATTAAAGCCCCCACCCACACCACACGTGAGCGTTTTGCCTTGTTTCCCTTGTCGGGCCCACCTATAGGCCCTTCCCTGGCCCGTTCTGTGGCCCATTGCCTTTCAACTCAAGAGTCAACAACAACAAGTGCATTTGCTTTGCAACTTGCAACTGCAAGTTTGTTTCCCATTCTTTAATATAATGTATGTGTTCTTTTATGCACTAAGCTTTAAAAATTAATAAATAAATGTTATGTTATATTTTTCGATAATCAAGACATGAAGCAATTAATCAAATAATTAAGCATGAAATAATCACTTAACCAAATTTGTATGACTTGATTAACCAATAATCTTATTTCTTAAGTACATAGAATTTGATCTTCAGGTATGCCTGTAGGGATAAAAATCTTTTCAATAGACCAACAAAGTCAACAATATTTTGTAAGTATTTTCCCCCTTATTCCATCGATGCACCTTTTTAGAATAAAATCGTGAGATCCATACGAACTGTAAATTAAATAATATCTCGCTTGTAGTCACACTAAAAATGTAGTAGATTGAGGTTAAAACAATATTTGTTAAGAAAAATCAATATCTTAAAAAATTAATCTTTAATTTCTAATCGAAAGATACCTAGGTGCATATAAGATATCAAGCAATTATGGGAGAAACAAAGGATTATGAAATTGAAAGTTTGAATAGAGAAGGGTGCCCTTAATTCTGAACCAATTGCCCAGGATGCTAGTGAAATATAATCAAGTGGGTTAAGCTATGTCTAGTGAAAACATGAAACGTGTATCTTTTTTAAAAAAATGATTAAGACATTAATTTAGTCATCACATGATATACGACAAACATTTTGTCTTTGGGTTTGGGGTTACTTTTATATGATTATTTTGACCCAATCACAATTGAGTGTTGTATTGCTCGAGCTTTTGAATGGAATATTATTATATTATGCATGCTAAACTATGTATCACCAACTATTCAGTACTATAACGGAAATTTCTCTTTAGGCTCTTAATTAACATAAATGCGTGGATTGTGTTTCTACTAATCAAAAATTTCTAGAAGGCGTGTATTTGATTATAACCAATGTGGTGCCATGTTGCATCACTACATTGCATAGCAACTTGAATACTATTAGTTGTTGTTTTCCTTTTTCTTCTCTGCCAAACCAAACCGTTTTCATTAGTATTATTTTATACAAGCCAGTGTGGTGCCATGTTTCATCAGCACAATACACAAACATTGGTTATTATTAGGATGGCTTGGTCCTTGATCTAAAAATATTAGTAGTAGCAATAGTTTTTATTATCCTGTTGAGAGATTTAAAGAAAAGGGAAAATTTGTGCCTAATGTTCTCCTAACATCTAGCACTGCTGATATCAACTGGACAGAGCTGCTTCTATTGCATATTTTGCATTGATAGCTACATAAATCTAACCGCAAAATATAATAACCTAACCGCTTGTTTGTAACCAATAAGATGTTGATGGTCAGAAAATAGAATAAGCAAAAGTATGTAACCAAATATACAAGTTTATATAGATAAGCCATAACCACCACTACCCCCACCACTCATTAGCCTCATATTACGCCCCTTTGTCTCCAATGTTTCTGGACCACTTGGCAACTATAACACAACATTTTTCCTAAAGCTTGGCTTTATGCTCTCATCATCAATACATGAATTGGCTTAGTGTAACTGTTTAAATAATAAGACTTGCAGGCCTCTGACAGGTTTTCAAACTTACCCCACAGGCCAAGATGTAGATAATTTTTTTTTTTTTATGAACCAAAGTATTCTCAACCGAGAGTAAAAAATTAATCTTTTGAGATAATAAAATTTATTTAAAAGGTTAAATTCTTCTAATATATGAATTTTTGTACACACGGACTTGATGATTGAATTCTTGATTATATGCTTAAAAGGCATGATTATCTGTTGATCATACCACTATATTGATAGATGTTGATAATGATTCTGTATTAAAAGGACACTTGTTAGATAAATACTATGGCATAGTGCATATATTTTCTTCCCTAGTGCTTATGTTCCTGTCAATACAGATCATTGTAATTAATGATAACAGCTGAAGTGGTAGGCAGAAAGTGATGGAAGCATAAAAATTGATCTGGGTTTGGGGCAACGTTTTTATTTTATTACAATCTTCTAAGGTTCCACCTAACCTTACCCTGAATTTATATATTTGTTAAGAATAAAAGGGGGGAAAATATAAATTAAATAAAGCAATCACACCAAACACAAGCCCGGTGTCAATTCTCTGATCCATCTGAAATGGTAGCTTTTAGGACCAGTAGATTCATAAATGCAAAGGGCTTAAAGATATTCTTCTTGTGCTCAAATTATTAACCCCATAGCCTCTTTTGGTCTTGTTTACTTAATGATGCGTGTTATTCATTTCATTGAATTTTGTGCCACCCGTTGAATGCCACCACACTAGATAAGCAGAGTTAAGTTACTTAATTGAAAGTATCTTGAAAATTATTTGTGCCATTGTCTTAATATTTGGCTCTTTTAAATTTAAATTTAAAAGCTTAGCCATTTACTTTTCTTCCTGTTTGCTTCTCCAACTCTAGCCAATAATGATGTAAACTGGACAAAATATAAGCTTAAGTATAATTGAAAAATAAGCAATGAGTGAGTGACAGAGATTTCTATGATATATGTTTTTTCCTTGGATTTTATTCAACTTATTTGAATTTCTTTATTAATTGTGGTGCTTTCACTGTGTCATACCCACTGGTAATTGCGGAAAATGCATGACTCAACTTCTGTTTGTTGTTGAGGCATGTTCTAGTGTATACTTCAACCAACCCAATCCTAGACTGGATTGTTAACTCTAAATTTCATTGAAATTTGACTTTCTAAATAATTAAGGGTTACAAATTTTGTCTTAAACATGCTTCTGCTTATAATTGTTTTGTTTTGCTGTTGAAAAGTTTACATCAATCCTCTTTGATTAAAAGAGCTTATGTCAAAGTCTCCGAATAACTAAAACTGCAAAATATGTCAACCAAAGCAATTACTTCACGCTACAGTAGCGTCTTCTAAAGGACAAGACAAATCAATAAGAAATTACCCCATACTTTAAAACTTAGAATAAAGCATTATACCAAAACAAAAATAAATTTTTTTGTCAACTTTGACATATAAAACTTCTATTCAACACCTACCAGAATGACCCTCGGGATGCCTTGTTTTGTTTAATTTCAACCATATTTAACCAATTTTGTTATTTTTTTTTCCTAATAACGCATTGTACTTTAGGTCGCGAAGGCATTATTGATTAAGGCCTATTTGAATAACTTTTTCATCAACATTTATAGAAAAAGACAATTTAAAAAGAATTTTTTTTCTTTCTATAAGTTAAAATAAACTTTTTTAGCTTCTCCAAAAAATAGATTTTAACTTTTTGAGTCCATGAAAGAAGTTTATTTCATTTTTCTTTTTTATTTTCTTCTTTTGTAAGTGTTTATTGTGAAACTAGTATGATACTTGTGCGTACGCTCGGGTGATACCGCTGCCTACACATTAAAGAAAGAATGTGTGAGAGAGATGAAAGAAAGGATATAATGGGTATCTAAGATTTAAAAAGGAAGATTGGGATGTACTTATCAAAAGAGGGGTTGCAATTAGCAAGCTTCTGTAAGAAGAATTTTAGACAGCTGTCAGTAAATAAAAGAGGTTTTTGAGATAATTTACATTGTACATTGTTTTATTATATACAGGTAATTTCCAGTGCACACTGTTTTATTATATAGATAGTAAATAGTAGAAGTAGAAGTAGAAGATAGTAAATAGATAGTAGATAGATAGTAGACTTATCCAAGCTAGACTTAGCTCAATGATTTTTTTTCTAACTAACAACCTTCCGGTCTGATCTTCCTGCAAGAAAATTAGTCCTATTCTGTTTATACTAGTTATAAATATGCAATTTACTTGGTGTTTGATGTTGATACGATTACGTATCAAAGCCTTCATTTGGGTGTAGCTTGAATCATTCTTTATATATGTACTAATAAACGAAACCTTTGTTGGATTGTCATGAATGTTAATAGAGCTGTAGACAAAAACTTTGCACATAGAGTATTTGAAATACAAGAAGTGTAGAAGGGCTAATGAAATGCATCAATTGGGCTAGGTTACCGCCTAATAAGGCATTGAAGTACTTTCCAAAGGCTTTTGCTATTTACAGGTCCCAATTTATAAGTACACGTCCTTTTGCTCCTTTTTATATTTATATTACCAAAAGTATCTTTTGTATAAAAATAATAAATATCATTTTATTAAAGAAATCCTATACTTAGTAAATTGGGAGGTGTAATAGAAAAAACCTTATATTGTTTGCTTACAACATCATTCACTTTGTCTTAAAGGTTGTTTCTTCTTACACCCCATGTTTTGCTACCTAAACTCTCTTTATTTTAAATATTCCTATGTCTCCCTTTCCTAATCTCACAATGTTTCACCATGCAATCGCAACCTTCCTTTCTCTCCTACCTACACCATAAAGCCATTGAGTACCCATATCTTCCTATATCTCTTCCAAATTTTAGAATCATATAGGATTACCTAATTCGAAAGAAGAGAATTAACCATTAATTATGGATTAGGTAATCCAGAACATAAATTTATTAATTTAGACTGAATAACTTGTAATCAAAATTTATATTCTAGATTACCTAATCTAGAATTAATGGTTAATTGTCTAGTTAGGTAATTCATAATAGGGTTCTCAATTTTTTTTTGGCATTTTGGATCACTTTATTTGGAATTAGGATTCTTAAATATTTTTGGCATTATAGATCACCTAATTCAAAATGTAGGAACAATAACTATAGATCATGTGATTTGAAAACATCAACATACAAACCAACAAAATGGAATGACACTTACGAATTCAAAATTTGTCCTTTGAAGGAATTTTTGTTGGCTATGGAAGGGATTGGTCACCATTGACTATGTTGTGGAGTCTATCCTCATGTCAGTCTCCAACGACTCTCATCTCAGTTTCTGTAACCCTATGATTTTGATAATACTTGATTAAGTATTTTAATTAGATTACAAGAGTAATTAAATTTAATTTAAGTGTTTATAATTAATTAATTATTATGAGATGATGATTTGTGGGCTGATTGTTGAGGTTTTAATGTTGATTCTGCTTGTTTTTAGGGCTTGGGTGTTGTTACTTAGTCTTTGTTGTTGTTAGGGTGGAGAGAAGCTCTTATCATGGACCCAAAGCCCTCTACTTTTCCCTTCTTCCTCTCAAAGTTTGCTTTGGGGTTTATGGAGGTAAGAGAAGCTTAAACTAACTTTAATCTAATTTTAATGTGTGGAATCACTATTTTTAACTCATTAATGATGTTTTAATTCAATGTTCATGTTTGTAAATGAAAGATTGGAATTGGAGTTGGATTGAGACTCAATAAAGGATTAGTATAGCAGAAAATTTGTGGTTCTGCACGCTTAAGCGCAACAGAGGCTAGTGTTGTCCAGAGACTAGCACTTAAGTGCATATTACGTTGTGCATAAGCCCATCCTTTTAGAGTCCAAAGTTGAGTTATAGAGATTATTTAGAAATGTGGTCTTTATGAAAGTTGTAGCCTTAGATATTAGTTAACTAATTGCTCAGGTGTCACTTAAAAACATTGCGTGTAACTCTAGAAATGATCAAATTGATGGACAAAGGTCAAGTTGTCGGTAATAAGTAAAAGTTTCATATAGATTATAATTTTAGGCATAGTATGCTTCCAAAATAGGTCTTTGGATAAACATAAAAGTTGGAGATAATCTTTTTAGATTTGAAATGAGACAAGACCCAACTTGATTGAATTAGTATATCTTTATTTATCATATTTATAAGCTATGAAGGTCATAGGTGCATAATAGAAAACAAATGAGATAGTAACCCAAAACTTATGAGATGCTTTGATAACCTTAAATATGAAGTATATAGTTGTTATAATTATAAAGTGATGCATATTTATGATGTGTGGTTTGGTCTATGATTTTATTGTCGTTAGTTTATCATGTTGAGAATATTATGTTGATGATGAGATAATTATGATAATTTATGAATGTCTTGAGTTTATTGGTTGATTTCTTGATGATGATATGAATATTGTTTGATGAGGCGAATATGATGATAATGAAAGATGATGTATGATTATTGTGGATGATAATCTTATTTTGAAAATCATCCATATGTGTAAAAAGGAGTTAACTATACCCTTTGGGAAGATTTTATTGTTGTTGGATAATGGTATACTTAGGAGGGTGAGTTCCATGTTAGAACTTCGCTTCACTAAAGTGACCTGGGAGTCTCGCATAGTGAGGTATCTTCTTAAGTACCACCCCTACGGTTTAACTCTGAATGATATGCCAGAGTGTCGAGAACTACTTCCCAAGAGGTTTAATGAATTTTCAGTGTATATGAGATAAATTGTTGTTGATGGTGAAACTTGGATACTTGAGACCGACCATGAGTGAGATGGTGGCTACGAAAGTGTTGTATCTTAAACCTCAATGAATCCAAGTTCAGTTGTTATTGTTATGAGTAGGCATGTAAGTTAGGGGGTGTTTGATGGGCCCTCAAACTAGTGCTGGAGGTTGTTGGTGATGACTAACAGGAATAAGCCTATAAAACAGATGAGTGAGCGAATCCCTAGATAGGTTAATAAGGTCTTTACAAGCCTTACTGGGATAAGCCACTACCCACGCTAATTCATTTTTGATAAAACCACACTTCCTTCATAGGGTTGATTCGAGTCTCCTCGAATGGTCAAGATGTGACTATGTTAAGGGATGTACTTGGGATTAATCACTCAAAAGGTGAAATCTCCATGGAGTTGAGTTTGTTTTTTGAAGTTGATGATTGATGGATTGGTGATGATGATCGAGTGATTGATGATGTATGATGATTGATGAACTGATGATTGTTATGTGGATTCTAAGAATTATGCTTTATGTATGATTTCTAAATGTTATATTAAATTCGTGATGATAGAAGATCAAGCTTTAACTATCAACATTTATCCTATTTTGGTATGCTTGTTTTTGATAAACTTACCTTTACATTGTTGTACGTGTGGTTTGTGCCTGTGATGATCCCGTATCTGACGTACGTGGGGAGCTGATGGACAGGAGGTAATCCCGTGTATTTCGAGATTTCGTGGATATGCATATGTGAATGTGAAGTCACGTTGTCCATTTTTATTTCCTTTTTAAAGTTATATATAGTGTTGTGCAGCTTAGAGTTCCGTAGTCTATCCTTATAGTGCGGTTTATGTTTATATGTATGTTTTTAGAAGATTTGAGTTACTATGATGTTGTATATATATCATGTGATGTTTTTATTTTGGAGATGTGTGTTTTAGCCTTTGGCCTTTAAGACGAGAAAAGTTTACTAACACCTTCATAAGTAAATTAATTGAAAAGTTTTAAATATATTAAAATAAAGTATTTTGCTTGAATTAGTTTCTAGTTTCATGTAACAATCACGGGGTCGATACAACTTCTATCATCAGTGGCAATTGAAGAGGGTTCAAATGAACACACAAGGTGGTTTCAGGATTTTGTAAAGTTTTAAAGTTATAGGAGGTGTTGGTTGCAAAATGTTGGGCATAGGAAACCAAGTTAGTAACACTAAAATGGTCTATGTTTATGGGCTATTGCACTAACACTGTTTGAATATTCTCTTTGAAATTTAAAAATAAGAATTCTCAACTTTTAATGATGACATTCTTGATAATGTTCTAATATATAATTCATTGTTCTCTCTCTCTCTCTCTCTCTCTCTATATATATATATATATATATATATATATATATATATATATATATACATACACACACACACACATAATTCATTGTGTATGATAAAAATGATGCTATAAATTATTTTGTCAACTTTGTTTGAGTTGATTTAATATTTTACTAATTCTTTAATCATGCCAACAATGTAAAGATTGATTTCATCAACAACATTATTCATCAAAGAATAGATTTTTCTCTGTTAGAAGATTTTCATTTTGCATCAATCTATTGTTGAAAATTTGAATATGTATTATAAGTTTTTTAGTAAAGGATCCTTTAGCTTAAGTAGATATTGGATTTGGTATTGTTTTCCACATTGAAATTTTTTTCTCTTCAATTGTCTATTTTTTCCATCATCAAATTTTCTTGTTGGAAAACCGTCTTAATTGTGGTCACCCTTAGGCAGAGGAATATGTTGAAGTCCCATATTGTGATGGATAGCCATAGACAAAAGGGGGACATGTTGAAGTCTGAAATTGACTCAAGATAGTACCATTAAAGAATATATAAGTGGAGAACACTCCTTACCTTATTACAAGCCAATTTTGTAAGATTGAGTTAAGCTTAAAGCCTACATTCTAACATGACATCAAAGCCTATCCTAGATTCATCAATGAACCTCTCGTGTTTGTCACACCACAAGCAGATAACCTTGAGCGTGAGTTTTGGAAAACCAACTTAATTATGGTCACCCCTAGGTAAAGGGGTGTGTTGAAGTCCCACATTATGGTAGGCGACCATGGGAAAAAGGGAAACATGCTGAAGTTCCAAATTGTCTATAGATTCTACAATGAATTGCAAAATGGATCTCTTAAGGAAGCTTAGGGAGTCTACCTAGAAGAAACTAGGCTAAGTGCTTTTAATTGTGAAATTCATCACACCTAGATCATATCTTTCTTTGGCTTTGTTTTCCATGTATTTTTTTTCTTTAAGTGGGTTACTTATAGATTCTTCTAGTGGGGTGCTACAAGTGTATTGAAAAGTTCTTGTGGATTTCAAGAACTTGTGCATTTATGGAGTGGGTTTCAATGTGAAATGAAATAAATGGAACACACTTGAAGACATGTTAAATAGTGCGTTAGTGTATAATTTAAATTTTTCTCAAGATGAAAACCCTTTTGAAAGAAAATATATCAACAAACTTGAAAAACTACTCTCAAAAAGATCGTCTAATAAGTTAAAATGTAAGTTTCTCAAATTAAGCTTTTTTTTTTCACTAATCAAAGCTAATTATAAAGCAAGTATTCTAGCCAACCACTTATGGCTTACACAAGTATTTTCTAGGCCATTTTTGGCACACTCGTCAATCTCACCCTAAGACTGAAAATTATCAAAGTATTATTTTATCACTAAGTCACTCCTAGTTTTGCAAACAAAAGTTCAAATAAAATACAATTCAAAGACAACTCTCACAAAGAGAATGTACAATACAAGAAAGTAAAAAAATAACTTTGCTAACCAAAGAGTTGCACACTAAACAATTAATGTTTGTTTGTTTAGAGTAAGACTAGTATTAGAGTAAGATTGTTATGATCATTTCTTGAATTTGTAATGTCTTCTCTATCAAGCATGATCCTCATTTTATAAGCTTCAAGAAGATCACCATTGTGGGATCAAAGCCTATGTGAAAATATTCATTCTCTCATAGTGCTTCTCCTATTGAAACATGGCAACTTGGGATGGAGAGAGAAAATGAGAACCACTACTATAAAAAAGGATTTCAAAGATGGTTTTATAAGGCTTTCAGCGACGATTTTGAACTGATGCCGAAACCACCGTTGTTGAAAGTCAAACTCTTTCAACAACGATTTTTAAAACAATGTAAAAAACATCTTTCTACATCGGTTATGCCAGAAACTAATGTAGAATGTTTGTTAAAATGAGTAAATCTTCCAATGTTCTATGTCAGTTCTCTAAACAACCGGCACAAAAAGTACCTAAACAACTATGATTTTTCACATGATCGTTGTTGTTTAGGTACTTTTTGCATCGGTTTTAATTAGAATCGATGTAGAAATTGATTTATACTAAAAAATAGTATTATAGCTTTTATTAATTAGTCTTTTTATGCATCACAAGTTGCATACATATCAAATATTAATTAAATTAAGCACTACACTTCAGTTGTCACTATTTTCAATTCCTATCAATATAAAAAATATCATAAGGAGAAGAACCAAAACAAATGCTATACCTATATGCAGTATGCAATAATATGACAGATTACATAAAACAAGTAACCAAACTTATGAGTTAGCTTTTCCCAACCATCAATGAATCAAGATACAAAATGCCTAAATTCAGGCCAAATAAATATGGTCTATGATCAAGTGTATAACATATCAACACACTTGAAAGCACTCCTTACACTTCCTATTTTCCTTAGGATTATAAGAATTAGGGGTTTTGACAAATATGAATGCCATTTTAATAGACTCACCAACCAACCATAAGTTTAACCATTTATAATAGTGCATCACATGACACAATTAGAATACCTAAATATGAATGAAGCAATAGGTAAAAAAACAACAACACTTGCATCATTAAATTCCTTCTTTTCTCCTTTTTTTTGGACTAAGCTAAGCAGTAACCATACCTTCAATGTTATTTTCCTAGAAGAATATCATGCTCCACTCCTATTTCTTCAAGCTTTATCATGAAGTCTAGCACTCCAAGATTCAAACAACTATATAATATTCAACATTTTATCATGGTTCATCACTCTGTTAATTGTTGCAAATAAGAAAGAAATTTCAACAAAGACATAATAAAATGAAGGCTAAAACTCATATGCTTTACTTCATACTTTGCAATCTTTAAATAGAAAAGATTATAAAAAAAATAATGGCAAATGAAGCTACCATCAATTTGTAACAACCCATAAACTCACATAAAAATAGGAAACTGTAACAGACTTAACAATAAAAATTCTACCATAAACTCTAATAAAATAGGTACTGATTCACATTCTCAATACTCCTCCTTGCATCAATAGCTATTAACTCCAAGTTTCTCTCTCAGGTTCTCAAACCTTCCTTTTGAAAGTGGCTTTGTAAAGATATTTGCCAATTGGTCTTTTGTCTTATAGTAATGTAACAAAACTTGCCCTTCCTTTTGAACTTCTCTAAGGAAATAGAGTTAATATTGAAGTGCTTTGTCTTCCCATGAAAAATTGAATTATATTGAGATTGCAATTGGAGTTTGATTATCTACAAACATGTTGGTTGAATCTATTTGAACCATTTGTGAAAAAAGATGATGGAACTCAATAAACCAAGAGGGGGGGGGGTGAATTGGTTTGCAAAACAAAACATACTTTTAAAACCAGAGTTACAGAAAAAATTCTTTTGTATGAACCAAATTCAATCAATACTTAATTAATCCACCCTTATACAAGATCCTTCATTAACATCCTTTCTTTCACAAAGATAAAACTTGAACCTTTTTGAAAAATTGATTAATACTTGAATGAGAGAAAACATTAGACCAAGAGAAGAAATATACAATCTTTTTGTACTGGTTCACTCTCTATTACTAGAGAAGCTAATCCAGTTATCTAATCCAAAACCAAAATTAGATTTCCACCATGCATTAAGAATCCTTACAAGCAATCACCACCAATCTACAATTCCCACCCCAGAAAAAGAGATTTAGGCACCCAACACTAGGATCATTTGTGAATAAGAGCCTAAGAGAACCTTACACTTAGCCCAAACTAGAAACACCTATTGTAGCATGCTTTAAGCAATTCATGCACAAAAAAAAAGATGTGTAAAACCATACACGAAAACCAAGAGTAGAGATAGATACAACTTGATCAATCTTTTCCACAAAACCTTGCTTGACTGGGGAGGTGTTGTTCTTGAACTCAAGAAAGTGACATAACTCACTTCTAAGAAAAAGTCTTCACAATCAAACGATTTTGAAGTTGTGAGTTACTATACAAAGCTCTTTTCTTCTCTTTGCTTTTTACTAATAACAAAATGGGATCTTTAGTTCATTTAGAGGCTTGTTTGTTACTTTCAAGATATTGAGTATTCTATTGATGTTTTTGAAAGGAACATAAGCCAGTTATTTATAGAGAAAACAATTATAATCACCTGTAATCAATTAAATCTACAAAGTAATCAATTAATTCACTAAAGTAATCAATTAAATTATCTTTTTAATCGATTAAAGTGTTCTTCCCAACATCTGGAAATAACTTAAGAACAATGTAATTGATTAGATACTCAAAGTAATTGATTAAAGTGTTATTGTTCACTTATGAACTACTAAACAAAAGAGAAGTAATCGATTAAACTACTTGGTAATCGATTAAAGTAGAGACTCCTGAATAAATCAGTCATTATCTCAAACAATAGTGTAATCGATTATAAGACTACTGTAATCGATTAAACCAATACAAGACTCAACTCTCCAAGCTTCAAACAACTTGTTGTATTCGATTACGATAATCCTATAATCAATTAAAACAGAGAGTTTTGCCTCTTGAAGAAACCTTTCTAACTTAGAAACTTTTCATCTCACTTACTATAATGATGAAGGATGCATAACAAATATGATATGTACTAAGATGCAACACACAAGATAACAACCAATACAAATGCCACTCAAGGGAGTTAGGCATGTAGAAGACCAAACATCTTCAAGCTTTTCCCCAAGCTTCAAGCTTTAGTCTTCATGTTATTCATGTTGCTCCCCTATCTCTAACAATTTGCAGATCAACAAGAATTTTCCTCACCCATAAAACTTGATTAACAACTACAGTAGACCCAATGAACTCTACTTTTGTAGTTGACTGTGTCACAATATCTTGCTTCTTTGAAGTCAAAGAAAACACTCTATAACCAAATGTAAAACAATAGCCTGAAGTGCCCTTCATATCATCCAATGATCTTCCTTGATCATTGTCAGAGAACCCTTGAAAATTAAATTCTTGATTAAAATAAAACAAGACACCATAATCAAGAGTTCCTTATATATATATATGCACACATTTAGATGCTTGAAGATGCACTTCACTTGCACAATGGAAGAACCTCGAGAGAACACTTACAACTTGTAAAACATTAGATCTTGTTGTTGTAAGATACACAAGACAACCAACAAGACTTTTGAAAATTAGTCTCATCTACCTTTTCTATGCCATCATCCTTGCTTAGATTCAACTTGTGAAACATTGGAGTACTTACAATTTTATAGTTCTCCATCAAGAACTTCTTCAAAATATCTTTTACATATTTCTTTTGGTTGATAAAATTCCATTTTCATTCAGTTTAACTTCCATTCTGAGAAAAAAAAGCTATTTCTCTACAATCTGTCATTTCAAAGACCTTTATCATATCTTGCTTGAACTCCTCAACAAATACAATATTTCTTCTTGTTACCAAAAGATCATCCATATACAAAGAAACAAATAAAATATCAGAATTCAAGCATTTCACATAAAGTGTTGACTCACTGAGACTTTTTTGAAGCCAATACTTAGCAAGTACTCATCAATTTTGTTGTACCATGACCTTAGAGCTTGCTTCAAACCATACAATGCTTTTTTCAACAACAAACCTTGTTCTCTTGCCCTTTAATTGCAAAAATCTCAGGTTATTCAACATATATCTCCTTCTGCAAATAACCATTAAGAAAAGTAGACTTCACATCTAGCTGAACCACTTTCCAATCTTTTTGTGCTGCCAGGGCAAGGACCAATCTGCTTGTATCAAAGTAAGCCACTAGAGCAAATGTTTCAAAAAAATCAACTCAACTACTTGGGCATACCCCTTTACTACAAGTCTGACCTTATGTTTATTAATGGAACCATTTGCATTGAGTTTGGTTCTAAACATCCATTTAACACCAATAACATTTTTGTGTTAGAGTTTAGAAACCAATTCCCAAGTTTAGTTCTTTTAGATCATATTAAGCTCATTCTTCATTACTTTGGATCCTTATTTGCTTTTGTAGAATTTTCAAGCTCTAACACAACAACATTACATCTTTCATAAATATCAAAAAGCAATCTAGTTCCTCTAACATGAGAATCATCAACATTTTCATCTTTCATAAAAGAAAATTTAGAAACTTTCTTCCATTCATCTTTCTCCCAATTCCATTATTTATGTTTAGTAGAATGAACATCTCTGCTTTTTAGAATGATAACAATTTATGGTTGGAAGATTCTATAAAATCCTTTGAAGTTGTGCTATAGCCTATGAAGATTCCAACCTTTGCCTTTTTATCGAACTTGTCTCTTTTCACCTTAGACACATAAGTAAAACAAATACAACCAAAAACTTAGAAGTTTAAAGCAAAAGGTTTGTGGCCTTACCATGCTTCAAAAGGAGTTTTCCCTTGTACCACCTTTGTAGGAAGCCTATTTAACAGAAACACAACTGTATTAGTAGCTTCAACCTAGAATTTCTTTGAAAGTCCTTTCTCATGCATCATACATCTAGCCATCCCCATTATTGTTGTATTCTTCCACTCAGTCACTCCATTTTGCTATGGAGTGTAAGAGGTAGAAAGTTGGTGCTCAATCCAATCTCTTCATAGAAATAATTAAATTGATTTGAGACATATTCTTTTCTATCATTAGACCTTCAAACTTGGATTTTACTATCAGATTGATTTTCAATCCAAGATTTAAACCTCTAAAAAACCCTACAACTTCAGATTTGAATCTAAAGAAATAAATCGAGCACATTCTTGTATAATCATTAATAAAGGCAATGTAATGTCGACTTCCCTTTAAAGATAACTCAGATTGTGGTCCTCTATGGTTTGCATGAGTCAACTGCAGCTTGTGTGATGCTCTCCATTTTGACTATGGAAATGGTTTCCTAGACTGCTTCCTATACTGGAATGAGTTACAATTGCTTACTTGATCCTCTAAGATGGCAAGCCTTCCACCATATTCCGTTTTTCATGTACAACAACAAAACATGGTTGAAATAACCCAATCTCTTATGCCAAAGCTCAATGACATTAATTGTACTTGAAATAGTAGCCTGCACCTCTTCATAAGATCCAAAGAGAAGCTTTTCCACTTCATTTTGACCTTAAAAAGATCTCGTCCTTTTGCATCTCTAATTAGACACATTTTGTCTTCAAACAATACTTTATATCCCTTTTCAAGTAGCTGACCAACACTCAACAAATTTTGATTAATTTCAGGTACATAGAGCACATTAGTAATGATTTTAGTACCTGAGCAACATTCAATTGCAACAATGCCTTTTCCTTTAAAAACTATGCACTTTCCATTTCCTATTATAAATTTTGAAGTGATTATTTTGTCTAGCTCCTTGAACAACTCCTTATCATAGGTCATATGATGTGTACATCCACTATCAATCAACCAACTTTCACCATTATTGTTGATGGCAAAACTGGTTGATGCAAATAATTACTTTTCCTCCTTATGTATTTGATCAACCGTTTGAGCTTCAGTTTGAGGTTGCCTTTCGTTGTTTCAAAGTTTTGCAATATGATCACGCTGTTTGCATTTATTGAGGCCTTCTCTAGCATCTGAATTGAAAATGATTCCTTTTTTCCGTAGTATTGGCATAAAAGATAATCTGCCTTCTCATCTCCAACTTTACTCCCTTTATTAGAACTCTTTTTTTTTTTCAAAAGACCAAGTATAAAGCTTGATAGAACTACATGTTTCTGCATTCTGGCACTGACTATACTTGATGAAATTGAAGGCAAAGTCATAAATACAGATTCAATAGAGTCAGGTCTATAACTGTTAGTAGTAGTAGTAGTAGTAGTTCTCCAAACATTATAGAGCATCTAGAGTCAAGCGAAAAGCATTATAGAGCAGCTAGAGTCAAGCGAAACTGATGACTGACTTCTTTTATTTTACTAATCAAGTGTGCCTATTTAATGCTACTACCCTTCCTTTGCTTCGGCTGAAACAAAGACCTAATCTTGTTCTCCAAACTTTGTGCCGTATATTTCATATACTTGTCAACCTTAGCGTCATTTTCTATTGACAAACAATAATTGTTGACATAGGCCCTATAAATTGGTATAATACCTTCCACCAAATGCTTGCATACATTTTCCCTCAAGATCTCATCGGATATTACCCAATTAGATTACTTCTTGTACCTTTCATCAAAAGCTAGATTGAAAGCATTTAGTCTATTTGCCAAGTCTTGGCTTGTCACACTTACATTGTAGGGTGGAAGTATGTCCCTTGGAACTACAAGAATAGATAGAAGCTTTCCCCAGTTGTTCCTCAAATAAAGTATTGCATAATAGTCCTTATATTGCTCGTGTGCTCTTAACCAAAAATCTCACATCATATTTCGAAGCATAGTACCCCTCAAATTGCAGAAATGATAGTGATTATTGATCATTAAAATGTAGGACAATGTGATATCTTCATAGGCCTTTGACCAAGTATCCAAATTTACCACAACCTCCTTAATTGTGTTATATATTTGGCATAAAACAATACCCTCTTAATGCATATAGCACCATGGCAAAGGGTTTGATGTGTCTAGTTCAGTTGATTGCAGTGCAATTTCTGAAAATGCTTGATTCCAAATCCTTTGTTTGGAAAAAAAATAACATAAACTAAAGTATAATTAAAATCTGAATGATTTAGGGAACAGGGAGACATTTAAAATTGGCAAAACTTGGTTTACTTCATTTCATAGGGAACAAGAAAAGAAAGCTGGGTTCGAGGGCCAGGGCATCTAGATAAGGTGAGAAAGAATAGTAGCTTGTATATTTCTATATCATTGTTCATTAGAATTGCCTTATTTATACTAATTACTCACTAATAGAATTTGTCATTTTGTGCAACGAATATTTGCTAATGGAATTTGTCATTTTAATTCATAGATACTTGGTGCTCATCAGTTTGTGTACAAATTTTGAGATTCATACTCATTAGTTTGTGTACAAAATGGCAGGGTAGGAAGACTGGTATGGTCTATGTACTTCTTTTTGGTTTCTAATTGCACATGTATACTTCCTCCCTAGGGCGATTGATCTTTAATTTCTATCTACAATATCTAGATGATATGTTTCAAATACTATAATTTGGATTCCTCCTTCAGATATATGGTACTATATGTTGAGGTCCTAGTGAACTGATTGTTAATTAGTAGCAAATGATACATGTTATAGTATGATGCATGCATGTGATTGTAAAAAATGTTGAAGATGTGTTTAGTTCCTCCTCTTAAACCATGTTTGTTGAAATTGAATCTTCTAAGGAAGTTTTTACTATTCGTTGTATATATGTCTCTCCTAAAGGGTTTTGTTTAGCCTTTTCTGTTACTATCACTTGATCTATCTTCTCATATATTGGGTTGCTATTCCAAATAAGAATTGGTTTTTGGCAGTGAGTATTGTTTTCTTGTCTTAAAAATATGTTGTTTCTTTTCATAGTGGATTTTGCTACCCTGAGATTATGCTAGCTAAAGATAATTGCACAAATTATGAGATATGGCATAATCTAGACCATTAGTTTTACTTGGGCAAAAACTTTTTGAAGGTTTAGTACATGGTGAATTATCAAACAGCTGATTTATGATGGTTTTACCCTTTTACTATGTTTATCTGTTAACTAAGGCCACAAAACTCACAAGTGTATCTAGTATTTTGCTTTGATATTCACATAGATTAATAGTTGTACCTGAAAAGTTCATTTGTTTGTTTTCTACGCCTTTTTTTCCCCCATCAGGGCACAATCATCCTACTAGGTTCAACAACATTGCATGACTAAGAGAAAGCCTCAAATAGTTATAAACCATGATAGTTTTAATTTATTGCAGATTTTATAGCATTATACTGACTAATAAGTCATGATTTTGATACAGCTTCAAATTCAGCATGAAGCAAGTAACAGGAAAATCATGTCATTAGTTAGGTCTGTTGATCTAGCTGTGAAAATATCTTATTAATACTTCTAAACATGTTTCAATGATGTTTCCATTCAGATATTTTCCTTTTCCTTTATATGTGAATTAACTCCTTGGACCATAGACAAATGAAAATACAGTCTTTGGCTAAACCTTTTCATAAGCTTCTATATATTAATGACTAAAATTATCCATGCATGTGCTATGTTATTTTTGCCCTCTCACACGTAGTTCTGAACCTCCTTAGGGTTCTGACTAATGTCCACTTTGTTCTTCTTTTTAAATTCCTATACAAAATGGGTCACCATTCTGTATTCAAAGTCCTCTCCACCTTAAGTGAGTGTTTCCAGCAGTAGCCTTATCTTGGAATAGCTTATCCTTGATTGTTAGAAGTACCACTGCCAAGGTGAAAGATGAAAATGTTTTGCTCTCCAATGCAATTAGTCCTGTTGTCAAGGCCATATGGTCAGCAACTACTGAATATAAAGCAGCCTCAATAGTAGCTGCTTCTCTTAACTCTCCTTCAACCATCTTTATCTTATTTTCCAGGTAGTCAATCTTGTTGTCTAAAATTCCATTTCTCGCTTCCGTTGGATAAACCTTTGCATGTTTTCTGTCACTGGTTTGAATGTTTGCTCCATTCTTTTGGCCATCTCCATTAACACCATTTTCCTTTACCTCAGTGAGATGATTGTTTCCAAGTGACCCAATATTCCTAACCGAGTCTGCTGATGACCTTACAAACCTCACATTCTTCAATGTTTCATTTTTTAGAACATTGCCTTTCTTACCATTATCTGACCCACCAAAACAATATGAATTGCTACTCAATAAAACTTGATCTTTTGAACCTTCTGTCATTGATTCATCTTCTACATGATATTGCTTATCAGAATGAAAGATTTCATTATCCTCCAAGGTTGGGGAAGAAGAATCAACACTATTTTAAGCTGATCAATTAATGCAATTTAGTAGCAATTACTACATGGCTTGATGAGAATTTTGTTATATATTATTATATTTAGATATACCCAACAAGAAAAAACCAAGCATAATCATGCCCCTTATGGTTTGACAATAATTAGCAGCACTGTTGTCGCAACCTACCCTTCGGCGGGAGGGCGATGCGTGACTCGCGGGATGCGTGTTCCACGAAAGGAATACGCGCGGAGTCGCCACCAACGTTTATTTGAGGAAAACGTCGGAAATACCGGAAAAGACGCGATCTACGAACTTTTAAGTGAAAGGTTCGGGAGTTGTATTTACGCACGGGGAAGGTATTAGCACCCCATACGTCCGCCCCAAGGGACGGCAGCCTTTAATCGAATGTGCAAACATGACTTTGATTTTTTATGTTCCCTTTTTATGTCTCTATATCCTTTATACCCTTTTTATATTTTCTCTTTTTGTGGTCGACAAGGGTGTTTCCCTTTGCTCCTACGTATTCCTCAATTTGGGATGAGAAAATCAGACCTACGTAGTTCTTTTTTTATCAAGTGATTCTTTTTTACTTAAGTGGTGATCATTTTAAGGCGTTGGACCTTAAAAATGATCCATTTTACTTAGTGAGAAATTGAGATGACAAACTTCAAAAGCCTATTTTTGTGGACGAGCTTGACTAGGCGAATTGATTTTAGCCTTTAGTTTCACTTTAGTTATTAATCAATTCGATTAAGAATGAGAAATCCCAAAGAGAAAACGTCCGATTGATTTTCCGCTTTATTTTACTAAAAGATGTCTTTTTGACTATTATATTATTTTTTTACCTCTTTTTGATTTCCAACGTGGTTACGGCACGACCGAACGGTCGGAATTTATTTTAACCGAAGTTAATGGATAATACAATTCAAACGTTCGGTGGAAATTTATTTTGTTTTTAAGTTAAGCGAGAAATGACTTAAGTAAAATGGCTTAAGCACGTCAACAGGGGGTATAAAAAGTAAACAAAACGAGAATAAAAATGCACGAAACACAATGTGGACCACTACGGGTACATAGAATGAATCGAAAAGCTTAGTTCGAGGTACTTACCCGTTGAAGATCGAAGAACGATGAAGAACGAATGAAGAACGTCGAAGAACGGTTGAAACCTTTGCGAGATTCCTCACGGAAAACGTTACGGAAACGTTTCGGAAGCGCCTCGGCTTAGATTTTCTTCACGGAAACAATTTTTCCAAGCAAATTCGAAAGAGAGAGAAGTGCCTAAGGGGCTGAACCCCTTCCTTCTTCACTTCCTCCCCTATTTATAGCAAAATAGGGGAGGTGGTTGCCGCCCAGCTCGCCCAGGCGAGCTCAGCTCGCCCAGGCGAGCAGGGTTGCTTCCTCCAGAAGCAACCGCCTTCTGGAGGAATATTCCGGAGGGCCCAAGTGGGCCCGGGTGCTATTTGCACCCCCATTTTTACTAAGTACACCCCCTCTGCTGTTTTTTGGTGATTCTTTTTTTCGTAAAGTTACGGAAACTTACGAATTTCGTAACGATACTTGTTTTCTTTCTGTAATGTTACGGAACCTTGCGGATTACATAATCATCCCCTTTTTGACTTACGGAATGTTACGGAACCTCACTTAATTATGCAACGATGCTTCCATTTGATTTCCGGTGTGTCACGGAAACTTACGGATTGTGCATCAATATTTTTTTTGGTTTTTCGGCATGTCCTGGAATTTTACAAATTGCCTAATGATGGGTGCCAAGCACCTCACGAGGACCAAAGAATGGTCGCACGTCATCGAGCAAAGGTCCCCGGACGAAATTAGGGTATGACAGTTGCCCCTCTTTACTTGTCTTTTATTGGAGATAAAAGGAAAGTAAAGATAAGACACTAATTTCGTTCCTCTCGATTTGGCGAGAGTCGCGGGTGACCATAAAATCTCCACATGCAAATGACTTGTTGTTCCCAAAATTTCACAAATTGCCTAATGATGGGTGCCAAGCACCTCACAAGGACCAAAGAATGGTCGCATGTCATCAAGCAAAGGTCCCCGAAAATTAGTGTATGACACTAATTTGGCTCCTCTCGGTTGACGAGAGTCGCGGGCGACCATGAAATTTCCGCATGTAAATGACTTGTTGTTCCCGGAGGAACAAAAGGTGCAGAAGACTATGTCAGTCTCTGCATGCTATCAAGCGTTCTGTCTTACAGATAGCAAAAGAATATTTATACGGATAACCACTCGGGTATTTCCGCGTATCATCGGGCCCGCCGCCTCTGGATGATACAAGGGTGCAGAATGACCAAACTTGGTCTCTGCTTGTCATCGGGCCCGCCGCCTCTGGATGACAAAAGGGTGCGAATAACCGTAAGGTATCTCCGCGTATCATCGGGCCCGCCGCCTCTGGATGATACAAGGGTGCAGAATGACCAAACTTGGTCTCTGCTTGTCATCGGGCCCGCCGCCTCTGGATGACAAAAGGGTGCGGATAACCGTAAGGTATCTCCGCTTATCATCGGGCCCGCCGCCTCTGGATGATACAAGGGTGCAGAATGACCAAACTTGGTCTCTGCTTGTCATCGGGCCCGCCGCCTCTGGATGACAAAAGGGTGCGGATAACCGTAAGGTATCTCCGCGTATCATCGGGCCCGCCGCCTCTGGATGATACAAGGGTGCAGAATGACCAAACTTGGTCTCTGCTTGTCATCGGGCCCGCCGCCTCTGGATGACAAAAGGGTGCGGATAACCGTAAGGTATCTCTGCGTATCATCGGGCCCGCCGCCTCTAGATGATACAAGGGTGCAGAATGACCAAACTTGGTCTCTGCTTGTCATCGGGCCCGCCGCCTCTGGATGACAAAAGGGTGCGAATAACCATAAGGTATCTCCGCGTATCATCGGGCCCGCCGCCTCTGGATGATACAAGGGTGCAGAATGACCAAACTTGGTCTCTGCTTGTCATCGGGCCCGCCGCCTCTGGATGACAAAAGGGTGCGGATAACCGTAAGGTATCTCCGCGTATCATCGGGCCCGCCGCCTCTGGATGATACAAGGGTGCACGTCACATGACCTCAGGGTCAGTATGACAAAGATTATGGGGCGGCCGACAAAAGCAAAGCTCTTGCTCCTACGTATCCTCCAATGAGGAACTCAGACCTACGTAGTTCTGGGTAACTTGTGAGACTTGAAAAAGTCTCGGTGTTTTCAACACTAAAATGCAAACATGCTTTAGCAAAGAGACAAATATTCCAACTGATTTAGAGCAGCATATGCTTTTTTGAGTGAAAAACAATGCGTCTACCGGGGAAGGAGAGTCTGCTGATGAAATCTCCCATAACCATAAATGAGATTTTGGATGTTAGCATTTCATTTCTAAATGACCATTTAGAGGAAACACTGGGTTCGACAAAAATAGAAGAAATCCACTCAAAGTGTATCAATCTCGCACAGGTAAGTGTTTCATCCTAATTCCGAACCATAGATATGTCATGACTTGACTTTGCAAATTATTTCCTATCGAATCAAAAATTACATGCGTGATCATGGATCAAATAGGACTTCCCTTGGGAATGGGTTCTTTTGGTGGTTTCTTCTTTCGGCTTTTGTGTGTTTTTGGCTTTTGATTTTTCTGGCTTTTTCTTTTTCTGTTTTTTTTGTTTAGTGCGGGGCGAGAAAAAAAGGTCGCTAGCGCACGGGATTTTGGTTGGTAATTAAAGGGAGAAGACTATTTTAGGTCGTGGTTTCCTTTCCTTCCTTTTTTGTTCATTTGGTGACAATTCTGTATTGTTCAGATATTGTCCGGTCCAAAGACCTCTCTGCACATTTCTTCTGTTTTCTTTCGATCCTTGATCAGGAGCTTTCTTTCCTTCTTTTCCTTTTTTTTTTCTCCCATTCTTTGATTGGGAATTTCCTTTCTTTTCTTTTTGCTTTCTCCCACTCTTTGATTGGGAATTTCCTTTCTTTTCTTTTTGCTTTCTCCCACTCTTTGATTGGGAATTTCCTTTCTTTTCTTTTTGCTTTCTCCCACTCTTTGATTGGGAATTTTCCTTCTCTTCCTTTTTGCTTCCGAGGGTAAGGATTATGGTGAGTCAGGATTTTGGCTCAAGGTTTGTAGAATGGCTAGACATGATACATGTCGGGGTTTGGTTTGGCTCAAGGATAAAAGGGATGCCTCACATTATTTCCATGACACAAATGCAAAAATGATGATTTGGAAATTTTATGCAAAACTGGTTATGCATGCACCTATGCGGACACTCAAATGTCAAATTTTTATGGTCATGCGATGCTAGGGCTCAGGATTCATTTCCTCTATTTTAAATCAACCCAATGTTTCCAAAATATGTTCTTTTATCAATTTGTGCATTCATCCGAGTCCATTTCGGGCGTCAGGGGAAATTTCATAGCATTCACCCTTCAGGTGTACACATTTTTTCCAAAAACTAGTTATGATCAATGAATTTTTTCAAAGAAAAGTTGGAAATCGTCTCTTTTCAAAAGCATGTCGTTTTTTTAGCTAGACAACTTATTTTCTCTTTTTCCACCTTTTTCCTTACTTGCCTTCTTCTTTTTTCTTATTTGCTCTCTTTTTCTTTACTTGTCCTCTTCTTTCCCTTTTGTTCTCTTTTCCATTTCATTTTCTTTTCTTTTCTATTTTTATTTTTATCATGATTTTTTTTTGTTTATTTTACATATATACTTTTGGACGATGTTCCTAAACGAAGAACTCTACACGGTTCCAGAATTTCAAACATCATCGATAGTAATGATATATAAATACTAACGCACCAATCTAAACAAAAATGTATGCGTTGTACAAATGACAATCGAAACAACAAAAACAAACATTAGTCTCTCAAGTCAAAACAATAACATAGAATAAAAATGACAAAAGAAATATGAAAGAAAACATGAATCTGGGGATCTCCCAGTCACGTGTCTCCACTCCCTCCCAAGAAGTCAAGCAAATCGGCCATCTCCTCATCCTCGTGGGCTTCTTCTCCATCGCCGGGAGCTTCTGGGGGTGCCTCTCCTGCTTGGGCCTCGGGCCAATCTCCGGGCCATGCTACCTCTGCCCTGAACTGGTCTGGAGTAGGGCATGAAAAAGAAGCGAAGCCCTGGCTCTGCATGCTAAGGCTCATCTGGTACAGACAGTCATGGGTCCGTACATGTGCTCGGTGGTTGGCCGCCTGCTGGCGAACCAAATGCCGTAAATACTGCTCTATGTCAAATGCCCCAGCCTGGCCAGCCTGATGAGGTGGTGGTGGCGCGCCTGCGGCCTGTGGAGCATCACCCTGAGCCTGTCTCTGGGTACAGTACTTCTCAATAAAAGCCCGGTGTCATACCCTAATTTCGTCCGGGGACCTTTGCTTGATGACATGCGACCTTTCTTTGGTCCTTGTGAGGTGCTTGGCATCCATCATTAGGCAATTTGTGAAATTCCAGGACATGCCGAAAAACCAAAAAAAATATTGATGCACAATCCGTAAGTTTCCGTGACACACCGGAAATCAAATGGAAGCATCGTTGCATAATTAAGTGAGGTTCCGTAACATTCCGTAAGTCAAAAAGGGGATGATTATGTAATCCGCAAGGTTCCGTAACATTACGGAAAGAAAACAAGTATCGTTACGAAATTCGTAAGTTTCCGTAACTTTACGAAAAAAGAATCACCAAAAAATAGCAGAGGGGGGTGTACTTAGTAAAAATGGGGGTGCAAATAGCACCCAGGCCCACTTGGGCCCTATGGAATATTCCTCCAGAAGGCAGTTGCTTCTGGAGGAAGCAACCCTGCTCGCCTGGGCGAGCTGAGCTCGCCTGGGCGAGCTGGGCGGCAACCACCTCCCCTATTTTGCTATAAATAGGGGAGGAAGGCAAGAAGGAAGGGTTCAGCCCCTTTGGCACTTCTCTCTCTTTCGAATTTGCTTGGAAAAATCGTTTCTGTGAAGAAAATCTAAGCCGAGGCGCTTCCGAAACGTTTCCGTAACGTTTTCCGTGAGGAATTTCGCAAAGATTTCAACCGTTCTTCGACGTTCTTCATTCGTTCTTCATCGTTCTTCGATCTTCAACGGGTAAGTACCTCGAACCAAGCTTTTCGATTTATTCTATGTGCCCGTAGTGGTCCACATTGTGTTTCGTGCATTATTATTCTCGTTTTGTTTACTTTTTATACCCCCTGTTGACGTGCTTAAGCCATTTTACTTAAGTCATTTCTCGCTTAAACTTAAAAATAAAATAAATTTCCACCGAACGTTTGAATTGTATTATCCATTAACTTCGGTTAAAATAAATTCCAACCGTTCGGTCGTGCCGTAACCACGTTGGAAATCAAAAAGAGGTAAAAAATAATATAATAATCAAAAAGACATCTTTTAGTAAAATAAAGCGGAAAATCAAGTGGACGTTTTCTCTTTGGGATTTCTCATTCTTAATCGAATTGATTAATAACTAAAGTGAAACTAAAAGGCTAAAATCAATTCGCCTAGTCAAGCTCGTCCATAAAAAATAGGCTTTTGAAGTTTGTCATTTCATTTCCTCACTAAGTAAAATGGATCATTTTTAAGGTCCAACGCCTTAAAATGATCACCTCTTAAAGTAAAAAAGAATCACTTGATAAAAAAGAACTACGTAGGTCTGATTTCCTCATCGCAAATTGAGGAATACGTAGGAGCAAAGGGAAACACCCTTGTCGACCACAAAAAGAGAAAATATAAAAAGGGTATAAAGGATATAGAGACATAAAAAGGGAACATAAAAAATCAAAGTCATGTTTGCACATTCGATTAAAGGCTGCCGTCCCTTGGGACGGACATGTGGGGTGCTAATACCTTCCCCGTGCGTAAATACAACTCCCGAACCTTTCACTTAAAAGTTCGTAGATCGCGTCTTTTCCGGTTTTTCCGACGTTTTCCTCAAATAAACGTTGGTGGCGACTCCGCGCGTATTCCTTTTGTGGAACACGCATCCCGCGAGTCTCGCGTCGCCCTCCCGCCGAAGGGTAGGTTGCGACAGTTGGCGACTCCGCTGGGGACTGTTTTTAGAGAGTTAGGCCATTTAATTTTGTGCAATGTTTTACCATGACTTACCCCTTTGTTGGTTTCCTTTCATTATGTTCTTGTGTATATAAACTCTTTGTTGCTTTTAGTGCGTTTTAAATGTATGCATGAAGTAAATATTTATTCATTTGATGCACACAAACACCAACACTATTTGCACACACTGTGAGTGAAAAAGGGCCCTATACCCGGGTTCATGGGAGCATAAGGAGTGGAGGTGAATCTGTGATCATGCTAGGTCTCCGACTTGCTTGATTACAGTGAACCCTCATCTAGAGCTTTTCTCTTTGAAAACCTATTGTTGCTAGTAGTCCCTACTGCTACAATATGTTCTTCAAAGGGGATGATACCTCTAGAAACCATCAAGAGAGATATAACTACCTTGGGGATTATTACTAAAAGCCTAGTTAGTTCTCTCCCTTATAGGTCCCTTAAATAGGGGCACGAAGCAAACACGCTGCGTGCCATTTTTCACACTGCCATGCATGAGTATCATATACCCTTTTGCTTATGTTCGGTAAGTATTGTCATACTGTGCACATTCCCGCATTGTGTCTTTTGCATAGGCATTGCATATGGGTTCTGTCTTGATCCCTACTGTAAACAAACCAACGGAGGGTCCGTGTCGCCTTCTTAAAAACGTGCGTTGGGGCATTTCACTACCCCTAGACGTCGTATCTAAGAAGGGGACAAATTCCCCGGACCCCCGCATTCCTAGATTGCATCTGTGTCATATGCATTCCATCATGCATTCATCCATCCCACCCATGAGATATCGGAGTTTTGATTTGCACCAGCTTTTGTCTCACTTTAGTAAGCATGGGAACAAATCAAACCGGCAAGAGGTTCTACCAAGTCAAGGTCAAAAGCCTAGATACCACCAGCATCAAGGAATTAGGGCGGTTGATGGAACCCCTCCAAATGCAAGCCTTCCGCAAGACTTACGGAAAGATCTTAGAGTTGACCATAGCAGAGGTGTCCATAGAAGCCATTGCATCACTTACCCAATACTATGACCAGCCTTTGAGGTGCTTCACATTCGCAGACTTCCAATTAGTACCAACCATTGAAGAATTTGAGGAAATTCTAGGATGTCCTCTCGGGGGAAGAAAACCATATCTTTCCTCCGGGTGTCTCCCCTCTTTGAGCAGAATTGCAACTGTGGTCAAGGATTCAGCAAGAGGTTTGGACCGCATAAAACAGACTCGGAACGGCATAGCGGGCCTACCACAGAAGTACCTAGAAGACAAGGCGAGGGGTATGGCCAATCAAGGAGACTGGGTCCCGTTTATGGATGTGTTAGCTTTGCTAATTTTTGGGGTCGTCCTCTTTCCAAACGTGGATGGTTTGGTAGACCTAGTAGCAATCGACGCTTTCCTTGCCTACCACCGTAGCAAGGAAAGTCCGGTGGTAGCTGTCTTGGCAGATCTATTTGACACATTTGACCGAAGGTGCGAAAAGAGTAGCGCACGGATCGTCTGTTTCTTACCCGCCCTCTGTGTTTGGTTGGTTTCACACTTGTTCCAACAAGACACAAGACATCCATGTCCGCTCCTGAGCCATCGCTCGTGTACTGAAAAGAGGAGAATAGATTGGGACCAGCTCTTGGCCGGGATAGGAGGTAGAACAATCAGTTGGTTCCCCCGATGGAAGGAAGGAAAAGAAGGAGTCCTTTTCTCATAGGGTACCCCATGAGGGGAGCACCGACGGAAGAAAGCATGTCTCCTTTCCTTGTGAGGGATTTCGGCGCACAAAATTCCAAGACTATACAAAGAATCCATAAGGCATGGGAAACCCCGTTAAGGAAAGATCAAGAGCTTAGAGGCATTCGTAATGGCATCATTGGTGGGTACCACGAATGGCTGAAAGTTCATATACGAGGTTTAGATTGGCTCGCCAAGTTAAAAGTCGTCAGCGAAGAGAATTTTGAAGCACCGGAAGAAGACAAAGAAGTCCAAGCTCTCAAAAGCGAGTTAGGAAAGGCAAAACTTGCCAAGGAGAAGTTCAAGTTGGCCGCTACACACGTTCGGAAGGAGTGTGCCGGGTTACGGGAAGAGAATGCAATTACCGCAAGAGCCCTTGAACAAGAGACCAAGAGGGCTCGCAAGGAAGAGTATGGCCGGAACAAATTTCGCGGAGCTCTATGGGGTAGCAATAGTGAACTCAAGTTGCGAAGGGAAGAAAGGGACCAGTCGCGAGCACATGGCATGGTTTTGAAAGAGGAGTTAGTTTCCTGTTCAAGGTCCAAAAGAAGCTTGTCTCAGCGTTTATGCGAGACGGAGACCAACATGCTAGCTATCATCGCCAAGTACCAAGAAGAGTTAGGTCTAGCCGCGGCCCACGAGCATAGGATTGCGGACGAATATGCCCAAGTATACGCGGAAAAAGAGGCTAGAGGAAGGGTGATCGACTCTTTACACCAAGAGGCAACCATGTGGATGGATCGGTTTGCTCTTACCTTGAACGGGAGTCAAGAACTTCCCCGATTGTTAGCCAAGGCCAAGGCGATGGCAGACACCTACTCCGCCCCCGAAGAGATTCATGGGCTTCTCGGCTATTGTCAGCATATGATAGACTTAATGGCCCACATAATTAGAAATCGTTAGGAAACTTGTATGGTCTCTTAGACCTTGACTAGATACGACTTCCTTTTTGAAATAAAATGAGTTGGTCCCATGTTTCTACTCCAAAAAGCTTGTGCAAATCAAGTCACTCCCACATTTTATCTCTAGCATGCATTGTATGTTGGTCTCGTCCTTTGTCACGGGAAGCCGGAAGGTCCATATCACCTTCTTAATTGTACACATGGGGCACTGTGCCCCCAAATGCGCAAGTAAGAAGAGATAATTTTCCGGGCTCTCGTGTCCGTAAAATGCATTCATATCATGCATCGCATAAGCATCTCTTCATAACATCATAATGGACATACCCTGCATTTGTCCGTTATCATATTCCGGCCTCACATTTTGCATGAGTCATGGCATCATCATGCATATGCGTTCAACAAACTTTTTGATCTGCAAAATTGCATACCATTTGTTTTCATGTTTGCTCATCCTTGCGTTTTCCTCTACAAAACAAAAACAAAAAAGGGGGAAGCGTGAAACTTCACACTACATTCTTAGTTTCATGTGTTAGGCACCACGAGCCAACCATGTTGGGATCATAAACCCGTTTCACTTAAAAACAAAATAATTGAACATGGTACCTAATGCATGGTTAACTAGGAAATGGTGTTTCTTCGGGCATCTCAATTTCATAATTACATTTTCCATGCATAAGCTTAAAGTATGCCCGAGTCATTCATCCCTATGAGATGTTGTTGAAGTATTGGCGATCAGAATTGCCATTCCTTGGATTATAGGGTTGAACCAAGCTCATGCTTTTACAAAAAGGTTCATCAAGTCAAGTTGAAATATGGAAGTAACCGTCTTGCAAAATTGGGGCAAAAGATGAATCGAGTCACATCACTGCTTCGTCTACTGCCAAACATATTTAGGATTATTGATGTCCTTGTTACTTCCAGTTTCACCTTGACAAAGATGTCATGGACCATGTTGAAAATCTAAATTGATTCAACCCCATATCTTGCGTAAAAATTCGCAATACTTCAACTGTACATCATTCGCATGCATCCATGCTTTTCATTGGTTGCATTGCTCGTTGCATTCTTTCCTTGAAAAATAAAATAAAATGAACTTAATCATTGTTATAAAAAAGAAAGGGACACGCTTTACGACGCCCTTACCGAACTCGTGCTAGAGCTAGAGTAATGGGTGAAGTAGAGGAGATACAAGAGAAGATGAAGGCCGACATGGAGGCCATTAAAGAGAAAATGGCCACAATGATGGAGGCCATGATGAGCGTGAAGAAGATAATGGAAGCCAATGCGGTTGCAATTGCCGCTACCAGCGTTGTTGCTAAGGTGAACCCGACGTCCCCATCCGGCCTCAAGCAAATGAATCATCCAACCTCAAATATGGTAGGCAAAGATTTAGGAAGTACGGGCGGCCCCCATGATGTGCAAATTCAAAACGAGCACGCCTTCCCGTCATATGGCTTGCCTCTCAACTATACGCCACCCAATGTGGCGTACACTCCCAATAAGAATGTCAATAACTCCACTCCTATACCCATTGAAAGCCAGCAACCCCAAACTGATCATGCACATGTCTCTTAAACCGTGGAAGAGACCCATGAAATTCCCCATCACAATCTAGCCGACTTCGAGCCTTGGCTCGGATATACCACTGAAGGGCAAGCAGTTGGTGGTATACCCTACAAAACCCTTTGGAGGGCCCTCAGTATCACCCACAACTGCACCTCTTGCATTCCACAGCGGTTAAAAACCCTCATGACTATGGCAGGAATGGGAAAGTTGGATCATCTAAAGGAAAGGCTCAGGGCCATTGAAGGAGGTGAAGATTATGCCTTTGCTAACCTAGGAAAGTTGTTCCTAATACCCAAACATGGTCATTCCCAAGTTCAAGGTGCTGGACTTTGACAAGTACAAGGGGACTACTTGTCTCAAGAACCATCTAAAGATGTATTGTCAGAAGATGGGGGAATACGCAAAAGATGAGGAATTGCTGATACATTCCTTCCAAGAAAGTCTTACTGGGGTAGCTGTTACCTGGTACACTAACATGGAACCTTCCCGAGTCCATTCTTGGAAGGACCTAATGGTTGCCTTTGGTAGGCAGTATCAGTACAATTTTGATATGGTTCCGGATAGGATGCAACTACAGAACATGTGCAAAAAGGGGGACGGATCACTCAAAGAACACGCCCAAAAGGTGGAGGGATCTGGCGGCCCAGGTGGTACCCCCAATAATGGAAAGGGAGACGATAATCGTGATGGTAGACACATTATCGGTACTCTACTATGAAAAGATGGTGGGCTGCGCACCCTCAAAGCTTTGCAGATTTGGTCTTCGCCAGTGAAAGGATCAATGTGGGTCCGAAAAGAGGCAAATTTGATCATCCTACTAGGACGACTGAGAAAACTGGGGCAAATAAAGAGGGTGAGGATGAGGGAGAAACCCATGCTGTGACTGCCATTCCTGTACGGCCAAATTTCCCACCAACCCAACAATATCTTTACTCAGCCAATAACAAACTTTCTCCTTACCCACCACCCAGTTATCCACAAAGGCCATCCCTAAATCTACCACAAAGTCTGTCTACCGCACTTCCAATGACGAACACCACCTTTAGCACAAACCAAAAACACCAACCAAGAAGTGAATTTTGCAGCGAGAAAGCCTGTAGAATTCACCCCAATTCCAGTGTCCTATGCTGACTTGCTCCCATATCTACTTGATAATTCAATGGTAGCCATAACCCTAGCCAAGGTTCATCAACCTCCATTTCTCCGAGAATACGACTCGAACGCAACGTGTGCTTGTCACGGAGAAGCCCCGGGGCGTTCCATTGAGCATGGTAGGGCTCTGAAGCGTAAGGTGCAAGGTCTAATTGATGCGGGCTGGCTGAAATTTGAGGAGAATTGCGTGTAAATCCTGACATTGACAAGAGATGCCACACATGGGGCAATTTTGAAAGCTGTTGTTAGGTGTCCCTAATGACTCATCAGGGTTTCCAAGTTTATGCCATTATTGTAAACCACATCTACAATGTTAAATGAAATGGATAAAGTTGATATCTTTGTCCCTCATCCTCTCACAAACGCATGTTTGCTTATTCAACTTTCATCGGAATGTGGGTGCAAGCCATTGGTCTATTTGCTCAAGCGACCTGCGCTCCTGAGTGTTGACTTCCAAGACTGTTCAATCAGAGATTACTCATCTTGCACGTTGGTGGGGGTGCCGTAAAACAACGAGCAAAGTTCAAAACAAATAAGTTTCATAATAAAAAATAAGTTTCAAAATAAAAAGGCATTTGATTGACTGTGTTTTCAAGTAAAAATATAGACATTCATGTGACCTCATTTTGTCTTTTTAGAGAGAAGTGAGTTATCAAGAATAGGATGTTGGACAAATGGCCTCAGTTACCTTAAGAAAAAGGGGGGTTGAATTAAGATGCAAAGACTATTCCCCAATTGAACTATCACTCTCTCTTTTCAGATTAACAATGCACACAGGGATAACCCTTCCCTTGTGTTCAGGAATCCTCTACAACAAGAGACCCACGGTCTCTTAATCCCTTTTCAGAAATAAGAAGAAAAGAAGAAGAGGTCTCTCGTAAAAGAGGTAGATTGTAAAATGAAGATCAATCAAAAAATTCCTTATTGAATAAAGCAAGTGGTTGACCAAGGAATCTTTTGAGAGGATAAGACATTTCAGTTCAGAAAAACTCTTGATCTTTCGAGAGGATAAAACTGTTTGGGCAATAAAAACTCTCTTTAAAACATTTGAATGGCCATTCATAAAACATTCGAATAGATATGTCTCTTGGAAATTATTTTCTGAAAATCCCCTCTGGTAATCAATTACAAGACTTATGTAATCGATTACAGGTTTTAAAAATTTGAATTAAAACATTTTCAAACTGCTGGTAATCGATTACTAAAGAGTAAATCTCAATTTAAAATGATTTGGATAGAAGTCTTTGGCCAAACCTTTTGCTTTTTCAATTTGGAAACTTCTTCCTAAGATTCTAGAGATCAACTTGATCATATATCTTGATTTTCTTGGATTCTTGGATTCTTGTCTTGAATAAAACTTGGAAGCACTTGATCCTTTGGCATCATCAAAACATCAAAACATCTTGCTTCTACATTGGAGTCATTTGACTTAATCCATCGAAAGATCCTTCAACTATTTCTCGTCCTTGGAAAATTCTTTTTGCAAGAATCAACTGCTTCTTTCATTCTTCCTCACTATGAGGTCGTGAAAACAAGACAACACTTGGTACCTCAAAGCCTTACACTGGGGCAATGAGGGGCACCGTGCATGAGCCTCAAGTGAACCTAGGGGCAGATTAGAAGTTCTCACCCAATAGGTTCCCTCCTACAAGGTCATGACGAAAGACAACGATTGGTACCTCAAAGCCTTACACTGGGGCAATGAGGGGCACCGTGCATGAGCCTCAAGTGAACATAGGGGCAGATCAAAAGTTCTCACCTGTCTATGTTTTTAAAAGAAAAGGGGGGACAAACCCTAGGATTTCAATAGGATTGATCAAACATCAAACGACTCCATTGCCGTCACTCCAAAATGGTCAAGTGACTAAATCAAAAAGAACATACACTTTGAGGGAGTTCCCGGAGAGATTTGCAAAAGATAGGATAAGGTCGCATGAATTATCACCTCTTTCAAAAGGACAGTCAATCTATGTTTTCCAAAAAAAATCAAATCAAAATCAAAATCACAAAATAGGGAAAGAATGTCATGAACATTGTACAACTTTCCATTACATTGCATTGTTTCATATGAAGTCCGCATTTACCAAATTTCACGACAAAGGTTGCATGCATCTGCATCCCTAAAAATCATGTTAACTGCATAGATTTCCTACATCTAATGTCCAAATCTTGTGGATTTGGGATGACCGGCCCCCCCGATGAGTCGATCTCTTGCTTTCTCATAAGGGTGGACCCTTGGGTACTAGTTACCCTCACCGTTGAGAGGACTACACGTCCTCGCCTTGAGAGGACTACACGTCCTCGCCATCAGAGGGCTGCACGCCCTCACCTTCAGAGGACTACAAGTCCTCGCCTTGAGAGGGCTACACGCCCTCACCTTGGGTACTAGTTACCCTCACCATTGAGAGGACTACACGTCCTCGCCATCAGAGGGCTGCACGCCCTCACCTTCAGAGGACTACACGTCCTCGCCTTGAGAGGGCTGCACGCCCTCACCTTCAGAGGACTACACGTCCTCGCCTTGAGAGGGCTACACGCCCTCACCTTGGGTACTAGTTACCCTCACCGTTGAGAGGACTACACGTCCTCACCTTGAGAGGACTACATGTCCTCACCTTCAGAGGGCTGCAAGCCCTCACCTTCAGAGGACTACATGTCCTCGCCTTGAGAGGGCTACACGCCCTCACCTTGGGTACTAGTTACCCTCACCGTCAGAGGGCTACACGCCCTCACCTTGAAAGGACTACACGTCCTCGCCAGCAGAGGGCTGCACGCCCTCACCTCCAGAGGATTACACCTCCTCGCCTTGAGAGGACTACATGTCCTCACCTTCAGAGGGCTGCAAGCCCTCACCTTCAGAGGACTACATGTCCTCGCTTTGAGAGGGCTACACGCCCTCACCTTGGGTACTTGTTACCCTCACTGTCAGAGGGCTACACGCCCTCACCTTGAAAGGACTACACGTCCTCGCCAGCAGAGGGCTGCACGCCCTCACCTCCAGAGGACTACACCTCCTCGCCTTGAGAGGGCTGCACGCCCTCACCTTTAGAGGGCTACGTGTTCTTATTTTCAGTGTGCTCGACATCCACACCTTAAAAGAATTTAAGGTCCTCTGCCCTTAAGTGCTTAACCGAGACTTGCACTTCCGGTTAAGGGGCCAGTAGTTTCCTTTTAACGGTTCCTGGGCCACCCCCTGATATTGGAGGAGGGCCAACTGTGCGGGCACAACCAGAGAGGGAGGCTATCACACAGCTACTATGCATACTGGGGCAAGATTTCACCCGTGCCGCTGCAAAGAGACGAGTGCGGATCATGCGCACCAACATGACCACTCTTACATAGATGACATTGCTACTTAGCAATATTCTGCCCAGCGACCGCAATGCCAATCTCCCCCTGCAAAAGTATCAGTTGGTCTGTGTCGTCCCGACATGGGTAAGTATGCATATGGTTCAACTGATTTCTGATACCTTCTATTGTTTGCAGGGATCGCACCCACAAAGACACCCAGTGGACCTGAAGAAGTCCAACAGGGCCCTGGGGTTTCCAGCTCTGGTTACGGGCCTCTATCGGCCCTATAGGGCGCTCGTCCCCCCAGCAAGCTCATGCCATCATGACATAGGTAAGTATGCACCTCCCCCAACTGATTTCTGATGTCATCTATTGTTTGCAGGGATTGTGCCCGCAAGACACCTAGTGGACCCGAAGAAGGCCAACAGTGTCTTGGAGTTGCCAGCTCTAAATACGGGTCTCTATCAGTTCAAGGGAGTGCCTGTTGCCCCCAGCAGGGTCATCAGGCCCCCTACCAATCGAGCTTTCATCAAGAAGTACTGCGCCCCCAGGCAGGCGCAGGGCGAAGCACCACAGCAGCATTGGGATGGCCGGTAGCAGGCAATAGACACACCGCCACCACCTCTAAAGTTCACCTCAGCTCATCCATAAAAAGGTTAGAGCGTTGCCTACGACACATGGCCGACCAATAGGCAACCAAGTCCAAAGCCAAAGGTAAGCAAAGTACTAGGTCAGTGACCGACAAGTCATAAGGCGTCCAGCTCAAGACGTTAAAGAAGCGCTACTAGGAGGCAACCTAGTACCTTTTGAATCTATGCTTGTTATTTGATCACTTTTTATAGTAGGACGCACCTAGTTGCTCATGATCCTGGGAATTTAAATAAAACAAGCGCAAGCTCGGAAGGTAGTCATACCTCACAAAATATATATATGTATGTTTAGGTAGTGAAAATACCTTAGATATGCATGTATGTGACAAAAAAAATACTTCACAAAATATATATATGTATGTTTAGGTAGAAAGATACCTTAGATATGCATGTATGTAAACAAAAATACACTTCACAAAATATATATATGTATGTTTAGCTGGCAAGATACCTTGGATATGCATGTATATAGCAAAAATACCTCACAAAAATATACACATGTTTAGGTAGCAAAATACCTCATGAAAAAAAAGAAGAAAAAAAAAAAAACACAAACAAGAAAAAGAAATAAACAAATGATAATGAGAAAAAAAAGAGAGAAATAAGAAAAATAAGTTGTCTAGCTGAAAAACCAACATGCTTTTGAAAAGAGATGACTTCCAACTTTTCTTTGAAGAAAAATTCGCTGATCATGGCTAGTTTTTGGGAAAAAAAATGTGTGTACACCTGAAGGGTGAATGCTGTGAAATTTTCCCGGACGCCCGAAATGGACTTGGATGAATGCACAAATGGATAAAAGAACATATTTTGGAAACATTGGGTTGACTAAAATAGAGGAAATGAATCCTGAGCCCTAGCATCACATGACCATAAAAATTTGACACTTGAGCGTTCGCATAGGTGCATGCATGACCAGTTTTGCATAAAAATTTCCAAATCATCATTTTTGCATTTGTGTCATGGAAATAATGTGGGGCATCCCTTTTATCCTTGAACCAAACCAAGCCCTGACATGTATCATGTCTAGCCATTCTACAAGCTTTGAGCCAAAATCCTGACTCACCATAAACCTTGACCCGGGGTGAGAATGTCAATCCTTACCCTCGGAAGCGAAAAGAATAGAAGGGAAATTTCCAATCAAAGAAAAGGAAAGAAGGAAGATTTCCAATCAAAGAGAAAGCAAAAAAAGAAAAGAAGGAAAATTCCCAATCAAAGAGTGGGAGAAAGCAAAAAGAAAAGAAAGAAAATTCCCAATCAAAGAATGGGAGAAAGTAAAAAAGGAAGAAGAAGAAGGAAAGAAAGCTCCTGATCAGGGATCGAAAGAAAACAGAAGAAATGTGCAGAAAGGTCTTTGGACCGGACAATATCTGAATAATACAGAATTGTCGCCAAATGAACAAAAAAGAAGGAAAGGAAACCACGACCTAAAATGGTCTTCTCCCTTTGATTACCAACCAAAATCCCGTGCGCTAGCGACCTTTTTTTCGCCCCGCACTAAACAAAAAAATAACAGAAAAAGAAAAAGCCAGAAAAATCAAAAGCCAAAAACACACAAAAGCCGGAAAAAAAAAACCACCAAAAGAACCCATTCCCAAGGGAAGCCCTATTGATCCATGATCACGCATGTAATTTTTGATTTGATAGGAAATAATTTGCAAAGTCAAGTCATGACATATCTATGGTCCGGAATTAGGATGAAACACTTACCTGTGCGAGATTGATACACTTTGAGTGGATTTCTTCTATTTTTGTCGAACCCAGTGTTTCCTCTGAATGGTCATTTAGAAACAAAATGCTAACATCCAAAATCTCATTTATGGTTATGGGAGATTTCATCAGCAGACTCTCCTTCTCCGGTAGACGCATTGTTTTTCACTCAAAAAAGCATATGCTGCTCTAAATCAGTTGGGATATTTGTCTCTTTGCTAAAGCATGTTTGCATTTTAGTGGAGAAAACACCGAGACTTTTTCAAGTCTCACAAGTTATCCAGAACTACGTAGGTCTGAGTTCCTCATTGGAGGATACGTAGGAGCAAGAGCCTCGCTTTTGTCGACCACACCGCCTTTTGTCGCCATGACTCAAGAGCTGGTAGCCCGCGGAGACACCTTACGGTTATCCGCACCTCGTCATTCAGTGACCCCAAGTGTGATTCACGAATAGAGACCAATATGGTCATCTGCGCCCTTTCCGGAGATGTCAGCATTTTCCGATGGAGACTTTTCAAGTCTCACAAGTTATCCAGAACTACGTAGGTCTGAGTTCCTCATTGGAGGATACGTAGGAGCAAGAGCTTTGCTTTTGTCGGCCGCCCCATAATCTTTGTCATAATGACCTTGAGGTCATGTGACGTGCACCCTTGTATCATCCAGAGGCGGCGGGCCCGATGATACGCGGAGATACCTTACGGTTATTCGCACCCTTTTGTCATCTAGAGGCGGCGGGCCCGATGACAAGCAGAGACCAAGTTTGGTCATTCTGCACCCTTGTATCATCCAGAGGCGGCGGGCCCGATGATACCCGGAGATACCTTACGGTTATTCGCACCCTTTTGTCATCCAGAGGCGGCGGGCCTGATGACAAGCAGAGACCAAGTTTGGTCATTCTGCACCCTTGTATCATCCAGAGGCGGCGGGCCCGATGATACGCGGAAATACCCGAGTGGTTATCCGTAAAAACATTCTTTTGCTATCTGTAAGACAGAACGCTTGATAGCATGCAGAGGCTGACACAGTCTTCTGCACCTTTTGTTCCTCCGGGAACAACAAGTCATTTACATGCGGAAATTTCATGGTCACCCGCGACTCTCGTCAACCGAGAGGAGCGAAATTAGTGTCATACACTGATTTTCGTCCGGGGACCTTTGCTTGATGACATGCGACCATTCTTTGGTCCTTGTGAGGTGCTTGGCATCCATCATTAGGCAATTTGTGAAATTCTAGGAACGACAAGTCATGGTCACCCGCGACTCTCGTCAACCGAGAGGAGCGAAATTAGTGTCGTACACTAATTTTCGTCCGGGTACCTTTGCTTGATGACATGCGACCTTTCTTTGGTCCTTGTGAGGTGCTTGGCGCCCATCATTAGGCAATTTGTGAAATTCTGGGAACAACAAGTCATTTGCATGTGGAGATTTTATGGTCACCCGCGACTCTCGTCAAATCGAGAGGAACGAAATTAGTGTCTTATCTTTACTTTCCTTTTATCTCCAATAAAAGACAAGTAAAGAGGGGCAACTGTCATACCCTAATTTCGTCCGGGGACCTTTGCTTGATGACATGCGACCTTTCTTTGGTCCTTGTGAGGTGCTTGGCATCCATCATTAGGCAATTTGTGAAATTCCAGGACATGCCGAAAAACCAAAAAAAATATTGATGCACAATCCGTAAGTTTCCGTGACACACCGGAAATCAAATGGAAGCATCGTTGCATAATTAAGTGAGGTTCCGTAACATTCCGTAAGTCAAAAAGGGGATGATTATGTAATCCGCAAGGTTCCGTAACATTACGGAAAGAAAACAAGTATCGTTACGAAATTCGTAAGTTTCCGTAACTTTACGAAAAAAGAATCACCAAAAAACAGCAGAGGGGGGTGTACTTAGTAAAAATGGGGGTGCAAATAGCACCCAGGCCCACTTGGGCCCTCTGGAATATTCCTCCAGAAGGCGGTTGCTTCTGGAGGAAGCAACCCTGCTCGCCTGGGCGAGCTGAGCTCGCCTGGGCGAGCTGGGCGGCAACCACCTCCCCTATTTTGCTATAAATAGGGGAGGAAGGCAAGAAGGAAGGGTTCAGCCCCTTTGGCACTTCTCTCTCTTTCGAATTTGCTTGGAAAAATCGTTTCTGTGAAGAAAATCTAAGCCGAGGCGCTTCCGAAACGTTTCCGTAACGTTTTCCGTGAGGAATTTCGCAAAGATTTCAACCGTTCTTCGACGTTCTTCATTCGTTCTTCATCGTTCTTCGATCTTCAACGGGTAAGTACCTCGAACCAAGCTTTTCGATTTATTCTATGTGCCCGTAGTGGTCCACATTGTGTTTCGTGCATTTTTATTCTCGTTTTGTTTACTTTTTATACCCCCTGTTGACGTGCTTAAGCCATTTTACTTAAGTCATTTCTCGCTTAAACTTAAAAATAAAATAAATTTCCACCGAACGTTTGAATTGTATTATCCATTAACTTCGGTTAAAATAAATTCCGACCGTTCGGTCGTGCCGTAACCACGTTGGAAATCAAAAAGAGGTAAAAAATAATATAATAATCAAAAAGACATCTTTTAGTAAAATAAAGCGGAAAATCAAGTGGACGTTTTCTCTTTGGGATTTCTCATTCTTAATCGAATTGATTAATAACTAAAGTGAAACTAAAAGGCTAAAATCAATTCGCCTAGTCAAGCTCGTCCATAAAAAATAGGCTTTTGAAGTTTGTCATTTCATTTCCTCACTAAGTAAAATGGATCATTTTTAAGGTCCAACGCCTTAAAATGATCACCTCTTAAAGTAAAAAAGAATCACTTGATAAAAAAGAACTACGTAGGTCTGATTTCCTCATCGCAAATTGAGGAATACGTAGGAGCAAAGGGAAACACCCTTGTCGACCACAAAAAGAGAAAATATAAAAAGGGTATAAAGGATATAGAGACATAAAAAGGGAACATAAAAAATCAAAGTCATGTTTGCACATTCGATTAAAGGCTGCCGTCCCTTGGGACGGACGTGTGGGGTGCTAATACCTTCCCCGTGCGTAAATACAACTCCCGAACCTTTCACTTAAAAGTTCGTAGATCACGTCTTTTCCGGTTTTTCCGACGTTTTCCTCAAATAAACGTTGGTGGCGACTCCGCGCGTATTCCTTTCGTGGAACACGCATCCCGCGAGTCTCGCGTCGCCCTCCCGCCGAAGGGTAGGTTGCGACACCCGGGTGATGGGCGGCCGAATCACCTTGGTAGGTGCAACGGGGACTCCGAACGACTGGCAGAGTCCTGTGATCAGTGCGGGGAATCCCAGGGCCCTGTTGGACTTATCTGGGTCCAAAGGGTGCCTAGTGGGCGCCATACCTGCAAAAATATATATGGCATCAGCGATCAACTGAGCCACATGGATGCTCATCCGTGTCAGGATGGCGTACACCAGCTGGCACTTAGGCATGGGGAGGTCGGAATTATGATCGGTGGGCAGGATGTTGCTGAGGAGCAACGTCATCCATATCTGGGTCAGGGTGGTCATATTGGTGTGCATGATTCGCACTCGCCTCCCTGCAGCAGTCCGGGCAAAATCCTGCCCCGGTATACATAGCAGCTGGGCGATGGCCTCCTCATCGAACCCATCAGACCGGTTCCTCCTCTGGCCATACTCGCATTCCTGGCCCTCTTCCAATACCATCGGATATCCCAGGAGCTGGCTGATAGCGTCGGCATCGAACGGGATCCACTGACCCCTAACCCAGGATCTCATGTCACGCACGCCCTCCTCTGTTGGCCAAGCATTGGCATAAAACTCAAGGACTATTTCTGGATCAAACTTGGCCATGGGAGTAACCAGTGGTGCCCACCGCCGGCGCCCTATTTCCTCCTGGAAATCAGTATACTCGTCGTCCCTGAGCTGGACGCGTCGCTCCCGGAGAAACGACCATCCCTTGATGGCTTCGAAGTGCTGCTGGTGTACAACGCTCCTAAAGCGGTGACTGTCGTACTCCGGGGCGGAACTAGTTCCTTCGGCCGCCTTGTCCTTCCTGGACCTCTTTGAGGCAAGCTTCCTCGGGGCCATTCCTGCGAAGGCAAACATTTGGAAAGTTAGTTTTACCAGTGGGACGTTACTCTTAAAGCAAAAATGGCATATAACCTCCTCCCATAAATACAAACATCAATGTAAATTTAGAGCAAGCTTATGCGCATATTTCCTTACAAACGTTCTCTTGCACAAGACATTCTATTAACCGAAAAAAATGCACCCATATACAATCAAGGCAGCTTCGTTACCTAGATTATTTACACGTACTTCCAAGGTGTATTTGTTACTTACATCACACACATCTCCTTGGCTAAATTCACATACATGCATACTCAAAGCATTTTGGGGTACCAAAAATTGCACATGTGCACATCTTGGTATTTCTAATACCTATACATACACAAACTTCATGATGAATCTTGACTATCTACACAATAAGGTGCTACATTTCATGCTCTTTTCAAGTTTTTGCTACCTAAAGCCGCATGCAAATTCAAGTATATTTTCCTTTGCTGACTAAAATTGTATTCAAATTAAAAGGTATACATTTTTTGGTAATGTATCTTCTTTACATAACATGCAACATATTTATGTATATTTTTTTGTGAGACATTTTGACTACCAAAAATTATATGTACATACATCCAAGTATTTTGCTATCATACCCAAAGTGTAAATTGCCAAAGGTATTTTGCTACCTATTCTAAACCTACACATTTATGATGAGCAAAATTCCTAACCATCTAGGCATAGGGAAAATATTGTAGCGTGGCCCATAGCTGATTGCTGGCCAAAAAAGGGTAACTTTACCCAATATGCACCTCCTTTTGTGCTTTTTTTTTTTTTTGCATAAAATTTCAGTTTCTAGGACTAGGATATATGTGGGGAAATTACTCTAGCCTTTTTCGGGAATGAATACATATTCCAAAAAAATAGAAAATATGCACAAACCAAAATACCCCATGGGTTGTCTCCTTACAAAAGTCACGCGCTAATGCCATTGAGGCATTTCACCGAACACTTGGTGGGCGCGCGTTTAGGCATCAATAGCAAGAGAACGGGGACAATGTGGCATGTCCTATTGTTTCAAAATGCATTATAGGCCTAGGGCCATCTCATACCAACCCCTAATTCAACCTAATCAAGCAAGAAAACAAATCAAAATTGCCCCATATATTTGAGCACACTCCCACAATTTAGAGCACAAAAAGGAGATCAAAATACACCAATGAAAAGCTAGAAAGCTTAGGGATGGAATACTTACTTGTTGGTGATGAACAAAAGCGCAAA